>NW_015374058.1:410817-1039980 GCF_001272555.1 Dufourea novaeangliae | reverse complement strand
TACGTTATATTTTCCCCTAGTGGAAGCCGAGTTTCCTCGTGAGTGTACAATGTGAACAATGGGTTCAGTGTATCAAATGTTACCACCGGTGTGTTTACATTGTATGCCCACGAAACAAAAATCTTCGACGAACTAAAAGTTTCGGAAATACCAATTCTATCTATATATTATATTTCGAGAATTTTTGTAACGATTCATATAAAATGTTTTCACGTGGGTTTATAAGGAATCAGGTGAAACCAGGTGCTACACATATTGACAATTTTATATCTGTTCCGGCGATCGCGACGCTCGGTCGTCGAAGTCATGGGGCGAATAACTAGCTGCTTTTTAATTGTATTCGATACACGATGTTGAAGGGGGTCGCTTGCGTGTCGAGCAACGAGACTAGTGTAAATTGTCTGTGCCGGCTTGAAGGTAGACGTGAGCATTGTTGCTGATGAGTTCTAGATAGAGGTACACGTGTGGGTAGAGAAATAGGGAACAGTAAAAAGGTAGAGTCTGTTGGAAGACAAAGATTACTGGGTAGGAAGATTTAACTGGTCTGAAGGTGTGCAGCTAATGGTGCTCGAAAAATTAACTTTGTTGGGTTAGGTGCACGGTTTAAGCTCCAAACATGACGTCTATTTGTTTGCTTCCTCGGTAAAGAAGATCCTATTGTCACGATACGATTTAAATGAACGAGATTGTTGTAATTAATGTACCATAATTTTATCAGATACGATGTTTCTGTATTGTTGTAACACTTGTTGCTTTATTGAGAATAAATTTTGAAAAGTGTATATCTATTTCGGTATGAAAACCTAACTATTCAACTACACGAAATGAAAGCAATACGCAGAAAAATCTAGTGTTTTCGTACTTGGTAACGCAACCATTTACCCAACCATGACCTATTTTAGTGTCTTCGTAGTAGGTACCTCAACCATTTTACCATTTATCCAACTCGACCTATTCTAGTTCCGTCATAGATGGTACTTCAAAGTTCAAGATGCTAAAGGTACTCAAGATCTAAAAGATATGTAAGACATTAAAAACGAGGACTTACGACGTTAAAAATAAGTTCACTCCCAAATCGATCTTTCCAATTTATAGACAAAGTATCCTAAAAACCACGCACAATATAAAATTGAAAAACAAATATTTTACGATATCACGTTCAGTAACATCTAAAGAAAAAACTTTTTGATTTTAAACTACGTAAACAACAAAATTAAGTAGAAATTTAATGTTCGAAGGATCAAGAAAATGACTAAAGCTGTTGTATAAGCTTTTTAGTTTTCTTCTGATTGGCACCTGTTCAGTTCTGACTAAGCAACACTTCATTACCATTTACACGATCCTCGAAATACACCTTTTATAGATCTGCATCTCGCGGTGAGGATTGATTAAAGGATTATCTCGCAGAAAACACGGATTTCTACGTAGGGACACGAGCTCCGTTCCGGAACTTGATCGATCCGTGATGCGCTTTCAGATATCCTATCGTGATCAAGCGCTCGATAGCGAGAACCCAAGAGAAGCTGGCCTGAAACGGGTCGATTAAATCGTAATATCTGTCTCCCGACGTGTCTACCTTGTTATTCCCCGGGGATCAATGATTCAGCTCGATACGGGCTTCTTTTTCGACGTAACAATAATTTAGCGGATTCAAAATATACTGGCCCGACTAGTTTTTTTACCCGCATATAGACCTTGGGCTACGCATCTTTTCGGATCGACGAACGATCCGTGGAGATTGGTGGAATTATTCGTTCGAATCGAAATTCTGAAGAAATAATGAAAGCCTCGAATCATGTAAAATAGAATAGTATCTTATTCATAGGTGGCCTGATGTTTAAATAAAAAAAAAGTATCGAAATAAAATATTAATGGAGTAAGAATGAATGTATTTGTTAGAGTCGACATTTTAAGAATTTGTAGTAAGTGTGTGTGAATGTGAATAATTTGATAAACTAACAAGGGAAGGCACGGAAGTGTCCCCCTCTGTCTGTTAAGTAGTGAAAAATAATGTATATGAATTTGTTGAAACCACCCCTCAAAGTTTCGATCCAAAGCTGTTTTTATTTAAAACTATACCTGGGTCTAACAAGACCAATCGAAAGTCGTGCAACTGTTTTAAAATCACAGAAACAACGTAATACAGTCAGTTGTTTAATTTTCCAAGTGCATCACGTTTCAAAATAAAAGCATCCCTCCCTTATCTAGCTCCTGTCCGGAGCGCAAAGATAATCACTGAAACAGTAAACAAACCTAGAAAGTATCACGAGCGTAGTATCCGCCGATAAAGCGTTCCACAAAGAGAAAGGTCGGTGTACGGGGGACCCGATAAGCTATCGACAGCAAACGATCGGCTGTTCGCAATCGGGTAAAAAAAATCTGAACCAGACGAACCGTTCCGTTTTCAATTACATTTCATGAGGCGTGTTTCGCCGCGTATTGCACGTCCAGTGCTTCATCGATCCAGTCCTCGTGTATCACTGTACGAACCGGACATTGACAGATGCACCAATCGACTTCATTCAGGAACAAATCAGCCAAGCACTGTGTCACACGAGACCGATACGCGACCCACGATGTTCTAGCACACACTGACGCGGTTTGTTTGGATCCAGAATGGATCCAGGACGCACGACACAGCGCCACGACGTTCGAAGTAGCGCGTCTCTACACGAGACCGATACGCGACCCACGATGTTCTAGCACACACTGACGCGGTTTGTTTGGATCCAGGACGCACGACACAGCGCCACGACGTTCGAAGTAGCGCGTCTTGACACAAACTGAACGTAAACCGACCGCCACTGATCCACCGCGCAGCGATACATGATGCCCGGAGCGACTGCCTCGCGTCTGATTGGCCGAGGCCGTTGATCTTCCTCATTGGGCGGCCACTCAGACGCACGGACGCTTCGCGGTGCAACGGGGGTCGAGGGCGCGGGTTGTTTGAAACTGTTGCGCGCGGTTTTGAATCGGTCCAGTGTTCGCGGGCAAATTTTTCAGTCGAATAATTTGTAATAATTCGCGATAATTCGTAATAATTTGTAATAATTCGTAATAATTCGTGAACGAATAACGAATGAAAAGAAACTTTAAATTGTAATCAGAACGGAATTTATTTCATTGATCAGCTTGTAATTTGAAATTTATTGGAGAAGACTATTTGTAATTTTTACTTTGCAAATAGAAAAATATTTTTTTATTTAGAATGAAATATAGGGCAAGTAATAAATAGTTTCGCTCAACACGTTAAAATATTCTCGCGGAAATACTACGCTGCCCCGTACAATACCGTTGGTACCATTCCCGTCAAAAAAAAAGAAACTACAAAAAGATCCCAATGAATACGAACTACCGTTAAGATTCGAATACCTGCCCCACGATACACGGACCACATCCACAAGTGGAGGTCTGTCGGGATGTTTACAACTGGATCAATAATAAATTCCTAACTACCCGCCTCGACGTTTCCATACTTCGTCCCATGAATCACTTATTTTTTCCGCGATAGTCCACGCGTACGCCAGCCCGAATGGTTTCAGCAAAGTGAAACCGTGTTATCTCGCGTCAATTCCAGAACTCGGCGAGAAATCATAATGGGAAACAGGCGGACGATGCTTACCATGATAATGGAATGATATATTAGCGTCCTATAGGAAAATTATTGCAACAGGTTCGGCCGGATACAGGCTCGTTAGAGGACAGAGAGACGAGCGGCTCGTAACTCCGTTAATTGTAGTTCGGTTCGATTAATTATGATTAATCATTTGCACCAATTCGCCACGCGGATAACTCTCCGTGGTTCTGTCTCGTAAAGGAGGGAGGGAAGGGCGGTGGACACAGATCCGTTTCGAGCAATTGTGTGTATCAACCGTGACGTCAGCTTAATAGGTCGGTATATAAATTACGAAATAGGCAACACGACTCGGAGGCGAACGGTAGCAGGTTGTTAATACACGTTACGCGTCTGACCACGGGTTTTATCGGCACCGGATAATCTATGGCTACATGTCTACTCACGTTTGTCGATAGCTGGCTGGTCAACGAGTGGACCTTTTCTTGGGCGTCCATTAGCTCACGACGCAGTTTCCTCAGCTCGTGTGCCTGCTTCTCCTCGGCTGAACTGTAGAGACTGCTTGCTGTCGATACCAAAGATACAGAGGAACCATGGACTGCGGACAAAAAAAGAACGGAGTTCTTGACGTTTTTTTGGCTCGTTTTTTTTTAACAGAAATTACACACAAAACAGAAAAAGAATCGTAAACACTTCGATGTTTCTTACGTTTCAATGGTTACAGAGCGTTCAAAACTAGTGGGCCCAAAGGCAAGCGACGTTATTATTAAAAGAGACAGCTATTTAGTTGATTTGGAGCTTTTTTCTCGACGTACGTGTTATTTATGAATTTTTCAATTCACCGACGTCTTTATCTAACGTACAAAACCTTAAATATTTGATAGCAAACTACATAAGAATGTTTATCAATTACCTAATTATTAACCTAGTACTAGAGAACAAGTGAAATTATACAATTAACAACAACGCCAATACGTCTCGAAAAAGAAATCGGACACAGCACAATAATAAAAATAAAAGAAACTCAGAAGTATGTTTCATTACTTTTGGACACTCTGTACGATAATGAAAAGTGAGAAATATTTCAAGATGTATTATGAATGTTAACTTACTGTCATCATCCTTGTGCACGTGTTGATACAAATTGGGAGGTTGACGGGACGTGTGCGTTGGCGTCGGTGACGTTGGCTGAGACCAGTGCTGCCCTGTACACCCGGTAGATCCCACAGGGACACTGTAATAAGGTTCAACACCCACGCCCATGCCAATTCCAATTCCAACTTCTTCGCCGACAGAGGACGATGCTCCACTTCCTCTAGCTAACATTGATGGATACATTTTTTCGCTTTTCGTGGATCTGCGAAAACAGAGATGTAACCATTTAAATCCATCGGTAGAGAACATCGGAATGGTGTATTATAAACTGCTCCGAAGATCGACAAATAGTTCCAACGGATTAAGTGTAAGTAATACCAGTCAACGATCCGCTGTCAATCGTATGGACGATGTCGATTCATTACTGTTTATAGTTACTACTATGCTAGGTCCTTAGGGCAATAATTATTCAACGAACTGTTTGTATCTTCGGAGAATAAAAAGCGCGCAACGTGCATCGATAGAAGATGTCTAACGTCCACTTTTAAAACTTGTCGCAGACTAACTCGGAACGGAACGGAACAGAACGGAACGGAACAGAATGGAACGGAACGGAACGGAACGAAATGGAACTGAACCGACGCATAAGATTTCTTCTTTCTAATTAAGTCATCATTTTGTCTTCAGTACTACTCATTTTTCCGAACAGAAAACATAACCTTGTCTCACTACTGTGGACGAAGTACGAAACTGTTAAAATTGAAACTAGAATTAAAATCGAACCAGTCTGTAGATGAAGTACAACACGACTCCGTTCTGTTCCGACAATTCGAATTCGAAACCGTTGCGTTCCGACAATTCCAATTCCAATCCGTCCCGTTCCGATAGTCACAATACCAATCCGTTCCGTTCCGACAGTTAAAATTCGAATCCGTTCCGTTCCGAGCCAATCTGCGACAAGCTTCACATTTAATCGGCCGCCGCACGGTTTGAGACACGAATACGCGAAACAGTAGCAACAAATGAAGTATGTTATTATAACAGTATCATTTCTATTATCCGCATAACACTTCCACAAAATGAATCAATAGACTAGAAGACTATTTTCTGCAATTTTGTAGATGCACTAATTTACTATAGTACTTTATTTTTTATTACGGTATTCGAAACGTACGGACCCGTTTTGGTCTTAAATTCTGCAGTTTCGACCGCGAAACAGATGCAAATATCAGAACACCACAAGATGGCGGATTTCGTGAATGTTTTCGCACACGTGACCGCGGCCGATCAGACGTTTAAAAGAGCGTTCAATGATCCACAAACTTTTGTCGAAATTGTCGATACTTTTTAAATCACCCAAGTACAGTTGTCTATAAACGATAGAGAAGCACAGTCATCGTATATCTGTTGCAGCTTGTGCGACACAATTCCATTCAGGAACGAACACTGATCAGATGGTAAACAAACGTGTTGCTCCTGATTGCAATTGTGCGCGCGCGTGTGTGCGTTCGCTCGAAATAAAAATCTTAGGATGCGAAGAAATATCGGCGTGTTTCGTGCCCCCATCCCTGTTTAAAGGGTTCGTTAGATTCATTCATCACGTTGGACGTTCATGGGCGTAGCCAGACTCGCCCCCTTTGAACAAAAAAAAGTGGCTTTTCTGTTGCACGCTACAAAAAAAATTTGGATTTTGCACCCCCTCCCTTCCCAGAGTTACAAAAGGGTATAGCAGGATAAGGGGGTCAAAAGTGTCCTTAGAACGATTTGGATTCAACCCTTTATCTCGACCAGGAGGGTAGTAAGAAAGAAAATTCGGATTACTGGTTTTTAAAGAAACTAAAAACCCTAGTTGCACAGA
Source organism: Dufourea novaeangliae (assembly GCF_001272555.1). Taxonomy (NCBI): domain Eukaryota; kingdom Metazoa; phylum Arthropoda; class Insecta; order Hymenoptera; family Halictidae; genus Dufourea; species Dufourea novaeangliae. The sequence continues at coordinate 1,033,453 of NW_015374058.1, read as the reverse complement.
ATTTTTTTTAATATAAAAAAAAGATATAAGAATAAAATATTGAACTGTATGACTATGAGTAACTTCAACTTTTCGAGGTGGGTTAAAATATATCCCACCATGCATAAAAAGGTAAGCAAAAGGTGGGACAGTTTTTAACCCACCTAACCCTAAAGAGTTAAACAGGGAAAATAAAAGAAAAACCAATAATCCGAATTCTCTATTACTATCCCTGGTTGAGACAGAGGGTTGAAACTTCGCACAGACTGTTTTTTTTTAACAAGCTATCAAATGGTATATTACAAGTCCAAATCGGTCTAAGGGCACTTCTGCCTGTTATACCCTTTTTGCGCAATATTTAATATTGCAGTATAATTTGAAACACGACGAACAGCCTCTATTAATAGAACGCATACATTTTCGAGGATTCGTGACTTTAAAAACAAAATAAAATGTCTCTGGCTACGTACGGCCTTTTTCACTGCGGCAGTCGATGTGCTAATATTTTTGCCACCCACCCCCGACTGATAACCTGGCTACGCCCATGTGCACGTTCCACACGGACAAGTGGTTCTTCGCATCCGAGCGTTCGGTTTGTTTAGGACATCGACGAGAACCAAGTCTATCTACCTGGCGAGTGTATACGTAATTAGTCGATCTGAAGGAGGCTTCTAATTAGAAGATGAATGCCTCCTCCGAATAAGAGTCGAGGGTCGATTCTCCTATCGCGTATACACTCGTGCAGTTCCGTGAGAGCGCGGCGAAAGGAAACGAGTCGAATGAACGAACAACAATTGTATAATAGTTTCCGGTGAAACTGCAATCGCGAATTACTATTTGGAACTGTAATCGTGTTACCGAAAATTGAATAGTCACGAAAGTACCCTCGTCATAGACCTGGGAAGCTGTTTCATTGATTTGATCTTGACTGCCCGTTGCGTTCAAGATTTCGAACGAATGTTTTCGACTCGGAAGTAGTCTTTTGTTGGATGTGAAATTTTAATTAAAAATAGTAAAAAAGGAAATTTTAAACTGATGCTACGGAAGTGTATGTATACAGGGTGTTTCATTTAACTTCACCGCATATAAAGGGTTTAAGGACGGAAGTCTTCAATTTAATGTACAATATCCTTGAATTTTGTTATTTAACATGAACATAGATCACGTCAGCGATATTAATACATAGATTTGTTCGTATCTTCTATCTAGTTACATGTGTATAGATATAAATATTTCATTATATAATTTTTATGTCAATCAAGATAAATGAAACACGCTGTAGATTCGGAAATTAGACCCTTGTGTATGACAAGGGTGAAAGAAATACCGAAACAACAGAAAAAAAAGATCAATGAACACGTAAATTAGGGTAATTTTTAGTGACAAGGGATATTAAATGAAAGGTTTAATACACAAATACCATATATGGTATGTGCAAGATATTATTTAAAAAAAAATTGAAAAATTATTTCTTGGATACGTGCGAAATTTCGTGCTGAATGTTTAAACATGCTACATACGAAGGAGTAGACTGGTAAATGTTCCACCATTTAATTCTTCGCATGGATAAGTACTTTCGTGACCACTTGGTACATCCAAAAACTAAACTTCATACATCACGCGAATCAAAAGCGTTTCCTTTCGTCGCGTCCAAGAAGATTCGTAAAGAAGCTCTAAAACATGCGTTTGCACAAGAAGCATGGACGAATCACAAATACAATATACTGTATATATATACTAAGAAAGTTGAAATTCGATTTACTGTAACTGACAACTATACTGCTATGGAGTCAAACGAGAAACGTGTAGAACTCGATATATACATATATACATATGCATGTATAATAGATACAGATGGGCATATGTGTGTATAAAGTGCGTATAACGATCACTCGTGTGTACATTTAGGGTATAACACCCTAGATGATTCGTTTCTTTCAATACTTATGCATGGAAAACAGGCTCGACGAATGTGTATTCTAGATTTTCGCACTACCTTGGGAATGTCCTGTCCCGCAGATGGCTAGAACGGTATCAAATGATCTGCGTTATTTCACCGTGAAACGAGCGATTGCTGTCGTAGAGTGGGTTATAAATATACAGAATCATGAATGGAAAAAAGCTGATCAGTTTTGAAACAATATATGGTGAGACGTTTGCATCCTCTAAGTCATGCATCTATACATATAGACGTATGCAAATGACTTCTAAGGATGTCGTAAGAGGTCGTGGTAACTAATGCATGGAAAATGATCGTTTTGCACGATGGGCTTACCTGATGGAATTGCTTCTGTTCAATCGCGGCGGAGCCGGGGAGCCTGTAGAGTCCCTTTGATGCATCAATAGACGAGCGTGGGTTAAGCTGGCACGATGAGATCCCAATGACTCCACGCTGTCCGCCTCGCACAGGCCCATTCCTGGGTTTACAGAAAAGTTACCAAGTCAGACCATTGTCATCAATAGACTGCGGAGTTTTATGCAGTATAAAAGTCTCTAAAGTACAATTTATGAAGACAGGAGCAAATGTACAAATTTATTTTCCCTCTTAAGCATCTTATACGGTTCAGTAGAAAATAGAAAACTAGTTAGATCCGATGAAAGTTTGGTTTTATATTGTATTTCACACAGCCCTATAGGTTATACATGCAGAAAACCCACAGTCTAGTCATCATAAACATAGAAAACGATTCTTTTGAATGTTCCACAGAAGAATTTCTATCATAGACGTACAATCGGACTGGAAAATATTTTTAACCGTATCACCTGAATCAAAATATTTCAGTCGATTTATTAAGTGAGACATGAAAACATATCTCAAATGTTCCAAGGCGAAATCTAAAATTATTTTGATTATGAAAACGAAATACAAGAATTACTGAAAAACATTGCTTGGATCATCGAATACAGATCACTCTATATAACAGAGTTTATGACCATTAAACGTGGATTAACTTAAATATAAAGGTCAATTGAGAGTTCCAGTGGAAGAGGAAGGTATGCCACAACAGTAGCGTTGTGAGATATTAAAGCTTTTATGAAAAGTAGTGTAGATCAAGGTATACTACGACTGTATACATACACAATCATAGTACAGGCAGGAATCTTGCCACATAGTAATAAATTAAAGGATAATAACTAGTTCACAAGAGGTGCCAGAGTGCATACAAATCTCATTCTTCAACAATTTCTAGCACATCTCCCCCTACACTGGACCCCTCAATTGGTCTCATTAGTAGCAACTTTGGGGGGATGTACCTTGAGAACGTCCACTCGGTGTATAAGTGTTGCTGTGCCTCATCCAGGATGTAGTGTACGGACTGTTGGGTGTATAATATCCCTGAAGATCAGGGGCTGCATAATTGCTACAGGTGTCGCTGAGACTTCCGTCAGACGGTTTCAGAACTCGCGGCGAAAATGAACCGCCGGTTGGACCAGCGCCGGATCCTCTTTCCCGATGATGGGCGGACGCGAACAACGCCGTGAATTCCGGGCTGCCTGGCTTCGGCAGGCTCTGTGAACCGAGCATAAGACGGTCCCGTACCGATTGGGAAAGTTGACTGGCGCTCGGACCCGTGAGACTGTAACTCTTATAATGATGCCCTTGACTCGACGTGGAAGAGTTCGCCTGGAGTTCCGTGGTGCACGTCTGCGTGCCACCAGACACTTTAACCTGCAATATCAAATTGAGATGGATAGAAAACTTTTGTTCGACAACATTTGCCAGCGGTAATTAACCTTTATGCTGCTGGGTGATCCCATTTGGGACAATGATAAAATTTGAAATTCAGCGCAGCGTATATGTTATACAGGGTGTTCCGCTGAAAACAGGGCCACCTAAATATCTTTATCTGCGATCGTATGAGAAATATTTTTTACGTAACGTAAATGGTTTCAAGTACGAAGCGAATTCTCTTCGATAAATAACAGAGGGCAATATGAAACAAAATTTGTGATTGTGTTCACTTGTGTACAACACATAGGAGATTTCTTTTAGGTTACAAGAAAATACAGAATATTATAGAAATGATCCGATGAATATCTTAGTTAATTATACGAAAGGATGGAATAACGAGCTCAAGAAGGAAAATGAAAGAGCAATTACCTTTGTTCTCGGAACGGCGCTAACTTGAGCCGTTCTCGTAGTATCCTTGCCGCCATTTTGGACTCCGTTAGGACTGGGACTGGTGCCAGCGCTGTGTCTCTTAACGTATCCAAAACTCTGCGGTACTCCACGAACTTTGTTGCTTCCGCTGGTCGACGTTCCCGACGATACTTTCTGAGGTTTCTCGCCGTTCGCATATTCGGCCATGGCCTGTTTCCGGTGTTTATCCTAAGTAAAATCACGAAGTACTGGTTATAAATTCCTAACCGGCATAGTAATCAACAATTACAATTTTCTAAGTACACGGAAATACAACACACTCAGTTTGACGAGTAACTGAACGAGTTCATAGAATAAAACAGAAAACAAAAATGTAATTTACGGTAATATCAAACAATCAGAAGAACTCTACAGTAAATCCTCGATAAGTGTTCGAAGGCTCCTCGGCAAGGATAGGTCCCTATGTATATTGTTTATAACATCTTTCCTTCAGCCGCATACGACCATTAATTTACGAAATATTTAATCTTCAGTTACCGAGTAGCCTTCGAACACTCATCGAGGATTTACTGTAATCAGATATGATCAGAGTCACAAGTCAATCGAGAGATTATCAACGAAGAAATACAGTACTGCAATCGAGGAATAAACCTACTAGAATCGTACAAATCAAAATGAATTATCAAACATTCAAACGGTACCAATATTTACACAAGGATAGTAAAACGATCAAAACACCAAGAAGACAAGAATCGAGACGATGTTTGCGCAGGGAAAGAAATTCAAAATTTCTGTTTGGGAAACCGAATCTTCCATTTCGAAAATCAATATTGTCCGAGCATGGGGACCAGTCACGACGGGGAGAAAGCTACAGATACAACAAATGTTTACCTGGGATCGCCTGGAGGGACTAGGACTCGGGGGCGCGCCCTCCTTGTCTCTCTCCCGGTCCCTCGCAGCTCCGGCCTCGATGTATTTTTTCCATTGCTGGCTGTTTGAACTGCTGTTCGCGGGGCTGTTAGAGCCCTGTTGCTGTTGCTGCTGCTGCTGGTGTTGCTGGTGTTTGAACGCCGAGTTCTCGGTCTGCTGCGAGCTGTCAGACTTTTTCACGTGCGGATGATGGCCGCCCGGATGCCTCGAGCTCACCACGCGGTACACCAGGTTGCTGCCCTGTTGTGCACCTTGGGGGGTGGCCGAACTACCGCCACCCCCCACAATCACGCCGCCACCACCCGGCACTCTCTGTTTTTTTTTTTTTCAAGACAAACAACGAGAAATTGTGTTTCGTTAAAATTTTCGAGTAACATTCGCAAAGATACAGTAAATCCTCGATGAGTGTTCGTAGGCTCTTTGACACTGACAAGAAGTCGCTAAGTGTAACGCTGACTTTTTAATGAGGCGCAGTGATAGAGCTTGGAATTCTGATGTTAATGATATTTCTTTCAGATGCATGTGGCCATTAGTTTATGAAATATTTTATTGCCAGTTCTGGGGACCGTTCGAACAATCATCGAGGATTTAGTGTAGACTGAGCTACTAACGGATTATAGACAGTAGCTCATGTGCTTATCAATAATTACTGTAAAGTGGTTTATAATATCAAAGCTAGGTGCGTATGACGTCATCGAACTATACAGAGTGTCCTAAAATAGGTGTAAATCCTTGAAAGAGGTGATTCCTGAGGTACTTCGAAACAACGTTTTCCTTAATGAAAAAATTCTCTGAGGCTTTGTTAACGAGATGTTAACGAAAAACCCTGACCAAGGATATCGTTTTTCGTTAATACAATTGTAAATATAAATAAATTGTACATTTACTTCTATTGATTTTCTAACCTAGTTACGGAGAGAATTTACAGTGCTACCATTAGGTTCGTGCACAAGTTTTTCACCTGACATTCTGTGTGCACGAAAAGGAAACGATATTTTTCAGCCCCGATTTGTTTATTATACCGTCTGCAAACGGTAATAGGATAAGAGCTGTAAACAATAGCACGACCTGGGTCAAGGACTTCCGGCAGAGCCCGATTTCGCTATTATCGATTCCCGTGCCTCGAGGTTCGCAGAAGTCAGAACCCCTGATGGTGTATGACTCAGAGAACAGACGCCAAGCCGGCGGCCGTTCGAAGGGGCACGCAGAATCTGTGCTGGTTGTGTTCGCACGTAAACCTCGACTCTTTGAAACGGGCAACTCGCATTTCGATTGAATATTTTCCATTCGAAATATAGTAAATACATGTTACGCCATTCAGAACAAACGTTGCGCATTAATGGAAAATTTCATTTGACAAATACAGTGAATCTTCGACTAATGCTCAACACTCACGACCGCTTTGGTACAGTTATCGTATGAGAACACAATGTTGCACCTCTTAAAGGTGGAAACAATCGATAAAGATTGAAAACCTGCGTATGGGTGAGACAACAACAATGTAAAAACGAGTAATTTTCACTTTCAATTCCTTGTTAATGAAAATTTAAAAAATTTTATGTTGGCGTATTACATTACTCCACTGATTGGTTCAAAGGACAATCCCCCAGTAGTGTGGATCACGAAGAAGCATTTAACGTAGAGACCTCTCCGAGCGCTAATCGAAACTTCACTGTATTTCGGAACATTGCACCGTATACCAGCTCTGGAAACCTTCTCGTGCGTTAAACACTACAATATTGCGGCGGAATAAAGGCTGCACACCGTCCAGAAAGTGGTCTGTTTCTCAATTTCCCCAATTCCAGTTCCCCTGTTCGCGACGTTAAACTTGTACGACGTGACTCATGGGGGTAGAAACGGCCCTTCAGGTTTTTACTGTTCGGATCGTAAACGTACGGTGAAAAGGCCATAAGCCAGACAAAAGGTCCCCGCGGGTCAAGCGCGAGTTTTTCTCTCTGGTTGCACTGTTCCGAAAGCGTAGTTTCACGGGAATCGGGGGAACGCCCCGTAGTCGTCGCGTAAATCCCGGTGCTTGCGCCTCGGAACCATAGGGGAGAGAGGAACACGATCGAGAAACAACAAACGTCGTATCCCGGCGACTTCTTTGCTTTGAGGCGACACACCACTACCGCGAAAATTTAAATAAACCAGGCCCTCCTTCCGAGTACGGGACGCACGGTGTGTCGGCCTTTTATTCTTTCCGGCTGGTTTATTATCCGAAATACTGACGCGGATACATCCCTTCGTTTTTCTCTCTCTCTCTCTCTCTCTCTCTCTCTCTCTCTCTCTCTCTCTTTCTCGATGGAATAAATATTATCGTTGGACGAGCCAGAAATTGTTCTGGATATACAGTCGATGTAAAAAGTATTCGTGCACCTTTTAAAACGGAACAACTTTTTTAAAATTACTAATATTAATAAAAATTTATAAGATCAATTCAGAAATATACCTCTGGTAAGATATTTATACAGGGTGTTCCACGTATGGCTTTGTTACGGCAAAACATTAGCAAACTCTAACATAATATCATCCCTTAAAATATTGAAACTCCTTAAGAACATAAAAAAATGAAATAAAATATTCTACAATTCTTCAGTGTCAATTTTCACTCTCTATCTTTCTCAGGCATAATATTAGTCATATACCCAGAGTCAAACTTAACATGTATTACAAAATTATCAGGTCATATCCCATAAGTAAAGCGAATTATCTTCTTTCTTTACAGAAAGTGAAATACAAAATTGTAATTAAACGTATAAATCGTCTATATGTCTATATTCCTCAGTTTCTCAGAATAGCAAGTTTCAGTTTCCCTTCCAAAAATATCAAAGAAAGTTCACATTACCGATGGGATAAGCCGATACGTGCTCAGAAATCGAATACTACATTTTCCTTTATCTCCAATGACTCAATACAAAGCATCGGTATGATATTTCATATTCGAAACGTAAACGACAGTCGAAAACTTCTCGTGGAACACTCACCATATTTCAACTTAATATCCCCAAAAATCACACCGTGCTCGTCTCGACGTTTCCCTAAACGAATGATCGAATCGCAACAAAACCACCACACGCGCATCTGTCACCCAGTGTACCGTTTCACTACACGAATTATGCCATTTGTTATCCGTTATCGTTTTCCACGAATCACTTCACCATCGAATTCACCGTAATCCCCGTCGTCGATTATACTTCCGTTCGCCTCGTCGGACGATCCGTTGCTCGTTCACGTCGTCCCCGCGACATTTAATTTCCACGATGGTTTAATTGGCGCGAGTAAGTGCTCCTACGATCGTCGAAAACACAACGGAGAAAGAGTTCACCGTGTGTGCACACACACATACAGTAAAAACCAGCGTATCCGAACTCCATTTATTTCATCGAAATTTTAACGAGTGTTTTTTTTAATTTTCCTGGTTTTAACGTATTTTTTTTTATTTGAAATAAATAATTCAGGTCGGAAAGGGTTAATAATAAGTATCGAATGAATCGGTCCAGTTCTTTTTTTTTGCGAAAAAGGAAGAGTATGTAAAGATATATAAAGGTTTACGAGGGGAATTTTATTGTACTAATCTAAGAGCAGAGTTAGGCACAATTTTATTCGAATAATATAGTGAAAACCATCCAGTATCCGAGAGTGTTATCTAAAGTTTTAAACAGTTAATATGATTGATAATATTGTTTGCCAAATGTCTACTTATTCGAGAAGAAGTATCACATATGTCATTATAAAAATTGTAATTTCCACGTTCAGTCGATTAAAAATTACGAAGTACTCTTTTTATCTTTCATTCGTTATTCCAAACTCTTTAGGTAATGAATTTCCTCATTCCTTTGTCTGGTAGACTATGTGAAATATGGACCAGATATAGAATATACAATGAGAAATGTCACTGAAAAATTCTGTCAGTAATTTCAAATAGTTAAATAATTCTTCCCCGTCTTACTCATTCATTTTATATATTTTTAATGTTCATTAAATTATCAGAAGCACTACGGTATGAAAAATTGAGATCCATCGATTCGATAGCCAAAATACTAATAATTGAAGGCTTTAAAGGATGATGGTATCCTATTACAAATATTAAGTTTATAATAAATTGAATTTAAAAGTTACTCTTCCTGCAACTGCCTCTATAATATGTATACGTCCTTAATCATCCCCTTTCTAAAGTTCAATAAGGTACTATATAAAAAACCACCACTTATATCTCTAAGAAAATTCATCGTCCTCTGAATCCTTCAATTCACTACGGTCCTATAAACACGATCGATCAAATACTTTTTCCAAAACATATCAACAAGATTACACTCATTTACAAAACACCATAAATATTCCCTATTGCTCGCCTAACATCAACAATCCACACAAAAGAATAAAACAGCAGTGTATCAACGCCAGACCACCTCCCTATTCCTAACATTTACTATTCAATTACGAAAAGAATAGATCTTTCCAAACTGTCAATAATTCACATCAATCGCACCGATTCGATCGACCGAAAATATACTTTTGTTCCAAGGGTAGTAACCAGCCGCGAGATCACTCAGTAGCCACTACAAGACACCATAAATATTCCTTACGAGAGTCGAATATCCAACCCCAAAGGAAGACTGGGGAGGAATTGCTTTTCACGAGATTAGATGACGCCCTGGTAAGGGTTTCTTCTGTGTGTGTATGTGCACGCCACTTTTTCAACGTTGGGGGAGGGAAAGGAGAGACCACCGTCGCGGTTTCGCCGTGAAAACGCAGTTTCTACCCCGAGGAAATTAAAGGAAGGCCCTCCATCAACGACACCACCATCGCCACAGCACACGGCGCGTCGTCATCGACATATCCCAGCACCACCACCTTCGGCAAACGTCACGTTTTCACGAGCCGGACGAACGTTAACTGCCGACTGGCGAGGGTCGACGATCCATTGCTCGCTCACCGGGCCCTCCCCACTTTATACATCACGATATACCCGCTTACTAACGCCTGGTTACCGAATACTCCGCCGCTCGTAACACGCCATCGTCGAAAAAATACATAACGTACAGGACGGGAACGTTAACGGATCAACGATTGCACGGATTCGAGCACGGCAGACCTGGGAACTTCTGAAATGATATTATTTGAAATATTATGGGAAACAATATTTTTAACAAATGACATGTTACTTGAAATGACATGTCATTTTATTTCAGAATTATTTCCATGTCTGTGATCATGTCTGAAATAATATTATTTGAAATATTATTTTAAATAACATGTCATTTTATTTCAGAATCATTTCCATGTCTGTGATCATGTCTGAAATAATATTATTTGAAATATTATTTTAAATAACATGTCATTTTATTTCAGAATTATTTCCATGTCTGTGATCATGTCTGAAATAATATTATTTGAAATATTATTTGAAATAACATGTCATTTTATTTCAGAATCATTTTCATGTCTGTGATCATGTCTGAAATTATATTATTTGAAATATTATTTTAAGTAACATGTCATTTTATTTCAGAATTATTTCCATTCCTGCGATCATGTCTGAAATAATATTATTTGAAATAACATGTCATCTTATTTCAGAATCATTTCCATGTCTGTGATCATGTCTGTGATCATGTCTGAAATAATATTATTTGAAATATTATTTCAAATAACATGTCCTTTTATTTCAGAATTATTTCCATGCCTGTGATCATGTCTGAAATTATATTATTTGAAAAATTATTTTAAGTAACATGTCATTTTATTTCAGAATCATTTCCATGTCTGTGATCATGTCTGAAATTATATTATTTGAAATATTATTTTAAGTAACATGTCATTTTATTTCAAAATCATTTCCATGTCTGTGATCATGTCTGAAATAATATTATTTGAAATATTCTTTTAAGTAACATGTCATTTTATTTCAGAATTATTTCCATGTCTGTGATCATGTCTGAAATTATATTATTTCAAATAACATGTCATTTTAATAATGACATGAAAATCAGAGTTGGGCAAAATTTGTATCTATACATATAAAAATTTCGAATAACGAATAAAGATACAGTATCTTTTATTCGAATCGTTATTTAAATAATTTATCGAAATAATGCCCAGTTCTGATGAAAATGAAATTATTAACAATGGAACTTCGGTAATTTAACAATCCTAATATTTTTGAGACTTTGCTGGTTTGTAAAGAATCTTGATGGGAGCAACAATCAATTTTCTTTTTTGGTACTTTGTGGTTCTACGGGTTGAAAACATCCCTTGATTTTGTGTATAATTAATTAAAGTTACGTATCTAGTCATTAACTTCAATTAATTAGACCGTCAAAACTATCAAGTAACTACGGCTAATGTTTCACATATATCATTAGAAATATGTATTCTATTATCCCACAAAATATCGATAAAATCGAAGTTGGGGTCCTTCGCTTTTGAGTCTGAGGCGATTAATGTCAGTTGCGTTAACTCTGCATACTAGTGTCGATAAACGTAATTAATAAATAACAATATGTTATTCATTCGTATAACAGTAGGTACGCTGACGAACGTACGTTACAACGGTAGCTTAATACGCTCGACTCGCATTTGAAAAGCAGCCAAGGAAGGAAGTCTATTCTGGAAATGACGAAGAGCGACGGCGCGAGGACATAGCCCTATTGTTTTCCACCCTCTTGCGTTTTATTTAGTCGAAGAACGGCCAGGATTCGAAAGGTAATGTTACTTGAAAACTGATTACGTTCCAGGCCAGGGGCCAGGAGCTGCTCGATTCGAAGCAGCTGAATCGAGGATTATCCCAGGCCGGCTTATCGACTGAATATGGAAGTTAATTTCCTGGAAGATGGCTCGAATCGAAGCGAAAAATTTCTTCTCAGACTCCGACTTCATCGATCCTGATTCAATACGATTCTCCTGGAATCATCCTGAATCTCAATAAAAACATCAAGCAAGTTTTCTTGTAAAAGTATTTTCCATTTCAAAAATTATTTATTCTCCCGTACTGAAATATTCACCAAGTGTACATATATCGTTCGGTCTGTTTCAAGTACTCGACCCATTACGTAGTATTAGCTAAAAACAATTCCAGCTCGTTACATTACCCGTAATTATTACTAACGACTAGTCATTTTCGGCGGCAAGTACGGTAAACATTTCATTTTCGAAGTACACACTGATAATCCAGTCCACTTTAGCTGATAATCCACGTTGCCTAATAGCCACCGTTAACGATTCCGTTGCGTGAGCTATTAAGCTATAAATTAATGTTCAATGCTGAAGAGCCATCGAACACTCATCGAGGATTTACTGTATTGCATAAGTAACCGCCATTAACCCCTTCCATCCTACCTGATACGATCCTACCTCATCTGATCAAACGGAGAAACAGAGCCCAAACAACGAGAAACTGGTAGCTAACGATCATCCAGGTGGGTATTATCACCACGAAACAGAGGCGACGCGAGGTTGGCCCCCGGCGAACGGGGGTCGCGAAATACAGAGAACATGGCTGCCATAGAACTGGGAGACGGTCAAAAGGGCGCTGGAGGGGGTACGGGAGAAAGAGAGAACGGTTATTATTTCGCCCAGGCAGATATCGATTCCGTTCGAGACACGACCTGCCGTGACCCGGCTGCATAACTCATGGCGACACGTACGTTAATCCACTCCTCCAACCCCCTTGCCATCATTCCCTCTCTCTCTTTCCTCCAACGTTTCCCGTGCAACCGCCTGTGTGTGTTCGTTCCTCGCAAGATTCCTCCAGGGGGAACGTTGTTTACGTTCTTCACGAGATTTGACGAATCCCGTGTCCCCTGGGGGTGGTGGTGGGGGGTGGATAACGTAGGGTAAAGGTGGGGTTGGCGGCCGACGACGCGGAAGAAGGAAGAATAAAATATGGGCAAATGATCCGGAGGGAGATCGGGAATCGATGCGGATCCCTCCTCGGAGACTCTCGTTTTGGGGGGGGGGGGGAGTGAATGGTGTGGGAAGTGTGTGCTTTCGGGGTACGGAATTGAATTTTAGATAGGGGATGGGGGTAACGTCGTTGCAAGAGAGAAATTTTGGAATGGGGAAACATTGTACAGTGATTCCTCGATGAATGCGACACGAGCATTATTGTAACCACTGTGGGAGTCCCCCTGTGGAACTAATCTGAACAGAATAAACAGAAACTAAGCTGAGGCTTCGAGTAAAAAAACGTCCTAAATAATTATGTAGTTACGTTCCGTGTTATTGTGTGAAATATTGATGAACGTTCCAAGCTTAAAAAATTGCTTGACACGCGGATTACGTGTAGCTAATGAAGGGGAGTGAGGCAGGCGAAAAATAAAGCTCCTTCTGAGCCGGCAATATAGGTTGTGAAGCCTGTGCTATTAAGGGCGATCGATGTTAGACAAAGAATCGACACTGACATTGATGTCAATATCGATGTAGTGTCAATATTCCTGTCAAACACGATTTCCTGCTTTTATTTCGTATCCAATGTCACTCGATTTAATTTACCCTGAAATACCAGTGCACGAGAATTATGAATATTTTGCTAGAAATTTGGAAAATAAATACGAATAAAATATGAATACAAGTTTTATAAAAAAATGCGAAGTGTATGAAATACACTTTCACATTACTTTAGTAATAATTTGAAAAAATACACCAATAAACAATTGTATTTATATTACCGAGAATAATTCGTAAATTGAAATTCTGATTATTTCAAGTTTCGTAAAACTTGTTAAAATAATTCTGATATTATATATTATTATTATTACATTATGATTCTACGTCAGTTCAACCGATGTAAATACATTTTCTTCGCAGAGCGGAATAAATTTACTCTGCAATTCCTAGCACAGCTGACGTTTCACCGGAAACGCTGTCTTGTCGGAAATGCTGTCGAAGAAATCGGGACTCCTTCCGTGGGGAGAACTGTTTTTACCCGCAGAAAACGTTCGATAAATCCTTCGAGTTTTAAGGAGGATAGAGCAGGAAACGTCGAGTATTAGGTATATTGACGAAGGAAGAGCCTCCCGGAGGACGATAAAGTATCGAGGGGAGAAAAAGAAGAGGAGAAGAGTAAAGGGATGAGAGTGGACGACTACGAATCGAACGACAGTGTGAGCAGATCGACTACACTTGGGACAACGAAAGAATCATCCTAGTTGCTCGAAGATTTTGTACAAATAAAACCTATTCTCTGTTCAATTCTCTGTCTCGTTTTTCTTACTATCTAGACATGTGTTGCGAAATGTTTTGAATACTTCATAATTTTCACCAGTAATATTTCTTATTGTTAAAGTTTATTAATATAACCTCATTACTTTGTAGTAACAATTTCCATCCAAACATATGCATCTTATTACCCCTCGTAGAAAGTAAATTTAATCAGGAAAATGAACATCAGAATTGCAGTAATTATTTCCGTACGTATTGTAGATTAATCAATTTTATACTACTGCAAAAAAAAATTGCAAAATATGTACCTATTTATATTATGTATATAGAAGTATGTGGATTACAGTAAACGACAAAACTTCCATCCAGTTCAATAAATTTTATATTTTAAACACGTATCCCTTATTTTTGACTGCTTAACAGACATACGAAGTTTCGTCAAAATCGGAAAGGGACACTTCCGTGTCTTTGTCAGACGTTCTCCAAGTCGAAATCTAAATGGACACGCGTTGGAACGGTGCTATGACACGTCGAAGCAACCGTGGAAAAGAAAAAGGGTTGAACACGGGTGAATGGGGCTATTAGGGAGAAAGGGGGTCAAATCCAGAGAGCGCACACGATGCAGCAGCGTTGCAGCGCCCGAAAGGGGAGAAAATGAGGTGTGGAGAGGATGAGAGAGACTCGAGAGAAGCCGATCGACGACCGGCGATGAACGCAAAGAAATTTAGAAAGGGCGCGAGGGTGGAATAGCCCGGAGGTGTGGAGTCTCGATTTGAAAGGGCGCAGATCAGGTGGAAAATTACCGGCGTGATCAAAGAAACTGCGAATCGCTACAGGGGCGAGGGGGTGGGGGAATAAGATTTTCCTTTTATTGGAACACGTCATGGGAATTCGCTGTTTGCCTGGCATTAGTGTACAGCCTCGATGGAAGACGGGGTTTGCAGAAATATTTGTAAATGAATGGGAATTTATTAATATTTCGAGACGTGTAATTATAAAATGAGTATAATTATAGACGTAGTATACAGGGTGGACCGGAAATCGTAGTAAAATCGGGCAGGGGATGATTCTATGTTAAAAACGAAGAAAATATTTTGGTATAACATTTTCTCATCTGGGACTCCGTTTTCGAGAAAATCGAGTTTAAAGTTTGTTCAACTTGTAAACGATTTAGTACAACTTGGTGAAATTAATGATTCTTGACATGTGTCATTCTTCAAATTTTTATTGAATACTTTCATATTTAAGATTTCCTGCTGCATATACACAGCCAAGTAATATTTCGTAGTACATAAATAGATCGGTAATGATATTATATTAAAAATGTAGAAAATGAAATGAATTTCTGAAATTAAATTATACTACTGCTGTTCGTACAATGGTAAAGAAAGTGCTGAAAATTTACCACAATTTTCTTTTCCAGCTAAATTACCGTGAACAGCGACCATAAAAATGTTTGAATTCGCTGTTCTGTAAGAAACAACAAATGTTTCAAAAAGAATAATTATCCTTATTTTACTAAGCCTGAATAAATTTAAATGAATTTTACTAAGTATACTTTCAGTAAGAACGTTCAAAGTGACATCTTGAATTTCATATTAAATATGAATGGAGAGCCTCTCTCTTTCGGGAGTTCTTGAACTTCTTTTGCCATTCAATAGTATAATATAAAAGTTAAAAGAACAAAGGTGCCCTCCAGTTTTGAAACTTCTCGTAATTACGACGAAAATACAGAAATATAATTCTCCAGCGTCGAAACTCAAAGCTGCTCGTTTAAAAACTTCAAAGAGACGTGTAAATAAATAATACACACTCATCTCGCTACATCGTCTTTCCAACACCTGGTGGTTTAAAATGTCAAAAAGGTGTACAAATAAACAGTACATAATTATTGTATCATACATTCATCTTATTATGTTCCTTTGCAACAACAACATCCATTATATCCTCAAACGATAATTTAAACCTGAATGTTTAAAAATTCCAAAAGACGTGCAAGTAAACACAATACACAATTATTATTCATTTTACTACATCTTTTTTCAACAACAATCTCTATTATGTTTCCCAATAATAATTTACACCTGATCGTAAAAAATTTCAAAAGGACGTGCAAATAAACACAATACATATAAGTACAATCTCTATTATGTCCCAAACTGATAATTTAAACCAGTTCGTTTAAAATTTCAAAAAGACGTATACAAGCAAACACAATATGCAATGATTCTACATTCATTTCGCTACGTCCGCTTTCAACAATACCCTCAATTACGTCCCCGATTGATAATTTGCACCCGTTCGTTTAACCTTTCAAAAGAACGTGCAAATAAACACAATATACAATCTTCATTATGTTCCCAAATGATAATTTCTACCATGTCATTTAAAATTTCAAAAAGACACGCAAATAAACACAATATACAATAATTGTCCGTTTATCTCGTCACGTCCCCTTTCAACAACAACCTCAATTACGCGTTCCAAATTACAATTTAATTGAAATAAAAACCTAATTACAAGGTACACGAGGGGAGTTTCAAAAGTGGTACCGATTATCAAACTGTCCGTTTTTGCTCCGAAATGTAACCATGGTCATAATTACCGACCGACGCGGCAACAAACTTTCAGCGTCTGGTCGGCCGCATGAAAATTTCGCTGCACAGGTGGTCGTTTTAGTTCGGCTCGATTTAAATCGACGCCGAGAGCATCGAAGGTGGGGGCCCTTTAATTCGATTTCCACGGTAACTCGATATTCTCAGCCGTGTCCCCGGCGCATGGAACATTTAAAACGAGCCACCCAGTATGTGTGGCAGCTGCGCGCGCGACGCAACAGCTGACGCTCGGCGCGTACGTAGGAAAGTGGGCGCATTGTAATTTCATTGTTTGCGCTTTGGAGGAGAACTCACGTTCACAGACGGGTTGCTGGGTCGTCTCTGTTCCGATGTGTTTCGGCGGGACCGTGTGGTTATTGAATAATTACGCGGTCTGGAGGCACGTAATGGCTCCCGAATAATTATTAATACGCGGCCATCGCGGCGGCGATCATGGATCACCACGAAGTCATGCTCGAATTGGTAGCAAACAATATCGATTCTAGTACAAGTTTATAGAATATGGAAATAATTTGGTCTTTATACAATTTAATATGGTTTTTGTTATCTTTAGTATTTAGTATTAAGGATATTGAAAATTTTGGTCACTATATTTACCACGGTTCTCGGCGAGTTGTGGTTACGATTCTGCTATATTTATCGATACTGTCGAAGATTATAGAATTTGGAAATAATTTGGTCTTCATACGATTTAAGATGGTTTTTGTTATCTTTAGTATTTAGTATTAAGGATATTGAAAATTTTGGTCACTATATTTACCACGGTTCTCGGCGAGTTGTGGTTACGATTCTGCTATATTTATCGATACTGTCGAAGAGTATAGAATTTGGAAATAATTTGGTCTTTATACGATTTAAGATGGTTTTTGTTATCTTTAGTATTTAGTATTAAGGATATTGAAAATTTTGGTCACTATATTTACCACGGTCCTCGGCGAGTTGTAGTTAAGATTCTGCTATATTTATCGATACTGTCGAAGAGTATAGAATTTGGAAATAATTTGGTCTTTATACGATTTAAGATGGTTTTTGTTATCTTTAGTATTTAGTATTAAGGATATTGAAAATTTTGGTCACTATATTTACCACGGTCCTCGGCGAGTTGTAGTTAAGATTCTGCTATATTTATCGATACTGTCGAAGATTATAGAATTTGGAAATAATTTGGTCTTCATACGATTTAAGATGGTTTTTGTTATCTTTAGTATTTAGTGTTAAGGATATTGAAAATTTTGGTCAGTATATTTACCACGGTTCTCGGCGAGTTGCGGTTAAGATTCTGCTATATTTATCGATACTATCGAAGATTGTAGAATTTTGAAATAATTTGGTCTTTATATATAGAAGTAAAATATTTTAGAATTATTCATTTCAGTCATTCTGTGCTGAGAGCCTCCGAGAGGTATCCTGATGAATGTTAAGGAATCCAAGATAAACGACACACCCCGTATAATCACACAAGATTCACAGTCTAATCATACGTGTTAGATCGTTCTACCTTTTCTACAGCCATCAGATGAGTAACATTGCCATCTGACGCACGTTTGATAATGTTCAGAGTAAAATTACAATGTAACGGTCTCCGAACGATAGCATCGAATCGGTATCGTTCCCATCGCGAGCGATTCCATCGTCGCTGAACCGAACGTGTACCAAGTGAGTTTCGCGATTATAGGGGACACCGATACAAGAAACCACGACGAGTGCCTCTTCCCTTTCGCGTGGGTGCGTGTAATTCGCATTGTTTCACCTCGTTACCGTTCGTTCGCGTAACAAATCGATCCGCAGCGGCGGCCACGGTTCAAGCTTAATTAATTTTCCGCCGCGATGTTTATCGCACGGCCGCAATGTCAACCCGACGTTTCAATAAAAAAGAAAGAAAAAAAAAACGTAATTGGCCCCACGTCGAGCGAATCGGTTGCGCATCGTGCTCACTCGTCACGATAACGAACGAGCCATCCAGAGCGATTACTTTGATTGGAAACGCACGAAACCCGTGGATTCCCGCGGAAGTGCGCTTGTAATAGGGATTGTTGAAGTAGAGCAGTGGTTCCCAACCTTTTCTAAAGTGCGGAACCCCATTGCGAGTAAAATTTTTTGCCAACACTTACCTAAATTACAATGAAATAAGTTTGTTGTCTATTATGTAGTTTATTGATACTATTAGTAAAATAAATCCGAAGCATCTTTTACACGCAAACAGTAATTTTAGGTAAGATAATAATAGCAATGCCTTGCCATTTATCCAATTATCGCGGAACACTTTCGAAATGCTTACGGAACACAGGTTGGGAACCACTGGTGTAGAGAAATGCGTATTTTATTATTGGTATAGATTACTCGTAATTTTTTGTACATATACCTATAATATTCGATTGAAACATAAAATTACAGTTTGAGGGATATTTAGGGGACGATCGATTTTACTAACAAGGGAATGTATCGAACCCAGACACACCGATTTTGATGCCCCCTATATGGGATATAGTTTGCGAAAAAATATTTGGCACGTATTTTTTTATATCGGCCATCGTCTATATTGAAGGGGTGAAAACAGCCCTCAAAGTTGGAGGTTTAAAACATAGTTTTTTGGAATATCTCGGGAACTAGAAGGTATATATTTTTAATAAATTATTTAAACAAATAAATTTAAAGAAAACCGTTTAGATGATTACATTCTCCATTAAAAAACACACAATTTACAAAAAAAAAATGTTTATACTCTAGTTCCCGAGGTATTCCAAAAACTATGTTTTAAAGCCCCAACGTTGAGGGCTGTTTTTACCCCTTCAATATGGACGATGGCCGATATAAAAAAATACGTGTCAAATATTTTTTCGCAAACTATATCCCATACAGAGAGCATCAAAATCGGTTTGTCTGTGTACGATATATTCCCTTGTTAAAAAAATCGATCGTCCCCTAAATATCCCTAAAACGGTAATTATCTGTTTCAATCGAATATCAGCCGTCACCGGAAGAAGAGCATACCAATCGATTACGAGTGCCGAAACGGGTTAAGAATAACTCGAATCAAATGGTATCCGGTTAGGGGGGATGTAACGTAGACGGAACGAAAGTCCATTTAAAACGTTGAACAACGCGGACGAAATATCGATTTAGTTGGTAAGTTCACTGACCTTGTGATGAGAGGAATGGCCCGTGTGATTGGCGGAGGTGTGATTTCCGGCGGGAAGAGATGCCAGGTCCTCGATGGTTAGCTCCGCTAAGGCGTCGTTCCCGCCGCTGCAACCGCCTAGCAAGCCGCCCGCAACGCCGCCGCTTCCTGGACTGCCCCCGATGCAACCTCCATCCGACCTTACGACGTTCGCGGAGGGCCTCTTCTGCACCCTCCTCGTGGTCACCAGTTCCTTCACCCCTGACAACTCACGCCTCGAACCACCCACGTATCTGAAAACATCACGCGCCGTTTCTGTTATTATTCACGCCTCGACTGTTGTACGAGCGTACGTAAATATACAGGGTGTTCAAAAATAGCATCGACTCTTTGAAATAAGGGATTCTTCGGATGATTTGGAAAAACTTTTTCCTTAGCGAAAATGTTATCCGAGGCTTTGTTCACGAGATATTAACGAAAGACCACGACCCAATCGGAGAGCGAGTCTGGCGGCCGAGCTTCCGCTGTAGCGCGCTGCGATTGGTAGCCAACGTTACCGCGGGAACTCGGCTGGTAGACTCGCGCTCTGATTGGTCGCGGTTTTTCGTTGATATCTCGTTAACAAAGCTTCGGATAGCATTTTTGCTAAGGAAAAAGTTGTTTCAAATCACCTCGCTAGTCTCCCATTTCTGGGTCCTCCAACATTTTTGTTATACACTGTGTGGGCTGCGAAAAGCTTAACAATTTTACCTGTATTTATATGTAATACTAGAACTACCAAGCAAGTCAAAATGCTGTGTCAACGATGATTAAAATGTCATAGCTGGACTGCGAACTTTATGCATTTATAGAGTGTGCAATCGTCTAAAGGTCAATACATTAAAAAGGTTCGAAAGTTTATTCAGGTTTTCTGTTCATTTTGAACCTGCGGGAACCCTTCGCAGAGTAAATAAATTTTTAGTTGCGTCCAGTTTCGAGAAATTGAACCATTAAAAATTTACATTTGCATCTAGTTAGAACAATACATTTCCTCAGATCTTTTGCAATTTTTATTACGCGGTATGAAAGCGAAGAAGTTAGTTAATTGCAAAAATTTGTAAATTTTCAGAAGTTTATCATGCTCATCGACCGATCGAAATAGATATGCGTTTACCGTTGGTAGTTCTAGTGTTAAGTGTATGTATTAACGAAGGACCGAAAAATGTTTACTTTCATACTTTATAGGATTTGTTGTATTGGATAATTAATATTCCTTATTAGTTTCCATCAACCCACGTCACTCTGACGGAATAATAATTCTCAATTCAAATTATCCCATAACCTCGTCACAAGACAAGTGGATTAATCGGTGCGAAGGTCGTAAGTTCAGTTCAACCGGCCGAGTGCATTTTGAAACAGTGACAGACACCGTCACGGTACCATAATGGCAGAACTTTTCCATTTACAGTCGTCCCGGATAAGATAACGCGAGGGAATATAAAGTTGGATGCGCTAGACAATGCCCGGGCAATGCAGTCGGTTTTACAAAGAACCCGCGCTGACGAAACGATGGAAACGTTTCGAAAGACACGGACGAGAGCCCACTGCCACCATCGGTGTGTTGCCCACGGACCGTGCCAAATGAGGGTGGATTTGAATTCGTATAGAAGTCGGTACTATTAGCGAGATTAGATCCTGCTGGGCAATCCACTCGGACGGACACCGGACTCCCCGGTCCAGTAAAGCTGTTCGAAATCGATCAATTGCTGTCCGCCCCGTTCTATCACTGTCCTCGTTCTGTGAATCGGGCTTTACGTGCTGGACGTCGATTAAAAGTGGACAAAAGTTATCGAATTTTCGTTGCTTTTCGTTAACGGTACCGACGTAAGAGCTTCGATGTACAGTTGAGATACATAAAAACGGACATATTCAATATGATTTTTGAAAACGAATTCTACATTAATATTTGCGTTTTTTAAATTGAGTAAACAGAAAAAATATTATAAAAAAATTATCTTTTAAAATAATAGATAAGAGGGATTTAATTAAAAAAATTATCTACCATTGGAATTATAATGAATATTTACGTCTGACAATTAATTGCGAATTGGATTGACTTTGTATGAAAAATGATCCTCAATGATAGCTTGAAGATATTATTATCGTAAAATGTGTTACCAAATTATTCAAAAGTTCATTTTTCTATTAATCCTCCGCGAACCCCATTATTTGATCATTAACATATCATTTTTCCGTGCCATCACAAACTCCGTAAAAAAATCTATAACCACTTAATTTTTTGTATGAAAATATCCTTTTTTTATAGCTAAATAAGAAGTGATTAACATCCCAGTATCAACTACATTTCCATAAGGTTCGTGTTAAAAAGACATGTATATAACGTTTCTTTCTCAACAATTTCATCGTTGACCTTGCGATTTGTTAGTAGCAATCGAAAATTGAAGCTGTTAAGAATGTTCTGTTAAATATTTAACTAAATCCATGATTATTACAAATTTACGGAAACCACATTAAGCTGATTAAGAAAGATATTCTCCGTCGATTTCCCGCGGTCAGTATCTCGGCTAATTAGCCAGTAAGTAGTAGAAGTCAATGGTTCGACGGACGATCGCGGTAAGGACGCGTTCGTTTCACGTTCCCGAGGACGCCACCGGTAACAAATTCGCTGACGCAAATCCTAGGCAGTCTCGTGGACTCTGTGCGATTAATAATTCACGAATCACGCGCTCGGGATTAGGATTACTGCGCTTACGTGAGCGCATCGCCGACTGCGAGACTTTACTAGCTAATGCGATTAACGCACTACGCTTTTTACATTGCATTCCCCTGTGAGCCGTCCCGTTTACTTTTCTCTGGTATCAGAGGACTTATCCCCGTGTTGAACAATAACGACCCTAATTTCAGTCTGATTTTTCACTTTCTCTGGTATCAGAGGACTTATCCCCGTGTTGAACAATAACGACCCTAATTTCAGTCTGATTTTGCACAATATTTTCCGTCGTTACAACGTGCCCAGTGTAAACGGATGGATTTAAATACTGGAGTCTATGATCGATGTTGTTTTTTTTTCTTATTTCGTATTTTTTTATGTTTTCAGAGGACTTATCTCTGTGTTGAACAATAACGACCCTAATTTCAGTCTGATTTTTCACAATATTTTCCGTTGTTACAACGTGCCCAGTGTAAACGGATGGATTTAAATACTCGAGTCTATGATCGATGTTTTTTTTTCTAATTTCGTATTTTTTGGTGTTTTCAGAGGACTTATCTCTGTGTTGAACAATAACGACCCTAATTTCAGTCTGATTTTTCACAATATTTTCCGTTGTTACAACGTGCCCATTGTAAACGGATAGATTTAAATACTGGAGTCTATGATCGATGTTTTTTTTTTCTAATTTCGTATTTTTTGGTGTTTTCAGAGGACTTATCTCTGTGTTGAACAATAACGACCCTAATTTCAGTCTGATTTTTCACAATATTTTCCGTTGTTACAACGTGCCCATTGTAAACGGATAGATTTAAATACTGGAGTCTATGATCGATGTTTTTTTTTTCTAATTTCGTATTTTTTGGTGTTTTCAGAGGACTTATCTCTGTGTTGAACAATAACGACCCTAATTTTAGTCTGATTTTTCACAATATTTTCAGTTACAACGTGTCCAGGATAAATTGATGGTTTTACAGTGACTCACAAGTTTGTCCACAATAAACTGTTGTTATTTCACCAAATTATTTACCAAAATGCGAATTTTATTTCAAAATTAAGAAGAATTCATCACAAAAAGATAATAACAGTAATGGTAAGAAGAATTTATAAATAGAAATTGCATATAAGTTTTGATACCTAATTGCTATTTCGGAAGTCTGTGAACGAATGCGTGAGTCACTGTAAATCCTGGAGTCTTTGTAACGGATACAGTTTTGCTTCTGTCTTGGTATTTTTGGATGTTTTGAGAGTTTTATTTTGATGACTGTGATTGGTGACCGGTGGTTTTATAAAAAGATATTCGACCTTTAAATAGAAAGTTTTAAAGCTTGGTGAATATAATTAATAACTGAAAAACGATCCAAGTGAAAAGTGTAGAATCAACAGAAATATTTATTTCGTAGCAGAACCTCACATAGAATATTTCATTATGATATTTTACCAGTAGTAAGAGTTTGGGCTATTATTAAAAGAAATTTTCAAATTTAATAGTCTCTTTTTAAGACTAATTTTATGGAGTCATAAATTATGTTACAACAATTTCCATTACCTGATTCTATTCTGACGTTAATAAGCTTCAAATAATATATTTCTAAATAGTTCCCTTGATCTACTGTGTGTCCCATTCGAAATGAAAATAAACTATATTTTTACACACTTCCACAATTGTAATTTCGTTCACTCGGCAAAATTTCATTCCGATGTTTGAATTGAAGCAACGTCTAAACTTGATCGCCAACAAAAATATTTTTGTTAATTTGCGTTCAGAAATAACCAAGAAACATATTCAATGCAACTCGGACACCGAGAGTGAAAGCGAAATGACTACAGACACTGTTGAAGTACACCAATTTCACTTTCATCCTCTTCATGAATATTCCAAATTCATTTACAAGTATCAACACAAATTGTTTCGTATAAAAGTCACTCGAGGATAATAAATTACTTTAATGAACATCGTCTTATTTCATATACTCTACAATTACAAATAAATATTTTCATGAAATTCGAGGAAAGTTTTGGGTCGCGTGTAAAATGGGACCACGATTCTACACTTCCATTCAAGAAGAAAGAAAGTGAAGTGAAGAAAGAAGTGGAGAAAGTAGCAGTTATGTGTCTCTTTGAAGATTCTCATTTTCTGAAAAAAGACTTCCTTCTTACCATTAACTTTCTTTTAATCTTCAATTTGGAATAATATTGAAGAGAAATATTTTTGTAATACAGTATTTCATGGTGTTTATGTTTTGACACTTTCAGTACCAAGTACTCCAAGGACAGTAGCTGTCTTTATCTTACTACAATATATTTAAAAAATCCATTGTCCTTACAGATCCACTTCATCCCTCTACATTACCCCCAGTTCAAACACAAAACACAATGAACACAGAAAAGAATGTAAAGAAAAGTACAACACCTCCTCCAAGAACCCCAAAGATCAGCCCACGAGACCACAGCTTCTCCTCCACCGCGAGCAGACAAATAATTCCAACCCAGGAAACCTTTGATCCCAATAACATCCCTGCACCCACCTCTTTCCACACGATACAATCTTAACAATACCCCGACACACGATCAAAACTTCCATCCAAGAATCCCCAAACCCCGTCGATCCATACCCACCACCCCGGTCACCAAATATTTGCCCATCAACCCTACCTTGACATTACACATTACAAAAACCCATCGCGCGGCCTAAACAGTGCCTCCTCCCCTTGCCACCCCACCTCCCACGCTATTGTTTTCCCAATTCCCAAGCACACTGTCAAGAGAGCCCACGGTGTGTCACTCCACGTAGCCTGAACAGTACTCTACCCATCGTGTGGCTCGAGTGCCAACGAATCCGTACACACACACACACACACACATCAATAGTACCCGTACCGAAAACCGATCCCATCATTCTCGAGAAACGTGTCAACCACCGACACTGCAAAACCGTGTGACAACTAAATCCACACCAAGAAAACATAGTCGAATCACAGGGGGTTGAACGAATCGTAACAAAATTGTATTACCCAGAGCCTGTCGTATCACCCCTCCAAGTGTCCGGTTCTCCTTCCGGTTTTAGGACGTCAACTCGACGACGTTCGAACTAGCGCGTAGTACACACCTCGTCGCGCGGCTCCGGTTTCCGCGAAGCATCACACAAAACGCCACACGCAGGACACCGTTACAGAACCGGCCGAAAACAGCTCAAGGCTCGAGAAAGGGGCGAGAAACTCCACCACCGCTCTGTGGTTCCTCTGTCCCCGAAGAACTATCGTTTGCCCGCTGCCACCGACTTTACTGTCGTCGGTGTTCTTCTCTCTCGCGTGCACACACGTATGTATCCGTTCCGATCGACGACGTTCCCCTCCCTCGGCTCCACTACGCGGCACGGCACACGGACGGCTCGTCTCTCCCGTCGTACCGACTCCCCCCTCCCCGCCCCGAGAGAACGAACGGAGCCCCCCCCCCCTTCGCCGCGTTCGCACAAGATCCTCCCACGGTGGCGCCTTAAGCCGCCCTGCCGAGTTGCGCGACGTCGCCGGCAGATCGCACCAGGGAAACCGCCGGCGAGGAATCGATCGATAGTGACGTCACGGTGTGCCCACCACGCGCAAGCGCCATAGTGCCGAACCGGCTTGTGTCGTCGCTATGACGTCGGCGTTTTTCGTCTCTGGATGTCACGATGCTCTCTTTTTTGGGATCTCTGGAGACCTTCGATTAAGTTATTCCTTTGGTACGAGGTACGAGTATTCTTTATATGTACGAGGTGTTGAAGAAAGGATTGCAGGCTTTATGCGCTTCTAGTTCTCGCCGACAGGAGTGACGGATCTAGTTCCGGAATGGTCCACCCTTCGATTTTCATGAAACTTTGTAAAATCGTACGAAATACTCTCGAATGAACATATTGTTCATTCAGAGAAATGTGCTGCTTTTGAGTTAGTTGTAGATTGCGGATGTTTATGCAAATATAGATTTTTGGGGGTTAATAGAGTGGAACCCAGATAGTACATGACTAGAATGTTTATTAGAATGAATAATTACCTCATTATGTTAGCAATATGTCAGTTAATTTTCAATCGGGCAAAAGAATCTTTGGCATATGTTCGTTTGGGAGTATTTACGTACGATTTTGTCAAGTTTCATAAAAAGTGAATGGGGGACCTTTTTGGAACTGCTGTCAAATTATTATTAATCGATATTTGTCCTGAAATAAGCCCTTTTGATGTGAAGCACAAAAATTTGAATATTGGCAGCAGACGTTAGATTTTCATCTTCCCCAAGTTAGAATGAGATATTCATAGCTATACGGAAATCGACCTGGATTTTTCGAGTATTAGGACACACTCGAAGTTTGGTCTCTTATTTTAGTAATATATTTTTTAAAAAAGTACAACGGTTCTGAGCAGTTCATTGTTTACTAAACTAAATATGATCGATCAATATTTTTTATAACTGTTTTTCAATGTACGTAAACATTACATTGTTCAAAGGTTGTCTGAGTTTTCCGATGAAAACACGTAGACTACGCTATTTTTGGGAATCAGTGATACGAGAAGTTTATGAATTAATCGATTAGGGGAGCAAGTTTTCGTGCTTCAGAGAATGCTTTTCCTGTCACTGGATGTCAAAGAAGAAAATTCTTGGGAAATTTTCAAGGTGTTAATGAATATCGGTTTATTCCGCGCGTGGAGTCACCGTGGCTGAGAAAATGTGACGTAAACAAGAAAATTATAAGCAGCTTATGAATTTTGTAAATTTACAACGTGAAACAGATGAAAATAGAAAAATTCGTGCAGTTTAATTTATTTTTATCCTATTAAAATACTTAACAAAGAATTGCGTTCTTGTACTTTTTTACATAGAATTATAAAAAAAAATGAATTTGAACTTCTTTAGAATACTCTCTAAAAGAATCATATCGGAGTAAATTAATCGAAACAAATAAAGTACTTGTGCTGAGTGCAATTAAAAAATTCTATACTATAACGCATTTACTATTTAAATTCGTTGCATTCGAAAGGATTTTAAAATCACACAATTTACACCAGTTTACTGAAAACAATTAATAAAATCATTTTAATGCATTCTTTCCCTCAGTTTTGTTTTAATACAATAATATAAATATCTGGGAGTAAAAGAAACTCCCTACAATTAACTAATAAGACTTTACTATGCTCTCTGATTTCTTATAAGAATTCTGTCAATTACCGCATTTTCTGAAATTTTCAATGAATCTTATTAACACGTATTTCCTCGTCATCTATAAGTTTTATAACTGTGATAAAAATAGCTGTAAATTATTCTGTGGTAGTTCTAGTGTCGATAAAAACTATGGACAATCGTATGTTTATTTCTTGACCGATCACTGACGAAGACATTTTATTTGATACTGTAGCAATAATAGGTCATTTACTTAAAACACGAAAAAAGGATTTCTTGAATGTCGATACTTTCGTTACTTTGTACAAACTGTCAATCAGGCGAGTCGTTCCCTAAAGGATACTCCGAAATAGTCTAGGCGTGAATTCCCCTGGTCTTTTCGACACGATTGTAGTAGTAAACCGAGAGGACAATACGTAGCGCCGTTAGAGGAGGAACAAAGACGCTTATCTTTCTGTATACGACCACGTCGATTGCTACGTCTCCTCCACCCCGGTTGAAATTGATTTCCCGCGCTGTTGCTTGCTCGTTCGTAACAGTTCGATACTAAGGGCAAGCCTATTCTGCACTGTGTTGCACGCAGTTTGAGAATCACTTCAAAACGTTACTGTTAACTTGCAAATTCTCGAAAATTCAAATTCTTTGCAATGCCTGTTCAATGTAATTTTTTTGAAACCCTGCTATACCTGATAAAAACATTTTCGATCAGACTGCTAATAACAGAGTAATCCCTATTGATCACGATTCCTGGTTCACCCTGTATATTCCACTGTGCGCAATTATTCTGTAATATTTTCTCAGTAATTCTACCTCACCATTCGCGATGATAACTGTCACCCAAACCGTCGCAAAATATAATATTCTGATAATTCTTGTTGATCATAAATACCTATTTAGCAAATACCGACACACGTCAACGCCTTGAAGTACTATCCTTGATGCACGACACTCGTTCGGACTTCAAACACAAATAGTTCAGAGGCCCCGTTCACAATCACCTTTAACTATTTCATATAAACAACCCTCGTAATAAATAACATCGTTGCACCGTTAATAATATTGCTGGAGGATTCGTAATCGTCGGAATATGCTCTTACGGCGTTCTTTGTTGCGCCCCCCGTTCCTTTACTATGGGGTTCTTCTCAATGACAGAGCACGCGGAGGGTCCGCCCGAGGAGGGGAACGAGGGGTGGGGGCGAGTAATATTGAATTTCCGAAAAGCGCGTCGGGTTTCAAGCGGATGATACGCGGTTTGCTTGCGCCGAAAGAGTTGACGGCGTTGGGCAGGGGCCAAAATATGTGTGCCTCCGGGTGTGTTTCGCGTGTTAGGGAAACACCGTCGCTTATGGGGGCCGTTTCGCTGGCCTGACTGCTAGGGGCATTTTGGGGTGTCCTAAGAACCGAACGAATCTTCATTGACCACATTATTCATGATTGGACTTTGCATTTTATACATTTCGAAAGTAGCGACCCCTGGTTACTGTGCCAGTACATTATTTTGATGTACAGTAAATTACATAATCATTAAAATTAACACTGACTGTACCGACTGCCGGTCAAATGACCGGTTTTAAATAGGGTATAAATAAGTATATAAAAGTCTCGGTACGGTTAGTGTTAATGTATTAAAATTTAATTAAGAATTTGCATAATTGAACAGAAAGTGTAAATTATTAACAGTTACAAAATAGTATTAATAATTATTGAAATTATGTGGTGACGATTTGGTGAGATTTCGACACGAATTTTATTGAAAAACTTAAGGGACACCGTGTGAATGAAGCTACAAAATGAAAAGAATAATACATTCCAAAAGAAAAATATATACTATGGGTTTGGAGAACTTGTTTAGAGAACGGAAAAATGTGTAATATGTAAAGATAAAAGCAAATGAAAGAATTCTTTTCTTCTCAAGTATCACATTGGGTTCGGTATGATATAGGAAACTTATTAAATCCGATGAAACTTATGTCTTTAGAAGCTCCCGCACACTATTGGCTCTCGATAATTACCTGTTTCCGAGAACAGCCCGCCTCTAGAGCACCAAATTCGGGTAATTATCGCGAGTATACTGTACCTACCACACTTTCCCCTTCCATCCCATAGTGTTCACTTCGATGCCCTGACGTTAAGAAGATCCTTTTCTTAAAAGGATTTTTTTTTAAGAAGATCCTTTCCTGAAAAGGATCTTTTCTTAAAAGGATCTTTCCATAAGATCCTATCCTTTTTCTAAGGCAAATATTTTACGTAAAAGTTGTTACATACATATAACACCATCGTTCTTCTTGCATCGATCATCTTTTGCTTAATAGCGAAACGTCACTTCTCCTATAAATCAATGCGTCTCTGTACATTTTAAACAGTAAATCTGTATTTTCTTACTCTTTCGTTGGTGTTGCAAACATAATGTCCGTATCGATGCTGAATTTCCTTCAATTTTCAACAACGATTTTCCCTCTTTCTGATCGATGAAATAAAAAAAAAAAACCGCAACATCGTCTACCACAACCGCCATTACTCTTGCATCGAATAAGACTTGACTCCGACATTCATTTAATTTCCATCCGAATAATTCCTCTCGCATAAAGTCCCGACCGTCCCATTACTCGACTTTCTCCGTTGCCCCGCTCTCCTGTCGATCTCGACCGTATTCAAATCGTTAACTCGACGTCGTTCTTTGAATTATCGTCACCGGCACAATCGAAGCCTTCACGACGGAGCTAAATCGTTCCCGTGTCCCGGCGAAAATTGCGGTAAACTCTTTCTTATCGGTCTGGATAGCTCGTAACAGAGGACGTTCCCGTCGAAATTATTGTCGCTCGTTCGCAGGAGAGACCAGCCTTTACTAGCACCGTCCTACGCTTCACCGAGTATTCCATTCGACCGAGACGAATCCAAATTCAATGCGGTGAATCTAATCGAGATGATCACCACTGACCCACTTCCGTTTCCCTCCTATCCCTAGCACGGGGATTCACCTTCCCCCTCCCCTTTCAGCGGAGCCTTTAATCTCTTATATTGTCGAGCAATTCTGTATCGACATTAAATCTCGTCCAGGATTGAAATGGAACGACCTCGGATCGTTGTTCCGATAGGAAAGTTGTGAAATTGCATTTTTTTTTTTGCCGATCTAGCAATCCGTAAGTTACCTAGAAATACTTAAACAATACAGTTATCACGAAATAAGCAAAAATATAGCGACGAACAGATAGCCTATTTTATGTATTTATCGTGAATGTGAATATGTAAAACAAACACAGTAAAAATTTTTTGAAAGGTAAGTATAAATATTACTGTACTTTGGACCTCGCGAAACTTGTAATAATGGAACAAAATCTCCGACATACATTCCAAACAAGTAGATTAAACCATAAAAATCTGAATTCGCATAAAAACCCGCAATCTAGCCACTAACATTGAAAATTACTACGTTATACTCCATTAACATCCTACATGAATAACCATTACTTAAAAAAAACCAATAATTATAGAGCTCTAGCATACAAAATACAGTCTAATAATTAAAAAATTTAATCTTGCGATTAAACTTGAAAATTACAAGTATCTCATATGCAATTAACTTCCTACAACAACCAACTATTGTTCTAAAACAAACAAAGACCCTCGAGATACTGAAATTAGAAAATCTACCGTAATAACCTTTTACAATGTTCAGATACCGACCAATTGCCGATAATTTTCACGGGATAGTTTCTCCAGGGATTTCTCGCGAGCTGTTAGAACCTCTGGATAATGGAATCCGTGGTGAGAATTCTTTGGAAAATCGAGGGAAAAGAGAGATAGACACAGAGAGAGAGAGAGTGGTGAAATAACTGAAATATACGAGTTAATTACGCGGGCATCTTAGCGAGGATTACTTAATTTAATCGAAGTAACTTCGCGTAACCAGAGATAGCTGGGCGGGAAAGAGGCCGAGTAATTGGAAGCCCGTACCGAAATTAGGCCCCGCGAATTTCGTCTAATTAAAGGCCGTTAAGACACGGCGACGGCGACATCTCTTCGTTCGCGTATCGCGTTAGGTCTAATTCAGACATCGTCGTGTCCGCCGACGTCACCGGGAGTGATTCATGCCGTAGCAATTTAATATTAACCGCGAGTAGAACGCGAACGCTATTATCATCCGGGGACGAGTCAATATTACGCGCGGACATACTGGTAAAATTACCTACATTGACCCTTGTGTAGGCAACCAAAATATTCACGATTATTGAGCAATCGGAATACTCCTATTCGGATTAGATAAACATAGATAATTTTACTTTCATACTTCTCCGAAACTCTTAGCTTTCCCTTCCTATAATTATATACAAAATTAGGAAAGGCAATTTAGAAATGGGTACCCGGTTGCTTAGACAAGGGTTAACCCTTGTGTGAGTAGCCAAAATATTCACGATTATTGAGCAATCGGAATACTCTTATTACGACGGATTAGATAAACAGATAATTTTACTTTGATACTTTGCTGAAACTCTTAGTTTTTTCTTCCTTTAATTACATACAAATTAGGAAAGGCAATTTAGATATAGGTACCTGAGTACCCGGTTGCTTAGACAAGGGTTAACCCTTGTGTGGGTAGCCAAAATATTCACGATTATTGAGCAATCGGAATACTCCTATTCGGATTGGATAAACATAGATAATTTTACTTTCATACTTCTCCGAAACTCTTAGCTTTCCCTTCCTATAATTACATACAAATTAGGAAAGGTAATTTAGAAATAGGTATCTGAGTACCCGGTTGCTTAGACAAGGGTTAACCCTTGTGTGGGTAGCCAAAATATTCACGATTATTGAGCAATCGGAATACTCCTATTCGGATTAGATAAACATAGATAATTTTACTTTCATACTTCTCCGAAACTCTTAGCTTTCCCTTCCTATAATTATATACAAAATTAGGAAAGGCAATTTAGAAATGAGTACCCGGTTGCTTAGACAAGGGTTAACCCTTGTGTGGGTAGCCAAAATATTCACGATTATTGAGCAATCGGAATACTCCTATTCGGATTAGATAAACATAGATAATTTTACTTTCATACTTCTCCAAAACTCTTAGTTTTCCCTTCCTATAATTACATACAAATTAGGAAAGGTAATTTAGATATAGGTACCTGAGTACCCGGTTGCTTAGACAAGGGGAAACCCTTGTGTGAGTAGCCAAAATATTCACGATTATTGAGCAATCGGAATACTCCTATTACGACGGATTAGATAAACATAGATAATTTTACTTTCATACTTCTCCAAAACTCTTAGTTTTCCCTTCCTATAATTACATACAAATTAGGAAAGGTAATTTAGATATAGGTACCTGAGTACCCGGTTGCTTAGACAAGGGTTAACCCTTGTGTGGGTAGCCAAAATATTCACGATTATTGAGCAATCGGAATACTCCTATTACGACGGATTAGATAAACATAGATAATTTTACTTTGATACTTTGCTGAAACTCTTAGTTTTTCCTTCCTTTAATTAGATACAAAATTTTGAAAGGAAATTTAGAAATGCGTATCCGGTTGCCTAGTTTTTTTGTAAGGGGTATAGAAGATTATAAAAATTATACATCTTGGTTTTTTTTTAAATCTCTTAAGACATTGTACTAAAACTATCATGTATTGGATCCTGCATAAAACTTTTGGCCAAGGTATATAATACTAAGAGCCCACATAAACTGATGCACTTAGTGGAGTATTAATTTTACAGCGACGAAAAGTGGGAGTGTTGTATTCTTAAAGAATAAGCATAAACAGCAGTGAATTTAAAATATCGTTCGAACCCTTTGGTCGACGAATATGGCATATGATGTTAAAAAACAATGGAATATATTATTAAAGTATAAATTATTGGTATTCGATTTTCTTAATAATAAACACGATTTAAATTAAAAATAAAAACACTATTATCATCAATGTTGAGTAGTAAGGAATTTATGTTGAATTGTGAAATTACTTAACCCTTATTAGTTGAGATGGAAATCTTATTAAGTACATATTGAATAAAAATACAATATTCTAGAAATCCTTCTCACCAGTTAACAGCTAATATATCGTGTGATATAAATTTCCTGAACTGGAGTTAAACGACGAATTAATTTTATCAGGGAGAAAAGTTGAGCGAGGACCAACCTGAGAATTCTCAGCGGAGTTCGCATGCGCTCTGTAATCCGACGATTTGTATTTTGTGGTCACGCGGCGACTGTGACTCATTCGCCATGCCAGCGGAGCACGTGCACTAATGGACAACAAAATATACTCGAGAAAATAAAGAACGGTAATCACGCATATTAAGCGAGCTTCGACGAGAATACCTCCAACTTCTAAAACGGTTAAGCAATGCTCCTTTTCTTTATCTTGTTATTCGACTATAAATTCCCTATACTTAAGATCTAATATACCTCGATGAATGTTTATACATTGAAATGTTTATAACTTTAAATGTCTTTCATTTAAAAGTTTGAAAACTTTCTATTCGTTATATTGAAATTTTTGTTTGTGATCTTAGGTGCCATTTCTGAAGTTATAGAATGTTAAGTTAATAATTTTTAATTTGCTACTTGCGTTGTAAGGTGAGTAGAATACAATAATTTTCTAAGAAATCGTATTTTTTGGTGTTTCCTGGCTGACCAAGCAGTGACGTAAAATAACGTCAATTTAAAAACGGAAGAACATTTTGTAAACTTATATAGAAAAGAGTATTAGTAATGCTATTATGGAAGACGTAAACAAATTGTCGTCTGGTAAACAGATGAGTGGAACGGGAGTATTGATCAACAACGTCTGTATCTACTTAAGGTTCATAAGCTCTTTAGCAGGGATACACAGGTGTTAGTAAAATTCATTTAAGCTCTTACGTAACATCTCTTTATGGTTGTATGTATAAAGAATCTTGAAAATCATTACTACAACCTATGTACCTAAGGATCATATTGTCGAAAAAATTTGTAGTTTGACAGTACCGTTTTTGGTATGGAATTATCAAAGAAAATTGGAATTGAAGACGATTCCAAGAATGTGTTGACAATGATGGTGGAGACTCTTTGAATAGAAAATACATTTAACATGATATACAGGGAGTCCATAATCCCGTATCTGCTTTATAGAAATCGTTGACTGAAGAACAAAACCCAAAGGGTATAGGAAAAGGATATTTTAATGAACAACTCGAATAATTTCTTCCAGTAATTCCACCACAAAAAATTAGACTTTTTTCCTTAAAGACTTTATGAAATCTCAGGTGTATTATCGAAAAATCGGGAATTTGCAAATATTGTAAAGCAGTGGCACAGATTACTCCACGGATGTTAGAAAATGTTTGCTGTAAAATAGCTGACCGATGCAGAGCTATAGATGATGCTCATATGGAATCCAATTACTTAAGTTTCTGTGCCTGTCTATTAGTAGAACAAATCCTCTGAACGGTACATTAAAGCATTCCTTGAACAACATCCCCATGGAGTTTCCATCTTTCTTCAACAATTACTCCAAAATACTTAGGGATATCGTGGAAACCCAGTACAGTAAATCCTCGATGAGTGTTGGAAAGCTCCTCGGCACAGAACATTAAATATTTCATAAACTAATGGCCGCATACTGTTGAAATAAATACCATTGACTTCAGAATCTCAAACTCTATCACTGAGCTAAACCTCATAAAAACCTCAACATTACAGCTGGGGACCTCTGCTTGTCAGTGCCGAGGAGTCTTCGAACACTCACCGATCATTTACTGTACTGCGTTCACACTTCCCTTTTCCCTAAAAAAGAGTTACTTCCATATAAACATTAACATTTCTTCTGAAACATCCTGTATTCGCTCGAGGACAGAATAACTGGTCCCGATCGTTTGCAACAAACCAATCTTACTCACCTTTCGTGATCGTGACCGTAAGACGGATTGATTCTCCTCGCGTACAAGGAAGCGCCGCCCTCGGACATGTAACCGTCGCAGAGGTCGGATAGCGTTCTGCTACCGACGTTCATCCCGCCTCGAAGAACTTCCCCGTCGCTGAGGTAACCGGAGGCGACGTCGATGTCCGCGTAATCGTGACCGACATGGTGATGAGAGGACGAATGAAGGATCGTGTACTGCCTCGTGGTGGTCCTGTTCGGCAAGGTCTGAAGGGCCCTAGCGCCGGGCGTGTAACCGCGGAGCAACGGCTGCATCGGTTTCACTGTCATTTCAGCCTCGTCGTCCGCCATCGAGCCACCGCCACCGCCGACGGAAGTCGAACTTTCGGACAGGACCTGCAAAGTGATGTGAATTATGTAGCGACCAGAGATGTTAGGATTTGTCACGTGTTACGATTATATCCAGTTACTGTCGCCACCGTGTGGTTTGCTGAACTATTTCGCTTGCCTATTTAAAACAAAACAGATTTAGTAACTTTCCTTGACACTTTCCTGAGCAGAAAGGTCTGCTCTATCGCGTCCTATGGTTAGATTGTCTCATAGACCATTAGTTTTTGAAATAAATTAAAGAATATCAGCAAAAAGTCGTGCGTTTTCGGTGTCCTTTTCACTGTTAACTTATGTAGGGTGTGAGATGCGTGTGTTTAGTTTTAGATCGAGCGAGTGCGGTGCGAATGAAGAGTGTTTATACCGTGTGACAGTTTCTTCGAATGAGAGTGCGTGCTAGAGAAGATGGAATGAAAGGAACTGCGTCGAACCTCGCGATCGAAAATCGACACGAGGCGAGAATGTGTGAATGCGTGTGTGAACCTATGACCGAGTGTGACCATGTATGAAAGGGGATATAAGAGAGAAGTCAGTCAGAGCGAGTGTGTCTTAAGAGCTAGACTGTTGCAAGCGTGTCCTAACGAATTCTTTATACACATTTTAGAATAAACCTTTTATTTCTACCAAATACAACCACCACTTAATATTATTCCCACACTTATTCTCAAAGATAACGTACCTTCAACATGTAGCAACCCATGCTATGCTTAGAAGCCCCCATCCCGTATCCATATATACAGATCAGTGTCTAAACCCAACAGTCGTTCAATCCCCTCCGCGTTCTCCACGAAGAAAGGTGCGTACACACAGTGTCATCTGGTTCCAAATTACTAACCTTCTCCATTTGCTCGAAGGTCGTGTCGATCTTTCGATTCGGTATGGTCTTGATCTCGCTGCCGCTCTCGCTGCTCGGCCTATAAATAACGCTGCTGTCGCTGGAATTGCTCTGGCCGGTGCTGTTCGAATTGCTGTGAGAGCTTTCGGACATCAGGTCCGAGATGCTCGGCATCGGTGACACCATTGCGACCGTGCTGGGGTCCAGCTTCCGATGCATAACGTCCGCCTTCAGTTTCGTGGGCGTGGGCGCTCCAGATATGCTGTTTTCCTTCGGTGGTTTCGAGGTGCCTTTCACCAAGGCCGTGGGCTTCGGAATGCTGGATCCAGGGCTGATCCCCGGCGCGGTCAACGGGTTGGTGCTCTGCAGTGGGCTATTGATCCCCGAATGTTGTTTGCTCGGGCCGAAGTTCAATCCGTTTGGGACTGGGCTTTGACACGATACATTATTACCGGTGTTACAGAACGTCGTCGAGCCTTCTTGTATGGTGCTCATCTTGCCATCAGTTGGAGCTTCTGGACTGTTCCTAGGACACGTAGCCATCGTTCGTTTATCATTGGTGTTCTCCACTTCTTGGATCTCGTTTGGGATCCTAGCTCTCATGGACGAGCTGATATTCTGTTGTTTGGTCGGACTGCCTACAGGTTCTAACCCTCTGTTCGCCTGGATATTATCGACGATAGTCTTGTGCCTGTCCATGGACAGCTTCTCCTCCAACAGGTTCGCTCGGTTCATCGACAACGTGTGATCCATGGAAGTATGCTCGCGACAGACGTCTTCGTGATCAGGCTGCTTGATCATACCATTGGTGTTGCTTAATAGCACCTTCTGCGCTAGGAGATCCTTGTTCAGCCCGTTTGGAGGTACCTTTATACTCTGCAGGTGAATCTTCGTGTCGCTTATCTTCCCAGGAAGCTCCATCTTGGGTCTACACTGTTGGTTCGATTCGTTCTTCAGGTTACCGATGTTCTTCGCCTCCTGCGCGCTGATCTGCTTGGGAAGCGGTAGCACCGACGGATTCGACTTCTGCAGCTGACCGCCAGGTTGCTTCAGTAGATCGTGTAGATTCGAGGATTTCTTGTCAGCGGCGAGTTTGCTACCCACGCCGCCGAGTTTACTGGTCGGTTTAACATCTTCCACGGGTGGATTGTAGCAGACCAGCTTGTCCGCCGCTGCCTTTGTCCTAGCGATTTTACTCTGCGCTTTGCTCTGCTCCTTTCTCACGGTCTTCGGGCTGGCCTGCTTCGCCGCCTTGCCAGATTGCAATTTCGACTTCAAAGCACGGCTTTTCGGAGATTCCAGTTGCACTTTGCTCTGGTCGCAGAGGGACGTCGAGCTGTCCGAGTGCTCGGATCTGGCCGAGGAGAAGCCGGACGAGCTCGAGGTCCGCTTCGACACGCCCGACGAAGCCTTGCCGCGGTCCTGATTCTTCTCTTTGTTGTTGAAGAGCTTGAATTTGTCCAGGACAGAGTTCTTGTTCTGTTGGACCGGCGCTCCTGGATTCGTGTACGGTGACGACTGCGTGGTCCTTGCGCCGCTGGATTTTCCGACGGTCGACGCTCGAGGGCTGAAACAAGTTTAAAGATGTGAGTTACTTTATGTTTTATTAGGGTCCATTTTGTTTCGTGAAGAATTGCTCCAGAAATTTTAATATTGACAACATATCGACAATTAGGTACAAGCTTAAAGCATGTCATTTTTGCAGAGAATGAGAAGAAACTGATTGATTATGTATTATAACTAGACTGCGGATTTTTATGCAAAATAATATTTTCTACAGCAATTCATACAGAGAAGGGCAAATGTAGGAATATCTTTCTTTTGAATAAAGTAGAAAACTTATTGGATCTGATGAAAGTTGTATCCTTTACTGTATTTTACAGACCCCTGTAGACTATAAATGCATAAAATCCGGAGTTTAATTATAACTTATGACATTTTTAATAAAATAGTGAGGCTATCTGGCTATATAATCTAATGCTTGGAGACATGTAATTTCGTATGGAGAACCGCTGTCTAATTATAGAATTTTAAACGAGATCATTACACCGTTTAAGATATAATAAAAGGTAAGTTACTGTTATTTCCATTACACCCGTTAATATGGTTTATTGCACCTCGTGGTACAGTAAGGAAACACGGATAGAGTACACACTGTCCGGACCGAGACGTCCAAATGGAATCGAGTATGGGAGCGAACGTGTTAAATGAATATTGTGTCTTCAAAGGAAAACGGTTTACCTCGGCGTAGTGGCTGTTGGCTGTCTGTTTGCTGAATTCGGACCTCTTGGTTGCGGAATAAAGGACAGACCACCTTGTACCGGCTGCTGTTGGCTTGGACTCGTGCTCCTTGAACTACTGGCGCTTCCAATACCGCCGTTTCCGTGTTTCAGACCTGGAACCGAGAGAAAAATGATGCTCTAATCTTTAATTGTTACACGAATCTTACAAGAAAGTGTAAGTCTACTTGAATCAGTTTAAAAGCAAAAATAGAAAGTAATATGATATACACTGTCGTTTGTAAGTATTGGGACACTTATCGAATATGTACAGTAAAAATTACAGGGCGTTACAAAATTGCTGAATGTTTGAAAGAAACATTTTTTAAGGCAAGAGTTCTCAACCTGGGATCATATGACCCTCAGAAGGCTCCTGGACATTCCTGGTTTCTAATTATTGTATTTTGTATAAATTATAACGATTATGATAGAACATGTTCTGTGTACAAACAAAATATTTAAATAGCCACTTTTCTACCGGTAGGACAGGGGGCCACAGTTGGAAAAAGGTTGAGAAACACTGGTTCAGGGGATATTAAAGCTCGATAGACAACGCTTATGCTAGTATGAAGTAACAGACGTGATCTGAAATATATAATTTTTTACGAAATATCATGTTTTCTTCATACAGATCAGTTGTCCTAATACTGTAGACTCTTCATATATTGCCACTCGATATATTACCGCGTGAGACATAAATTTTTTTATACAAATTCGTTGGTTCTGGGGCCTGAGTTACAATTTTAACATGGAGGGGGCTCTCGATATATTGCCACTTCCGAGAATTTTCCTTTCCTACAGCTTCAACTGTAACAATATATCAAGAGTCCACTATAGGTACTTACGAGCGACATTATAACGCAGTTACAGATGTCAGAAGAGTTTTTCTTCGCAGTTATTATCACACAAAATGTTATTACTTTGTTAGTGATCTTTCTTTCCCACCCCAAATTATTGCATTCTCTTCCCAACATTTCCTACAAAATTTTCTAAAATTTCTAAACAAACTGTAGCATCGCTAAGTTTCACCACATGGCATAAACAGAAAAGCAATGAAAATCACGCCGTCACTCAACGCTTTAATACACTTCTACATCCTTGCCACGATCACACGATAAACGGTAATATTTCTCATAACGTAAGATCACCGCTGTGTATCGTCGATAGGAAACGGCTTTATTTCGCCCTGCTCGTAAAACGATCGTTACGAGACACTGGTTTGCGCAATTTGATTAAACGACCGTACCCCGATAAACGCTCCGCGGATATTCCCAGTCGTTTCCTATTACGGCTGTCATTGGCCGCGACTCAATAAAACGATGATCGGCCGGCTCATTAAGCATACACAGTCGTAATATTGTGCCCACCGTCCCCCTCGAATCGCGGCCTCGGTTGTCTCTTCGGGCAAGTATGTGTAAAGCTGCGTCTTCACCAGAGATGGGCAAATTCGTTATCTAGATAAAAAATTTCGAATAACGAATAAAAGATAAAAAAAAAAGTAGTTCGCCATTTTTAATAGAATAAGCGTGAAAATTTCAATTTTTAC
This sequence comes from Dufourea novaeangliae, assembly GCF_001272555.1. Lineage (NCBI taxonomy): Eukaryota > Metazoa > Arthropoda > Insecta > Hymenoptera > Halictidae > Dufourea > Dufourea novaeangliae. The sequence goes on along the minus strand of NW_015374058.1, from coordinate 992,774 downwards.
AATAACAGAATATTTCTTCTCGAATGAGTAGACACTTGGCAAACAATTATTTTATTTCGTTAACTGTTCCAAGGTCAGGATGACGATCCCATATACTGTTACTTTTTACGAATAAAATTGTGCCCAACTCTGGTCTACACGATATAATAAAACAGTGTTATACAACAAATTGTTGTATAACCTTGGTATACAACATGTTTTTATAACTCGTTACAAGACTATAGGGGAGACCGAGGCAAAATGGCCCGAAAAAAGTTTAAAGTAGAATAAAATCTTTTCTATTTAATAAAAATGTTTACGGATAATTTTATAATATAATTTAAACATTACTATTGACAAATTACGAGTAGCAATACTTCAGACAAACTGGAAATATTTTAAAATTCAACTTGAAAACAAAAATCCAAAAGAAATAAAATACGACTTTTAACCAGTAACCGGTGTCGTCTCATTTTTGTATCATAAATACTTTTAACATCGTCAAGCCTACACTTATTTCTCGTATATACTGGAGTTATATATAATGTTTAATTTTTACTATTTTTAGGAAGGTACAGATCGTACCTAAATGTAAATAAATTGTACTAAATCGTTTACAAGTTGAACAAATTTTAAAGTCGATTTCAACGATGCCTCGGATAAGAAAATGTTGTAACAAAATATTTTTTTCTTTTTTAACGTAGAATCAACCCCTTCCCGGTTGTACTACGATTTCCGGCCCACCCTGTATAGTGTAGACGCAGCTTAACGCGAAGACGAAATAAACGGCGAACTATGTGTGCGCCACGGTGAGAGTACGCACGGTGACAAGCGTGTACGTTCGCCTGGCGAGCAGATTAATCCGCTGGCGTCGCGTTGCTCGATCCGTCACTGCTCTGCGGTCGCCGCAGACATTGTTTCCACGGAGTAATTTGCGTTATCGTGGGACAAGGTTGTAACCGTGCGGTCGCGTTAATAGATTATCTTCGTACGTGTTTATTTGTTGTTTGCAATTGAGGGTGTTCATAAAAATAAGGAACATTTGCACAGGATGGAAATTCCACGTGGCAATCTAACAAGGAAAGTGCGGTAACCTGAAATTCCGATTTTATTTTAAACTTTGCAGATTTGTAAAGGACCCCAAGAGAAGTGTAGCGCAATTTTTGTTTTTGTCCCAAGTCAGTTCTTCGGGGTGAAAACATCCCTTGAAGGTAGATAGGTGTTTCCATGTTACCCTGTATATCTTTGAAACTATTGTAGATATAAAAAAAATGGTTACAATAAAAATTGAATGGTTTTTATGCTGTATAAAACGATGCAATTAAATTGATAAAAATTCTTTGTTTAAATAATAACATCTCCCCCTACTTTTGTTAATTATTAATTTAATCGATATTAACTTGGTATATTTATCTATTGCAATTAGTGTGACTAACGATTCGAGATTAACCGAATAGTGTGGTATTCATGTGATCCAATACGTAAATTTAATAGTTTCTTTTTTTATTAAACCAAACAGAATAGTCACTGTTCTTATGGCACAATCATTAACGATAAAATTACAGAGTAGAGTGCACGACACGTCTAAATTGCCGCAATGAAGATCCCCGGATAAGTTTTAAGCTAGATCATGAAACAGCTGCGTTACCTCGGCTCACGTTACTGCCAGCTGCCTGAAATTGTGTAATTTATAGCCCCCGTCAATGGTGCTGCAAACCCATAATTAGTGCAGAGGTGAAGTGATTTATTTGCAAGGCGTTTACGCAGGTTCCAGGCACAGAGAAAGGAAATATTTTTTTTTTTTTAAAAGAACACCATATCAAGTACTAATTCTTGTCATCGGTGGTTTTTAACCCTCTTTTGGTCCTATTTCCAGGCAGACTAAACCTTCAAAATCATTGCAATTCTTACATATTCTAATAATTTATAGTACCTTTTCTGATATTTTCACAAGAAGATCGTAAGTAAACACGTGCCAATGAACAGTAGGACTATCAAACTCGACAAAACGATAAATTTCAAATTTTTTATTTTACGATTATTGAACTCATAAAAGTGCTTTTATATATACAATATTACCATTGTACTGGTAGGCTTTGGTGTTAGAGTTCAATTGAGTTGGACAGTACTGATACTGATAATCGTTCATTAATAGTATCGATACGTTGATGCCTCTAGTGTTAAAAAGTATTGAAATAGAGTTCAGTCGTGCAATACTTCTGCAAGCACCAAAATACGTGAGAGCAAGAGCAATACTTTGGACCACAGAGTAGTGATAAATGATACAGTATCGATATTTCGAATATCGATGCATTTCAATTCAAATATCAATATTTTCTATCAACAGTTAATGTAGGGATATATTCCAGTATCGATATTAAACCAATAAATATCGAAATTTCATTACAATCGGTGCATTTAGAGCGAGTACCCCATAAAGTTAACGATTGGTCGATTTCTTTTCCACCTCGTTACCTGTAAATATCTACTTAAATAAATGATTTATTTCCATTTTTACATTTTATTACTACTAATTAATTAGTACCGATAATATCGATACTTTATTCTCGATATATATTTACACATCTGTATCAATGACGTATCGACACCAAATATAAATACAATTCAAATATATCCCCATCACTACCACAAAAGGTGGTTAATCTTATCCTGAACTTAACGAATATTATAAACGTCATCCCCAAAAGGATTACCGTGTATTCGAAAAATTAAGAAAATAAATTCCGTTCTGTTCTCTTCTAAATAAAATTTCTGAGACGTCGACACAATAGAAGATGTTAATATAATGTATTCATAGCGGACCACCCTGTATTTAAGCACAGTTTTAACATAAGAACTGAATAACACAGATAGAAATATAATCTGTTTAACACCTTCTCTAGAGACACCCAAGGATCTATAGCCTATAGATCCTTGGGTGTCTCGAGAGGAGGTGTTAAACAGATTATATTTCTATAGACTATAGCACGTTCCTGCAACACCTCCAGATAAAGTCCCTTCATAATCCATACATTAAATATACAATACCATTAGCTACACACGATAATCGCGAATTCCTCGTGTCCCAACCATCACGTACACTAAACCAGTTATCAAAGCATTCTTCTGGCTACATAAACGTAACGGTGCTTATCCGATAAAAGATCCGCCGTTACTCAATCCAATCGCGATCAAACTATAATTCAATGCCGGCACGCATACAATATCTTTGCGCACGACCCACATCCGAGGATAAATCGATCGATCGTGCACGATAACCGCAATGATCCGTACTTTTACAGCCGGGCGACGAGTCGCGTCGATGCCCGTGAATCGAACCTCCTTAACTACAGGGTGTCCAAAAATAGCATCGACTTCTGGAAATAAAGGATTCCTCGGATGATTTGGAACAACTTTTTCCTTAGCAAAAATATTCCCCGAGGCTTTGTTAACGAGATATTAACGAAAAACTTCGATCCAATCGGAACGCTAGTCCGATTTTTCTGTATTAGGATTTTTAAAATAAAAATTAAAATTTTAATTTAACATTCAGAGAAATTATTTTTAACATATGTTAATGAGAGATTCTCTGGGTAAATGAAATGGTATTAGAAGATATGTTCAATTGTGAATTACGTGGTAATTTGTCTTCCTCGGTTAACAGGTTAGAGGGGAATTGTTCTTAAATTAATTCGGCCACGTTAGTCTCACGTTCGAACCACGCCACTAGCTCTAATCTCGACGGCCGCGATCGCTCTTCATTGACACCGACGTTGCTGATGGTGATTTGCTTTGATGACGGTGGCCAATTCGGCCGGCTCAATTGTACCCGTACGTGACACATATCGGCCAAATACTGCGAGTCGAGGAAATCTTATAACGCCGCAGGATTAGCTTGGAACGAAATGGATTCGAATTTTAATCGTTGGAACGGAACGGAAAGGATCCGAATTTTAATTTGTTAGAACGGAACTGATTTGAATTTTAACGTTCAAATCCGCAATCTAGTCATAATTTAGTACAAATATACTTAATAAGTATACTGTAGATTTCTAAAGAATATAATTTTCCATAAAGAAGTTCATAAAGTCAAAAGTAAAAAACAGAAAATTCTTCCATTCCTTAAGGATTCTATCAGGCAATAGTAATACCATAAAAACTTCAATTAAACCTGTATAAAATCTCATATTCAATTGTATTTCCTACAAATGCACGAAATCCACCGTCTACTTAGAAGAAGATTCACGTCTAAGGGATGGAATCTTCTTACACCGTTGGGGGATGAAGAATTTCCATTTCAAGTCAAATAACACGAAGATAAATACAACCAGAAGAAAATCTCAAATAAAGATGTGGTTTTGCTTTTCCCGAAGAATAACACGTCGCGAACAGAATTTTTCGCCGAATCATCGGTGACGTCACTCGCCGTAATAAATTCGAATTCATGTTTACCAGCGGATGCTGCGGCCAGACAACGCCGAAGGGACAAGGTGGAGGACTTAAAACGTGACTAGGCATTAGGGCTCGCCGGTCATGAAGCATGATTCATCGTAAGTCGGCGCATCGTCGATCGATCTTACGAGATATCAACGACGTCCCTGTGTGCCTCGAATTCTCGAACGGCGAACAAGGTGCACACGGGCGCAGAACCACCTGCGGTTCCTCCTGTAATTCTTTTTCTACAATATTTCTAAAACGCCAGGTGTTTTCGCCTCCACAGACGCGTTATACACGGTGGTTTCTTTTTTTAAGCATACGATAGAAGATACAAATAGAGCAGCGATTTTTAACCCTTTTTATCTCACGACAGAAATAAATTAATTACTAAAACTCTACGGCAGGCCAAAAAATATATTAAAATATTTTTTTTTTTTTTTTTTTTTTTTTTTTTGAAAAATCGTTTTAAACACTTATTTATTTATGATACTTTGTAATAGAAAAATTATACTTATTATTTTTCTTTGATTTACGTACATTTAATTTGATATCTGAGTTTGGCATTGACAGGCATATTCATTATAATAGAATCATGCGTTTCGTTAAATTATTATTAGTAGACTGCGGATTGTTTATGCAAAATAAAAGTTTCTAAAGTAACTTATAAAGACAGGAGTAATTGTGGAAATTTATTGTCCTTCTTAAGTATTTTATTGGGTTCAGAATAAAATAGAAAACTCGTTGGATCCGATGAAAGTTTTGTTTTTTATTGTATGTCACAGAGCCCTATAGGCTATAAATGCATAAAATCCGCAGTCGAATTATTAGATTTATTTTTAGTCTACTCATCCAGTGCGACACATATCGAAACCTCTGTACTGATCGAATAAATTTGTGTAAATAAATTATGAATTCGTTGTAACCAGAGAATATAATTGACTTCCGAGGAAATTAATACACAGGTTGAAGAAATGAATAGCCAGATATGAAATCACGGGATAGACAACAATGCCGATTATTCAGGGAGAAATTTGAATTTACACATTCCCGCCCGTTATTCCGTAATCTCCGGCGACTAGACTTCACGGATCAGCAATTAAACGGTGTACACCACGACTGGGCCAACTATGAATACGAATCCCACGGGCTAATGTTTGAGAAGCACTCGATAACGGAACCGATAGACGGATGCAGATCGGTGTATTTCGACGAGGAAATCGCTATTTCGATTATCTTCGGATAACCCAATGTATTACGAGCGTTTTCTCTAAAAATTGATTGTTTATAAACGAAAAAACACTGATTCATTTCAGAGATTTCATGTTGGCACGTCGTCGAGTGGTCGATTAGATTAAAAATTATTTAGCTCAAGCAAACGAAAATTTAGAAACATAATTTGTATTTAAATAGAAGTGGATAAATGAACCAATTTTTATCGATTTTAGGAATCCTTTTCGATTAAGTTATTTACTAATAGGTATTCTCAAAATCATCCTGAAGGTCTGATTTTCTGGGTACTTTTTTTCCTTTTTTTTATTGAGGTTGATACCACGAAAGGCTCTCAGGAGACCAATAATGCATGGAATAAATCTTCTATGGTTAATAATGAGTTAATTTGTTTTTTTTGGGAGATAATAGAAATTTGTTTTTGATCACTGGAGCTGTGATAATGTTAATTCTGGAACTAGTTTTAATCTTTTACTTTTCATTTTCTTGTCTTCTTATTTGTATTTAATACAACTGTGGCAAGTGTAACAAATACGTATTAGTATTATTATTATTATTATTTAAGCATTAAAAATAATAATAATAATAATAGTACTGTCACAAATTTTACATAAATTTGGACCTATTATGGATATTTTAATAAATATTATTCGACGAGTTAAAAGGATGACAGTCAATTTAATCTATTTTTTTAAAAATGATTATAACATTCACAGAATACCGAGCAATAAACGGGTCAAGTAGGAATGTTTCCTCGGTGTAAACGCGCAGTCATGGAAACAGACTCATAAAAACAACTGCACACATCATGTTACTCCTACTACTTGAGCGCGCCACTTCATTAAATTACATACTTGCTCTACTCTTCCCCTATCATCTGTCATATTCTCGGCCTGAACGTCCGTAGCCGTAGCAAACCGAGAACAATTTTCCTTTCGTATTAAAGTTACGCGAAAAGTTACGTCAAACGAAACGAAAATAAACTGGAACACATTCCATATCTAAATTAATAATTCGAAATATTGAAATCTGCACCAATTTGATATATTCCAGTGACTAATTCCACTTTTTGAATTTTTTTAATTGGTGCTGAACACCGTACATTTAATCTAAAATTTTAAATAAATTTTAAATATTACATAAATATAAAATAAATGTTTCATTTTAAATGGTAAGTATTAAATAGAAAATAATGTGAAATATAAATTTTCGGGAGTTATTCGCTTTGGCGAATAAACGGCTTGTATAATAAAACATTTCAAGTATTATCGTGGATGAGATTAACAATCATGAAAATGTCGACGTTTCAAGCGAAATATGACGAACGATAATTGTGATTTCCTCTCGTGGTGAACGAAGCGTAAGGAGACCCACACTTTGCACATTTGTCGCCGCTTGTTTATCAACGAAGTCGAAGATAACTTTAAGCGCAGGGTTGAAGCACCTCGGGAATAATTATCGACACATTATTCTTGTTACAGTATCGCGTCGAAGATAATATACTCAAAGCGTAAGACAATTGTTCGTGGTTTTGCGACGAAATTGTACACGTATAGAGCAACTGGAAAAAGATACAATGTCGATGTTTAATTGTCGAAAGATGAGTTACAGTGGGTGTCTTAAAATGGAACAACTTTTTTAAAATTGGTCCAAATGACTTGAGTTCTTTTGTGAAGTTAGAGGCATTAGTTTACTAAATGATGTGTAACAAACAATTCAAAAAATTGCAACTGATTGGAATCACGAAGAAAATAGTAAAGGTCGTTTTTTACAATTTCTTAATCGGAGGCTATAATGAAAATTTAATAAATACGTATCGAAGATTTGTGCTAGTTATATACATGTTGAAAATTTCATAAAAATCGGTTAACGTTGCTACGAGATACAAACGATTAAAAATATTGAAAATCGCAGTTTTCGCGACTTTTGACCTGCAATTGTAGTATATCTAAAGATTCTTACATCTTTTGATGCTTGTTACTCGTTTCTGTATTAACCGATTTCAATGAAAGTTTCAGTATGTATACAACTAACAAAAATCTTCGATACGTATTTATTAAATTTCATTATAACCTAAGATTAAGAAGTTGTAAAAAACGATTTTTCAATTTTTTTTTACACATCATTTAGTAGATTAATGTCTAACTTCACAAAAGAACTCGTCATTTGGACCAATTTTAAAAAAGTTCTTCCGTTTTAAAGGGTTTACGAATACTTTCAACACCCACTGTTGTATTTTTCGTTAGAGTTGATGTTATTCCTCGATGGAACGAATTAAACGAAATCACCGCGCAAGTAAGAGTACACTGACACGTTAGGCAATATACCTGTTGCGTACTCATGGGAGTGAACGCGTGTGAAATCGTACGTACGCCAAGTTACAATTCAATAATTACATCGATACAGATAAAGATCAACATTCGGTGAAAAAATACCCTAAACACCTCTTGTTCAGTCATTAATACGCCTAGACATACATCATTTATGCGCCCGATAGAATAAAATTACAGTTATTCCCCAACGATGTGAACTAAAATCGATGAAAAATTAACTTACACAATTACTGCGTCCAATTAATCGAGGCTCCACCGTACTTTCATCACCGTGATCTTTCTCACAACCTTCACATCCCCATTAATAATCGCTAGACTGCAAATTTTCATGCAAAATTACATTGTTCACAGTAATTTTATCCAATAACAGCAAATGTAGTAATATACTTCTCCTCTTAAATATCTAATTGATTTCAAAATAACCTAGAAAACGCAATCCAACGAAAGTTTCTTCTCGTCTGTATTACACAAAGTCCTATCGACAATAAATTCATAAAATCTGCAGTCTACTAATCAACGAATGCAACGAACAACACAAATATTCTCTGTTAATTCACGCCACGAATAAAAAAAAAAAAAAAAACGGATCGAAACGTACAGAAAACCGTGGCGTGCACCTATTCCTGATACGTCAGAAACAGGGCTTATCCGTCGATCACGGTTACGCAGCCGTCACTGCCGTAAAACTACTCGTACTTGCATTTCAAGCGAATGCACAGCCGCACACATACTGTACCGCGCCATGGTCTCCCCCCTCCCTCCCCCCTCCCTTTGTTCCGCGGCGAGTGTGCATCGGTGCACGAGGGAGCAACGAGCGGCGGTTGCATTAGCGCGTCTTTAACGGTGCACGGTCTCATAAGGGCATTGCATCGAGGCGAACGTCGTATGTGCAGGGTGAATCGTTCGCTGCTAGGATCGAGAGGCAAGCCGCATGATTTGTCGTTTAACCGCCGTGACCATAAACATGTCAACGGTAGCTTACTCCAGCTGAGTAGCATACATGCGGCCCTCGACTTTCGCACATTCTAGTTTCGCAAATTTTTAAAGATTCAACTGTTTAATCCTCTGTGTCCAAAGAATAGTCAATAAAGCGTCTAAGTCTCTTTGAGTACTTAGACTGGTTCGGTTGACTCGTGGGCTGAAATAAAAGAGTCGAGAACGAAAGGTTCCTGGAAACAATTATGCCCAGAAATGATTAGGGATTTTATAAATTTTGAAGAAACACCGGAAACTCTCGCAGATGAAATAGTTACCTTAATGAATGAACTGAAATTGGACGTCAACAAAGATGTTAATGAGTTGATTGAATCTCACTCAGCACCGCTGTCAAATGAATACTTAATTGAGCAAGAATTGAGTAACAGTGAAATACACAATGAAAGTGAGGAAGAGGAAGCTGATAAAAAGGGCAAGACTTTGACAATTAAAAATATTAATGATGCCTTCACGCATCTTGACAAATTTTTTACTATCGCGGAAGAATGTGATCCCAATGGAGAACGTATATCTCAAGTACGTAGGGCAATTGAGAAAGACACAGCATGTTATAGAAATCTTTATCGAGAAAAGAAAAAAATTGGTGGTATTCAACTAACTCTTGACAACTTTATGAAGGAAACACCCGAAAGCAGTTAACACGCCTCTTTAACTTCATTATGTATACATATTGATAGTTAAATACTTTAAAACACAGTTTTTGGTGCATATGTTTTTACGTCCCTCTACTTTCGAACATTCAACATTCGCACACACTTTCAGGAACCAATTATGTGCGAAAGTCGAGGGCCTACTGTATGTGTGTGATAGAGACAGAACGAAAATTGACAGTTTCTCGGTCTCCGTCAAACACATAGACTGTTTGGCAGGAGTAGCTAGCGAGTCTAATTTTTTTACGCCTATCTGTTAGAGGATTTCAAGACGAATTCGGTATGTATCATAACATAACATGTGTTAGGCGTGAAAGAATTATAGATGTATTTGGAAAAAATTGAAGGCAACCTTGAAAAAAAAAAGAATTGACAAAAAATTTGCTAGAATCATGTTAAAGCTCTCTTGAAAGTGTGTACTAATGATATGCGAAGGGAATTCTGTCTAATTTCTTTTTTAAAAAATGGTTTTAAACATTCATTTATTTTTTTTTGTCTTTATAAGTTACTTTAGAAACTTTTATTTTGCACAAAAATCCGCAGTATACTAATAATAATTTAACGAAATGCATGATTCTATTGTAATGAATATGCATCTCAATGCCAAACTCAGATATCAAATTAAATGTATGTAAATCAAAGATAAATAATAAGTATAATTTTTCTATTACAAAGTCTCATAAATAAATGAGCGTTTAAAACGATTTTTCAAAAAAGAAATTAGACAGAATTCCCTTCGCATATCATTAGTATACTATTAGTGAATTTTCAAAAAAATTGGAGGTAACCTTGAAAATTCATGAAAAAAAAAAAAGAGTTGACAAATAATTTCCTATAATCACATTAAAGCTCTCTTGAAAATGAAAATATTTTCGATCGGACTGCTAATAACAGAGTAATCTCTTCACCCTGTATAATTATCTATACGCACATTTTTAGCCAAAAGAAAGACTATTTTTTTATGCAAAAATGTCAGCAGTCAAAAGGTTAATGAAATGTATAGAAGAGTGCCATTGTAGTGGCGTTGGGTCCTAAACAATCATTTCACGGGAAGCCATTGTAGTAGCTAGAAGTTTTATAATAATTCACACAGATGCATAATGTGTACCGAGCGCCAGTGAGCAGAAAGTTTCGTCAATGAAGGGAAAAGATAAGACAGTTGAATGGCATGGCAGAGAACAAACGGTCGGAAAATCGTAACAGTGGAAAAGGTACTTTTCACCGTCGCGTGGTTAATGTCGGCAGAGCCAGCGTCTTTACGTAGTCTAGTACGTTCACAGCGTTGCAGTGTCGCGATGCAGAAACACAATTGAAACCCTTGACAATGGTCGATTTTAATGGGACACAGTCGTTGCGCGTCAGCTGAGGTTTGCTGTTCGAAACAACACGAAAGGAAGTTATATAGGTATGCGTATCGCGCCCTGGTTCACGTTCAAGAAAATCTTCCTCCTCAAGAGAGCGTGAACAATAAAAGATGTTGCTTTTGAAAAAGATGCTGGGCTATTTCTAATATTCTGTATCGTTTGGACTGGATTGTTGCTACCTTGTTACTAGTCACTGTAAAATAATTTTTAATGGAACAGAATTGATCACATTTGTTATCTAGATGAATAACTTTGAGTAACGAGTAAAAAATAACAAATTAAATGCAAAATTTTTGAGGGAAGATAAACAGGGTTTGGTTAAGGTTGTTCGTTTTGAAAAAGATGCTGGGTCATTTGTAATATATTGTATCGTTTGGACTGGATTGTTGCTACCTTGTTACTAGTCACTGTAAAATAATTTTTAATGGAACAGAATTGATCACATTTGTTATCTAGATGAATAACTTTGAGTAACGAGTAAAAAATAACAAATTAAATGCAAAATTTTTGAGGGAAGATAAACAGGGTTTGGTTAAGGTTGTTCGTTTTGAAAAAGATGCTGGGTCATTTGTAATATTTTGTATCGTTTGGACTGGATTGTTGCTACCTTGTTACTAGTCACTGTAAAATAATTTTTAGTGGAACAGAGTTGATCACATTTGTTATCTAGATGAATAACTTTGAGTAACGAGTAAAAAATAACAAATTAAATGCAAAATTTTTGAGGGAAGATAAACAGGGTTTGGTTAAGGTTGTTCCTTTTGACAATACATTTTCTCAGATCTTTTGCACCCTTTATTACGCTACGATAGTGAAGAAATTAGTCAATTTTTTAATTTCTAAATTTTCAAAAGTTTTTCACGTTCATCTACCGATCGAAGCAAACATGCCTTTATCTATTAATGATTTTATATAGAATTTTCTTAAAACTGATGCGTGATTTGAGCAACTTTCCCACCATACAATCGATCGTTCACAATTGTTCCCAATTCAAACAACGAAACGACATTCCACCTCCGTTCGAAAACCGTGCCAGAAGTAGACTCCCTATAATCACTGTTCAAGTTCAAGTTAATTACCCCCTATCCCTAATTAATTATAATTCCAGTCTGCCCGGTCAGTCTAACGAGCGTTTTGATTTACGCTCGCGTTTTAATCAATCGCCAGATCTCCACGGTGGTCCAAGAAGTAAAATTGATCTACGTAGAAGCGAGGAACGCGTCGTGGGTCAAAGGGCGGCCTTTGAAATCGACGGGATGGAAGAGAGCCCCTTACGACTTCGCCGGAGAAGCTTAAAATGATTAGCCCAAGGAGTCGAATTACGAAGTCGAGAGGACGCCCCTGCTCTAAGTCCAGGATTAGAAGAGCCCTTAGAATTTTCGTACGGTTCACCTTCTTCTAGCCCGATTAGACTCCACGGAGATGACTAAGCGAGCCCTTTTTTTTCCATGGAAAGAAGTTCCGTATCGATTAGGCCCGTCAAACAGGACACAAAGAGCTCTGTTCGAACCGTCTATACGACGTGTGTGATAACGAGACGTTTCTTAAGGGACGTCTCGGGGCTTTTACGCGATTGGTGTGAACGACGTCGACGGATGGGCGAGAATCGCGAGGGTCCCGAGACAATAGGCCGATTCTCCGATCCAGAGATTAGATTGCAATTAGTCTCCTGTGTCAGCTGACCGCACTGCGGACCGCTAACAACGCGCCCTGGGACCGTTCCAAAATGTATGGACTAATTTTCGATTTCTATTCTACTTCCACGATGGGTGGGATTTAGATATATTTTATGTATGGAACGTTTCGGGGTCGATTTAACGGTTCGATTACTCGTGGTTCGAATTGTCATCCAATATGGACGATGCTGGTCGTTTTTGTCTGTATCGATGTGAACGAATGCATCCAATATAGTTATTGTTATCTAATATGGACGATTTTGGTTATTTTTGTGTATTGATGGGAACGAATGGTTACAAGATTTATTATGATTCGATATGGACGATTTTGGTCATTTTTGTGTATTGATGGGTACGAATGGTTCCAAGATTTATTATGATTCAATATGGACGATTTTCGTAATTTTTGTGTATTGATGGGTACGAATGGTTACAAGATTTATTATGATTCGATATGGACGATTTTGGTCATTTTTGTGTATTGATGGGTACGAATGGTTCCAAGATTTATTATGATTCAATATGGACGATTTTCGTAATTTTTGTGTATTGATGGGTACGAATGGTTACAAGATTTATTATGATTCGATATGGACGATTTTGGTCATTTTTGTGTATTGATGGGTACGAATGGTTCCATGAGTTATTGTGATTCAATATGGATGATTTTGGTCATTTTTGTGTATTGGTGGGAACGAATGGTTCCAAGATTTATTATAATTCGATATGGATGATTTTGGTCATTTTTGTGTATTGATGGGTACGAATGGTTCCATGAGTTATTGTGATTCAATATGGATGATTTTGGTCATTTTTGTGTATTGGTGGGAACGAATGGTTCCAAGATTTATTATAATTCGATATGGATGATTTTGGTCATTTTTGTGTATTGATGGGTACGAATGGTTCCAAGATTTATTGTGATTCAATATGGATGATTTTGGTCATTTTTGTGTATTGGTGGGAACGAATGGTTCCAAGATTTATTGTAATTCAATATGGATGATTTTGGTCATTTTTGTGTATTGGTGGGAACGAATGGTTCCAAGATTTTTTATGATTCGATATGGATGATTTTGGTCATTTTTGTGTATTGATGGGAACGAATGGTTCCATGAGTTATTGTGCTCCAAAATGGAGGATTTTGGTCATTTTTGCGTATTGATGGGAATGATTGGTTTCAAGATTTTTTATGATTCAATATGGACGATTTTGGTCATTTTTGTGTATTGATGGGAACGAATGGTTCCATGAGTTATTGTGCTCCAAAATGGAGGATTTTGGTCATTTTTGCGTATTGATGGGAATGATTGGTTTCAAGATTTTTTATGATTCAATATGGACGATTTTGGTCATTTTTGCGTATTGATGGGAATGATTGGTTTCAAGATTTTTTATGATTCAATATGGACGATTTTGGCCATTTTTGTGTGTATTGATGTGAACGAATGGTTCCAAGAGTTATTGTGATAAATGTTTATTGTAAGCAATGAATCGACCTAGAGCTACTGCTGGTTGTTTTATGAGCTGAAATATTGAGATAGGTTCTAAATTGCTCACTAGGGTGCATTGGATGCTATGGACACTCAATTTCTTTATGACATCGATTAAATAAAAAGCGACACATGTGGGTGCCTATGGGAATTGGACGATTAAGGCGTTTTTGTTTGAAATACAGTACTTTGTGGAACGAATTAAAAATTATCATTTATTTAGTAACAAGGGTACGTATCTAACCCATACACGACGATTTTGACGCAATTTGTGTGGATTATATTCCTTAGAAAAAAAGTGGTTCGTTTTTCTTTTAACCTGAGTAGACAAGAATTTAAACTTTTAGGATAGTTTTAGAGTTATGCCACCCAGTGTAAATGGTAATCGGCCATTTAGTTCCTATTCAATCTAATAAAAATACAAAAATAAATGTATGAATTATAATTTAACGTATCAATAAGGAATCCACTATTATTTCACGAAATTAGTTTTACTCTTTATAAAACCCGAGCATCAAATCCAACACCATTTTACCCAGCAAAGGGTCCCGAAAAAGATATTTTCAAACTACAATAAATAGTCTCGTAATTTAAAAAAAATTGCTGTATTACTATTATTTATACCATAAAAACAATCTTTCAGATTCGCCTGTCTCATAATGTACAAAAATACTGATTCCCTCGTCGTTGTTACATTCTTTGTAACCATTAACAGATCATTGCAATATCCGTAAGTGACTCACGTGTCGAACAGGAGGAAATCCGTCGACCGCCCGATTCGAACCTCGTAAACACGCGTTTTCAATCGTCTGAACGATCGGTAATTCGACGGCGTTTCAATTCCGCCATCTCGGCTTCTCCACCGATTTCGAGCACGTGTTTTCTTTTCGCCCTCGGGGACGTTCACGCACGTGCGGACGTCGATACGAATTACAGTCCGTAGGTGGACTCAACAAAGCGGAGCCTTTTCCAACCGCATCCCCTGGGATCGACTTAAGTCCGGAACGCTGTCGGGTCGGTTGACTCATAAACCCATAGTGAATTTTGATCTCGATCAATCCCTATCAGCCCTGTCCTATCTTCTTTCTACTCTTCCTTCCCTATTACTACGATGTTTTATGAAACAACCAATGATGTGTTATGAAGAAAAAGGTTTTAACTGTAGCAGTATCACACTACCTTAGTAGCAGAAAAATATTGAAAAAATATTTTTTTAGCCACACTTTTTAATATGAAATAAATATTGAAAAAATATTTTTAGCCACACTTTTTAATATGAAATAAATATTGAACCCAAATATTGTATACATATACAGGAAATATAAAATACACGCTTCCAATATTAAATACGTATTTATTTTGTATTGGGAAAAAATATTTTGTTTCCAATATTAAATACATATTTGTTTTATATTGGGAGAACAATATTTTTTTCGTAATATGAAATAAACATTGTATGTATATTTAAATATTAAAAAGAGATTGAATCTTAATAGCAATGTTTGATCGAAATTAGTTCTTTTGGTCTACAATGTTTCAATGGTTATAACGTATATGAAAATGAATATTTCAGATTTCGTCTGTGCCTTCTGTTATAAGAAAATAATTTTGTCCAGTGGTGTAGAAAAATCTTTGCTAAAATATTTCATGTATTGTGTTTCACGGATACTCGCGATAAATGCATAAAATTCCCAATCTAATTAGAACTTTCTTCGAGACCACGTCGTTGACCCGTTTCTCTTTACCGTGGCCGCCGATTAAAATATCGGCCTGGTCGCGATAAGGGAACGCGAGACGCTGGTTTTCTGAAACGCCTTATCGTGCCGTGGCACGGTCCCCAGGCGCAATATTTTCCCCAGTAACTCCCCCAGTCGAATTAATTCGTCGGATCACGGGACACGATACACTTTCCCGCAAATGAATATTCGCGGTGAATAGAAAAACAGTCGAACCGCGACGGCGTCGCCAGGAATGGAATTCCCATCGCGACGCCCGACACACGGGGATGGAATTGAAAATATACACTAAGGTTAATGTCCCTATTTCTAATCACGTCTCGATTTCTGCTTAGTATCAGAGATGGACAAACTCATTATTAGACTGCGGATTTTTATGTAAAATAATATTTTCTAACGTAATTTATAAAATGAGGGACAAACGTAGAAATTTATTTTTCTTTTTAAGTTCAAACTAAAATAGAAAAATCATTCGATCCGATGAAAGTTTTGTATTTTATTGCAATTCATAAATGCATAAAATCTGCAGTCTACTAATTATCTGGACAAAAAGTTTGGAATAACGAATGAAAGATAAAAATATGTTAACAGAATGTTTTAGTAGTAGAATATTGGGATAACAGAACGTTTCAATAGTAGAACCTTCGGATAGTAGAAAGTTTGGATGACAGAACGTTTCAATAGTAGAACCTTCGAATAGTAGAAAGTTTGGATGACAGAACGTTCGGATGGTAGAACGACCAGATGGTAGAATGTTCGGATAGTAGAATGATGAGATAATAGAATGTTGGGATACCAAAACGTTTTAATAGTAGAACGTTCGGATGGTAGAACGTTTGGATAGTAGAACGTTCGGACGACAGAACGTTTGGATAGTAGAAAGTTCGGATGACAGAACGTTTGGATAGTAGAACATTGTAACGCGGGTCACTATCGACTTAGAAACGGACCCCTGTGTTACTGCTGGACGATCGGCTGTTCGAGGGTTAATGACTACTCATTCACACCTGAAAATGCATCTGGGAAAGATATAAGATATAGTATGACTTTCTACTTTCACGACCATAATACATGTATATGTATAATACATAATTTATAGTCACTTCCTGTGGACTGCAATTTTATTTGGAGAATTGTCGACGGAGTGAAACCTGACCTATTTAAACGTTTCGTTCTACGTGTTGTAGTGCTTATAGTGAAAAGGGAGAGTATCCTTATACAATTACTTGGATAAATTATCATCTTGAACAAAATTATAAATATTTCGAAATAGGAACCTTAAACAAACTGTGTGTATGTTTCAAGAGACTGATCTTCTTTATTTCAGAACGTAACAGAAATATTATCTTTATAGTTATTAAAATAAATACACTGTTATGATGAACTTTGAATCGAAAGTGATTTCTGTTAAATGGAAAATTACTTAACCCTCAACTGGTGAGGTGGAACTCTTATTACTTATTGCAGAGTTACTTATTTTTAAACAAACACCTTTTCAAGTGAGTCTTGAATCAAAATAAAATATTCTAAAAATGTTCATGGGGTTACTCAAGCCCAATCTCACCGGTTAAGGGTTAAATACTAATATTAGAAACAACTAATCCTTCTTCGTTTTAAATTCATCTGGAATAATAAAAAAAATGTTTATCTTCCTAAAACAAATTACTCGAGTGTGTTTCATGATAACAAAACCGAATACGTGAATAAATAAATAAACGACATAAGATTTTGTTTCATAAATTGAATCGATCCATAGTTAACAGGGCATTGCAGAATTACATTAATCGCATGCGCTCTATATGGCTAACGATAAGCTGGCGCGTTGACACGTGTAATACGATGCATATCACGATTGTGTATACTCTTGTAATCTGAAGTACTACACGGGTTACATTGTTCGTTAACTGTCTAGCACCCACCATCAGTAAAAATACCATTCAGTTCAGAGACGAAAACTGTTTCGAATCAACTTTCATTCGTAATGAGAGTAATTGGTGTTCCAGTCTTCGTTACGATTAGAGATTTTCAAGTAGAAATCACTCGTATAAAAATATTAATTAGTAAGAGCGCGAGCATTTCGTTCCTATTAGATGTTCTCATGCAGAAATCAGTCGTAAAAGAATTATTAAGTAATTAGTGAGAGCATTTACCTCGTCTGAAAATCTGTACATGTAATTTTCAATTGACAATAATTTTCAGTTATTACAGAAAATCATTATTCTAGCATAATTTTAGATTTAACCGAGTGTTTATAAACGTTATCGAACTTTTGTTGTGATATCATATCTTCCTATGTTGGAAAATTGAATACTATAATAAATATTTAATTATTAATATTCAATTATTAATACTCAATTATAAAATATATAGCATTACACTAAATATTTAAATTTTCTATAAATATAGTAAGCCTGCAATTTAACAATTATCCATATCCAAACAATTCTCTTAACACTTTTACTACCATTTCGCTTTCAAATTGTTTTCCACAGACTAGTCTACATTTTCTAGGTATATACAACGTGTTTACCCTCTCAATTGGGCACTCATAATAATAGAAATAATATTATAACATCTATATTAATAAACAAAGTTTAATTCCATACAGAAAAAGGGTATCTACGTAATTTCGCCTAAAAAAAAAAAAAACAAAACGTCCAGCCTCCCTTTTGTTCTTACAAATATTTTTCCGATTACAAAAACCTTATTCGAGGCATGAACTTCCGTATACAATGATTATCATCTTAATACACCCCCGCAAGATAATATGACTAGATTAAAACTTTTCCCGCCCAAGGATAATCTTATAGTATACTTCCAACATAGCAACGCACTTTCGTTCTCTTTTCCATTTTGAATTTACGTCAGATTTAAAGAGGCTCGAGGATCGCTGAGCAGAATGTTGCCAGAAGGAGAATACAGGACTCGAGAAACAGGAGCGTGTATCATCCTCGTGATTCGCAGACACACACACACACACACATAAATGTGTACACGCACACATTCGTCAGTCCTATTATATCCCAGTACCAAGATCATCACCGTTTATTATCCTGTCTCATCATATCCCTGAACCGTTACGCGTTCTTCCTCTTTCTCCTTTTAATAATCTTCCTCCTCCGCCGCGTACCTTTGTCAATTTTCTTTTGTGCTCCCTACATTTCCATTCTCCTTTCATTTTCTTTTCGCTCCCTTCCGAGCAACTTCCTTATTTTCAATTCCACCGTTTAATTTTTTACCGTGAATTTTCCATCATTTTTCCACCTATGTCAGTTGATTCTTATCACTGAGGGATTAACGAACTGTTTTTCATTTTTGCTAAATGCAGTCGAGATCGCCATCAATTTTGTAATGACGGATTATTTGAGGAATTGGCGGGTATAACGATTTTTTGAAACTTTAAAACAATTTGGAAATTTAGGAAATCTAGAAATTTTAGGAGTTTTAGAAATTTTACAAATTTCGAATTTAAACTGTGTTGCCAGTTTATTAAATTGTTCATTCGTAATCTCAGTAATGAATGTTACTACTTACATCGATGAAAATATACTGTATAAATACAAAAATTCCAATATATTTATTTAAGGGCTGTGAAATTTCACGTTAAACAAAGTTTTCTACACGAATTGCATTTACAAGAAAACAATTTTGTGTGAATTGACAAAAGCTTTAATGACACCTAAACCATAACACAGAACCTTTTCCAATCTTCACCTGGAAGATATTGTTCACTAATTCCATTTTCAGCGAGTCTAACTAGTTCGTGAACAGTTAAATTCAATCGCATCTACGAACTCTGCATTTCATTTCTCGCGTGTCTCGCTGAATTTCATATCGTCTGACAGGATAATTCGAGAGGGAGGGGCTCTAAATTAATTTCCACCCTCGAAACGCTGTCGACAGCGAGCATCCAATATCGAGACGAAGAAACATCCCCCCAATTTTTGATTTCGACCCACTGATCGCCTTTCACTAGAGACGACAATAAGAAGGGAGAAGAAGAGCTCAGGCCTGGAAACAAGAGAGAGTTAACGTCGATCGCAGCTGTTCGGTACCCGCGGTGCAAATAAATGGCACCACTCCACGAAGATCGTTCTCCCTCTTGTAAACGAAATTCGACAAGGTGGCTACCACGGACACATTTTCAACCACGCGAATCTTCTAAGCGACTAATGTGTGTACACCTGTCAGGAGTATTAATCTCACGTGCGAGGGGAGTGCACGAAGTGTTTTCACTCGAATTTAATAAAATTTCGTGGATATGTAAAAAAATATTTGACCTACATTTCTGCGTTTAATAGTAAAATTACGAAATTCGAGAAAATGATGAATTTCAGATTTTTTGTGATATAATTGAAGATACGTAATTCAAATTTGTGATTTTTGTTTTGTTGTAGGAGCACGCGAAGTGTTTTCACGCGAATTTTAATAAAATTTCGTGGATATGTAAAACAATATCTGACCTATATTTCTGCGTTTAATAGTAAAATTACGAAATTCGAGAAAATGTTGGATTTCAGATTTTTTGTGATATAAGTGAAGATACGTAATTCAAATTTGTGATTTTTGTTTTGTTGTTGGAGCACACGAAGTGTTTCCACGCGAATTTTAATAAAATTTCGTGGATATGTAAAACAATATCTGACCTATATTTCTGCGTTTAATAGTAAAACTACGAAATTCGAGAAAATGATGGATTTCAGATTTTTTGTGATATAATTGAAGATACGTAATTCAAATTTGTGATTTTTGTTTTACTGTTGGAGCACACGAAGTGTTTCCACTCGAATTTTAATAAAATTTCGTGGATATGTAAAACAATATCTGACCTATATTTCTGCGTTTAATAGTAAAACTACGAAATTCGAGAAAATGATGGATTTCAGATTTTTTGTGATATAATTGAAGATACGTAAATCAAATTTGTGATTTTTGTTTTGTTGTTGGAGCACACGAAGTGTTTCCACTCGAATTTTAATAAAATTTCGTGGATATGTAAAACAATATCTGACTCATATTTTTGCGTTTTATAGCGAAACAACGAAATTCGAGAAAATGATTAATTTCTGATTTTATAAGTTATAATTGAAGATACGTAATTTGAATTTGTGAGTTTTGTGAATCGAAGGGTTGCAATTGACCCAACCGCCGTCTATGATAGTGCATACCCCGAAAATGAAGGTTAAACATTTTATTACACACGGTCGAGTCAAGATAAAAACCACCCTCTATACAGAAAATATAGCGCCACGAAATTCCGATGGGGTGATTTTACTCGCAAATTCGCGTGAAATCCATACGTCTCGGCTCGTTTATCCGCCGTATAGAGAAATCCTGCATAAATATGCTTGAAAAACCACGGTCGGAAGAACGCGCATAAAGGAAGTTTCTACGCAACGTGAGTATTCGATATTGGGGGTGGTGGGTTGGATGTCGAAAAAAAAAAAAAAAGCGATGGACCATCCCCCAGCAACGTTGTTCTGTCGGAGATTATACGGTTAAGGGTGAACGTGTGCACGGGGCGGCTACTAACCGTATCGGAAATATCGTTCCCGTGGATTTTCGAACTCGTCTTTCGACGCTCACCCCCCAAAAGGGCGCTGAGTCGAGGAGAGGAAATACGCGGCCGAGGGGCGGAAATCTGAAAATCCGGATCAAAGGTTTTGCGAAAGGCTCTTTCACCCACACCACGACGATAATATCTCGTTAGACTGAATAAAGATTCTTCCCCCTAGGAGATCAGGATAACCCTGTGAATTTAATTACTTGAAACACAGGAGATTTCATTAAAATGAATATATCGCAGGTAATCGGTGACGAGTGAAAGGGGTTCGTGTGTTCTTGTATTAGGTTCGTGCAAAGGTAACAGACGTCCTAATTAAATTATTCTATTTTTACATGGATTTTTTTCAACGGTATTTTCACTTAACATGGTCTAAGAAAAAATATAGAAGTTAAATTATATTGCACTTTTTATCGTAGTTTGTGTCACAAATACATACAGTGACTCATAAGTTTGTTCTCGAAAAGAGCTTCGATTTAACCAAATTATTTACCAGAATGCAAACTTTATTTCGAAATTTAATAATAAAAAATAAATATATAGAAATTGCACAGAAGCTCGAACACCTAATTGTTATTTCAGAAATTAGTAAACACTGTAAAATCTGTGTGAGTCACTGTAAAATTATGAGTGTCAAAAAATTCGATTTAGTCTTTTATAGAAGTAACTGTCACAAATACATAAACATCCTTGTCCATTCCAGCGAAGCAAAGCCATCAGAGAATTTCACGATATCGCTGCAGCCCTAAGGCGTTTATTCCATTCCTCTCGAATCCTCTAATTGCAGAAACCTTGTCAGCCGTCCGAGGATTGACTCCGCAAAGAAATTCAACGAACGTCGCCAGGATCCGTTTCTAACCGCCGCGTAATTCCTCCGAGCGATAAAAAACGACAAAAGACGGGAATCATTATCGTCTACTCGGCCGACGTGAAAACCCACGAGGAGAATCGATAGGTCGAAGAAAGGAGTATCCGTCTTTGCCGCGGCGAGAAATTGAAAGGAAGCGCGAGGAACCGAAGGATCGCATTGAAATCAGAAATGAATGTCCAGGATACGTCGACTGGCTTAAAAAAAAAAGAAAAGAAAAAGGAAAGAATCCCTTTCACAGCTCCTTCGACAAAACCCTCTCTCTCTCAATCTCTGTCTTTATCTGAAGTTTTATTTTCATGGTCGCTGGAACCATGGCGGAAAGGAAACACGCCTCGATTCAAGGAGAAGGACCAACAATCGAGTGGAGGAGCGAATCGAGTCGCGCAGGGAACAAGCAGGACCACTTCAAAAAGCTGGCCAAAAGAGAACACGAATGAAAGGGCTGAAACGAATTCGCTGGCCAATCCAGAAAATCGAAACGAATTCGCTGGCAAATCCAGAAAATCGAAACCAATTCGATGGTCAATCCAGAAAATCGAAACGAATTCGCTGGCCAATCCAGAAAATCGAAACGAATTCGAGCCTCAAATTTGTGAGTTTTGTGATTTTTTTTTCTGTTCTTAGAGCACACAATGTGTTTCCACTTGAATTTCAATAAAATTTCGTGGATATGTGAAAGAATATCTGACCCATATTTCTCTGTTTAATAGTGAAACAACGAAATTCGAGAAAATGATGGATTTCATATTTTTTATGTTATAATTGAAGATACGTAATTTGAATTTGTGATTTTTTTTCTGTTCTTGGAACACACAATGTGTTTCTACTTGAATTTCAATGAAATTTCGTGGATATGTAAAAGAATATCTGACCCATATTTTTCTGTTTAATAGTGAAACAACGAAATTCGAGAAAATGATGGATTTCATATTTTTTATGTTATAATTGAAGATACGTAATTTGAATTTGTGAGTTTTGCGATTCGATTCAAGAAGGACGAACAATCGAGAGAAGGAGCGAATCAAGGCATGCAGGGAACAAGCAGGACCACTTGAAAACCTGGCCGAAAGAGAACACGAATGAAAGGGCTGAAGCGAATTCGCTGGCCAATCGAGAAAATCGAAACGAATTCGAGCCTCAAAAGGGTGAGCTCTCGCCTGCAACGGTCATTCAACGATACCATCTACCGTTGATTCGTTGGACGAGAGTTTGGGAATGTATGGGCATGATTAGTGGGGTATTAACATGTGGGAATGTGCAGTCAATGGGTTCCTGAAGACTGTTCCCAGAGGGTAAGGCAAAAAAGCTTTTTTATTTCTATTGGTAGTTACGAGGATATGGGAGTGTTCGATGATAGATTGTAGTGCGACTTAATATACCCTCATTGGAAATGTAATTCTTCGTTCACATGCTGTATAAATTGAAAGAATAATGTTCTTGAAAGTTTTATAGTGAATTATTTCTATTATTGTAGGCAGGAGAATCGACGTTAGAATTAACTCTGTAATTTCTGTCATTCATGCAAACTGATTTGTGAGAACGAAAATCTAACAGCAATTTCTTTCTTGAATTGTTTGATTTTTTATTGCTTCTGTCAACCATTAACACTTACGGGTTTGGTTACTAATTTGTGAGAATATGTACTTTCTTAATATTCTATTATGCTCATGAAAATATATGAATATTATAGAGAAATTGACATGTCCATGGTGACATAATAAACACGTTACACAAAAATAAATACAAACCAAGGAAAATAAACAGATCTTCAGAACTGCAAAAACTAACAATAAATATCCTCAGCCTGGCGAATCGCGATCGAAACGCGAATCACCAGTAAAATCAGTGTTCAATGGAGCGCTAATTAGGGGTTGATTTTCAATCGGGCTTAATAAACAGATTCGACCTCTATCGTCGATCTATTCGAATTCCGTCTGCGATACCGATTGACAAAAATTCTCGGCGAACGGCAATACAGGGTCGCGGGAAACGAAAAGGAAAACAAGGCAAAAGCGTGAAAGAGGGGGAAAAAAAAAAGAGGCGCGCACTTTCATCAGCGGGGGTGACGTAACAACACAGGCTGCGATTTTTTTTCTTTCCTCCAACCTCGACGAGATCCGCCGTCACTCGGCTGTCTCGTTTCGCAGCGAGGTTCAACAAATTGCGATCTCTCCCCCGCGTTTTTTTCCCCTAGATTCCCTTATTTGTCCTCTCTTTGCTTGCCCCCACCCTCCCGTCAATGCTCCTGCTTTTCAACTACCAAACACCCCCTCGTCCCTCTGTCACGTACACGTGTCGACGACGTGTCCTTTTCAGGACGTCTTGACGCACTGGCGAGGACACGCGTGCCTCGCGCGTATCCGTGCCCTGAGATACAGACGAGGATTGGACAAGGGGGGCAAGGAAAAACAATGGAAAACAAGCAGAATCACGGACTGGATACTGATTAACGTGATTTGGTGTCTTTGTACCACCAAGAAAGACAAAACCACATACCTCTTAGACATCTCAATACCGAATGACACAAATATAAAACAAAGAGAAGAAAAAATAGGAAAATACACACCATTAGCCATAGATAAAGGACCTCTGGAAACAAAAGGAAAATTAAAATAATACAATTAGGCAGATCTCCAATAGACATAACTCCACAATCATTCACAGAAAACTTACACAAAATAAACATACATCCATCCATACACACAAACATCCAAAAAGCAGTGATACTATTCACATGCAACGTGGTCAGGAAATTCGTGAATCCATTAACATAAAAATAGTGGACCTCTATTTTATTTGGTTTTAACCCGTAAAATAGAGGGAAAATTCAGTGGAAAATGCTGTAGAGAAACTGAATAATAATAGTAATACCCTTTATTACAGAGTTATAACAATAAGAGAAGGACGCACATAAAAATGGAAATAAATGATACAGTTAAAATTAATTATTGACAATGCGAAGAAACGAATTCTTTAATGCTGGGGGTGAGTGATTAAACATGTTGACAGAGTTACAGAATTCGTTCAAGAATCCGAATATGACTCTGAAGACCATACTATACTACATGGTTGAACTCGTCTTAATGCCCGCTTTCATACAATGTAAAAAAAAACATGTAGCATTTCATTAAAAAAAATTAAGGTCACCTTTGTTTCTAGAAAAATATTAAAACCACAAAAACATTAGATACGCTATCATATTACTAATAAAACATACAATAACTTCCTCCTCTTCTGTTTCTTTTCTAATGTTCACCGTTTACGAATAAAACGATGGTAAAAATGATCGCGAACACCCTGTATATAATTTTTTGTATACCCAATTTATTCTTTAACTTCTTACATTAAATAAAAAATGTACGTACTCAGCAGAAAATCGGGACCTGATTAGAAATAGGGAGATTGACTTAAGAGGGACCAGAAACAAAAGGGGACCACTCGAAGCGAGCGCTCACCTTCGATCTCCGTCCGACGACAGTCGCAGGTATCCTCGTGGCTTCTCTCGCGGATAAATCGTACGCAGAACATGTCCACCGAAACCACCCCCGCGCGTCGACCAGAAACGACCGCGGGCGACGAACGACTGCGAGGAATTCGATAATGGAAATGCAGCACGACGTCGACGACGGGTCGTGGCGCGTCTCTCGGTTGCCTCCTGGTACACGAACCAGGCGAAACCGTGGAGAGACGCGGTCGAGAGGTATACAAACCGTAGGGAAGGGAAGGGGTTGTGGAGCACCGGCGGGAAAGCCGAGAAAGATAGACGACGAAGAGGAAGGTGAAACGGAAAAATAGAGAAAGAGAGCGCCAGGGAAAACACAGGCAGAGGGTTCAAAGAGTTCTGGCCCTCGCCCCCCTGCAGTATTTTCTCTATGTGTCTACCTTTTCATACGCCTCTCGCCGTGGCTCGAACGGGCCTGGACGACTCGTGTGTACGTGCTCTTCCTTGTGAATGTTGCGCGTTTTACGGAAGTCGACCACATGAGAATTGCATCTCCATTTTGGTGGGATACGTGGGAGAATTTTGATTTTTTAAGTTTGCTGGGTTGTTGGGGTGTCTCGATTCTGTGCTTTGCTACCTTGTCTGTTATCCTGATTTGGGTTTTTGGATTTTCTTGTGTAGCTTGAAAACTATGGTAGACGTTTGAAAATTCTTGGGATGAAAGTTTAATGGATTTCTCGGCGGTTTAAAAGTGTGTAGTGAGATTGTTAAACTTTTTTTTTTGTTTAAACAAATTAGTTAAGGAATAAATAAATTTTCGAGAATTTTGTTTTACAGGTTTGTAGAGCATACAATATTATTGAACTTTCGTTGCAAATGATTTTTTTTATGTTTACTATGGTTTTCAAGAGATATAGGAAAATACGAATTAACGTTCAAGGGGTGCTTTTACACCGACGAAGGAAAAAGTAACAAAAAATAAGGACTGATATGTGTCCAGAAGAAATGAAAGAGGATTGGAGACAGTGCGATAGCTGCGAAGAGTGGTGTCACGAGAATTGCGCTGATAGAGGTGGCGTTAAAGGACATTACACTTGCGACCTATGTGCCAAGTAGTGTCAGTTGACCTCATTATCATTGAATTATATTTTTGAAAGTTCATTTAAAGATCTTTCTGATGAAAAATTGAGATTTTCAGATATTTCTCACTTTTTCGTTTTTTGTTCGAACAAGATTTTCAAGTTAAATGTGTACTAATTACGAATTTATAATAAACAATTAGCTTTCAAAATTTTGACACATTTTTTTTTTACTATCAAACAGAAAATGATCCGATCCCTCTCGATCTAATTTCCAATACGTTCAACCGAATGTGACACAGCCTTCAGCAAACAAAATTTATGATTCGTATGTCACCATCTCGTCATTTTCGATATTTAGGGGCTGACTGATGGTTTCATCGTGCTGTCAGGTATTTCGGTTTCACCGGTGGACCGTGTAATTCCGTTGGTGAATGCAACTTCGGGGCTTGACAGCGGCATAAGCGACGCTGAAATTGAATGGGCCACGTGTTCGGACTAGCCAATAGTTTGCAGAAACAGGATCGTTCTGGGATGTCGCGGTGACGAAACAATTCTATTCACGCTCGTAAAATCGAGTTTATCGTTCGATAAAAGAGGACGACGCGAGCACAGCCCCTCCCTCTATCGCCCGTCCACACGAAAGAGGAACTGATTTTTATTTCCGACAATTCGTTCCTCGTCGTGTTCCCGGGCGACGACGTGTATTGTGCGAGGGACACGTAAACTTACGTGGTTCCTCGTCGACGCAACGAATGAACGTCGTGGAGTCTTTGGATACGTGATCCACGCTCGATAAATCGAGTCAGTCAAAAAAGTCTTCGCACACCCTTCGAACCTTAACAATATTTTTTAAAATTGACTAAGTTACTTATTTTTTTTTGTCAAGCTAGGAAAAAATGTTCAATTCTTATATATTGTGGTTAAAATAAAAACGAAACAAGTACAGTCGGCGTCGAAAGTATTCGTACACTCTTTAATACGGAACAATTTTTTTAAATTGAACCAAGTGACTTGAATTATTTTGTGAAGAGACATTAGTTTACTCAAGTCAGTTGGAGTAATTTCACAAAAGTTGCTCCGTTTTACGTACGAACCATTTTTCGCCAATGTTAAATCCAATCTTTACCCGTCGAAGTCCTATGGCCGAGTCACCGGTGACCTGTCAGTAACTACAATCAGCCAACTGTCTACACGAAAACGAAATAATTATTTCGAGATGCTGTTACGGGTCACGATTAACCCAGACGTCGTAACGAACGTTCTGAACCCCGAGGGTTAAATAACACAGCATATAATGTCCACTATTATTTTCTTCAATACTTACATTTCTATTCTCAACCAATGAATGCAGACCTCCGTTTTCTTTTTTTCAACCGATTTCCAAACGATCATCGAATAACTAATAACACTTGATTCCGTAAAAAGAGATTATTTTCAAACATTTTTTTTAACCGGTCGGTATTAACAGATCGAAGAAAAAAATTATACGCGTGCAGTCGGATCGCGTATCGGCGTCAAACTGATTTCCGTGTACGACGTTTCATTTGCCTTCGAAATCCCCCGTGATGCAAGGGGTTCCCATTCGCGAAACGTCTTTGTGCGTATGTACCTATACACACGCGGTGAGTGCACACGGGGGGAGGGCTGCGCATTGCCGCGAACAAGGGTGAGTTACACAGGGGCGCGTGAGAGGTGAGCACTCGGCGGTGCAGGTGTAAATTTATACAGATGCAATGGAACACCGGCAGACGGGGAACGCGTACCAAACTCTCATCGTTCTAGAAGAAGAAAAAATCGAGGGAACTGTACATAATTTGTAATTGTGGCATGAACCTACAACGGATTAGAGTGCGAATGTTTATGCAAATACAGAATTTTATGGGCCAATTTTTCGAAATTTAACGCGAAGGAAATTAACGCATTGTTTGTTGCCACGTCGCTTTTGTTGTCAAGTTTCTTGAACTATTTCGTTTCCCTATTTAAACCAAAACAGATTTTGTAACTTTCCTTGACACTTTCTTGAGCAGAAAGGTCTGCTCTATCGCGTGCTGTGGTTACATTTTCTCCTAGACCTTTAGTTTTTGAAATAGATTAAATAATATCAGCAAAATGTGGTGCGTTTTCGGTGTCCTTTTCACTTTGAACATTATTTAAACATATTTAGATGTCTGTAATACAATAATGATTTACATCATTTTATTCGGAAGTGTCCATAGAATTATATCTTGTCAAAAGAAACTGAATAACTATTACTGTAAAAGCGCAACATAGTTCCAAAGTTGAAAATTTGTTTATAACAAAAAAATTTCAGATCAAAACTTCGAGGGGTGATTACACCCCTTAAAATCACGTCTCAGCCGATAAAAAAAAATACGTATACCTTATTTTTGACTGCTTAACCCCTTGGGTACATTTGACGTCTGAGACACGTCATTCACTTTTTTCCCCTAAGAACGGATGACGTGTCTAAGACGTCAAACCAAAAATGTTTTATTTTGTTGTTATTAATTTATTTTTGTTTTGCAATTCTAATTAGTTGAAGACATCTTAATACTACATATGTCACCAATATTTTAGAAATAAATACATTCTTACGTAAAATGTACTGCCTTTACATACTACTCCAAGCAACCAAAAATTATTTCCGTTCCACATGCAAATATTTTCTCAAATAAATCCGTACCCAAGGGGTTAACAGACATACGAAGTTTCATCAAAATCGGAGGGGGACACTTCGGTGCCTTCCCTCGTTAGATAATCTCATTTCCCTATGTATTATTTTAATAAAATTATGCCCAACTCTGTTTCCAGGGAATGCTCCGCGGTTTCCGTTGGTGACGACTCCAGGTTCGACTGCACACCTGAGCACCACCACCCCGCGCCTCATTCAGTCACCGACACAGGAGAGGGTGGCGCGCGCGAAAGGTTAAGGGCCGCGAAAACCAGGTGGGGGCGGCTTCGAAATTGTCGAGGGTGGAAACCGTGGGCGGCGACGAATCTCTTCTCTCATGGAAGACAGGGAGAGCACAGCCTTTCCTGCGAGTTTTCCATCGGAACAAAGAGACGCGTTCGGGCGGTAACGTATCTCATACACACGTCGTGTATACAGGGTGAACCACGAATCGTGATCACTAGAGATTACTCTCTTATTAGCAGTCCGATCGAAAATGTTTTTATCAGGTATAGCAAATTTTTTGTAAACTTTTTTTCCATGATTTTTTAAGGTCACCTTCGATTTTTTGCAAATACACCTATCGTTTTTTTAGGCCTATCTGTTAGAGGATGTCAAGAGGAATTCGGTAAGTATAATAACATAAAATGTGTTAGGCGTAAAAAAATTATGGGTCATCTTCAATTTTCTTTCAAAAATTCAATTAAAAGCAATATGTAACACATGTTATGTTATGATGCTTATCAAATTCGTCTTGAAATCATCTAACAGATAGGTATAAAAAAATTATAGGTGTATTTGCAAAAAATTGAAGGGTGACCTTGAAAAATCATGAAAAAAAAAAAAGAGTTGACAAAAAATTTGCTATACCTGATAAAAATAGTTTCGATCAGACTGCTAATAACAGAGTAATCTCTACTAATCACGATTCGTGGTTCACCCTGTATATGTATAGCTTGGCCTGTCTCGCGAGCGCTTCTTTGACGCCTGTCGGATATTTCTCTCGCGTTGATGCTCGCGACTGTTTGTTAAATTCTGTTCAGACACAGCGCACGGGCGTCTCCGTGAATCAGTTAACGCTAGGCAAAAAAAAAAATACATGGAAATCGAAATAACGTAGATGATCCTTTCATGTAAATAGAAATTCCGATTCTTCTAGTGTTAAGAAATTCGATAAATCTGAATACCGTTTTTGCTTCATTCGTGTCCAAATAAAATCTCGAAGTTTTTAAAAAACTTATTCGATTATGTTAGATCGAAACAAATCGTGCAAGAAAGGAATTTCATTTTTTTCAAAGTTGTAAAAATGCCTCGTTAATATATTCTTATAACAATGATTAAAATGTTATATTATTCTTTTTTCTCACATTTTTTAAACCGTTTATTACAACACGAAAGTAAAGATATTAGTTAATTTATAGTTCTGTATATTTTTTAAAGTTTGTCACGTTTATCGATCCGATTGGAATCGATATACATTTATCGTCGGTATACACTAGTATTAAATCCAAATCGTGTAAAAGAAATACGTTTGAAAACAGAACTGAACGAACTTTATATGTGTATAGGAAAGACGAATGTAATTTATAAAGAAATAATTTCCGTTTCCCGTTCCAAGGAAACAAGACGGAACTCTATTAACGACATTTCACGCACCGTTACCCTTTCGCCTGCATACATATAAGCGATGGTAACGGTATTAACGCGACTAATAAGAAATCACGGGACGAATCGCCGCGAGACAGGCGAAGAAAACGCCATGCAGGCAGATTCCACGATAAGAATGCATCTTCCACGAGAGGCAGCGGATATTCTCGGATAATATTCTATTAAAGATCACGATAAACCGCAACAAGGCTGAACGCGCATGAAGAAAAGAAGAGTGGTGGAGTGAAAGGTTACCTCGAAGGAGAAAATTCTGGAACGATTTGTTGCATTATTCTCAAATCTACGAAGTACACACACTTTTCATACAACCCTTAGTAAAAAAGTTATTTCATCGAATGAACTAAAAATCTGTTATAAATATTGTTCACGTACTGGATGTAAGAAATTAATTGAAATAGATCTAACGCTATATTTAGATAAAATGATAAAATCAAAATCTTCATTTATTTCGAAAATTTTGTAAATCTTATGAATTATTACGTATAGGAAAGCAACAAATTTATTTCAGAATTGATGCAACAAAGGTATCTTGAGATTTCTAGTCGTTTCTAATAAAAACGTCTAGGAGTGCAAAAGGTTAATTCTCGAGCGATGTAATAAATATCTATCTCTGTTACTGTACGATTAGGCGAGTACGGTACTCGTTTAAATACACGATAGTAGGAAGAATCACGAGGATCGAGAAGACGTATCTAGGCATATCGTAACTTTGCTATCGTTAACGGTGTTCTCGAACGCTTCCGCGATTTGCATGCTTGAATTACGGGAATACCGGGTTATTGTGCTATATAACTTCAATTACCGAGTTGTCCAGGTACGATGGAATCTTAGATTTTAATAGGATGCTGTAAGACATGATGATTATAGCCAGGTACACTTGAAAATAATAAAATAAATCCGCCTGTTATTCGCATTAATGTCGAACAGCTTAGGCGAATAAAAAAGGAATTTACTTTATTTATGGAAAACAAAATTTAGTTTTTTCTTGTGCTTAACTATAGTCATTTAATAGATTGCGGATTTTATGTATTTATAGTGAGTTCAGGTGTTCAACATTCAGTATGGTGAATAGTTTAATAAAGTTTACGATGGGTTTTTATGTTATTTAGAACCTAATAAAATCCATAATAGAGTAAAAAATTTTGGTATACAGAATTATAAGATAAATTTAACACAAATCGGTGTTGTAAACCAGTGAATTACAGTGCTAATTGTATTTACTACTCCATCACAAGAGAAACTCTTTTGTCGATCGACGAATACTCGATATACCGAGTTAGGCCGATAATTAAATCGTTCCAGTTCATTGGAAAAACTTGGCCTCGAACCTGACACCATTTCAACCCTTTCATCCACGGGACCGAGGGGCAATTCTCAAAACCTGTGTGAAACCAGCATAAGCACGAACGAGTATAGTATTTTTAACTCGAACGACCGCGAAAGTGTAGGGTGGGGAGGGGGGGGGGAAAGAACGAGAAAGATTTAAGGGTTTTAGTGGAACCGATCAGTGGTTCTCTATTTAAAAAAAAAACTTCCATTTGTTGAAGATACACGATGAACTTGTACTTTCCCTTCTAAAGAATTCTTACCAATATTCTAATAAGGTAAAAACTTTTAAAATGTAATAGAAATTAGTGGAGGGGGTGAACATAATACTGTTCCAATTCACGAGGCATTATTCCAGGAATATTACACCTCAACTTCAACTGAATTTTAAACAATGATAAATCCCACAAATGTATAAAATCAACAATCCATTTATTAGATCGAGAGTGAGAGCCACTGATTCCTCGGATGGTTTGGGGTTAAAGACCGGGGGCAGGTCTTACGTGTGCCTACGCGACTTCAATTTTCTCTCGTTGTCTTTCCGCCGCGTTGCTTCTCCTGTTTCCCTTTCTTCTACTTCCTACGTCGACCTTCCCGCCATCTTTTTCTTCCCCCTCAACCCTCTACAGTGTCCTTCAACCGTTCACTTTTTCTCTTTCTAACGTTCCGCGAACGAACGAGACAGTTTAATATCGGCGCTGACGAACGCGCACGATAGGGTTTCGTTTCCTACCTTTTCCTTCTTTTTTTTTTTTTTTTTCTTTTTTCGGGGACCCTCGTGGTACTTGGAGGTGTCTCTTTGGAGATTCCTGCGGGATTACGAAGCTTAGCGGACGGGCTTACCCCGAAAACCGGAGATTCGTTCGAGAACGGTTCCGTCCGGAAACAGTTTATCCCATTTAATTCCGCCCCATCCTGTAATTGAAACAAACAGATACGCGGCGAGTTGTACCTGGAATTTATTCCCGAGACTTATTATCGGTACTTCTTTCGTTTGATTGACAGTGGAACTTTGTTCGAAGTTATTATACAAGGCAAAATATTTCTTCACCCTTTTATTCTTAAATTATTTAATATTTTATACTTTGCGTACTACCGCACAAAGCAATAAAAATTACCTCTAAAAAAAGGTTAATCAATAGACTCTGAATTTTATGCATTTTTAGTGCAGCCGAATTGTTCGAAATTCATTATACCAAGGAGTTCAATACTACTTGTTTTCATTTTACATGAGAGTTGATAGAGGCACGATGTAAATAAAGAAACGTCTTGTAAATAATGTCGATGTAAATAAAGAACGTAAATTTGATATTTACATAAAGATTCACAGTCTATCAATCCCAAAAACGTTACGCTTCGATGCAATTCCGCTAATTATCCGTTTCGGTGTGTACACGTTCTTTCGTGGGAGACGATAAATTTTTTTTTTTCTCCACCGAGCGAAAATCAAGAGCACTTTTTGTATGAAAAAAGAAGGGTGGCAGCAGCTGCAACGTGTTTCTACCCTAAGAAAGACGGAAGAGGGTTACGAGAGCAGCGGGTGGGTCCTGGCAGAAGTACTCGGATACGGAGCGGCCATAAAATTTATCGAGCTTACGGGGTGGCGGAAGTTAAGCTGTCACTGCGTACGGGGCTACGCCACCACCATATTCCCGCTTTATGAAAACGATGATTTCTGGGGAAAGATTTCCCGGAGGGGTCGTACTGAATAATTCGGTCCTAATTCAAATGGACCGGCCCGCGTCCGCCAGTGAATCGATTCGCAATATGTACACCGCCAAACGACGACCCGAAAGTAAATGTTTCTTTTAATTTCACGGTTTGATTGAAAGCACGCGACGTCCACGACGCGAAGATCAAACGACAATATTAAAGAGACTTTCTTTTTGCAGTTGAAGTAGAAAATTTTGTTATTAGGAATTTTCAAGGTTTTAGAGAAAGACTACCCTGGTACCACAAAAATATTAGTTACGTATGTTTTTCAAATATTGGAACAATATTTCTTGAGCCACGCTTTTTAATATGAAATAATACGAACTGAATATTCATGGAATATAAAAGAAATATTTAAAAAATGTAAGGAAGATATTCAGAAAATGTAGAATAAATATTGAAAAAATATAAAATGAATATTTAAAAAATATGAGTTGAATAAATATATAATACTGTAAATTTTAATAAATATATAAATACTGAAAGTGTGAGAAGGATATTTAAAAAAAATTAAAATAAGTTTCATACGCCGTTTCACGCACCGAAATTAATCTTGTTCGTGATTATACCCTCCTCACTCTACTACAAACATTATATACACATATCCATATGCAGATGTTAACGTTTGTCAGTGTACAATAATACAATCTATCTTTACAAAATTGTGGTAACATTAAAAAAAAAAAAAATAATTTTGAGAATTTCCCATTAACTATGCCTGCATCAACCCAATAGAAGACCATGACCTAAAGGTCTGTCCCGCTTGGACTCTTCGTCACTCCATACGGGTGGAGGGGTTGATAGATAAAATATAAAAAAAAATCCGTGGGGCTCTTAAAATAATATCGTAAACCACGAAACGACGGGCACGTCTCGTCTACGCGCTTACGCGTGCTCGTACATATATATTATGAACACGTTACAGAACGTGGAAGTCTATTTCGAACCGAAACACATTCTGTGCCCAGCCGCTCGCAACACACAGTACGCTGATACAGCGTACGATATAATACGGGAGAACTGCATCCCTTCTGAAACACCGCCAGCGACTCTCAATCGTGTAAACAGTAAGGGTGGCGAACCAGCGTTCACGCTTTGAAATGATTTTTCCTCGCATTAGGCGTATGTGATTTTCATATTAAATATTGGATGTAGTTTTTGATTTTATTTTATTTCTTCGCTGGAAACAATTTTCTTTAGAATTCTTTTTATTTTATATTGTGTAAAAGGGGGTGAGAAAAACTATGCGTCTAATAACACGATTTCATTTTAAATCCGTGTGTTTTGTATATTTGCATATTAGGCGTAGTATTATTTTGTAGATAGAGAAAACTTTTTTTTTAGAATTCTTTTTATTATATATTGTATATTTTTTGTTATTATATCAAAGGAGGCGAGCAAAGCTAAGCGAGTGATGAAACGATTTCTCCTCGTGTTAGGGGTGTGTATTTTGTGTATTATATATTGGGTGCAGTTTTATTTTTTTTATTACTGGAGAAAACTTTTCTTTAGAATTCTTTTCATTCTGTATGATATTTTTTCTTGTTATCGTATAAGAGGGGGTAACCAAAGCTACGCGAGCGATGAAATGATTTCTTCTTACATTACGCGAACACAGAAACGATTGCCATTCTTTTTAAGTTAGTATCTTGGTTTTGCTTTGATTTGTCGATGGAGAAAATTCAATTTCTGTCACGAAAAGAATTACGAAATTATCTCTACAGGATCTGCAATAGTAATATATTTTCGTAAAGCACATTTAATCATGCTGTGACAATCTTATAGGACATTTCTCACTCGAGGAGTAGATTAACGCCGACTCTTGGAAGATATTTATCTCTAGTTCGGGCGTTAAAACGAAAATATTTACACTCGTGCAGATAGACGACTAATAAACACTTCAAGCTATCGTTCTCGTGGCACACTCGAGACAGAAGTTAAATTTACTATCAACTGCTTTCTAAATGCCTCATACTAATAAAACCTTCTTTCGTTCCTTGTCGACGTCTAATTCTGTCGACAAAGTTATTTCAAACAACTCGATTAGCAATGTATATTAATATCGCTAAATACAATCGAAATATTAGGTTCTTTCGTGTTTTATGAAAACAAGCATTAAACATCTGGAAAACTGATAATTCCCTTAAAACAATTAATATTTCATATTTATCTCAATTATAATTTTACTTTAAAAAATGTCATTTTCCAACAAAATCCGCAGTCTATTAATTATTGGTACATCTAATATATTGGATAATTATTCTCTCACAAAATAAAACTATCGCCAATTCATCTTTTTCCAGGCCCTTTCCCACAATGTTCCTAGACTGCAGATTTTATGAATTTATAACCAATAGGGCTTTCTGTAATACAACAGAGATAAAACTTTCGTCAGGTGCAATGTGTTTTTTACTTTATTCTGTCCACAATAAGATATTTTAGAAAAGAAATAAATTCCTACCTCCACTATTCTTTCTAAAACTGACTTTAAAAAATGTAATTTTCCATAAAAATCCACAGTCTATTAATTATTATTACACTTAATATATTGGGTAATTCTCTCACAAAATAAAACTATCGCCAATTCATCTTTTTCCAGGCCCTTTCCCAATAATCCTCCATTATTCCAGCGTGTCACGATATCTGGTCTAGACAGTCGACAGACTTTTTGTCCGCCACTCTGTATATTTCGCAACAGGACTCGGAACCGGTCCCTCTTTCACTTTCGTTCCCGGTCATTTTGTTCGCCACGCAGGTTGAGAACCACGGTAAATCGGCGCGCACATCTGGCCGTGAGCCGCCCTGGAAACGTGGGAGTCGAGAGTAAAGTATAAACTATGGGGTGCCACCCCATCTCGCTGCGGACCGTCCCCACCCCCTCTAGGACCCCCGATGGATGTAGGTAATATCCGCGACTGTGTGCACACGTTTCATCCGTGGGTGTGCGTAGGTGTACGATACTCGTGTACACGCGTTGCTATCAGCCATGCGCGTGTGTTCGACTAGAGTTTCGAGGAACGTGTTAGCGCGAATGGAGAACAGTCCTCGGGACGTGAATCCATGAAATGGGGTAACCGAGGTGCACCGACACGTGTACAGGGTGCATCAGAAGTGGATGGAGAAACGTTGAATTTCGAGAGGATGTTCCACCTGGTTTCGGGATTGTTGGATTCTTTCGAAAAATATACTGTACTGGACAAAAGTATTCGTATGCCCTTCAAAACGGAACAACTTTTTTAATATTGGCCCAAATGACTTGAGTTCTTCTCTGAAGTTGGGGATATTACCTTAGTAAGACAAAATATTGAATACATATTCATTCAATATTAATAACAGATTCAATCTCTTATTAATATTTAAATATACATACAATGTTTATTTCATATTACGAACAAAATATTTTTTTCCCAATATAACATAAATATTTATTTAATATTGGAACCGAAATAGTTTTTTCCCAATATAAAAGAAGTATTTATTTAATATTGGAAAAGAAATATTTTTTTTCCCAATATAACAAATATTTATTTAATATTGGAAACGAAATAGTTTTTTCCCAATATAAAAGAAATATTTATTTAATATTGCAAACGAAATATTTTTTTCCCAATATAAAATAAATATTTATTTAATATTGGAACCGAAATAGTTTTTTCCCAATATAAAAGAAGTATTTATTTAATATTGGAAACGAAATAGTTTTTTCCCAATATAAAAGAAATATTTATTTAATATTGCAAACGAAATAGTTTTTTCCTAATATAAAATAAATATTCATTTAATATTGCAAACGAAATATTTTTTTCCCAATATAAAATAAATATTTATTTAATATTTGAATGAAAATATTTTTCGGAATATGAAACCGTGAAAAGTTTCTCTACAAGAATCTGTTTTAAAAAGTACAAAATCCGATTCGAACATTTCAATAAATATCGTAGCTAACACAAATATATTCAATTAGAAATATCCTAGCATTTCGAATTTACAACCACAGTTCCATAAAAAGGACCATTACGGCATAAAATGAGTCAAAAAGAAAACGTAAATCCTAAGTACGACAAGACCAAACGGTGTGAGACATTTTTCCGATCGGTACATCTATTTCGAACTATAATTCACCAGAACATCTACGCACAGAAGTATATTATTCTACTAACCATTCCCAAATACCTTCAACCCTACCTTCACACTTTCATAAAATATAAATATTTGCGTCTCGAAAAGGCAGTCTTTTTGAATCCCCAATTCGAATCATGCACGGTTATTTATGCGACTGCATAGTAAAATACTAATGTACACATGGCACGACGTTGATAGAGCGTGCTTCTATCGAACGCTGTTGCGTACAGCAACGTGGAATAGAGTAACCGATGGTCCCGTACGTAAAATGGGGCTAGGGAGAGAATAATAACGTTTCGAGTATGTGTGTGCGCGCAAGAGAGGGTGAAGAACCAAGCGGGAGGGGAGGAGGGATTGGGGGTGGAAAAGAGAGAACAAGGTCGGCGGTTGGGCAAGAGAGGCCATATATTTAAAAGGGACACACGGGGTCGCGTACCCCCATCGAAGCCAGTTTCCATGGTGGTCCAGGGGCTCCTCGCGGCAGCCAGAAATGCGCAAAGGGTTGCTAAAAGCCATTCACAGCGCTAATGGCTAATGGGGTGTTCTTAACGCGCGCGGCACCGAAACTACCCCGTGCCACCCACCCACCCCTCGGTTGACACCCTCGTCGAACCTTTGTGTCTTAAACAGTAAGGGCTGTTAAGGAGTTCGAAATAAGTTCCGGCTCGGATAAGTTTAAAGCGTGATTCCGGAAAGTTAATTAGCTGCATGGGATTCGAATGAAATTCCGAAACTGTGAATTGTAAATTATTTTGAATTAACTGCATGGGATTCGAATGAAATTTTTGAAACTGTGAATTGTAAATTATTCTAAATTGACTGCATGGGATTCGAATAAAATTCTGGAACTGTGAATCGTAAATTATTGTAAATTAATTCCATGGGATTCGAATGAAATTCCGAAACTGTGAATTGTAAATTATTTTGAATTAACTGCATGGGATTCGAATGAAATTTTTGAAACTGTGAATTGTAAATTATTCTAAATTGACTGCATGGGATTCGAATAAAATTCTGGAACTGTGAATCGTAAATTATTGTAAATTAATTCCATGGGATTCGAATGAAATTCCGAAACTGTGAATTGTAAATTATTTTGTATTAACTGCATGGGTACTTTTGTTCTTGTCTCTAAGAATTGCTTCATAAAATTCGCATAATAATCCGCAGTCTAATGATAACATTATTCGTACATAATTTCAAACAAAGTTAATCGAATTTTTCATACCGTAAGACAATTTAATTGCGGAATTACGTAAGTAAAAATACAATTCTACTTTTAATAGAACATTAATAAGTGATGGATAATCTCTTAATAGAATTGTGAAGCTCCTTTACGTCTGCAGAAGAACGTGACTGGCAGTGCAAATAAACGATCAACGTCCGTGAGATATTAATCAACTCGTTCCCGAGAATAAAACCACGAAATCAATGCGTTGATGCAGCGCGAGGGGGAGCCGAGGCTTGCAACGTGAAAACGAAAGGAAACGCCAGAAACAGACGCACTGCAGGCATTAAAAGATTATGGCTGGATACCATTTCTTGGTTGTTGCCCGGAATACACAGTAGGTAACGACTTTCCATTAGGAGCAGGTCGCGTGAAAGGAATAAAGGGAACTCGGAAAAAATAATGGGGCTTTCCTCCGGGGCAGACTTCTGCCTGCAAAGCTTTCCACCTTCCTGCTCTACCCGGCTTTAGTGTTTCATTCGCTCTCGCAGTTCCTCGCTAATACAATAATTCGGTGTTACGTTTCTTTTATTTTTTTTCGTTCGGTGCGTTACCGCAGTTACCAGATTAATTGTTCCCGATAAACAATGGTTTTTCCTACTTATGATTAATCATTTTTCATGTTAAAACAGCTATAACAATAATTGAAAATGAATGCAATGGTCTTCCACTGCGTGACGTAACTACAAAACTACCATAAAATGTTCGACCCTTATGTTTTATGGATAAAATAAAAACGAACCATTTTTTCTCTAAAGGAATATAACATATCCTTTTCTGGAGAAACATTATTTCTCGACACGATTTCAGACGTGGCATTCTTGTTTCGTTTTTATTTTAACCATAATACATAAGAATTGAACATTTTAGGGTGGTTTTATATTTATACCATGCAGTGTATTTCATATTCGACTATTATAATCGTACATTAACCTGTTAAATGTTTTTTTAAATTTGTCATAAAGAATTGTATCTTCATTTCTTTACGACGAGTATAGTCGTCAAAAACAGTTAACAGATTGAAAGTAATAGGAAATTTGGAAGAGGCAATTAGGGATCAGATCAAACACTGTTTTTGTGTCCTTCCCAATTGGAAGATTCCGTGTTTAAATTATGTCCAGACTGATCAAAATATCTTGTGACTGCGATGGATTCATAACAGTAGTGAATAATGGTAAACAACGTCTACTAAAATTCTATAAGCAGATAGCAAAATGGGACATGTCCAATATGTCGTCAAAATCGAGATATTTAAGAAATTTATTTAAATTCATCTAAGAAACAACACGAACAAGTTTATTGAACTTGAATAAACAACTGCTAATAAAAAAAAATTGTAATTGCAAAAAAATAATTTTTCACGAAAATTCTTCAATTTGTTAAAATCCTTATCTTTCTAGCCTTCGTGAACCTTCTACGCTAGCCAAAATTAACATAACATTTTACTATAAGATTTTCTACATGTTAACAAAACCAATATCTAAAATAAACGACAAGGCAGGAATGAGTTGGCTTATTCATAGACGAGATATCGTTAACAACGACATTATTGTTGACCTTGAAAAAACAACGTTTCGCGATCATAGATAAAATAATAGCAAAATTGCTAAACCAGCTGAAAGCTATATCAAAAACTGCGTTTCACAAGTGTATTGAAATTTAGAAAAAACGCTAGCATAAGTATATTATATTCTATTGACACTACTTTCAAGAGGTCCGTATCGATAGTGATGAAAAAAAAAGAAATACTTCTTGAAATAAATAAAAAATTATTATACATAATCAAACATATATAAATCAAAATTCCAGGAATTTTTTGATCAAACCTGAAACATCTGATGTACATTAAATATCATCAAGGTGAGTAAGACTTCTACTTTCTGTCTGATCAATCGATACTTCTAAAAGTTTTCAGTCCGAGAGGGTGAAAACCGTATCAAAACTTACCAAGTTGCGATTGATGCGTCGGTGTCGGGGCTGGTCGAACTTTATCAGGGGGACACCTTCTGGTCGCAGCCACGGTCGCAGGTAAGGGTATGCTAGTCGCTCCACCGCCGGGACCACCACCTGCCCCGCCGACGGCCGACTGCTTATTGTACGGAGACGGCAATCTGGAACAAGGAGATCAATTTAGAGAACAACGTCCCAATGGAGCCGTTACTGTTCTTCGAAACGAAATCGTTTCCAGTCCCATTTAAACGACGCTTCGACTACGGTACCCTAAACAGACAGTATATTTTCTGGCAACATCACACAACACAGTATTTTAAAACATCCATTTGATCTTGAAAAATTCATAATTTTTTATACATATGTATATATCATCTTTATTGATACAAATGATAAGAATAAACGGGGATAAGTCGCCATTAGTGTACAAAGGTATCAGTACTGAAATATACATATGTTTGTGGCGGACAAGTCAGGTATTTTGCAAAATTTTATAAGCCGAATTTTTGAAGCTGCATATATGCTAATACCAAAAAAATCTATACGAGTACGATAAGAGTATTTACATAATTTTCTATCATTTAATTCGTAGTTTCTTTCAGTTCCTTAATCCCTTAGGATATTTAATTAGAATGTTATTTACTTATGAAAATTGTTTAAATAGTGCAATATCTTCACGGAACTCTCGGTTTCTTTATGATCTTAAATCCAAAAGGATCCTTAATTGGAATGTTATTTGTCTATGAAAATTGTTTAAATAGTGCAATTAAAGAATTTTCATAGGTAAAATCGGCGAAGCAGGACACAACACGAGTACGCACATAGTGCGTGCACTTCGAAAATTCCGAATACATTGAAAACAAGCGGTGGTATAATTGAAAGACGCGAGTAGTCTGCGCAAGGTTTCGGCCACCTGTGCTCGAGATTTACGACGGCGTAGGCTTGAAATGTAACGTGGGGTTCACGGCGTTTGCTAATGCGCCCGTATCTTAAACATTCTCTCCTTTCACTTTCTTATTAAGGATTGTCTGCGGCGAAGTTTGTTGGACAGTTCGGCTGTGACAATGGTCGCGATACCAAACGCGAGTGACTTTTATGTTATGCTTACCGTCCGGTCCAGGTAAATTACCGGTCGTAAATACGGGGACCAGAAAGAAAAACTTTTCTTTAAACAGGGAATATCGTAAATTCTTCTGTTTCTATTGTGTATTCCATCTCTGGGCAATAGGTATTATCATATGACCTGAAATATGACGAAGAAGCATTGTATGACGAAACGGTACATATCTTATATTTAGAATAAAGAAATAAATGTTTTGAAATATGGAGTTATTATTATTTACTTGAATATTGACACAAATTTTCCTAACCAAATAATTTTTATCAGTTTCTATTATTTAATTAGCAGTTTATTTTGGAATAAATGTTCATTAAACACACCTATTAAAAAAAAACCATTAAAATTTATGTTTCATGAACATTTATTAGTTTATATTACAATAAATGTTCATTAAAGATCGGTTTTGATTACAGTTCGTTGAACCTAAAATTCCACGTGAAATTGGCACAATGCCTAATGTGTCCGAATACTTTTACGACGAACTTTATCTCAAAATCATTTTTATCGTGTTATTCAATATCTCCATTATCGACAGTCCATACCAGCCCTCTGTTTCTGACTGATTCAAAGAGAAGCTTCGCAAACCGAGATCACAGACACCCTTCGGGATTCGAGGGAAACAGACGAAAGAATTTTCGTCGAAGGGAGCGATGCACAGAACCGACGACCACCCAACGAATCCCTCCCCTCTGCGTGTTCTCGTTTACCAGCGTTTTCTTTGGACAATGTTAACGCCCTCGTGAATTTTTCCTCGTTTTTTCCTCCCTTCCTCCGTTCCACGCCCCTTTGTCCACGTGCTGCTTCTCCCTTTTCACTCTCGTTTTCCAGCGAAAGTACGCGTTTTTGGCACGCGATCCGGTCACGAAAACTGTGCACAACGGAATTTCGACGAGCCGATAATAATTTTCCGCGAATCGTTTCGTGTTCAGCTTGAGAATCGTATGTATAACACGAGCTTCGAACGTGCAAGTATTGTCTCAGATGGGTTTGGAGTTGCTTGTGGGGTAAAAAATGTAGTTAAATATAAAACTTGTATTCT
This sequence comes from Dufourea novaeangliae, assembly GCF_001272555.1. NCBI lineage: Eukaryota > Metazoa > Arthropoda > Insecta > Hymenoptera > Halictidae > Dufourea > Dufourea novaeangliae. The sequence goes on along the minus strand of NW_015374058.1, from coordinate 949,088 downwards.
GGTAAAGAGAATGGAAATATCTGTTCTATTTTAGGAAGTTTATGAGTTTCAAATCCATTTTGTGAACTGATTTTAGCTGGCTGTATCGAGATTTCTTATGACGAAAGATTTAGAAACATAGGGGAAGCTTGCAGAATTTGGACCATCGTGACGAAATACAAAAAAATTAATTAGCGGAAACTTGCGCAAATAAAGAATAATATAGAATTAAAGTATATATAATTTAAGGCATTATAAAATAAAACAACTGATAGATACATTTATCGACGTGTTTGAGAAAACCTTCACAATATATACCTAAATCTTCTATAATTAATTAAAGCAATATCCTATAAAAAAACGTACCCATTTTATTTGTATAATAGTGATATATTGACTTTATAAAAAAAGCACTTTAGTTGCAAATAAACAAGGTATAAAACAGGAAAATGTATATGGAACTATTTTCTACAACATTTCTCGTCTCCATGTTGATGTCAATAATGTCGGATAAAGCGAATTTTAAAGTGTTCATATTTTTGAACATATGTCCATAAACACAGAAAATAGGGCTATATCCTCATATTTTTCAAATGTTCAAATAGTTCCCCGGTATAAAAACAGGGCATTTATTTAAAACAACTGCAAAATAGACTAAACAATATTATTTTTATATAATATTGTTAGTCTAATTTTAATAACTAAAAAATATTATTTTTTAACTGAAATAATTTTTATTTAGTACTCTTATGTCTCCACTGTAAGTACCCGCAAAGCTCATTTCGATCAGTTTGTTAGTTGAATAGTTATGATTTATTAAAAAAAAAGGGTTGACCCTAAATTTCAAACAGCTGTAAAATCAACAATTTTTAAAATTTTCTAAAATCCTTCGAGATACGTTTATATATCGCTAAAGACTACAACATATCCGAATTTGAACGAAATCCGAAATGGTGCTCCAAAAAGTGTCCGATTTCGCGTGTAATGACCCACACCAGAAATTTGGAAACACCCTGTATATGCCCGGTGCCGAGTTGACAGCCCAGCTTGTGTCGCGTCGCTCAGTGCAGTGTAAATATTTGGCCCAAACGATGACGTCGGCGCATAGGTGCTCAAAGAAGCGCTCCGTTTTCCTCGATTCTCCTATACACGCTATTTGATCAAGCATCCCCCCTGTTGACGAATCGTCCGACGAAAGGGTCGCGTTTCACAGAAGTATCGCGGCGTTCGTGGAAACCGAAGCCACCGAGTACTTGGATCCCCTTGTTCCGAAATATTTTTATGGGTACACGTCATTCAATACCTGGAATCTGGTTTGGCCGGAATTTTTTGTACATGATTTTACAATTTTCGGATGTATCACAATGGTGCGGTCTGGAGGAACGTTCCAATGATTTAGTGGCCCAGGCTTAACGCGTTCGCCATTACCATATTGTTCCGAAAACGTACATCATAGAACACTTATATTATAGGTAGACTGCGGATTTTATGCATTTATGGTCAATAGGGTAAATACTAGTAAATAGGGCCCGTTGTGTAATACAGAAGAGAACAAACCTACGTTAGATGCAATGTGTTATCTAGTTTTTTCTCAACACAATAAGATATTTAACACTGGAACTACCGAAACAGTCGAAATGACTGGTTAGTATACTCGATTATAACCATTATCCCAGTTATTTTGCAACTTTCACTGCACCATACATACATAATAGTTAAGAAACCAGATAATTTGTAAATTAATATATTTTCAAAAGTTTCGTCATATTTATCGATCCGATGAAAATAGGTATAAGTTTATCGTCGGTAGTTCTAGTGTTAAGAGGTGAAATAAATTCCAGCATTTACTGTTGTACGATACTCTCGAACCGTCCTTGAATATCTTACTGTTCGATAAAAAATCCTGGTTATTTCGAAGCCTGAGGACAGAGTGTCTGAAAGAGGCGCGTGTTAATGGTCGACCCCCATTTACGATTCGTATAAAAATCTCCAACGGTTGTACGCGCGTGTTTGTAGCGCGCCGCGAAGAATGACGAGGACGCAGCGAGACGACTCGTGTCCTGCGAGTGTGCTCGGCCGCTGATAAGGAGAGGATACGTTTCCCGGAGGGGTAAAACCCGAAGATATACGGGGGATACAAGTGCTGGGTGTCGACTGGACGATATTGCTCGTAAGGATCGATACGGGACCGGTTATTCCCTTTAAAAACGAACGGATATCTGCCTACGCGCGCCTACGGATTGGCAGGCGAACGTGGTACAGGATACACGAACCACCACCACCACCGACGATGATTCCTTGATTCGACTTTTGCCATTAAATTGGATGGTTTTATTTCGCCTACCATATCCAGACGGGTCTTGAAGAATGAACGTTGTACGGAAGGACACCAAGCTATACACGGTGTTCGCGATAATTTGTACCATCGTTTTTTTTCGTAAACGATAAACATTAGAAGAAAAAAACCGAAGAGGAGGAAGTTGTAGTATATTTTACTAGTAATATGATAGCTAAAGTTTTTGTATTTTTAATTATTTTCTAGAAATAAAGGCGAACTTAATTTTTTTTTAAATGGAATGATATATATTTTTCTACGTCATACGACAGCGGGCATTAAGACGAGTTCAACCATGTAGTATAATATGGTCTTTAGGGTCATACAAGGTCGGAAATAAATGAAATAAATTTAACATTTTGTAATATTGTTTTTACTAATAAGACTATATCTCGTGTTCGATGTGACATCCATTAGCAAGAATGCATTACGAAATGTTAAATTTATTTAATTCGTTGTTTATACTCGAAATTCTAGGAACTTCCTACCCAGAAACGATGAACCTAATAAACTCCACCACCCAATACACTAGAACAGAGCACCAGTTGACAACCACTGTCCCGCACAATTTCAATGAGCACCAAACTAAAAGCATGGTTCTTTTCCCCGTGTGTATCTCGCGAGAGAAATAGTGGGCAATCGAGATCGATGGCTGTTTTTCCATCGTTGGAACACCTCGATCTATCACCATATACGAGGATTCCCCCGACTTGATATACAGGGTGTCCCAGGTTTAATGTGATAAACTTTGTCAGTATATTGTATGGATCTAACAAAAAAATGTTACATAAACATAGTATTCAATAAAGACGTAAACAACCTGTTTATATAACATTTTTTTCTTGTTTATACCCATAGAATATACAGGGTGTCGCAAAATAGCTTCGACTCCCGCAAATGGGGGGTTCCTGGGATGATTTGAAACAACTTTTTCCTTAGCAAAACTGTTATCCGAGGCTTTGTTACCGAAATATTAACGAAAAACCGCGACCAATCAGAGCGTGAGTCTGCCGGCCGAGCTTCCCCGGTATCATTGGCTACGCGCTGCGATTGGTAGCTGACGCTACCGCGGGAACTCGGCCGGCAGACTCGTGATCTGATTGGTCGCAGTTTTTCGTTAATATCTCGTCAACAAAGCCTCGGATAACATTTTTGCTAAGAAAAAAGTTATTTCAAATCATCCTAGGAACCCATTTCCGGGAGACGAAACTATTTTGGGACACCTTGACTGACAATGTTTGGCACTTTAATACTAGAACTACCAACGATAAACGCATATCTTTTTCGATCGATAAATATCGCAAACTTATGAAAATATACAAATTTATAATTTTTGTACAAAAGATCTGAGAAAATTATAACATTCTAATCATCGTTGTAAGAGTCTATTGGCAAGTCATGTTGACTTGCTTGGTAGTTTTAGTGTGAAACCTGGCCATCCTGTATATCGAAGCAGGGGTCGGTCGTGTTCGATTCAACGAAAAAAATTGACGCTGTTTTCACGAGCCGATTTCGGGGCGGGCAGCCTCGAACACGCTGCGTTGGCGTCGAATAAAAAGGAACATTTCAATCTCCCGTGGAAAGCCCCGAGCACGCTGCGTGGCGCGTTTCGCGGAATATTTACGAGGGTAATATCAGAAATTAATGTTCGCGCCCCCGGTATACCGGGCGTGCGCCTGGTAGCTGCACCAGCAGCGATGCAAACCGACCCACGTCTCGCAATTTCTGTCCCGTCTTCTCGCCGCTCGAACATATTAGCGCGGCCGAGATATGACGTGCCTCGGCTGTAAACATCGTCTTTACGAGGTCTTTGTTCGGCACGTTTGTAGGCAAAACCCGCGTTTCTTCGAGTGCCTACCAGAACGTCGAAAATATTATCGGGAGTAGGGTAAACCACCCATCGAATGACCGAATTGTTGAATTTATAGACGTTTCAGATTAATACTTCAACGTATTTATTTATGATAACAAAATAGCTGTTGAAATTGCAATTACATTTATTTAATTGGAAATTTATATAAATGTAATTACTAGACTGCGGATCTTTATAAAAATATCAATTTTTAAAGCGATTTTTAAAGCCGATCAGTTTCTTAGTTCAATAGTTATGATTTATTGAAAAACGGTTACCCCTAAATTTCAACAATTTTCAAAAATCCTTCGAGATACGTTTATATATCGCTAAATACTACAACATATCCATATTTGAACAAAATCCGAAATGGTCCTCGAAAAAGTGTCCGATTTCGCGTGGAGTAACCGAAACAGAAGAGAAAATAAATGAAAACCAGATGAAAACAGTCGATTGTTTCGTTATCATCGTTATACCACACACTTTCCAGGGTAAAAGTGCTACGAACGGGAGCGATTGATCGTCTATCATGAATTTCATATGCAGCAAGCGTTCACGAAATATGCACGTGTACTATATGTACATATACGCAAGCGATGCTGATCTGTGGCGTGGACCCGCACGATATGGACACGTCCGCGAAGACAATTAATGCAGATACATGCACGTGTATATATGGCACGGTCCACGGTAAAAGGGGGAAGGAGGTTCTGTTAATTACTCAAGCTTCCAGCTTCCATATCCGATGAGGGACCCTCGAGGATCAATATCCGATTTCTCATCCCTCACCACGACTACTCCCCTCACGACCCTTTTCATCTCGTGTACGCACTTTGAAAATGTCCGAGGATTCTTAAAACCGTAATAGAATTATACATTTCTATCTAAATACTTCGACGATGCTTGTGCTTAATCTTCTGACAAGGGAAGTGACGAAAATTCCGATTTTCTTTAACCTTTGCAGGTTTGCAGGGGACCTCAAGAGAAGTATAGAGCAATTTTTGTTTTTGGCCCAATTTCAATTTTTCAGGGTGAAAACATCCCTTGTAGGTAGATAAGTGTTTCCATATTTCCCTGTATATCTTTAAAACTATCGTAGATTTAAAAAAATGTTTAGAATAAAAATTGAATGGTTTTTTATGCTCTATACAACGATGCCATTAAACTTATAATTAATAAAAGTGGGGGATGTTTTTATTTAAACAAAGAATTTTTATCAAAATACGTATTACGTATACGATCGCGAAAGAAAATTACAAACGCATTAAAATACCTCAAAGAATTCCTCCTGTTCGGTAAACTAGTTTCGAACTTAAAATGCAATATTACAAGCACACGTCATCCTTGTGACTAATGACCATATAGTCGATGCGAAATAAATCTCTTAAGTACCAAAAAAAAATAAATAAAAAATTGCACAAACTCTGGTCGAATAATTGTTTATTTCTTCGAAGAGAAGGTAATAATTAGACTGCAGATTATATGTATCGATAGAATATTCTATTGTCTAAAAGTTTAATGGAATATTCATTGTATCTAGTACCTGAACAACCTCATCTTAATAAGGTAAATGATTTTCTGTAGGATTCTAGTATCTGTCAACGAACTAATAAAAATCTAAATTTTGCATAAACATTCGTAGTTTAGCTATAAAGTTTCCAGGTAATCCAACACCATCGTCAAGAAATCATTTCTGGTCCTCGACTGACGTTACCTGGAAAACATTCGCGTGATCGATCGCCAGCGAAAAAAAGATCGACATCGGTTAACTAGCTAACGGTGATAAATGACAGGCTTCGCCGGGCGGAACGACGCGCAAAATTACGGTTTCACCTTAACGAGAGGAATAGAGTTCCTCGACAGACTCCTTGTGAAAGCGTGAACGCGCAACCCCACGTTCTGTGTCCTTCGTGGCTGGGCCTTCAACCCTAACGATCCTGTGATCGGGTCATTGGCGACCCGTTTTCAACCAACATCAACTTTTAACCACAGTTAACCCTTGGATAACCAAAATCTTCAGATTAGGTAAATATAAATAATTTTACTTTCATACAATCGGTGTCAAAAGTATTCGTACGCCCTTTAAAACGGAACAACTTTTTTTAAAATTGGTCCAAATGTCTTCAGTTATTTTGTGAAGTTAGAGACAATAGTTTACTAAATGACGTGTAAACAAAATTGAAAAAAAAATTGTAATTGGTTGGAATCGCGAAGAAAATAGTAAAGGTCGTTTTTTACAATTTTTTAATCTGAGGTTATAATGAAAATTTAATAAATGCGTATAAATAAACGCATGTATTTTCATATTGTTTTACTCTAACACTATTAGCAGAAACAGGGTTTTAAATTCACTGCGTTAGTAATCTGCATACGAAACTTTTACTTCGTGAGCAGATACTTTTTGCCAGGAGTGGTTACGTGCAAGTTAGAGAATCGCCTCTCTCGTGCTTTAATCGACTGTACACCACGGCGAGCTCGGTTGCATAGTTCTGCAGCCTCGCATAGATAAACTGTAGATAGAAACAGATCCCGAAGACGGATTCTGCTAATTGCCGTACGTTCAGGCTTGGTCCTGCGATCCTTTACGGTCCTCGTGTCCAGCTCGACTAGATGTTTAGAAGATCGTCGATGTGTTACGTGTACGTGAAACTAACGGCAGTTTTCTTTTCAAGCAAAGAGTCTGTATTAAATGTTAAACAATCGTTGGAGTATCTGTTACTGGAATAAACTAATGTCTCTGTTTTCTGTAGGCCATTTTCTGGGGTAAAATTTAGATTGTACTGCAGATGAAACGAAAGAAAATTATAATACAGACTCCTCTCGATTATTGTCAGGGTTGTTCTACACGATTATTGTCCATGCGTTATCCCCATCACTGGAGGAGGGGGGACCTGTTAAATGCATATTTTGTTGCCGAGGTTTAGGCAAAAAACGAATTTATGAGGGTCTGAAGCAATTCTCCTTACACGATTATTGTCCCAGCGCGGATTCGAGTTCGGGACGATAATCGAGAGGAGCCTGTACCGAGTTAACCCTCTATTAATGAGGGACTAGAGAAGATTATGGAACTTTTCAGTTATTTATACATAAGTATTATAAATATACAAGATTCTTGACAATTCTGGTTATTGATTCACAGAGAAAAATTGCCGAATTTGGACCATCCCCTACGTTGGACCACTACTGTATCTTGTCATATATAAGCGATTTACGCCATGTGATAGAAAATATGTGTTGTTTATACACTGACAAGGGAAAACACGGAAGTGTCCCCCTCCGATTTTGATGAAACTTCGTATGTCTGTTAAGCAATCAAAAATAAGGGATGCGTATTTTCTTTTATCGACTGAGACGCGACTTTAAGGGGCGAAACCACATCACAGCATGTTACATAGCAAAGTTATAAAACTTGTTAGAAAAACAGAAAGAAAAATGTTGTATAACGCGATGTTACATAACATTTTGTTACAATGACAATTTGTTGTATAACACTGTCCTGCTATATAGTGTAGACGCAGCTTTACATACACAATTTACAGTTGTATAGAAGTTGGGAGTGGAATACACTAAATGTGTACACAAAGTCGCCTGATGTATTTCCTTGAAATGCTTGCTGGATTCACGGAAATGAAAATATGGCGAATTGCCATAACAGAAATAAAATTACTACGTGAACAGTAAGTTCTGCAATGGACTGGAAAATCGTTCCCTGATATATCTGAGTATTAGATATATTTAAATTTTAGGATGCTTCGGTTTATCGATATACTTTCACTTTTTTGTTTAAATGAATTGAATTTGGTGCCCACTCGAAAGTTACCCGTTTCACGCGTGAGTTCAAGCCGATGAGCGGAATATTCGAGCGAATTATCACATAACGAGCGAGTCACTCGAATAGTTCGCATGAGTGGCTAATTCATTCGTGGTATTAGACGATATTGTGTGCGACGAAGTGGATCCGAGCCAATTCTAGAGCCGCATGAAGACCCGCGGCACGCATAAATCTCCTGCAAAGAATTATGTATGCGTTATTTTAGCTACGACGGACGGCCGGGGTTTGTATCTCCGAAATTGTCCAGCGTAACATTATTCGTGAGCTGAATTATGCAAACCGAGGAACGTTTTGTTTAATTGTCCATTTAAATGCTGTAAACGATTCTATTATTCTATCACAATAGGGATATTTTAATTATAATTTGAGAGAAGGAAAAATAAAATATTTTCTGCTCTTCTTTATTTTCGTGCTAGAATCAGCTATGTATGTAACTTTAAATATTGACCAAAATTACGAAAGTACGTGAAAGAACCGAGAAAGATACAACTGGCTACATATGAGCCACTCGATTTGCTAAAGTGATTAACTCCATAAAAATTATCATAGAAATTTATTTTACATATAAATAGTTAAGAACTTTGGCATTAAAATTTGAGAAAATTCAAAAGTTGTAAGCTTAGCCTATGAATGGCTCAGATCTAAACGAATACAATATGGAATAAGTAATAATTGCTAAATTTAGTTAAAATCACGTTTAAATTAATTTCAAGTTAAATTGCGCGCGAAATTTGAATCTGAAAAAGCGCGGGAAAACTGCAAAATCAAGAAATGAAGTGAATTTGTATAATAGCCACCTTGTTAAATAGCATTACCATATTAACCCTGATCATCTTTGAAACAAATTTCCTAGTTTTTACCGAATTACAGTCCAATGATCCAGCAGCGTTGAAGTCCCGAGCGTACCGGTTGATCAGAATTCTACTGCATATATATATACCATAATCTAACCGAACGACACTGTTACACTATAATTACAATCGATCTAAAAACATTGTACGATATATTATCAGTCAGATAATTACGTGACAGTGGAAGCATATGCTAAATTACCTTCCTACGAACGAACTTCTAAAATACAAGCATTAAATCAGAACCTGTACCAGTAAATCGTGTCCACTCCAAACGAGCAACATCCACGATCTAATGATTATTAATCGTAAACCATATAACGTTCTGTGATGCACCGATTCGATTACAAAAACCCGATCATACAATACAGAAGACACCGTGAAAGGTTCGATACACGTTCCGCAATCATGTTCGTCAACCGATTCATTTCACGACATACGATCCATTTCGGCTTCGTACGATCGACACACGCGACCAATTAACGGGCGACGTTCGTTACGCCGATGAATAAAGATAACGAGAAATCACGTTCGAACGTCGCCGGCAAATAGGGGGATTAACGTCCGTCCTGGGCGATCGATTCTGGCGGCGACGTGTGCTGGAGGAAGGTACATTGCACGCCTCTCGATAATTTATATGAAAAAGGGTCGATAATTAATTCGAGGTAGCGCAATTTCTCTCCGCGTGCAGACTAGTAAGATCGATTCCCTTCCTCTCTCACCCGAACGGATGAAAGAGCCACGGAGGAGAAAGCACGCGGCGGAGGGAACGGGTTGCACGTTGCTCCAGTGCACGAGAGATATATTTAGATAATCTTGCAAAAAAAAAAAAAGAAAGACCCGGTGCTCTACCAGGAAGGCGTGTGATTTCACGCGGGTAATGTTATTATCGTTACTGTCCGAACCGTTGATTACACTGTTCAACAAATTCGACGTTTATTTCGTTTTTGTAACCTCTAATAAGCGTTTCTGATAGATCATCAGCTGAATACGAATCTGCAAACCGTTTCTTTCCAGCACGTCCAGTTTCTGAAAAAATCAATTTTTAAACAAATTGCAAATATTCTTCGGAAGAGTCCTGAGAATTATTTCGTGTCAAAAGAAATTGCATAACTGCTATTGTAAAAGCACAACACAGTTCCAAAATTGAAAATTTGCAATTTTAAACAAAAATTGATTTTTTCCGAAAATTGACGTGCTGGAAAGAAACGATTCGCAGATTCATATTCAGCTCATAAAGTTCTATCAGAAACGCGTATTGAAAAGTGCAAATTTTTAAGCGTTGAACAGTGTTATTAGTGGATAATTTGGGCGCAGTTGAACATTTTTGAACTGAAGATTTTTGCGATTTTTTTATGAAGCACATGCAATAAACAATGTTTCGTTGACACCACTATTACATAGAGGATATGTTCAGTGTTATATGGATCTGTGTTATAAAAGTCACATAGATTATACAATGATAGATTTGAGAATGATACAGACTCCTCTCGATTATTGTCCTAAAATCGGGTTCACGTCGGGACAATAATCTCAGTAATATATGGATCTGTGTTATAAGAGTCACATAGATTATACAATGATAGATTTGAGAATGATACAGACTCCTCTCGATTATTGTCCTAAAATCGGGTTCACGTCGGGACAATAATCTCAGTAATATATGGATCTGTGTTATAAGAGTCACATAGATTATACAATGATAGATTTGAGAATAATACAGACTCCTCTCGATTATTGTCCTAAAATAGGGTTCACGTCGGGACAATAATCTCAGTGTTATATGGATCTGTGTTGTAAGAGTCACATAGATTATACAATGATAGATTTGAGAATGATACAGACTCCTCTCGATTATTGTCCTAAAATCGGGTTCACGTCGGGACAATAATCTCAGTAATATATGGATCTGTGTTATAAGAGTCACATAGATTATACAATGATAGATTTGAGAATGATACAGACTCCTCTCGATTATTGTCCTAAAATCGGGTTCACGTCTGGACAATAATCTCAGTGTTATATGGATCTGTGTTATAAGAGTCACATAGATTATACAATGATAGATTTGAGAATAATACAGACTCCTCTCGATTATTGTCCTAAACTCGGGTCTGCGTCGGGACAATAATCTTGTAGGGAGAAATGCTTCAGACCCTCGTAAATTTGTTTTTTGCCCGAAGCCCGAGCCTCGGCAACAAAGTATACGATTGACAGTAGTGAGGATAACGCTTGGACAATAATCGTGTAGAGCAAGCCGGACAATAATCGAGAGGAGTCTGTAAATCGTTTACAAGTTGAATAAATTTTAACGTCAATTCTCTCGAAAACGGAGCCCCGGATGAGAAAATGTTATACCAAAATATATTCTTCCTTTTTAACGTAGAATCACCCCCTGCCCATTGTACGACGATTTCCGGCCCACCCTGTATATACAAAACAGCCTGATCATCATTGATCAATCTTCGACCAAACGATTCGATCTGGCGATCGGGAACAAGCTCGTGGGGCAACCACGCGCTCGTGAATCTATTTCTGCGGCCATTCGCATCGAAAACATTGACTCACGCTCGTCTCCTGGATGTGTCTTTGAACTCGTTCGCTAAATAAAGAGAGTTTCTGGCGAAGGGAAAGGGAGTCACGCCGGACGAAACGAACCGTGTGTAAAGAGGAACAAAGATAGGGAACGGCGTGGCCCCCGCGTGAAATAATCGCGCGACTAGCGAATAATAAATCAAACTCGTGGTGCCTGGTCGCAGACCGGAGTGGGTGAAAAAGGATCGAGAAAGAGAGATAGAATGGAAAAAGGAAGAACGCGAGGAAAAGCAAGAGAAAGTGTATCTCTTCGTGCTGCCACGCCACGTGCTTCTTCGCGAATACCCAACCCCGGCTGTTTTCTTTATCCTCGTAACGATTCTCTATTTTCCGCCGCGTTCCTATTTTCTTTTGGTCGTTAAATCCTTTTCGATGGAGTGGAGGGGAGCGGGGCAACGAAGGACGGGTGTTCCTTGTTTTCTACTCTGGTTTAACTACGTCTGCCTTTTTCGTTGTATTTCACGAATGACATTTCCGTGGACGCGCTACCGTTCACGAGTGTTAACCCTTTCGCTGTTAAGATGGCTCACGCAAATTTTTAATAACTATACATTTAGGTAAAATTTAATTATAATTTAATAAGTATGAATTTAGTTAAAATTTAATACGTATAAATTTAGTTATCATTTAATAAATGTAAATTTAGTTACAATTTAATAATTGTAGATTTTGTTAAAATTTTGATAATTATAAATTTTCTTATAAGGACAGGTGGTCGTTGTTTTCTACTCTGGTTTAACTACGTCTGCGTATTTAAATGCTCCAAAAATCTTTCAGAAGATCATCAAGCTCCCCAAGAGCACAAAAGTACTGAACAAACTCGTAACAAAATAAAACAAGTCGCTAACGACCATCAAGTAGAGTTAACGTGACTGTAGATACACTCAGAAAAAGAAACTGCGAAATATTCACGGCTGCAAGGATCTCAGTAAACACTAATGAACAATAGTCATCCAGACGTCACGTCACAGCACTATTACTATATGTGATCATGCCCAAAAAAAAGGACACTTATGACGACATTATCGATTTTTAGGTTTTAATGAAATTTTAGGTTTTAATGATGTTTGTAGGAAGCTTGTCTACTAACAGAACAATAATTTTCCATATATTTGGTCATTATACAAACGCATACACGACAGAAACAGTCTTGTCAAAATTTAATCTGTAGAGTAGAGGAAGCCTATTTTTAAACTCCAGAGGGGTCGCTTATTTTTCGTAGTATAACACTATAACAAATATACAAAAGTTCTAACTCGAAAATATAAAAAAGTGATTAAAACCCTCATAAATATATAAAAATTCTAACTCGAAAATATAAAAAGCCGTGAAAAATCTGATAAATACATAAAAGTTCTAACTCGAAAATATAAAAAATCATGAAAAACCTTACCCGCCTCTAAAGGTTATAAATGTTTATTTTCAAAAATTCGATTTTCCCTGTAAGCATCCTTTCTTCAGGCACACTCACATATGTAACACAAATACACTGTCAATAAAACACTCCAAACTGTATTTATCGAAACAATACAAATACGCAACACTATTGGTGTCACATTAATCCACAGACTGCAGACTTCATCGCGTTTAACGATGTCAAACCGCGAGCACGAAGTGGCCAAGGTGAGCATTTAACAGGAACTTTGATGCGTTCGAATTGTACGGAAACAGAGGCAATCTGCGTCGACGTGAAGTTTATTCGAAAGGCGTCTCTCGTGCGCGTCGAGGAGGACCGGTTCACCCACGGAATAGACTGGGCCTCCCCGTTCACGACAGAAATTTCGCAAATGCAATTTTTCTTTTCATTGTGACACGCGACTTCGCGACTGCTGCTGCCGTTCGAGAATATACAATATGCAAAAGTTTTGGGCCATTAATATACAAGTAAGAGAATATACAAGTAATATGCAAAAGTTTGGGTTAAAAGAATTATTATTTTCTCAAGGTGGCTACTAATTTTTAAGCACAACACTTCCTAAGAAGTAATGCTAGACTCAAGCTAACGCTACATATTTTCAAAATCGATATATGTATTATCTAACGATACCCTATAAAATATTTTTTTTCGGTTGATGGTCCAAAACTTTTTCCAACATCGGTTCTCGCAATTTCTCGCCTCTGTAAAAGGAAACTTCTGTTCTCGTGAAACCTAATGCCAGGTGCGTAGGAATCGAGGGGTCGTGGGGGACATCAGAGCTGGGACCGTAGGAAATTATTAGAGGGGACCCCACCGAGCCAAGCCCCTCCTAATACCGGGCTAAGCTTTTTTTGACGTTCAATTCAGCCGGCGATAAATTCAGTTCCGCGGACTGCTTTACGTCTGATTTCACCGTTTATTGGCCCGAGGATGTTTCAGCATTAAAAGAGAATTTCTCGTCCTCTCGCTGTGTTTCAAGCTGCTGTTAATGTTAATTATTACGTGATAAATGTTGATTTATGTGAAATCAGTTTTTTATAGATCAGCTTGAACTGAATTCAGAAATTCGTTTCATCATACAGAGAATAATCGAGTAACGTTTTTTGACCTACAGTTTCGTACCTAAACCACAGAAAGAAGGTCACTAATATAAGATGTGTATTTTATTTAAAAAAAATATATATATATTATGAAATAGTTAATGCTACCTCATATGTTAATAAATAAATATTATATTACGCGAAGTTATCGTTTATGTTAATCAAAATGATTTTTTTATGGGGTGCATGAAGAATTTTTTAAGTGACTGTATAGTAAATATTCTGATACATGTATCTGCCTTAGGAAGACTTTTGTATTCAGTTTTTAATGTATCATTTCTCCGTGTGTGCAAATGATATGAAGAGAAATGAAGTAATTGTTTGTATTACTGTGATAAGATCCGATTTCTCGACAGTCGACTGTCGCAACTGACGAATCGAAATGACCCTACATTTGGCGTGCGCAGATTAAAAAGCTTCTATTAAACAAAGACAGCAAAGTAAAATTCATATTGATCTTTACGAAAATTTTCACTGTATTGTATTTTGCACATTCACATTTATGAAAAATTCATCAACATCGCAGCCTATTAATCAATTTTCTTTCTAGATAACGTGAAGATCTATCACCGTATTTTTATCAGAATTTAGAATATTGTTATTCACAATTTCACGTGAACATCAGATCAGTCCACAGTTCGTAGACTCTAAAAAGAAGATTAACTAACGTTAAACATATCGAGTAGTATAGTAATGTACCGACCACCGAAGTACTACATTAAACGTACGTTAATCACTAAGTAAACAGTAATTAATTACTACATTAGCCCCTCGTTCTATAAATTGATCAGAGAATTGACCGTTCACTACAATTCATTTCGACTCAACGACCTCAAGCTTCCAAACCAATCCAAACAAATCCTGCATCATTCGTATTAACAACCCAGCGAAACGTCCACGCTAACAAATTCAAAATGGCGCCTTCTACAGTCCGATCGTTATCCATAGACGAGAAAATGATTCGAATCGGCAGTAACCGATGATTTCGAGTAGCGAGCGCGACCATAACACCGTTTTTTTTTCTTTTTTTTTTTCGTTACACGTTCCCATCGACACCATCGATCGACGATGTTCGAGAGATCCACGACGGGATGTGTTGTTCCTCTCTCGATCGCGTGCCTCGGCCACAGAGAGGCTCGGCCGGGGCAGAAAGTGTCGAGGTGCGACGAGCTGCAGCAGCAGTCAAGGTCCTAACCGGTCTTCGGGGGGCCCTGTGGCGATGGGCGAGCCGAGAAACGAAGCGGGGATCTGGTTTCGAATTTTTCCTTTCTCAATATAGATCGTGACCGGGCACGTCTTATTCGTCTGCAACCGTGTAATTATACACGGCTGCACGATTCCCACTTTTACGGTTCTTCGTCTACCGAGGCGAACGCTTATCGGTGATATCGGTGAGTACGCCAGTGACTCTCGAACCCACTCGACACTCTTTTCGAGGCCGGCTACCCAATTTCATGTTTCGCTACTTGTACACGCGAATGATAGACTAAACATAGTGGAATCAAGATTGCAACGGAATCGAACGATTTCTATGCATTAGAAATGTACCGACTAGTCGAGAAAAAAATACCGATTGAACTGCCTTGAATTTTTAGTATTAAAAAAAAAAATACAATGTTCTTTCTTTACTGTCATTAGTAGACTGCAGATTTTATGCATTTATAGACTCTAAAGCTCTGTGAAATACAATAAAAGGCAAAACTTTCATCGAATCCAACAATTTTTCTATTTTATTCTTAACTCAATAACATACTTCAGAGATGATAGAAATTACTACTTTTGTTCTTGTCTTCAAGAATTACTTTATAAAATTTTATTTCGCATAAAAATCAGCAGTCTAGTCATTAGTATAGTTTTTATACTCTTTAAATATGTACTGTGTATAGTAAAACATTACAAATAACAATTATTATTCACTCAAACTAACTAAATAAGTACCAATTACGTAACCAGGAATACTGGTCGTTATTTCTTAATTTTAAAAGAAGAAAAAACTCTACAAAACATTGAATACCGGAGGATTTTTAATACGCATATTTACAAACGTATTTACTATCTGGAAGCTATAGGTGCTCGAACTAATGCCTCTCACCTTCAATACAGTGATAATTTTTTAATATCCCCTTAACTACTACATTTAAGACGTATGAAGGTCAACAAATCTTTACTCAGAATTCGATACTCCATCGATCTACGGTGCAAAAAACAGTCATACCGTTAAAAAAAAAATCAAGGTCGCCTTGAAATCTTTCAAATACCTCCACCCACAAAAAAGTCACGTACCTTACAAGATGTGCCCAACGATGCATAAGTTCCACGGCTCAAAATTTTCATAAAATATACCGTTATACGTCATTATTCGAGGTGATCAAATGTAGCCGAATCACCCCGTCGTAAAATCGCCTAATTGTAACAGTATTCGATGGGCGCGAACAGGAAGAAAAGCTCGGAATATAGCGCACACACGGGGGGTAAGGTCAAAGATCCCCCTCGATCGAAATAACCGGTTTGCCACGGGAATCGCGAGGTAGGCCGCGAAACGGGGCACATCTTCCCCTCCGCCCCGTTCGACGAAAATTGAATCACGCGGGACGGGCATTACCTGTGCGCTTCCGGCGAATTCGGCAGACTCCGCGCCTTTCTGCTCGCCCCGCCACCGCTGCTTCCGCTGTTTCCCATTTCGCGGCGACGGTGGCGATTCCGTTGACCGCGCACACACACACAGGTCTCGCACGCACGGATACGTTCTTCGTCCCCCTCCGCGCGGCCCGAAATAGTACCGCTCCGGCGAGCGCGTGCACTGACACTTCTGACGGTCAAATGTGTCCCGGGTGAATCAACCGGGTCGGCCCGTTCCGCTCGCGGTGTAAATAAACAAATAATAGTCGAGGACCCACGACGCGTTACGACTTCGTCGAAAGTGCCCGGGCAAGGGGTACACACGCGTATTTGAACCCTTGTTGCTTTCCTTTCGCCGCGAAAAACTCTGCCCGATTCACGGACACGCACGTGACCAAAGAGTGAAAAACACGAACCAATCACAGTTGCGGCGTAATGATACCACTCGTACATACGCGTCACTGAACGCTATTCGTGATTATGACATGCGATTCCTAACCTAGATCCTCTTGAAAATAATTTCTATGTACACGCTATATAGTTTAGGACGTTACTCGAGCTTCGCAGTGTTGATATGATCCTTTTCCTTCCATCTTGATTGAACACAGTAAACCGTCGTTACATCGTTAATTAATTTTCTCCAGGGAACAAGGAAATATCCCAAGAAGCTTCCTCGTATATAAGCTGTATATATACGCCAGATTCAAACGCCCCCGTTAATCGTTTCCTACGTTTCGATCACCGTTGATCTCGATCCTCATTGTCCCGATCCGACCACGGGGATCGCTAGTGAATATCTTCGACACGCAGGATTTCGTAAACGACACAGTTTTTCGCGGGCGAATCACGTTAAACGAGGGCATAGTTTTCTCCGTGTACAGTCTATCGATGGTCTTTTGTTCACCCCGGGACCAGGTTCGCGAGTCACGGGGTCCACGGCAAGGATCATCCGGGCGACCGTTGAACCGAGGAACCTTTTCACAACACTGCACGTCCGACGACGCGACGATGCCTTATGGCGAGCGATTCCACGGTCATTGCGTGGCCATGGTGTGTAGGCATCGTTGATGGCCCGTTTCGAACTGAGGCCTGCCCGAGAGAGATCCATTCCCGTTCCCATAGCACGTGGCTTCTCTTTCGCTCTCTCCCTCCCTCACCCTCGCCTCCCCTCCCAGCCCGTACCGCTCGCTCGCCCAATCTCTTCCCATCTCTCTCTCCCTTGCTCCCTGCCGCCCGGCCCTATGTCCTTCTTCCTTTCTCTTCCGTGATACCCATGCAGATGCAGAGCGTATGTGTGTATACCTTCCCTATGCCAGGATCTCTCTCTCCCACCCGTGCATACTGTACATACATTTTGTCTTTCCTTCGCAATATTCCTGCTCCACCCATCCTCTTTTTTCCAACGTCAACGCTCCTGTTGCTCCTTCTTCTATCTATCCCGTTCTCCCCTTCTACCTGTCTCTCCCGGTTCCCCTAACCGACGAAACCCCTCCCCCACCGTTCATCCCTCCTCGTCCTGTTCACAAACACCCCCATGGACCCTACTTCGTCCCACTGTTCCCGAATCTCCCAATAGCGTTCACTACCGTTCGTCCTTTCTCCTTTCATCCCTCCACGAGCTACTCCTGTCATCTATCCTCTCCCCACCGACAGCTCGTCCCTCTACCGGACCCCTTCCCCCTCGACTGCACGCTTGAGCCTTCAGGCGCCACGAACGCCCCCTCCCCTTCCCAACAACACCAGTGTTCGGCCAATCGCGTCTCGAGCCTTCCCCAAGATCCAACCAATCCCTGCTGCGCGTTCACCGGGGTACTGGGGTTTTTTAAACAATTTTTATGGTAATACGCGCGTGCATTCCTCGTGCACGTGCTGGGTTATTGTCGAGAGATGCAACAATACCACGGCCGAGGGCACGGGCGGCGTGCGTCTCTTCTGCTCGTGTGTAGAAATTGTGTATACGAACGAGGACGATCACGGGGACCGGCTTCTACAGGGTGGTTGGGAAAGTTATGCGACTGTGGGAGATTGTTGCGGGGATATACGGTGACGGGTTGCAACGATTGTGATCGGTATTCTTCGGGTAAATGGAAAATAATGTCCAAAGGGTTTTGAGGGATTCGTATGCACGCTTGACTGTTTGAAGCGTAGTGGAAAGAGAAATGTACCTCTTCTTTTAGTGCTTGAACGTGCATGGTGGGACGTTGTTTATACCGCGTTTAAATCGTGAAATTATTCAAAATAAAAGAATAATTCAAATGAAACTGTTTTGTTGCATTTTATGAAAATATCATTAAAAAAACCTTTAATTACCAAAATTATAATAATTGAAATACACTATTATTTACATGCCTAAGCATGAAAATATTTAAAATTAATTAAAGGCACCACAAGCATACCTCATTCCATTTCGTTTATCGGCATACATTCATAAAATTACACGTGATGTTACCTGTAAGGTGTATTTAATCCTCTTAGTCTTTACACCCAAGCAAAAATATAAACTAAAATTCTGATACAGAAATTGACGAAAGTACCTCCAATATTTTTTACGTAATACAAAAAGTACGAAAAAAAGTGTAAAATTATCTTTCTCTATAGAAAAAAATGTGTCAATTTTAATAAATACCTTCAAGAATGCATATTTTCCAAGTTATGTATAGATGGTACACAGGAAAATTGTTAAAAATTTATATAAAAAATATTATTGGTATGTAAAGGGCAGTGGTCAGGATTTTCAGAGCCCCCGTTATATATTCTCGTTATACGAGCCAGAGCCATAATACACCCACGCTGATTTGTTTGTGTTGTCGGGGGGTGGGGGCAGGGGGCGTGCCGGTGTGCGGGTGTGGTTCTATTGTGTGGCAAGCGTAACACTACGACCACGGGTCTACACTCTCAGTCGTGGGCATAATGGAGCATTGTTAATATGTTAATGTCGAGCGTTCCTGAGGGTTCCGACGGTTTACGTTTCTCCGTACCGACGAAGAGTCTTTACACGTTTCATTAGACGGCGAATGTTGAATTTCACTCGCCACGCGTTTCCCTTCGGTATATTCGTTTCCCGTTCCGTTTGATCGTTATCGTTTCGGATTGCGCGGTGTGTTTTAAATTCTCGTGCAAAGTCGTATGAACGATCCACGTGAAAAAAAAAAACAAAGTAAAATGACAGTATGAAATGTCTGTTATTTTAGAAATTTGTCATCATTAAGCTGAAGATCTTATGCATTCATCGTATACCCGATTGTTTACAACTTCGAATACTAAACAGTTCTGTAAATCTCTATGAAGCTTTCGTAATATTTGGGCCTTATAGTGTCCTTAACAAGATCAATATAATTTTCATAAAAATCTGTATTTGCATTAAATTTTCGCAGTCCAGTCTTCATATATATTAGAATTGATATTTTAGACCGTCCGCAAATTCAAAAAATATTTTTTGGAATATTTAAAATTCCTATCAAATTCCCAATATACTAAGCATCCACTAAAAAAAACGAAAAGAAAGACATTCCAGTCAGATGTGTATACCCTCGCGGGAATTAACTTCAAATTATAATAGTATAAATCAGAACGGCGTTGCAATTAAAACCGTCGATTCCAAGCATCGGTCGCCGTCGACAAGACGCCTAATTGTTCCGTCGGAATGCCAAGTACTTCTGCGAAAAGTCATCGGCCAGGCACAACCCTGCGGTAACGAAGATTAATACCGTCTCTCTCATCTCCGCGGAACCCCTTTCGCGCCTGGTCCGCGTTTAAAAATAACGACCTTGACAGTTCCTCCCCTCGTTTCGAAAGGGACACGCGGTATCGCACGAAGAACCCGGGCAAGTCACTACCAGAAAATCTAAGGCGTTCGCGAGTCCGCTGTAGCAATTAACGGATCGCGTGGGAGTAATTAAAATGTTTGAACCGCCCAAGCGCGAAACAGCGATTACATTAGTGTAACGACGCACACATACACGTGATCACGCGGCGTATGTGTGTGACGTGGTGTACGTGCAGGGCCGTTCCTGGGTTGTTGGCCGCCCAGGTGCAAAAACAGTATGGCCGCCCTTGTTAATTTAATATTATTTAATCAAGAATTTGATATGCAGTATTTACTTTTATATCTATAAGTATGTATACATAGTTTTTTAACATTTCTTATTCAAAAACAATATTTTTTCATTTTTATTTTCATAAAGTAAAATAAGGTCCGCAAGATTTTTATTTTCATAAAGCGAAATAAGGTCCAAGGAATAAATGGCATTATTCAAACAATGACACGCGCGTAGATTGATGAACCAAATCTTTGTGAAACATGGAGTTCGAACAGTTAAGAACTATGGCGACGAATTGTACTTACTATGTACGTACACTTATGGACGATAGTGTATACAAGGTGTAACAAAAGTTTCGTAGGTCCCTGAAATAGGTCAATAATGTTATATGGAACAACTTTCTCCTTAGCAAAAATCTTCTCCGAGGCATCGTTGACGTGATATTAACGAAAAACCCCGACCAATCAGGGATCGGCCGGTAGACTCGCGCTCTGATTGGTCGTCGTTTTTCGTTAATATCTCGTTAACGAAGCCTCGGAGAACATTTTTGCTCAGGAAAAACTCGTTCCAAATCACCTAACGAGTGACCCATTTCAAGGATCTACAAGACTTTGGTACACCCTGTATACGCGCGCAGTCTTCGCGAACCCCGTTCGACGCGAGAGCTCCGCGCGCTACAGCTTGATTAACGGGAACGTTAATGAGCACGCCGCCGCCGGCTCGTTTGTCCGACGGGACGTCGGTATCGATTCGAACCAAGCGCGGAGAACGAAAGTATATCAACGACAGAGGGGTTGGGGGGGGGGGCTAAGTGGTCGGGGGATCTCGCGGAAACCGAGACGATGGAATAAACGCCCAGGACATTTGTTCCGCGACGATAAGCGGATATCGATCAACGTCGCCCGGGAAAACCGGGGAAGAAATCGAGAGGATCGCGATAGAGGTCTTCGTTAAGGGAGGCGCGAGCGAGTTCGTCGAGATAAACGTTTTTTTTTTGGGGGGCCAGTTAAATGAGTTTACCTTGACTTTGGGCGGTTTTTCCGGGGGAGAGTACCTTATCTTCGGAGTGGCGTCACTTCTTTTTATGGGGAGGGTGATTGAGTAAGCGATGAGTGGTGTCGAAGACTAAAGTTCTTGGAAGGTTTAAGAAGGTTAAAGATAGGTTTCATAACGTTTTTAATGCAAGTGTGAATTAATTTTTAATATTATTTTGGAGTACGGTGACCGGGTCCGTTTGGACCCGAGTGTTTAAAAGCCATATCTAAATCATTGATATGTTAATATAATTTAAGCTAGGAGTTATTCATATTTGATCGTTTAAAAAAAGCAGCGGGTTTTTTTAATGATCGCGTTGCAAAATATGATTAAGAAGAAGGAGGTATAGGGTTTCAGACGAACCTAGACACCACTGTTTCTACGAACATTAAAAACGTTCGTACTCGGAGGGTTAACAAAAGTTCAAGTAGTGCCATATTATGATTGTGAGAATCTATATATTTTAAGGAATAAGGTTTCAGGGCACGTTTCTGTCTTGCCTCTTTACTTATTGGTTGATTTACTGATTCTTCACTATTAACACGTGTTAATTAACTCGAATTCACAAATTTTCAGAAGGTTACCCAAACATGTCTCCTGACTGAATCCTACAAAATTATATCAAACAACTTGAAGCAGACTTCCGCCTATAAAGTGATACTCCCTTAAAACGGTTAACATTTAAAACCTAATAATATTCATAACTAAAAAAAAAGAAAAACAGTAATTTTAAAAGAATTATAATTTACATTTATACATTAATGAAGTCCTTAATAGAGAAAATAAACTTACGATTCATATTGGCCTTTTAAAAATTAATGTTTCAAAATAATATTTACCACGAATATTGATAATCTACAGATGCATTTATGATCACCGTTTGATTAATAATTGACTTCGTCTTCATTGGATAACGTAGTCGTATAATTCCTAAGTTAACTTCAGTTGTACAGGAGCAAAGTTATCAACCGTCAGTTAGCACAGCCTACCTTACCGGCAGCGAAATCTTACCGACACAAATGTTTTCTACATACCCGACAGGCGGTAAATAAAGAACTCAACACTACTGACTTACCGAGGCATGTCTTGCAGCTGCTTCGCTCTCTGCTTGTATCGCGAGAGGGCGAAGAGGAGGGCGAGGACCGGCCACAAGGTTGAACCCGCCGCCAATTCGACAGGATTCACGGAACCCACGTCCGCCCCGAGGGCCCTGAGCGCTCCCACGCACAGGCTCACGTTCTCGACCTGCGCAACACAAACACAAAGAATCATAATCGATCACAAGGCATCAACTGGCGGCGCGCATTTAACGCACGCCCTCCCCCAATCGAATTAATACAATATTTTCCCCGTCTTCGTCGAGTTTCCCTATTGATCCCCTTGAGGACTGGCGTTTCGCGGCGAACACGGTTCATCGCGCCGAAAACACGTTGCATAACGGGCGCTTTCAAATTAAACTTATCGCGCCTCGTATTACATACATACGCTCATCGCAGGAAAGAAAGTAAGAGATACGACGGAACAGGGGGTTCGGTTACGTCGATGGTGAAATATCGTCTAGGATTCCGAGCTGACATTCCGTTTGCGTGTAATGGAAATGGAAGTTACGCAGAGGCGAATTTACGACATTACGTCGCGAACAATTTAATGGAATCGGAACGTTTTATGGGCCACATATTATTCCAGTACAATTTCACTTTTTCATTTCGTTCACTTCACTTTTACGAGCGATACACCAGGTTTTATTAGCATACCGCAATATTAACAACTTGGTTCATTATTATTCGATAAATAGAAGGTTCGTCCTTTAATCTACAAGTGCCGCTCTTTAGTGAGTCTGTGACAGAATGAAATTTTAGGAAGCTTGCAGGATCTACTGCACCCTAGTTAGGAATCTAGAATCTGATCAACTCCAAATAGAGGATCAAACTTATAGGATAGATGTCCCAATTGCTGCCACCTTATGTAAGAATGTAGCATAAATTCGTTTAATTATTTTACGGGTTATTTAACATAAAAGTCGTTTCAGTTTGGAACACAATATTATTTAACATTTCGTTCTTTAAAAGAAAATAGTTTTATAATAATTAATTAAAATCGACGAGCAATCCCATTATAAGGTAACCTCATTGGGGGCCTCCGAACACTCATCAAGGATTTACTCTATTAGGGACATTTACCCCGGACAGCCCAATCAAGACCTAAAATACAAAAAAATAAAAACACCTGCATCGCGTCTGTTCGATCCTAGATCCCAGTTCTTCCTTAGATCGAATCATCCAATAGCCTCGGAACATGGTGGACACATCGAGGTGACCGGTACATACGTATCGGTGTACACGTCCACGAAGGGTAGAACAACGGCACGAAAGGAGACCGAAAGAGAGAAAGATGGACGGAGCAGTGTTTCTAGGTGGTACACAGTGGTATACATCCATGCACGGCGTAACATTCTCCGAAACGTGACCGCCGTGACCATGGCTACCCTCTGATATCCACGCGTGTGCTGCCAGCGTGCCACTTTTGTCTCCATTGTTCTTAAGAGCCACGCGGCGGCAACGGCGGCTTTTACCCAGAAAACAAACCGCGGCTGCACACGTCGCGGGGTGGCGAGAGGAGGGTACATACACGGGGGAACGGAAGAGAGAGAGAGATGACTCACCCGACAATACAGAACCCGGCAATGCCCACGCGTAAGGTAACAGCCGTGTCGTATAGGTCCGTGATACGCGACGACGACGGGTACGAGATGGGGCGGCGGGATACCCGACGGAGTAATCGAATCGTGGAAAAGCGGAAATCCCCGCTGCTTTCTACCGTAAATGGATCCGATATTGCCACCCCACCTTCCCCTTCACCAGAGTCTACGTGTCTTCGGGCGATACGAGTGTTATATACGAATTGTTATAAAGGGATTTCCAATAGGAGGTGTAGAAAGTTTCTCTTTGTTGGAAGATAAATCGTAGTAGAGTATGAACCTTGTATTAACCTTGTATTAACCTTGGATTAACTTTGTATTAACCTTCTGTCAATCTTGTATTGTAGTGGTTAATACAAGGTCAATACAAAATTAATATAAGGTTAATATAATGCAAGGTTAATACTATGCAAGGTTAGTACAGTACAAGGTTTTGTATTGTATTAACCTTGGACTGTATTAACCTTGTATTGTATTAACCTTGGACTGTATTAACCTTGTATTGTATTAACCTTGGACTGTATTAACCTTGTATTGTATTAACCTTGGACTGTATTAACCTTGGACTGTATTAACCTTGTATTGTATTAACCTTGGACTGTATTAACCTTGGACTGTATTAACCTTGGACTGTATTAACCTTGTATTGTATTAACCTTGGACTGTATTAACCTTGGACTGTATTAACCTTGGACTGTATTAACCTTGTATTGTATTAACCTTGGACTGTATTAACCTTGGATTGTATTAACCTTGGATTGTATTAACCTTGGATTGTACTAACCTTGGATTGTATTAACCTTGCATTGTATGAACCTTGCATTGTATGAACCTTGTATTGTATTAACCTTGTATTGTATTAACCTTGCATTGTATTAACCTTGCATTATATTAACCTTATATTAATTTCGTATTGACCTTGTATTAACCTTGTGTTAACCTTGTATCGAACTTGTATTAACTTTGTATTACCTGTGTATCACCTTTTGATTAACTTTCTATTAACTTCATATGTGTCTTCACAAATGTCTTCATAATTACCTTCGTTTTTACCTTTATATGGTACAATACATACATATATTATGGATACGAAATAGTACCAAATCTTGAGATATATTAAATTATTGTCTATGGAATTAATGTGCAATTTTCAGAGGTCGAACGTTGATGGTCCGAGTAGTTTCGATAGGCAACGGTTGTCGGCCATAAAACGGAACACACCAGGCGGATCATTCTTCGACAGATCGTTAAACACGTAGAAACGTCCATGATGCCTGAAGGCTTCAAGTAAACTCAACGAGCTATCGTTTCGCGTTAGCAGTTACCAGCGGCGCGAGTTGCGAAACCGCGAGAGTAATTATTACGCGAAATGATCGAGTCTCGCAGGAAACGCGCCTACTGTTATGACGTTTCCTCAACGCGTTATGAAACTCGAAAAAGGTTAAGAGGAATTGAAGTCACGAAAGTGGAATACCGTGAAAAATTGTGCAACCAGAATTTTCACCGTGTGACAACGTTTGCGACACAACGGTCGTGTGAAGAATGATTTAGATGACAGAAGTCGAGATTTTTCAGGCATCGAGTTTGTAAATTACATACACTGTATTCACAACAGCGCGTAACTTCTGCTGTTTCTCGAAGATCTTGAGAACAGAAGGAAGAAAGTGGAAAATTTCCAGGTACTGAATTCAAATTTTGAGATCAGAAAGCTCCTGAATTAAACGAAAGAAGGTGTTAATTTCCCAGTTACTCGGTTCAGATTCTGAGAAAAAAAAGAAAAAGGTGGAAACTGCTCAGGTATTATGTCTTCAGATCCTGAGATGAGAAGGAAGAAAATGAAACTTTTTCCAGGCACCTAAGTTCAAATCCTGAGATCAAAAACCCCCGAGGACAAAAAGAAGAAAACTCCTCAGGTTCCAAGTTCGGATCCTGCGATCAGCTAGATCCTGAGGACAGAAGGAAGAAGGTGGAAAATTTCCAGGTACTGAATTCAAATCTTGAAATCAGAAAGCTCCAGAATTAAACGAAAGAAGATGTTAATTTCTCAGCAACTCGGTTCACATCCTGAGATCAGAAAGCACCTGAGGACAGAAGTAAAAAGGTGGAAACTTCTCAGGTACTATATCTTCAGACCCTGAGATCAGGAGGAAGAAAATGAAAATTTTTCCAGGTACCTAAGTTCAAATCCTGAGATCAAAAGCCCCCGAGGACAAAAAGGAGAAAACTCCTCAGGTTCCAAGTTCCGATCCTGATCAGCTAGATCCTGAGAACAGAAGGAAGAAGGTGGAAAATTTCCAGGTACTGAATTCAAATCTTGAAATCAGAAAGCTCCAGAATTAAACGAAAGAAGATGTTAATTTCTCAGCTACTCGGTTCACATCCTGAGATCAGAAACCACCTGAGGACAAAAGTAAAAAGGTGGAAACTTCTCAGGTACTATATCTTCAGACCCTGAGATCAGAAGGAAGAAAATGAAACTTTTTCCAGGCACCTAAGTTCAAATCCTGAGATCAAAAACCCCCGAGGACAAAAAGAAGAAAACTCCTCAGGTTCCAAGTTCCGATCCTGATCACCGAGATCCTGAGAACAGAAGGAAGAAAGTGGAGATATCCCAGGTACCCCAGTCTATAAATTACACATACCACATCGCGTATGTACACGACTCTGGGATACAGAATTAGAAGAACGCGGGTAAGAAGCCGTCCCGCTCGCCGTCTCGAATAGAACAACCTGTTGTACTTCTTGGACCCTTTATTAGGAAGCAAAATGTCTCCCTTAGGTCCGGGGGGACTTCTTTTTCGCGCTCGTAGAACACGTTCGCCGTGTGCATGGACGACATGGTAGACAGAGGAATGCATTAAAAACCGTCCAGCGCCATTTACGGCTGTCATCTCGTGCGGATAACCCGTGAGTGCTCGTCCCGAATACGTCGAAACCCGCGTCTACCTATCCCACAAAGCGCCACTCGAACAAAAGCTCGCAACATTTTACCGTGTCGCGTCTTATTCTCCAGCTGGGATAATTTCGAAGCTTGGAAGCCGTTAATGGATCCCCGATAAGAGCCACCGGGGTTCGACGATCCACGTTACTCTGGAACGAGTCACTGCCATTGTCACTTGGGGGGACAATATCGCTGCCATTATTAATTTAATATTGTTTAACTAAGGATTTTATATGCAGTGTTCCGTTTATATCCATATATGTATATATACAGATTTTTTTAATTTTTATTTTCATGAAATCAAACAAGGATCTTTAAAAAATAAATGGTTTAATTTAACAGTAGAACTATCAAGCAAGTCGAAATGACTTGTCGATACATTCTTACGACGACGATTAAAATGTTATATTCAACCAGTGAATGTGAGCTGGGTGTTTGGGGTCATATGATACATTAGAAAATGATCCTTAAGTATGCCTTCAAAGAAATGTGAATAAAAAATATAACTGGTCATGTAGCTAAATTTTATTTAAGTCAAAAACTACTTTACTTTTATTTAAATAATGAACACATGTATTTTTTATATAAATTATGGCTTAAAGGGATCGTTTTAGACACCTTTCCCCTATATTCTGTTACACGTAACATTAACGTGAGACGTCCCATGTCGAAATATTCACCGAAGCACAAGCACGTGCAATTAAGTTGATTTCATCTGTCGATCCGATCAATGGATCCCGAGGTACGTATACCTGGGCACGGAGGACACGTCGGGGGCCGGGTTTGTAATTCAGAGACGGCCGACCAAGGAAGGAGAAACGACTGTGAGAGCCAAAGATGCCAAGAGATGTCCTCTTATGGTAGCGTCCTCGCGTCTCCGGTGCATAACGAGGAAACGAAAAAGAAGAAGCGCAAGAAGCTTCCCTCCGAGACCACGGCCGCCGCCGACGACGACGCCGCCGCACAGTGGGCCCCGATTGAAGAATCACGCGACATTTTTGGAAAAAAATCAACGTTCACACTTTCATATTCTTAGATTTCTAAATGTCCACCAACCTTGGCAATGAAAAATTTAATGAAATATAGGCAATAAATAGTTTAGTTAAGCGTTTAAAAAATATCAATATTCACCAAATAACCTCATTTGTTTTCCTTGAAATGGTCTGACGACCATGTTGGATTTTTTGTCTTGAATTCTTTTTCATATACATACTTTATTTTCTTACATATAATAAGTTAACTGAGTATTCTACTTTTTATTTCTGTTTATATTTAAATTCCCACACAATTTCCGATAGTAACACATTTTTGAAAAATTTTTTTTTTTTCAAAACAAATGAAAAATTTAAATACATTATAGAATAGACAATTTATAAAAGTTTTTAAGAAGAATTCGATTAAAAAAGGTTAATAAAAACGGTTAAACAATTGTTAAACATATTACGTTACGAACCATCGAGGAGGAATTATTTTTTTAAATATTCAGTTCAAATTTCATTGTAATATCTTTAATGGTTTAAGAGTTATTCAAAAATGTCGCATATTTCTTTATTCGGGCCCACTCTGTGCGCCGCCGGTCTCTCTTTAACCTTTGATTCCCAGAGCTGCGATGCATATCGAACACTTGAAGCCCCCCTTGGCACAATTCGCGCGTGGAAGGCTTTAATTTCACTTTCGATGCGCGTTACCGCCAAACGAAATTCAATTTCTTGCTGACACACCTTTTATATATATATATATAACATTTTAATCGTCGTTGTAAGAGTGTATTGACAAGTCATTTTGACTCGTTTGGTAGTTCTAGTATTAATGTCACCGACAACGAAGATCCGCGCGGCGATTTCAACTTCTCGGCCAATAAAAGTCTTGTTTAACGTATGAAAACCGGTCCCCTTTCGGGGCAGCTCATTACACGCGTCAAATATGGCGCTAAAGGCGCATCGCGACGCGTCAGGCGGACGGCGTCGCACGGCTGACGCACGCATTTCACCGTGTAAAAATCGTGCGAACCGGACGATTGCGCAAGAACCCGAGGAAGATGATGATCCCCTTGGTGGACGTGGAAAACCGGTGGCGGGACTTTAGAAATCGAAACTCGTCGATCGACAATTTCACTTTTTACCTGTGTCGCGCACAGTTTTTTTTTCTTTTCCACCGTTTATGACGCGTCTCGCGGAGAACGTGAGCAGGATGACGATGCTTGGTCGTGACTTACGAACGGAGGCTGAGTCATTCGAAAATCAGACGTACAAGACGGGATATGATCGAGTAAGAAGATAAATGGGTAGAATAGGACACGATTTATGTGGACTCGTTTTGTCTTTAATTGCGAACCGATCGTCTGGCTTCTGCGATTTTCACGATCGATTATATGGATTTCTCGAAACGTCGAAATCTCGAGAAGCCTCGATACCCAAGAAAGCTTCGAGTTACGAAAATTCGAAACTTTGCACATTTTTCGTGATTCGAAATTTTCGAAATCCGTATAAGAAAAATATATAAAATCAATGAATGAATTTCGAATATTCGGTTCAAGATGCTTCATAAGTGTTCGACGATCGATTTCTGTATTTAAATCTGATAAAGTTACTGTATTTAAAAATATCGTGATCGTAAAAATACAGGTCAAGAGCATTTAATTCGTGAGAGCTTGAGGCAGTTTTTGCAAATTTTATTTTTCAATTACTTGTTATATTATTGGTGGTAGTAATGGTAGTAAAAAGTAGGAACTGTTAAATGTTTATCAAAGCTGGTACTTAATATCTTAGTTGATAGATTTCATGGGAAGAAAGAAAAAAAAAAAGGAAAATAAAGTGTCGAAAGAATAGCGAGTCTCAATGCTCAACAAAGAGTCTTCGGTGTAGTGTCCAGTTAGACTTCAGCAATTTCAACGTTGTCCACGACAGCGGGACACGAACAATGAGAAACGCCGACACAATGCTTGTTCCATCAGCTGATCTTTCTTCTCGCGACGTCGCTCGAGGGTATATCTACGTGTCACGTTCAGAGGTCCCGCGAGTTCTGGAGCGGAGAGGCCGTCCAGCGGATTATTAGCGATTAGTGATGGGTAATTAAGCTGCTCAAATGTGTTTGAACATCCGACGAGGATTTTAAAGAGTCCAAATCGAATTTGATCTTGGCGGGGTGAATGAACGCTTATAAATTTTTCAAGTAATGCGATGGTAAATGGTAATTGAAATGGTAAATTGAGGGCTCTCCGGTTAGTTACTTATCGATTTGAAATGTTTGAAATTCGAAACGTTTGAAGTTCGAAGGATTCCAAGTTTTTAAGGTTAGAATTTCTAAAGGTTCGAATTCCAAAGGTTTCACGTACGAAACATTCGAAGTTCCAAAGCTTCGAAGTTTCAAAGCTTCGAAGTTTCAAAGCTTCGAAGTTTCAAAGCTTCGAAGTTTCAAAGCTTCGAAGTTTCAAAGCTTCGAAGTTCCAAATGTTCCAAGATCCAAAGCTTCGAAGTTCCAAATGTTCCAAGCACCAAAGCTTCGAAGTTCCAAATGTTCCAAGCTCTAAAGTGTCGAAGTTCCAAAGCTTCGAAGTTCCAAATATTCCAAGCTCCAAAGTTTGGAAGTTCCAAAAGTTTACAAATTCCAAATCTTAAAAATTCCGAAACTTCGAACATTCAAAAGTTCAAAGTTCCAAAATTTCGAAGTTTCAAAGCTTCGAAGTTCTAAAACGTCGAACTTCCAACAATTCGAAGTTTTAAAATTGAAATATTTCACCAAACTGTTGGTAAAATATATAGATCAAACTCAATTTGGACTGCTCAACTTCTTCCTAGTTCATAGAAGGCCAAACACATTTTAATCTGTACGATGGTAAATCCACTACTAGGAACCGTCAGTAACTGTACCCGCTGATGATGCTCGTGTTACGTTTGTAATTTTCGAGCGAGTGAGATTCAGGCTGTTTCGCGGGATCGCGTGTCCGGCAATTGTCTCTTGTGCACACAGGGTTAATGATCGAGCGTGCGAGGCGAGTCTTTAACAGGGTATGCAGAGTAGAGTATTGTCGTGTAAAGACAATAGGGGATATTTTATACGAGACATTCGATTGGATAGTTGTTTGAATAATTTTCTACTTAATTAACCCACTCACTTTCGTCGATTTTTAATACAGAGATACGAGCACAACCGACGTTGGGCATGTCAACACTTTCTGGAATTCGATTGAATTTTTACAAGAAGATGCACAAGATGTTACAGAAGACAAAAGAAGAACTTTTTCGAATAATTCAATTTTTGAATAATTGAATAATTTAATTTAAGCTAAGAACAGAGGATGACGTGTTTCATTATTCCATAATTCATCTGACAAATAGATAGACTTAGGTATTTGATATTCGATTTTCGATTATTCCGATAATCGACATTCCCACCATAAAAATTCTAGGCAACTACTGCTCTTCCACACACCTAATAGTACATCTTCCATCAGAGTCATTTAAACCACTATTTTTACAAAATACTCACAATTGTCCTTTTATTCAGCTATTCGATATTTCGAATATCGACTGTTCAAATAATCGACGTTCCACCATAAAAATTTCCCGTACAACTACTGTTCTTCCCAACACCTAATACAATTAAAAATCGTCCATCAGAGTCATTTAAACCACTATTTTTACAAAATACTCACAATTGTCCCTTTATTCAGCTATTCGATATTTCGAACGATCGACTGTCCAAATAATCGACGTTCCACCTAATCCACCAAAAAAATTCTCGACGACCATCGGACTTCCATAAGTACACACCTAATCAAAAATCGTTTCTCCTTCCCCCCAAAAACGAAGCTATTCACGGAACACCATTACGTGACGCGTCATGCTTCGGTTATGATAAAATAAAACATAAAGCTAGGGGCCACTTCTTTTTTTTTTTTTTTTTTTTTTGCGTTAGCAGAAGTTCGAGTCACGCGTTCTTTCCGGGAATCACGTGTGCACGGGACGGATATTCGAACGTCGTTAGGGCGAGGATCGATTAAAAGGCGTGTTTCAACATCGTGCAAGAAAAAAAAAAATCAGCCCAAGGTTCCTCGTTGAAGTAAGACGTTAAATGGAGAACATTAACCATACCACTCATTTTTTGCGAACACGCGAAGAATGCGCGAAAGGCTCGCGATGAATCCTGAGAAGAATAAGCGTCCGAGCTTCTTCGCGGAATAATTGATCGATTCAGAATTCTCGACACACCGCGTATATGTGGACTCGCTATGTATTATTTAACACTTAAAAGATTTATTAAGTCCCTGTCCCGTGGACGTTCATCGGAATTGAAACTTACTTTCAGCTACTCACAATTCAATGTAATACAAAATGAGAATAGAAGATAGAAAAAAGAATCAATAGAAAAGAAAATAGAATAATATTTTCTTAAATTGACCCTTGTTTCTAGAATTTGTCTGCACATTTCAATCAATATTCCATTGGTCTACAAATAAAAACTTACGCAATAAAAATTCCTTTCCCCTTTCATTGACCTAGACGAATCGCCAGAGTTCCAAAAAGGGCGGGAACCTTGTAAACTCGGGTAATTTTAAACTTTTCTTTTTTCTTTCGTTCGTCGTATCCATAAACGGGGCCGTGAGGTTTTAACGGTGTCTGGGGACAGCCTCTAATCTCGGTTGCTCGTCCGCACAAAAAGCCGATAGAACGATTAATTTTAGAGATGGCTCGTGCCTTTGGGGCTTTCCACGGTGTTAAACAGCCATCGCATTTATCTGTCGGATATAGACCGGCTTTTCTTGTCACGGGGCCATGTGCTTCTTCAACTCGTTGTTGCATCCAGGCGTTTGCTTCGTAATTATCACGGGGCCGCGCAAGGAAGTGAAACGGAGTGCTAGAAAACGTTAGATGAACACCGACACGATCGAACGTTTCTTTTAAATCTTCGTAAAAATAGATGTTTAGGATCGAAGATCAACGTATGATGCTCTAAAAATTGTCATCGATACGATACACCAGATCTTTACGGAAAATTATATTCTTCAAGATAATTTATATAATTAATCCTCGTAAAAATAGATATTTAAGATCGAAAATCAACGCACGATGCTCTAACAATATAATCGATGCACCAGATCTTTACAGAAAATTATATTCTTCAAGATAATTTATTATTTTATTGAATGGATGAAGCGAAGTTAATTACAACGCACCTAGCCACTGAAATTGTTGCTGGGTTGGAATTCAGGCGAAGTTTCCTCGAAGCCACTGCCAGACGATCGCACGTGAGTTGGATACGAGCAACATGGAGATTCTTGGCGAGGCTAACCTGATTTTTCTAGACAGCCACGATGTCTAAACTTAAGCAATTCTTTACTAATGAATGGTCAGGGACGCGGTGTTGGCTGATCAAGTCATATGGTTTACGTGATCTTCGGAAGTGTAGAATAAGACATTTTAATTAAGAGTCGTGAAGACTAAATAAAACT
This sequence comes from Dufourea novaeangliae, assembly GCF_001272555.1. Taxonomy (NCBI): domain Eukaryota; kingdom Metazoa; phylum Arthropoda; class Insecta; order Hymenoptera; family Halictidae; genus Dufourea; species Dufourea novaeangliae. The sequence continues at coordinate 915,343 of NW_015374058.1, read as the reverse complement.
AAAAGACTCTGAAAAGCTTTAAAAGACTCTAAAAGACTCTAGAGGACTCTACAAGATTCTAAAAAACGCTAAAAAACTCTAAAGAACTCTGAAAAACTCATAAAGAATCGAAATGCCTCTAAAAGACTAAAGGACTCTACAGGACTCTAAAGGTCTCTAAAGTTATTAATTTCTTTTCTTCATTAATGAAACTATATTCTATTATATATATGCTTTAACTTATTGCAAGCCAATACCAAAGTTTGAACACAATTTATGACAATAAGTCACAAGCTTTCCACTATCTACTTATAAAATATATAAATGGTCCAATTTTTTAAGTAAATCGTATCAAACTGTATTTATATTTGATCGACGACGATATATTGGATTTTGAACTGCACAATCTGATACGAAACATTGTCCTGAATCCATTAACACACCCACGGGTGTATGTACGTGTTACCCTTCAAAGGATTAGTGTGGTGATACTATCATCTAAGAACGACAATCGACTCGATGAAATATGGGGGCCATTGTGTGTCTAATATAATAAAGGTTTCATTAGTGATTCGAGTACGTGTTCGACAGTCGTGCGTTGGCGTCTAATGGATCAAAAGTTGATGACCAGGTTAAACAAGAACCTATCATCGTTCCTATAGAAGCTATCGAGTCAACAATAGTAACTCGATATTTCTTTGTTCTCTGAATATATATTTTAGGATCTGTATATATGATTTAGTCCTAATCTCTAGCACTAGATCGACGTCATACAAATCAAGCGACGCCTCACTTATGAAAAAAAGGTATTGAATATTCAACATAATTTTATAATAATCTGTATTGTTTCCACGAAACCATGGTGAATATCATTTAATAGAAATCCATGAGAATTTCTTCCGATACAATTCAAATTACGAGTCAGGTAACTCTACCTGGCAGGTGGGAGCCCGGCCAGAGAGCACAAAAGCCGGCGAATCAATCTACGGGATGGAGGCGAAGGGAAGGCGTCTTTAATGATCCCAACGACCCCAGGGAATTCACGGAATGTGCATAACGGTGATGGCGTAATCTGCGATGCAACAAAAAAAAAAAAGTAGCATCGGTGGTGGCGTGGCCGTGTGAAGGCAAAAAAAAAAAAAAGAAAATACGGAATATCGAGCGGCGACTAATAATCGCCTTGGGCTCCTTTGGGCCCCGCTTCAGCGACCGCGTCACTTGGGTCCGGCCTTTTTCTTGCGGCTTCGAAAGCGTGCACACACCGTTCGATTCGTGTCGAGTACTCGAGAACCACCGAGGAAATAAGATTATAGGATCGATAAAAGATTAAAATCCTATTAAAATCCTTCTTTAATAGGGACATGCCTTGAGTGCCATTTTTATGTATGTTGTTTGATAATAACCAATTTTACGAGAATATCAGGTATATTACGAGATTTTTTTTGGTAATTGGATCGACACCACGGTGAATGATATGAAAGTTTGCAGGATATTTCTAAAAAACGAATGAATATATGTATAGGGTGTACGCTCTAACGGTATCTACGATTCTTCAGCCGTTTGCAGGAATTTAATGAAAAAAGGTTATTAACTGAAATTTGTCTGATTAAGTGGACAATGTATGATGACAACATTTTTTTTTATAGTATATTTTATTACTCCCATTGCATCAAAATTTAATATTGTATAAATAACAGTATTATATTCTTTATTGGTTAAATTCGTCTTAATATCACCTACAATATGATGGAAAAAAATTATATAGTTTCATTTGAAAGAATTAAGGTGACCTTCGGTTCACTGTGAAAAAAATATATTTTCGAAATGTTTGGTATCACTATATATATTGTTTACTTAACACAAACAACATTTTGTTAAATACCTTTTTTTTATTACATTGCCGCAAATAGCTGAAAACGCGAGATTAACTTCAAATTTATCGATATTATAATTCTAAATTAATTTAAATCCCGGAGAAACATTATCTTCTAGGTTACTCGATTTTGACACTAGAACTACCGACGATAAACGTATATTTAGTTCTATCAGATCGATAAACATGGGAAATTTCTGAAAATATGTAAATTTATAAATGAACTATTTCTTCATTTTTATATTACAATGAAAGTTGTGAAAAATCTGAGAAAAGTGTTGTAACATTTTAATCGTCAATATAAGAATATACTAACCAGACATTTTTACTGCTTTGGTAGTTCTAGTGTTAAAATCTAAGGTAAAAGTTAACCAACTATTGTTTCTACAAATATATCGATGTAAAATTACTTACAAATTCGTTTATTCGAAAGTGATTTTCCTTCGAGGTAATGCAACGAGAATGACATGATCACGTTGCATACGAAATTCTCGCGATTCATTTGATCGTCCGTGATTGCGGTTTAAACATATCATCTGACCCTGTTAATGTCGACGCGGTTGCACACGTGCAGTCTGAAAACCGCTTGATTCGCGCCAGATATGCACGGGCATTACTGTTGTTCGTACAACGGAATTGCGCAACCGGGGCCGTTGAATCATATCGAATGCGTTTCGAACAGATGAAACTTTCGCGTTTCCATCGAGGCGAAATAAAGGAAAATAACATCAATACTGCATCGTGTTTTCTACTCTTCACTGTTAACAGTAAATTAAGCACTTTTACTAAAAACCATTTTGGTGAAATCTTGGTCGTAACTACACGTACCTACAAATGTAAATGAAAAGAACAAAGCACATAATCGGAGGGACTTTGTAATGCATTTCCTTTCAACAAAAAAAAAAAAGAAAAGAAAATACGTAAAGTCTACAATCGCTAACAAGGGAACATATCGAACCCAGACACGCCGATTTTGATGCCCGCTATATGGGATATAGATTGCGAAAAAATATTTGCACGTATTTTTTTATTGGGGGTTGAAAACATATTTTTTGGAATATCTCGGGAACTAGAGGGTATCGATACAATTTTCTTTTGTAAATTGTGTTTTTAATGGAGAATGTAATCATCCAAACGTTCTTTTTTTAAATTTATTTTTTTTTTTAATGTATTATTTAAACAACTAATTTGTCGAAAAATAAAAATTAATTTGGGTATCCGATACGACATTCATAAAAAGTAATTTCTTCCTTAATTTTTTGTCGGTAAACGTACATTCTCGTAACTACAGCCGTTTCTAGGCTAATCCGAAGGAAAATTTCTGTACAATATTAAGCTCCGTATAAAATGAAAATCTCATTAAACTTTTATAAACCGTCTAGTATGCAGAGGTTCGGAGAATCGTGTCCGCTACGCGTACATAAAATCTGCAGCCCAGTCATAACAAACGTCGTCAGCAGCTCGAGCGTTATGGAAAATTTGCAGCCGTCCTGAATGTTTTAAAAGCGACAGCCACTCGTTGCCCCTTAAACGGCCGCATTGAACCGATATTTCACCACGGCGGCGGTAATCACGCGACGTGTGTGTGTGTGTGTTTTTTTGTGTTCGGTAGACAAAACGTTGCAATCGTCGACGATATATTAGGTGCGACGCGACGACACGAACATGATGCACCCTCTTAACGGGACACTAATACGTTGGTGACGATGCACGCGTTTCCGCGGAAAACAATGGCTCAGGAAACTGTTCAAACTTGTTTGGACTTCTGAAAACTACAAGTTTGGATCGACCAAACAATGTTTGATCGCGGTGAGACTAGCAAATTCAAAGTCGTCTCTAAATTATATCGTCTCTAAATTATATCGTCTCTAAAGGTAGGAGCAAACTCAAATTCAGGACCAAATTAAAGATCGGCACCAAACTCGAGTTCGGAACCAAACACGACGTTGGGACTAAACTGGAGGTCAGGATCAAACTTGAGGTCGAGACCAAACTCGTGTTAAGGACCAAACTAGAGGTCGAGACCAAACTAAAGGACGGGACCAAACTCGAGGTTTGAACTAAAGGTCGAAACCAAACTCGAGTTAAGGCCCAAACTAAGGTAGGGACAAAACTCGAGATCGGGACCAAACTCGAGGTCTGGACCAAACTCGAGGTTAGGACCAAACTAGAGGTTTGAACTAAAGGTCGAAACCAAACTTGAGCTCGAGGCAAAACTTAAGGTCATGATCAAATTCTGACCAAACGTTTCATTTGAAACGTTCGAACCGTTTGAAGATGTTGATCACCCTTTGGTCACGGCCTTGAATTTGATCGTCTCGCCATGACCAAACTCTATATGAACAGGTCAAATTTCTCATGTTCGTAAAAGTTCACACATTTTAGTCTTGCTTAGTTGCAAACTCATCGTTAATTTTACGACTGCTTTAATTCGGTGTGCAAGAAACCACGAGTATATGGGCCAAGGTCTGATTAATTATTCGTAAGCCTGTTAACGCTTTTAAATAATCTACAATTTATATGTATAGTATACTTCTAAATACGTATTATTATGCTCTGTTCATTGATTTACGCACCACAAAGCGCGTAACTTACATACTTGAATATTCATAACCACGCAGATGGTATGTATGGTCGTCGAAAAAGAGATAATGAAGAGTTTCAATTTCAATGGAACATGACTGCAATTTCAAGGAGCTCGAAACGACTGAGCCATTCACTTTGTCAGTTAACTGTTTCCCGCTCAAGATCACCGGAAACGCTGGGCGTTCGTGTCGGAACACATTCGGTATTCCTGAAGGCCATTTTTTTTTTTTTGTTCGCAACCGCCAACAATGGAATCGCAATATTATGACGTAACACTTACTCTGTTCGTCAATACCAACGTTCACATCCTTTTTTCCTTTTTATTTCATTCTTGGTAATTGACCAGGTGTAACAGGCGTACTTCAACATGTGAAGCACACATTCTGTGTGCTGAATTCGGAACAAGGAATTCTACAGGAAATCTTTCTTCCTCTGTTTCCGTTGTGTTTAATGAGAAGCATTTAAATAATCGATAAAGTTTGTTTACAAAAAAGATGTTAACTGTCAATATGTTGAATGACACTGGGGCCATCGACCTGCATGACAAAATTTACCATTTCATCATTTTTAATATTATATTCTAAATGAACAGATTTACTATTTCACTATTTTCAATATTTTATTGTAAATTTACCCATCTCATATTCCACTATTTTCAATATTTTATTGTAAATTTACATATCTCCCATTTCACTAGTTTCAATATTTTATTGTAAATTCACCAATTTGCCACTACACTATTTTCAATATTTTATTGTAAATTGACTAGTCTCCTATTCCACTATTTTCAATATTTTATTTTACCAATTTGTCATTTCATTATTTCCAATATTTTGTTCTATAATATATTCACCAATGTACTATTTTATATCCAATTCAGTATTCTTTAGGTCCAACAAAATCCAGCAGATTTCTAGAAATGTCTTGAGAATTCTGCTCGATTTCCTACATTCCAGAATCTACCAAAAATACCACCATCCGGTTCAGGTGTAACGTTACATCGATCCCATTCGTGTCTTCTCACACGACATTAAATCCTTGGAACGACGGAAGTGGGATTCACTTATGTAAGGTCATACAAGTGCGACAGGTATGCGGGATCCTTCGACGGGTATACGCGAACGCGTCAGTTGAATTCACACACGTGTATGGACGGGCCCATCACCGTGGCACACTCGTGACTGACGTGTCTGTACGCACGCAACTGCAAACACGCCCGGCCAGTTATGCAATTCATTTTACGTTCGTTTTTAGTGTCGATTCGACGGCACGTGATGGCGATCGTACATTCCCTCGTGAAGTCCACCGACGTCACGTTACGCGGTTTCGGGCTCCAAGTGGCGTAAAACCCGACAGTAAAACCGTCAAAATCGTAATAATGCAGTAAACTGATAGATTGGACTTCTGTTGAAACATCTACGTCGTAACATACCGGGTGGACCATTAGAGTTTAGTACCCTTGTACGTGTCTGTGTGTCTATGGGAACAAGGAAAATTCTTCGAATGGAAATTATGTTGGGACTGTGTTCACACTAGAACTGTCAGAAATGAACGTTTCTATTTTTATCACGTTGGTAAAAAGGAGGCAGTTTCTTGTAAATACGTACAATCGGTACATTAACGACCAGCACTGAAGGAATACTAAATTAAATTTTATAATATAGTAATATACTCAATACAGACTCCTCCAGATTATCGTATGGCTTGTTCTACGCGATTATTGTCCCGGCGTTATCCCCACCACTGGGTACTTTGTTGTCGAGGCTCGGACTTCAGGCAAAAACGACGAATTTACGAGGATCTGAAGAATTTGTCTCTATAAAAGTCTGAATATAATACAATTTAACGTAATATAGTATAACGTAAAATGTGTAATAAATTAGAAGTCAATGTTCATTACATTTTAATCGTCGTTGTAAGAGTGTATTGACAAGTAATTTTGACTTGCTCGGTAGTTCTAGTGTTACCAAAGCAGTCAAAATGACTGGTTAGTATATTCTTATATTGACGATTAAAATGTTACAACACTTTTCTCAGATTTTTCACAACTTTCATTGTAATATACAAATGAAGATATAGTTAATTTTTAAATTTAAATATTTTCAGAAATTTCTAATGTTTATCGATCTGATAGGAATAGATATACGTTTATCGTCGGTAGTTCTAGTGTTAAGCAGAGAAAATTCCGAATGAATGAGAATCACACATGATGTTTCAACAGCAGTTTGTCGAATTTAACTGTGGTGATTGAAGCACAGAAGGTTCAAAGTGGAGGATATCGCAGTCACGTTAGCAGTTTCAGCGCGCAACACAGAGATTTCAATTGAAATTACAGTCTCGACGACGCTAATTACTTCTATCACGAGTGGAATTAAAATTGAACGAGCAGCTCAATGGACGGAGACCGTGCGCTTTTCTGACAGTCTGGCTGTTGCACACGCGAGTACGTCGGATCTGCCTAAGGTCGAGCGCAGAAACAGTGAACTTCGTTAAGCGTTGCCATCGTTCAAGCTGATTAACGCATTTATTCGGTACGATGTTTGTCTCTGTAATATTCCTTACATTTTGTTCAATTAACATTACTGTTCCTGGATTGTTAATTAATTTTGATACTATGTTACGAAACATTTATGTCGTGACAATGTAAATATAGTGTCCTTGACGTAACTGATGCAAGCAATATATACGTTCAGACAGAATTATTAAGAAATTGAAGTCTAGATAATTCGCAAGTAACGTTATGATGTACTGTAATGGTATGATTTTCGAAAATATGACGAGAATTAGAAGATTACTTTACAACCCTTCCTAGTATTATATAGCAAAGATGGGAAAATTTGTTATTTACATAAAGAGTTTCGTATAACGAATGGAAGATAAAAAAACACTTCGTCATTCTCAATCGTTTAAACGTGGAAATTCTAATTTTTATAATAAAATAGTACTTCTTGAATAAATCGACATTGGGTAAACAATTATTTAATCTCATTGACTGTTGTTTTTCACTACGTATTATTTGAACAAAATTGTGCCCAACTTTGTTATATAAATACTAAAGAAAAGATCAACACAACTTCCGTCTGAGTAAAATTAATTTGAGTAATTATTGCTGGCTGTCAAACCTTTTGAAATATCATTTAACTTGGTGATACTTGAACGTTAATACTTTCACCGGGAGAAGAAAATGACTCCTCGTCCACTTCGATCAGCTTTCCGAAAACCGCTCCGATTCCGGATCGTAATGCGTGTATTTCTGAAGATCAAAGTTTATTTCGATCCGCTAGTTCCGCAGAAACGGTTCCTTGAATCACCGTCGTATAATACGCAAACGACACGAGGTCCACAATTCACGAACGCACCGTGCCAAAACAATTGTTCCAAGCCTCCTCAGAAAACGCGTCCAATTTTCCGAGTCAACGATCTCTCGATTCGTGGTTTCAACGAACTGTTTTGTATCATTTACACGCGACCATTCGACTGAAAATAGTCGTGTTTGGACTTTTCCTGAACCTTTCGATAATTGTTCAAACACATTTGAACTGTTTGAACTTTGGCTGTTCAAACTCCTTGTTAATTTTTCAAATTTAATCTGGATTATTCAAACTCCTCGTCAATTATTTAAACTTGATGTAGCCTGTTTGAACTCTTTATCAATTGTTCAAATTCGGTTTGGACTATTCAAACTCTTAGTCAGTTGTTTAAACTCTCTTTGGAATATTCGAACTCCTCGTCGATGGTTCAAACTCGGTTTAGACTCTTCAAACTCCCTGTCAATTATTCAAACTTTCTTTCGACTATTCAAACTCCCAATCAATTGTTCAAACTTAGTTTGGACTGTTCAAACTCTTCATCGATGTTGTTCAAACTTGATTTAGACTATTCCGACTCCTCGTCGATTGTTCAAACTTTCTTTCGACTATTTAAACTATTCGTAGATGGTTCAAACTCGGTTTAGACTCTTCAAACTTCCTCTCAATTATTCAAACACGTTTGGACTCATCAGACTCCCCGTCAATGTTCAAATTCCCTTTGGACAGTTCAAACTCCTCGACACATGTTCAAACACATTTGAACAACTCGATTACCTATCACTGTCCCAGCAATCGTCGATCGATCCCGGCACAAAATTTCAATTTTCAAGCCACGATACGAACGGATCGCGCGTTCTCCACGATAATTGGTACGATCGCGGTCAAACATCGTTAAAGAGCAGCCACGAAGGGCGTTCGTCGTCGCCGTCGTCTCGGCCGTAACCAATTCATTGTCGCATCACCGCGAGATAGTGAAAATTTCGCATCGAACGACCGTCGTGCCTATTTATAAACCTCCTTAAGGAGATTCTCGGACGTTTTGCTTCCTCCTTTCTTTCTCTTTTATGGCAATAACGCGAGATCGGCCCCCTTTTTGTCGCGGGATGGGGGCGGAGGGCATCGACGCGCTTAAAAAGACAGTTCTTACGGAGAGCAAGGTGGCGGTTGGGCAACAGGATCCGTACGGACCGCACGAAGAAACGGAACGATTGAGTGTCGTATCGTTTTCAAAGTATCCTTTACACACCACGAAGGCCGTACCGAAACTCACGACCACGACGACGCCATTGTAACCACGGTTTTCGACCTCCTTGTGCGCGCGATTTCGCTGTTTATCTTTGCAACACTGTGCAATCGGCTACTTGGGATGATCCGGTGATCGAATTTCTGTGGTGGAGAATTTATACCTTGATGTGTATTGCGTATGGATTACGGATATATCTCGTGTTAGGGGATCTGTTTTACAATGATTGGGTAATTTCGAGTAATCCATTTGGTAGGTAAATTGATACGGGGACTGAACTCTGACGAAGTGAATGTTGGAGCAAATGTTTGTCAATAGGCAGATATAAATAATAATAGGGTAATAATAATAGTACAATAATAATAGAATAATAATAATAATCTCTTAGGCCCTGCATTTACTCAAGAGCATGAGCCTCCTCCTCCCTGCATGCACTCAAGAGAATATATAATATGCTACAAAATATTAATATCTCTCGGAATATGTACCCTACAATGGTTTATTCTTATTCATGTTTACATTTAATAGCCTTAATACTTCTAAATGGTCACTAATTTGCGCTCCTTAACACGTCCAATGCCACGTTAGTCACAGTCGACTCAAAATATGCACATCAGAAGCTAGACTTCTGTTAACTGAAGAATTTTCGTCTTTGTGCTAATATGAAAATAAAATATATAAAAAATGAAGCGATTAAATACAACGAATTAACCGAAGCAGCTATTATTCTACCATTATTAAATAATTATGTCGAATCGTAAAAAAAGACAGTTTTGCAATTGACATATACGTGTATTAAACATTCCCTCAATCATCATTACACTCAATAACCATCCTTCAATTTAAATGTCTTCTTATTATTGACATTTACATATTATTTACTAATCTTCAATTTAAATGTTCCTTTACTATTGCCATTTAAATATCATTTATTAATCTTCAATAATCACAGCGAGAATGATTTATTTAATATTATTCTTTATATTAAGTACAACAATTTTACGTTATGTTAAAATTTATTCCAATCGGACTCCGAATGATATTTTTTTTTCGTTCCTTTCGGTATTGTATTAAAGACATGTAGTACGTACGCAAACTGTGAATTCGAATACTTTACGAGGGTCACGCAAGAAAAAATTTTCTGAAAGACGCCGTGATTTACGAGGAAGGTCGGATATGTCATATCTTTGTCGCCGTACTTATTTATCATTCGTTTGAACACCGAGCGAGAGGTCTTCCATTTGTCTTTCTCGGCTCGTCAAAAACTTCCGAATCGTGGCTGGAACCGACACTAAAATCCCGCATCATTTATATCACAAAATAACAAGGACAGTTCGTTTGTTTTCATTCAATTTGTAACAAACTTTCATTTATCTTACGTGCGATTGAAAAAATTGGATTCCATTAACGTTAACACCATTAACAACCATAAAACTGGTCAAAGTACGTTTTTAATTTAAAACGTTTTATATTTTAAATTTTTTAAACGTTTTTATCAATTTAAGAAAAAACGAATTTAACAGTTACGACTTATTGAAAAAAGATTGTTACTATATTTCAAACGGTTGTTAAATCAACAATTTTAAAAATTTTCAAACATCCTTCGAATTACGTTTATATATTACTAAAGACTACAATATATCAAAGTTTCACCAAAATCCGAAAAGTCACTCCAAAAAGTGTCCAATTTCGGATGGAATGACCCAATAATAACATCTGAAAATAACGTAAAATAGCTTCAGAACAAATATTAAAATTATTGTACATTGCAACAGTGCACTAGTTCTGAAAAGGTTAACACTCGATGTGAATTTGTGGAACAAAGAAATATCCATTATCGTCGCGTCACAGTTATTGTCGTTCACTGAATAAATCACGTGGAATGAATGTTGCACAATTTTTGTCCGTTCGTTGGTTTCTCCGTGTCCACCGAACCGTGAATAGAATTTTCGAGATACAAAATATCGTTCGATACCCGTACAATTCATCCCTTTCGTTACGAATCGAGAAGTTCTCCGTGCAGCAACGGGACGTTCGTATCACGTGCTCGCTGACAACCAGCGGGAAAATATAACCGTGGAGTGGTGTTGCCATCCGTGGCCAACAGAGTCGAACAGACCCACCACTCGTAGTACACCACCGATGACAGATAGAGACCACGGATAAACGGAGACCCGTAACTTCCGCAAGTAATTCCACTAATTCGGCTTAAAGGGGGAGGAGTCTGGTATAAACGGGGCTAAAAATGAATGAATTTTGTAGGAATTTCCTGTGACGAAATTATTGAACCAATCTCTTTGAATGTTTGAGAATACTTTATTGTACAATTAAACGGAATACACCGATTTTTTATTTTCACGACAGATCCATAAATTTGATAGTTATAAGTAGTTAAAAACATTTTTTAAAGTAATTTTTTAAGACAACACCAAAGGTACGAATTTCTTTCTTCTATCAAATATCTTATTGTGTTCAGAATAAAGTAGAAAACACTTGGCTATAAATACATAAAATCCGCAGTCTAATTATAAGGACTAAGCCTGTGAGCAAAAAATGGTGTTCCGGGGAATGTAACTGAAAAAATATTCAACCAATTGGCCCGGCATTGCATGTATATATTCTTTAACATCTTCTTCACAGCATGAACCTACATTTATAATTTTATTGTTTCAGTAAATCATACTTTTTAACATTTTTTGTACTTGAAAAAAAAGTTGCCTTTTTTTAAAAAGATGTCATTTCTTCAATTTTGCATTCCTTAGCTTCAAAATGGGTTCATGCTGTGGAGAAGATTTGTTAAAGAGTATGTACATGCAAGGCTGGGTCAGTTGGTTGATTATTGTTTCATTTATATACCCTGGCGTGAAACACCATTTTTGCTCACGGGTTGCACAAAAATCCTTATAACTATAATATTCATGGCTTTCTCGTGAAAATAAAATTTTTTTTATTCAATTTAATTTTAAAATAAAGTATTCTCATAGTTTCGAAGAGATTGGCTTAATACTTTCTTCACAATAAATTCCCAAAATATATACCCAAATAATACTCAAACAGCAAAGAGCAGACAAAAACAATTTCCAAATAGTTACTCACAAGTGTCGTGTCGTACAGATCCTCATTCCAATTTCCCAACGACCACACAGCTCTCGCTACCTCCACAAACAAACCACCAAAAAATTCACCACAAACATCGTCACATATCTCCACAAACCCGAAAAATCCCCCCAAAATCACTCAAACATAAAACAAAAAAATCCCCAAACAACCCTGCACAAATGTCACCGTCACCATCCTCAGAACATTAAAAACCAAAAATTAATTTCACTTTCAACCGTTCAATTCGATCCCACCAACAAAGTAACGGTCCCTAAAGGTGTCACCGAAAATCACAACTCGACATCAGAGATGGGCAAGCTCATAATCTGGATAAAAACTTTCGAATAACAAATAAAAGATCAAAAAAACATTTCGTCATATTTAATTGTTAAAACGTGAAAATTTCAATGTTCCTAATAAAATAATACTTCTTTACGAATAAATCGACATTTGTCGAACAATTATCTAATCTAATTAACCGTTTAAAGCTCTGGACGCCACCGTTAGCTGTTTTTCACTGTCTATTATTCGAATAAAATTCTGTCCAACTCTGACATCGATCGTTTGTTTCCGCGCACGCAGAGGACAGGTAGGTATCGGTATCGCGGCACGTTAGAGGCCCACCGGGCGGCGATCGACACAGCATCCACACTACCGGATCACTGGTGGGACACTAAACCGACTCTGTGAGACAGAGAACGCAGGCCACGAGGCTCGGAGGTGAGCGCTACACCGTCCGTGATCGGTAGGCAGAGAGAGAGAGAGAGAGAGAGAGAGGACCTCGAGTTGGAAGAAAGAGGACGTCGAATAAAAGTGGTTTCAGCATTCAGGAACGAGTGGAGTGGGTGGGGAGGAAGACGATGGGGAACAAGCAGGTAGTGGGAGTCGAAGTAGTAGCCGGTTGCGTGTGCGCGTGCGACTCCTTAAAAGCAGGTATCCACGTGGCCGGTGCCGCGACTCGTAGTGTGGGGTCAGTTCATGGGACGATGAAGCGGTCGTCATAAAAATAAGAACCGAAACCACCGCCGTATGTTTATGTGTGTGTTCCTACTCTTTTCCCGCCACCCACATTCTGTTGGCAGCTTTGCTAATTTTTCGAGGAACCCTGGTCCTGTTCCTCATTCATCTGTATTGAAGCTTCTCATGAAATTGAAGTAAAGAAAAATATTCCATTAAGAGTGATAATTATAGGAAATTAAATTTGAAGGCTGAAAAAGCTTTGACGAGGTAGGTATGATACTGAATAACGAATTATAATTAGTCACTGCGGAATGACATTTTCTCAAATAATTTATAAAGATGCGAGCAGATGTAGGAATATCTTTCGCATCTTAAGTATTTTATTTGATTGAGAATAAATGAAAGTTTTGCTTTTTATTGTATTTCACAGGGTCCTTGAAGCTGTAATTGTATAAAATCCACAATCTAATTATAATAAATAACGTGGTCAATATAAGTTATTTATTATTTTTAACGTATATGCAGAAATATCACCTTTTCCCAAGGTTAAAAATGGACGACTTTTCACGACGATAGCTTACCGGGAAACCACACCCAGCTTTCCCGCCTGTTCTTACCGATCCCTCGTTCCGACCTGCTGTGTAAATATCCCGCCTATATCTGGGACACCTGTGCCGAGCATTTTTCGTCGGTGCAAGGTGATCGAATGTGTTTGTGCTTGCTCATGGTCCTTCGGAGCTCGATATTCTTCGTTTGACGAGCAAATACCGACAGAATCGATTACATACGCTTAAAAATGTATGTCCACCGTGTGAAACTCAATTTGGTCCGTGCCACTAATTAGAATTACATGCTCCTTTACTTTACGTAATCGAGAAGATAAATATTATTTGTCGTTTATGGTTTGCAATCAAATTCAATGTACTTCAACTGTCAATTATTAACATTATTATTATTGAAATTATATATCGAAATGATGTTTGTAATTCCAACCCTTATACTTGGGACACGAGCAATTAGAAAATACAACCATTAACAAGAAATTCGAAGGAAGTTAAATCGAGGTTGAATCTTGATTCGAAGGAAACAAGGAACACTATTTGTGTCGTAAGATAATCGAAGCAATTTTCAGCGTCGACGAGTTTCCACAGAATTCCATAACTGGCGAACCGAGATTGTTTCTCGGGATTAAAGAATGAATCGGCCGCTTCTAATTAAGAATTATTCCAATTAATGCACGCGTAAAAGTGCAACGATTATTCCGGGGGCATTAAAGCGAAATCGAGCCTCCATCGTCGTTTACTTCCGTTCAATGGGTGAAACAAACATATTCCCTTATAGATGGTTCACCTTTATTTATAATTGATTACCGTGAACTCGTTAGAACTCCGGTCTGGTTGACTAATAACGTATACACCGTGTGACTCACTCTCACGGTAGTGGACTCTCCGTGAAATAGAAATAGATCGCGATGGACCGGCTCGGACGGTCAGAGATGCGACGCCAGCGACCAGTTCCGGTTTGGTCCGATGACTCTTTCAAACGGCGACGTCGCGTGGTCCGAACGACACTTTGTGACGCCGAAGAAAGTAATAACACGTTGATTGGTCGAATCCCAAAGTGGTTAGCCGAACTATGAATAAATGGAATTTTGGTACAGTAGAACCTCGATAATTGCACAGAAATAGAATTGAAATATAAATGAAATTTTGGTACCGTAGATCCTTGATAGTTGTACGAAAAGGGGGGGTGAAAGATAGAAGAAACTTTGGTACAGTAGAACATCGACAATTGCACAAAAATAGAACTGAATTATAAATGAAATTTTGGTACCGTAGATCCTTGATAATTGTACGAAAACAAGACTAAAGATAAAGGAAATTCTGCAACATATAGTAAAACCTCGATAGTTGCACAAACATAAGGCTGAAAAATAAACAGAATTCTGTTACAGTAATTCGATAATTGTACGAAAACAAGACTAAAGATAAAGGAAATTCTGCAACATATAGTATTCTGCAACATATAGAATTCTGTTACAGTAATTCGATAATTGTACGAAAACAAGACTAAAAGATAAAAGTGATACTGATACAGTAGAACCTCGATAGTTGTACGAAAACAAGGCTGAAAGTTAAACGAAATTTTGGTACAATAGGACCTCGCTAGTTGCACGAAAACGAGGCTGAAAAATAAATTAAATTCTGGTACAGTAGAAAAAAATAGAACTTCGATAGTTGGACGAAAACGCAGACAAGTATCGAGGTTCATGTAATTAACGACGTAATCAATCACGATTGCAATCTACCCTTCTACTTCTACTATCGCTTTTCACTTTGTTTCTTCGTAAATAAACAGCCATCCCTACCGTATGATGATGGAATACAAGACACGAGGTACGCTTGCAAATTACCAAGGTTGCAACCATCGAGGTTCTACTGAAATCTTCTGACTAGAAATTCTGAAGCCAATGATATTTCTTTCAAACGCATATACCCATTAGTTTATGAAATATTTAATGTTCACTGTCGAGAAGTCTTCGAATACACAACGAGGATTCTCTGTAATACACTTCCATGATCGGACATCCTACCACTGAAAGGATTATCTAAAAACTGTCCGTAACAACTTCACATAAAACAAACAAAACAAAAGACAATTCAGGTCGGTTCATCCTCGTCGTTTACTTCTCACGCGCAGCAATAGACTTCCAATTCGTCGTCGAACTAGCAAGAATCGTACCGAACCAGAGATGGGCAAACTAATTATCAAGATAAAAAGTTTCGAATAACGAACAAAAGATAAAAAAAGAAGTATTTCGTTATTTTTAATTGTTTGAATGTAAAATTTCAATTTTTATAATAAAATAATACTTCTTCATGAGTGAATCGACATTTGTCGAACAATTATTTAATCTCAGTAACTGTTGATATCTCAGAACGACATCCTTAGATACTGCTGCTTTTCACTGTGTATTATTCGAATAAAATTCTGCCCAACTCTGTACCGAACGAACCGTTCTCGATAAATTTCGCCGCGGTTTACTGCTTCCGAGGACGATCGTCTGCTTCCTGTTTAACCGTGGAAGAAGCTTGGAGAACGTGTTCCATTCGGTTTACGAGTCGAACGTGTCGCGAACAGAGGTGCAAGTCGCGTGTTAGCGCTTTTAAAAGGAAAACACGAGGATTCGGGTTTCGCGCTTTGCCGCGCCGCGGGTGCGCGCGCGCGCGCGTACGCGCAAGAGTTACTTCGGTTCCGTGCGTGTATGTATTGTCGGTTAATGGCGGGTACAGACGCAGAGCAGCGTTGCTTTAATTATAGACCGGAGCCCTTCTGCTTGCCTTCGTCTACCCTCGACACCGCGAAATTGGAAAGCCGGCGTACAGTGGGCCTAATGACGATTCTGACTGGAAAAAAAAATCGTAATTCGTAAACCAATGAAGATACGAGAAAAGTAATTTCCACAAAAATTTTTTGGTACGTAGGGCCACGTTACATAGCCTGCACAATTTTCCTGTAAGTGCAGTGGTGTGAAAAATTTTAAGGTCACCTCGATGTTTTAATACGGACTAACATACTTATTTATTAACAATAGGTATGAATTTTTTTAGACGAATTCAACGAGATACAATATGATGTATTTTCATTTCAAAGAAGATCGTAAATTAACGTAGTCAAGAATTTAGATCGACACGACTTTCGTTGGACAATGTCGTGTATAACGTGTACGTTTGTTTGGCGCCACTGTGGGCCCATAGTGTGACATTTTAATCGAACGAAATTTCAGATCGGTTTACAATTGAAGAGTTTTTTTTTTGCTGCAGAAAGCAAGCTGAGCTTCGTAATTTACTGAAACTGACAATCAGTCCTTAAGCTGCGCTGCACGTCATCGTGAATATTGGAAAAGTTTTAGGGAGACTATCTGGAGCAGTTTCATTTCAGAGTACTGAAAGGAACTTTTCGAAAAGTTTACTAGGTCGTCGATGAGTTAAATAATATACTCCTCGGCGGGCATCTCTGAGAAGCTTAAACTTACGACAGAAACTTTTAACAGTTCTCGAAGAAGCTTATTAAACGTTACAGATTTCATACCTGAAACTTGGTTTTTAATAGTTCTCGGGGTAAAGTGGACGAATTGCTTGTGTCCCCTGATTTTCCAATATTCCAACATTCTGGGAATATTAAGGTAGACATACTTTTCTTTCCCAAGAGCTGCTTACCCTTAATATTTTCTACCTTCCTGAAGTAATAAGTAGATGGCGAATTTGATGCATTTAGAGCACTAAATAGAGTGCTTAAAATATATTGTAGTGAAAAGTTTAATGAACCTTAAAGTGGTTTATATTTATAATAATTCATAACTTGACGGAACCGTTAACGGTCTAAACAAGTCTTTCCTAGACTCTGTTTCCTGTAAATTAAAGTACAAAATTTTATATTTGCATAAACATCCACAGTTTAATAACAAATATTCCATTTAAACTGGTTATCAGTAGTTTTTACGAAAAGTTCTTTATCCAACCAACAAGCACCTACTTTGGTGGAAATAAAAAGACAAACAAAACGTTTTTCCAATTGTTCTTTACCAATGTTCTAACAGAAACTCGCGAAGATCCGATTAGAAGTAACCTATCAGGCGCACACACAGTTTCTACTTTGCATTATAAATGCTATCTTCGGTCATCTTCGATCCGCGCAGCGTTCACCCGGGATTATGCAAATGGTGGGGAACCAAGAGAAGGCGTTATCCAGCAAAGTGTAACTCGACTTTGTCGATCTATCCGGATGTGACGCAGCTCGTTTTCACCGAGATGCAGTCGGAATTCATAAAATATTCGTTCCTGCCCTCTGTCTCTTCTACCAATCCTCCATCCTTCCCTTTCCTTCTCTCGTTCGTCTGTTACGACCACGAGATTGGTATCGAAAAACCGGCGGGATCGAGAATGCAACGTGGATCCAACCTGTCTGGAAGGATCACGCCTACGATTCTAATGAGGTTTCCTTTTATAGTGACGCAAGCATCGGGCATTCTACCCGAGGAGAATCGCGAATTGCGTGCTAGGATAAATTGTGTGATCGTTTTAAAGAAATTGGACGATTGTATAAATCAGCGAGAAAATTTTATTGAAACAATTTACGGACCTTGCAACAAGAATGTGCAGCTCCCATTTTGGACAGTTTCTTTTTTAGTTCTGACGTGTAATATTCGTAAAAAAAAATTTACAGACGCTTCGCGATTATCGTTTGGCTTGTTCTACACGATTATTGTCCAGGCGTTATCCCTACCACTAGGGAGGGGTGGGGGGCGTGGAACATGTCAAGCGAGTACTTGAATAAAGGGAGAAAGGGATTTGTGATTTCTCAATATTGCATTTTTGAATACAGTTGTCCATTAATTACAGATGTTATTTTTTTATGTCTACAAAGAATGTCAAATTTGTTTTCCATTTTTAATTAATAAAGCAACAATAAATGAAGAAATTGTGTTCTTTATTGTGCAGATTTGGAAAATTCACGAAAAATAGACTAAAAAATTTGTCAACTCAATAACTACTACTTATTGTGTGAAAATATATGTTTTATAATCAGTGTCCTTTTTTCAATTTGAAGTCAAAGTAATAATTTTATAAACGGTTTTTTTTTCTAATTTACTTGAAGTTGGTAAAAATGAAGCTGCACCCCTTATTTATTAACGGGTATTCTGAGCGGTTTAATTTTCGCGGAAATATTGAAAAGTATTGTCTGAGACCAAGCATATATTTTTCTCAGATCATGTAGTTAGGTTAGTAATTGTGAAAAATTTTATCAAAATGTATATCTAACAAGCATACATCAGAAGGAAGAATGCATCACAAAAAGTACAGGAAAAATTTCATTGGGTTAGAAGTGATAAATAACTTCCACTACAGGCACTAAAAAGCTACTGAATTATTCAATGAAAATAATAATCAGAATTTTCAAATTCAATGACAATTATTAAGTTTCATACAGATTAATGTTAGTAGTACAGTGTCATAAAATAACACATATTTGAAAGAGGTAAACGAAAATTTTTAGGAGTCAACCTAACAATTTAACTGTAAATGGTAAAAATTTTCATTCATGAAAATTTCATATGCAGCTACCTGATAATATATTGTACATAATTTATATCATCTCAAATTGTTAATGTTCCATTTTAGAAGGCTGCATTTGCCTGTGTGAATATTTAAATGAAACTATTCAGAATTTATATAGAACGATTTTCTTTTAGGCACCCTTATCGTTTTAAGAAAATTAATTACAATTACTAAAAATCATTAGAAAAATAACTAACGATTTATAATGGTTACGCGTAGTACAGCTGCACGAAGAAATGACCCAGTCGTTCAGATTTTATCTACCTATCCGAAATGCAGTTATAGACTTTCTATTTTTAAAAGACAAATCGTAAACCGTTGCAACGTGCAGTGATCTACTCTCGTCACCGTGGATTCGGGTTCTTAAATTTTCTCCATACCCGCGACTTCCGTCCAAGTGGTTATTAATTATTGAAAACGTCACTGTACTCCCCACTTTACAGACCATCAACGTTTCCTTTTTACGTATTTTACAGCCTCGTTCACGGTAACACACCGTTTCCCTTCGTTACCCAGGACAATCTTCATCTATTCGAAATTGAATTAACCCCTGTCGATTTTTCAGTCTTTCAAAAAGTCTGAAAAAATCCTGAGATACTTTTTAAAGCATCTACTACATTAGGTATGTAATCGTTTATTAAATCAAACGTTTAAAACCGTTTTCAACGAAAAAACTTTTTACTTTCGTTATGTTTCTTCCAGTATCAATGAAACCATTAATTTCCTACTTATATTTTTACTATAACTGTTTACTGTCTTTAATCAAATCAGTTTCAATGACGTTTATACGATGCATTTATTTTCTTATCGTAAGAAACACGTGAAAATATTCAAGCACTCACCATTTGTTGGGCGTTCCTCGGCTTCCGGTTAACGTCGATCACTTTCTGGTTGGCTGCAATACAAAACGTTCGACAATTAATACAAAGATGCCCCGGCTGGTTTTGTATAACGGTGCGAATCGTGAATTTATCGTGGACTCATTGCACATGGCGTGCACGTGCAACGCCGTGACCACGGTGGCCCATGCACTAACGACTTTGCCGTCGATTTAGGTGTTATGGGTAACTGTTCAATACCATAAACGATCCGACCATTCAGTACTGTTATTTGCTGCTCGATTACCGGCCACCTCTTTCATTGACTTCGAAATGTCGCGTCGTTGCACAATCGACGATGAATCATTTATTGATTCGCGTCGCTTTCGATTTATGGTAATGAACCGTACGGGAATCTATTGAATTCACCTGAGAATAAAGAATCTTACAAGTTGATTGATTTATATAAATTCATTTTTCTTGGATTTTTACCGTCATGGAAAGACGTTATTGGGAAAGAAAGAAAGAGACGTGGCAGGTAATTCTACGTGTTTTGACTTACTGAAATTACTGAAACGAAATTTACAATGTTATGAAATCAATGTTTGGTGCTTACGGTATAGAATATGTTTTTTTTTAGTTTATATTAAGTTTCTTTTTCTATGTAATTGTATTAGGTGTACCAATAAGTAATTTATTATAGTTCGAAAATGGTAACAATGTATTTTAAATGCAGAATATCTTTCCAGGCTTCTGTTTAGTCATAATGGAGGAGGATGATGGGAATAAATAACGAATATTGATAATATAGAATAGGTATTTGGATTGTTTTTAAAGGAATATGGAGTTTCACTAAAATTATTATATATAAAAAATTTTGATATACTTACTGACAGCCTCCACCAGATCAGCAAGAAGGACGCCGTCGCACAGATCGGATTGAAGGTCCGTCACCCTTCTTTTGCAACCGCCCCTTTCCAGGTAATAATTCGCCCAATCCGTATAGATCTGCACCAAAATAAACACTTCAATTTTATTATCAACGTAACAACAACTAATCTTTATCTACTACTCCTTCAATTAAATTGAACTTTAAATCCAATATCATCTAACAAGCTACACACGTTGCAAAGTAGAGTTGGGCACAATATTATACCAACAATATAAACTCCAATGGTATATCCACAATTTCATTCCAATAATACGTCATGAATGACAGAAATTGGAATTTACACGTTTAACCACTTAAAAATGACGAACTACTTTTTTTATCTTTCAATCGTTATTCGAAATTCCTTATCTTATCGAATTCCTTGTCACATTTATACAGTTTCGTCATTATCATTTGCAAAAACGAGCGTGGCATTTACGATCGTATTTTCATCACGTGTCGGACATCGCTGAAACGTTCTCCTCCATCTAGACATCGTTGAGTTTATTAACTGGACTGCACGCAGAGCTCCTACCTGGCCACCCCCCATCGTCTACTCATTTTTTTTCTCTAATTTCTACCTGCACACCGGTGTGCTTTATGGGGGTCGATACGTTTGGGTCGCAGGTGTGTTATGTCGATGAACGGTTCGAGATCAGATCGACTTAACGAAGATTGATTCGTCTGGATTTTATGGAATTGAAATCGACAGTATTATTAACGAATCCAGAGACATTCGTCAGTACTAATAATAATAAAATTAGCACTATTAGATATCATATCACCTAGTGCAATGGATCCATCATCATTCACAGAAACCCTATAGAAACTGGATATACACAGGTCTACAGATGAACACATGCAAAAAGCAGTAAGATTAGAAACATGGAACGTGGTTTGTAAATTCCTGAATCCACTCACGTAGATAGATAACAATACGATGATCAAAATTTCTATAAAGTCACAGAAAACAAACTTGCAAAATTTCTACAAATTTGAAATTAACAATTGTTTTTCACTATTTCTATGTTAATATTTAATGTAACCTCCATTTTTTCAATGAAAATACAAAGACAGATACGATGGAATATTAAAATTGATGGTACTTCGAATATACCCTAGCCGAAATTTGTTCGATTGCTGGATCTTAGCCTATCTACACCATTCTTTTGTAACTGATCGAGAGGTATAAAATGAAAAACTCAGTACAGAAATTCTATTGGATTGTGTTCATATTGGACATGCCGTTTGATACATGAAAGAACAAACACCGCCTAACGAAAGTCATCGTCCACTTCCGCTAGTCGAACGTAACAGACTCACGGGTTATATTTTTACTCTTCCAATTATATCCGTCTATTATTCCGCTGACTTAACGAAGGGCACACGTTTGAAAAAGCACGAAGCAGTCAATTAAGACTTCCTTCGTGCGGCACGTATACGCTCCCTTCAAGACCTCTGCCACCTCTGGCAACCGGAAGACGCGTGGCGCTCTCGTCCATCAGCTAACAACGGCCACCGCCACCGATTCCGTCGTACGAAGAAAAGAACCAATGAAGCTTTCTTTTCCCCGCAAAAAGAAAAGGACTCGAGTCGCGAAAAGACGTCAAAGAACTCGTGCACGGGACAGATCTGAGTTCATTGTTTTGGGCGAGCGCCAATACGTTCCATACGGTGGCTCTCGAGAAAGTATAAGTCTTAATAAAGCTTGATACTTATTCCGTGGTCTTCTTTAGATGGAAGAACCAAACTGCTCAGTTGAGCCGTTCACAGACCAAAGTAATTCTATTAACGCGAATTTTTTGGAAAACCAAGTTATAAGTGGAATTTTGAATGGAAAATTAAGTTGTCAATGGAATTTTCAATGGATAAACCATGGTGTTAATAGAATTTTCAATGGAAAATTAAATTGTCAAAGGAATTTTCAATGGAAAATTAAGTTGTGTGGAGAATTTCCAATGGAAAACCAAGCTGTCAATAGAATTTTTAACGGGAAATCATGCTGACAATGGAATTTTCATTGGGTAAACCAAGTTGTCAATGGAATTTTCAAGTCCTATTTTCAGGAATTAGTCTTAGAACCTCAAATTTGGATAAATATTACCATATTACCAAAAGTATGCTTGTATTTTTACAAAACTTCGTGAACTTTGTCCTCTGCTCATTCCAACGAACTTCGACTCTAACGAAAATGAAAGAACAAATTCCAAACTATTCACAAAACTACAGTACCTCCATTGTTTAGGACGAAATCAGAAATAATCCCATTCATTGTCTCGCGTCAGTCACACGAAGTATCAAAATTTCCTACGCACGCAAGCTTCCTCTTTTGACAGAGACCAACACCGCCGTCTCCTATCCCCTGCCTATGAGGACGCTCGCGCGCGCTTATTCGTATTCCACGGAGGGACACGCGTATATTTACATAGACGATATTCATCCAGCCGTTCGGCCACGTACAAGTCCGTTCCTACCGCGGCCCGTACGTGCGCGAGCGGTGCCGCGCGTGTCGTTCGCTCGCTCGTACACGCGTCAGTCGCGGACCAGTCGAGCCACCGGTACTATTTTTGTGTGCGGCAAAGAGAGAAGCAGGACGAGCTTCCTTCATAATTTCGGGTCATCAGGCGGATTATAATTTTCATTGCCTCGGAACAGGGAGGCCTCGCGGTTCCTCCCGAAGCTTCCATCGTGCACTCTAGATGTAGGAACCGAGATGGTGTTTCTGGGATGTTAATAGTAGAATTATCTATTAACGTCAAATATCTGGTTTGGAACGTAGTACGACCTGTATCTGTTTGTCATTTCATGGCACTGTTTTCAAGGTGTTATGTCTACGTCAGCATCAGTTCAAATGTAAACACACACACCTGACGCTGATAACAAGCTCCTGCGGGATTTCCTATAAGCGTCAGACGACTACCTTAGAACGATGTACGACCTATATCGATTTCTTATTTCATGGCATTGTTTTCGAGGTGTAATGTCTGCGTCAGCATCAGTTCACATGTAAACACACGCATCTGACGCTGATAACAAACTCCAGCGGGATTTCTTATAAGCGTCAGCCGACTACCTTAGAGCGATGTACGACCTATATCGATTTCTTATTTCATGGCACTGTTTTCGAGGCGTAATGTCTGCATCAGCATCAGTTCAGGTGTAAACACACACACCTGACGCTGATAACAAACTCCAGCGGGATTTCTTATAAGCGTCAGCCGACTACCTTAGAACGATGTACGACTTATATCGATTTCTCATTTCATGGCATTGTTTTCGAGGTGTTATGTCTGCATCAGCATCAGTTCAGATGTAAACACACGCATCTGACGCTGATAACAAGCTTCAGCGGGAGTTCCTATAAGCGTCAGGCGACTACCTTAGAACGATGTACGACCTATATCGATTTCTCATGTCATGGCATTGTTTTCGAGGTGTAATGTCTGCGTCAGCATCAGTTCAGATGTAAACACACACACCTGACGCTGATAACAAACTCCAGCGGGAGTTCCTATAAGCGTCAGACGACTACCTTAGAACGATGTACGATCTATATCGAATTCTCATGTCATGGCATTGTTTTCGAGGTGTTATGTCTACGTCAGCATCAGTTCAGATGTAAACACACACATCTGACGCTGATAACAAGCTTCAGCGGGAGTTCCTATAAGCGTCAGACGACTACCTTAGAACGATGTACGATCTATATCGAATTCTCATGTCATGGCATTGTTTTCGAGGTGTAATGTCTGCGTCAGCATCAGTTCAGATGTAAACACACGCATCTGACGCTGATAACAAACTCCAGCGGGATTTCCTATAAGCGTCAGACGACTACCTTAGAGCGATGTACGACCTATATCGATTTCGTATTTCATGGCACTGTTTTCGAGGTGTAATGTCTGCGTCAGCATCAGTTCAGATGCAAATGCACATGTCTGACGCTGGTAGGAAGTTCCACCTTAAAGGAGAGACTTCCTACAAGCGTCAGGCATCTGTATTTAAACGAAGTGCGACCTAGTTTATTACACTTGTTTATACACTGAAGTATAGACCATCGTGTGTGCCATAAATGCAATAAAATCCGCACTGTACTCCTGAAACATTTCTAAAAGCTGGCGAACACGTAGATTCTAAACCCTACAGAACCATAAATGCAGATACTAGACAGTTCACAAGATATCGTCTTTCGAATGACAAAATTTCAAAAGGTGCAACTTTTACGAATCTAAGCTAAATGCATGACATTATTTTTTTTCTCACTCAAAAATCATATTTTGTTCCCAGGTAGCTAAAACTTCTACGATTTTTCAGGTGAAAGAAGTGACACAGTGAAATCATCACAGCTTCGTAAGGGAGCAGTCCCAAGGGTTCGATTACTACTGTCGTCAGAAGGTATTTTTTTTTTTTTCAAAATGTCCCTCGGGAGGAAGGAACGCAACGATGACACGCGGGGCCACGCGACTCGAAAGGTCTCGAATCGAGACGACCGCGCGAGCAATTCTTTACGCGCGTTAATTTTATTATCCGGGTAAAGCACCTGAATGGCCCGAGTGTATTTTAATCCCTGGCACCGTTTCACGATCTCCGCAAACTCGGATTGGATAGATGATAGGCGCCTCGACTTCGTGCAGCAGGTCATTTATAACGCACTTCGGGCTTCCGTGATAATTGTTCGACCATTATGTCCCGCTCAAACGAATACATCGAGCTGTTTGTCAAACTATTGATAATAGTTGACAGGTATTTGAAATTAGTATAATAGTGCCCGATTTGTCTTACGATTATTCACCCTTGTGGATTGTTCACGGCAAATTGGAAATGGAATTTGGTAGAGATAAATTTTATAGGTATAATTTATGCCTCTTGGTAGTTATATATAAGGTGACTGGATATAATTGAATTGAATAAAGTGAGTTTTGTAATTCTATTTTAATTCTAGCTTAATGTTTCCCAATGAACACCTACGCTAAACACTGCAGAAGGGGTGAAATGTTTTCTAAACAATCTATGTGGATACTGTACTGTTTTAGCAGATCGAAATTACAATCCTCTAGTGGAAGTATTTCGATGTGCACGAGATCATTTAAGAGAACGTATCTTAATTGGTAACGACTTTAATTAATGAGTAGCAATTATTCCTCTGCTATCCAAATTAATTTTTATTATCCAAATATTTTTTATCTGCACAGACTGTTTATTACTGACCAGTTGAACACGAGGAACTTAAGTTTTTGATTTTTAAGGTTCTAGGGTTCTGACTTTAAGGTCATACTAGGATGCAAAAAGAAACATAAAATAGTTTAAGAACAGACACTAAAATTATTGTAGTGTAAGTAACCATGAAGACTTCAATGTCAGTAGAACATTTGAAAAAATCTTATAAACTTTCTCGTTCAAGTTATACATTGCGTGGCATAACTACAAAACCATCCTAAAATTTTCAATTCTTATGTATTGTGGTTAAAATAAAAACGAACCACTTTCATCTAGGGAATATAGTCTATCTTTTTCTGAAGAAATATTATTTCTCAACACGATTTCAGACATGGCATACTAGATTCGTTTTTATTTTAACCACAATTCATTAGAATTGAAAATTTAAGGTTGATTTTATAGTTGTGTCACGGAGTGCATTGGTTAATTGTGTTGAAAAACATTCCCATTTCTCAACATCACCATCTTGTGATTTATCCTCCGAGAACGTGAAATTGCAAACACATCCGCGGTCTATCAATCGCTGGGCTGTTACCTCGACGACTAGTAAACAATGGCTCTCCTCACGAAACTCTGGTCCACAGGAATGGACACGGATATCCGTACGCAACTCATCGACGTGCATTCGTATGTACAGTGTGTCTCACAAACTCTGTCCACTTAAATATCTTGGTTATTTCAAACAATACAAGAAAATGTTGCTTACAGAAGTTGTAGGGTTTAAAGAACTACATAATATGGTATAAATGATATTCTTTCAAGTGGAGGCGTAGAGAAGATCTAGAGGTCAGCTTATTTTTTTTAAATAGAATGTCCAATTTTTTATGCTCGATTTCGATAAATTGGCATATTATGAGTATAAAAGTACGAAAGTGCATTTGTCCTAAAACTTATCCTTGCTGAGATATTTGACAGTATTCATTCTATTACTTTCATTGTGGAACGTATTCGAGGATATGCTCGAAAAAAGCGAATAAAGAAAAGTCAAATATCTCAGTAACGGTAAGTTATAGGACAAATGCACCTTAGTACTTTTATACTCAGAATACGCTAATCCATCGAAATCGAGAATAAAAAATGAGACATTCCATTTAAAAAAACAAAGGAGACTTTGTTTAACAAAACACTCTAGATCTTCTATACGCCTCCACTTGAAAGAATACCATTTATACCATATTATGTAGTTTCTTAAACCCTACAACTTCTGTAAGCAACATTTTCTTGTATTTTTTAAAATAACCAAGATATTTAAGTGGACAGAGTTCGTGAGACACACTGTATGTATACATAATGTATACCTGTATGACATTACGGGTCGAATCGGCCTTGACGTCGTCGCTCGGCTCGCAGACGGATCTTGGTGCCCTGATGCACGCCATGACGTCCAGGCCTCGTCGTTAACGTCATCCAAATCCCATCAATTCAAGCAGAACGCTGCTCGGCCACAACAACAGCAGAATCACTAATTACCGTATCCAATTGAGCCTCGAATACAATCGCGACGCGCAAGCTCGCGGCACCGTCGTCCTCGTAATTGCACTTAACATTCGTCATCCACGCCGATCCTACGGACCAAGAACTCGCCGAGGTACCGATTTGTCGAGGATTAACGGGGATGTTCGCAGCGAGCTGCTGATGGAATGATTAATTCACGCTGATTCACGTTCCAGAGCTGTTCCTGACAATACCGATTGCAACTGCACTGAATCCTCCGATTTCGAGGAGTGAAACACCTCACGATTATTACACTTTAATTGGGACAGTATTGATACTCTTTGCAGGGTTCATCTAATCTTCAAGTATTAAGGGAATACTGATTATTTTTAATTAATCGATGAAAGAGTGATAATAGAATTAGTAATTTAGATGACTCGTACTAAAGGGTATTTATGATAAAACGACTGCAATTGCACTGAATCCCTCGATTTTGAGGAATGAACACCTCGTGATTACACTTTAATTGGGGCAGTATTGATACTCTTTGCAGGGTTCACCTATTCATCAGGTATTAGGGGATTCTTCAAGTATTGGAGGATTTTTCAAGTATCAAAGTATTCTTCACGTATTAAAGTATTCTTGAAGTATTAGAATTTTCATCAAGTATTGGGGTATTAGGGTACTCTTCAAGTACTAGAATAAAATAAAATCCCATTCAACTAATTTCGTTATGTCAACCGAAAGCGTGTGACTTGATATTCTATAATATTTGTTATGTCAGATTAACGTTCTGTGACAATCGCTCAAGAGATCGTAGATCGTTTACCCAAAGTGAGTATCAGATTTCCAAGTGTATTCAGTAGATCATCGATCCAGTACCAGCACGTTCGGTTCAGCTTAATCACGATCACCGTTCAATCGATCGTCCGTGTTCCTCCCTTTATTACCGGAACGATCTTGTGTTATCCCCGGTGCACGTGCTCTCGCAAGAGACGTGTGGTCACGTTCCTTTTAGCTCGGGTATACTCAGAAGCGCATCAGCGGCGCATCAGACGTGCATCGAGCAACGTGCAACAGCCATGCGAACGAGAAAAAAAGCTTCGTAGTCGCTGACCGTTCGCGGAAACGCTCTTGATACGTTCTCACAGTCGTCTTTCGTCGTGAAAGGGGACAGGAGCCCGATCGAGGGTTTCTATTCGAAATGAATAAACAATACCTTCTTCCGTTACCACGTATCCCCAATAAAGAACCTTAGAATTCTTCCGTTAACACGTATATCCTCAATCGAATAATCTTAGAATTCTTCCGTTACCACGTATCTTCCAATACAGAACCTTTGAATTCTTCGATTAACACGTATCCCCTAATCGAATAACCTTAGAATTCTTCCGTTACCAGGTATCTTCCAATACAGGACCTTTGAATTCTTCCGTTAACATATATAGTATGTATTCCTAATCACAGAACCTTTGAATTCTTCGATTAACACGTATCCTCGATCAAATAACATTAGAATTCTTCTGTTACCACGTATCTTCCAATACAGAACCTTTGAATTCTTCCGTTAACATGTATCCCTAAAGATAGGACCTCTGAATTCTTCCGTTAACACATATCCCCAATCGAATAACCTCAGAATTCTTCAGTTACCACGTATCTTACACTACAGAACCTTCGAATTCTTCGGTTAACACGTATCCCCAATCAAATAACATTAGAATCGTTACCACGTATCTTCCAATACAGAACCTTTGAATTCTTCGATTAACACGTATCCCCTAATCGAATAACCTTAGAATTCTTCCGTTACCACGTATCTTCCAATACAGGACCTTTGAATTCTTCCGTTAACATATATAGTATGTATTCCTAATCACAGAACCTTTGAATTCTTCGATTAACACGTATCCTCAATCAAATAACATTAGAATTCTTCTGTCACCACGTATCTTCCAATACAGAACCTTTGAATTCTTCCGTTAACATGTATCCCTAAACACAGAACCTTTGAATTCTTCCGTTAACACATATCCCCAATCGAATAACCTCAGAATTCTTCAGTTACAACGTATCTTCCACTACAGAACCTTCGAATTCTTCGGTTAACACGTATCCCCAATCAAATAACATTAGAATTCTTTCGTTACCGCGTATCTTCCAATACAAGACCTTTGAATTCTTCGGTTAACACGTATCCCCGAACAAATAACATTAGAATTCTTCCGTTACCGCGTATCCTCCAATAGGGTTCTCTATTTGAAGTTAAATTCTAAGGTTAAAATTTAACTTTTGACTTTCATGACCCCAAATACAAAATGTTCTTCCACAGTGGTTCACCAAGACGATATATCTTCATTGTGCAATACTTCGACATGTTAGCCTAAGATCCATCAAATCATTTTCCTATCGCACCAAAAGGCTTCCTTTCTCCAAGAACAAATAACAATCTAACACTTCCACGTATTAGCTTAAGGTTCTTCCAGCTCCATATAATTTTCCCATATCACCAAAAATCTTTCTTTCACCAATAACAACCACGACAACATCGGTACACAATTCCATAGAGTCCAACTTCTGTACCCTTCGAGACCAAGAAGAAAGAGGCCGAAGGTACTTCCGAAGTGGAAGCAACTCGCGCACTATTTTAAGAAGAACACACAGAGAAAGAGAGACAGAGAACCGAGTTCGTGGTTCCCGACCACGATCTCCCACTCGATGTTATCCAATTATTCAATTTCGCCGGGCGAACAGTCGTCACCCCGTGTAAACACGAATGGTAATCCACTTGTGCCTTTTTCACCGCTATATTATTATCCAATCATTCAAATCAACGATGGCTTCTCGTTCCCTTATGATTACTCCAATCGGAACTTTCTTTTCTCCTTTTTATTCATCCGTCTGTCCAACTCTATTAACACAATCTATTCGATTTCTTCGATTCATTCGATCGATCCAAACGTTCTGTCGATTTCATTTATCGATCAACGATGCTTCACCATTTAATGGCTCGCGACTGATCGTTGTTTCAAGTTGGTTCGGATGAGGATCTTACGGTACCGTGTTGATCACCAGCACGCACGTGGAGGCACATCGTTCTCTTATAGCGATATATATGTATACTTGTTGCCGAAACGACGCGTCTCGACGGCGCGACGCACCGGACGTAACTGAATACAAGCCTTGGCGCACCACGCTTCTCTATGCGTACCGGCTCTCTTTCTCCTCCCATCGTCCCCTTTCACACCCTTTTTCCGTCTTCGCTTCTCTTTTTCGATTCTATCCCGTCACCACACACTCTCTCTTTCTCTCGGTCTGCGTTTGTCCCTCCTTTACTCTCTGTTTTTCACCGAATCTTTACCGTTTGTCCCTTTGTTGGCAGATCCCGACAACACTGTCTTGTTGGAGGTTCATTCAGGTCGATTATACGGGTCGTCGGTGGTCTCTAGGTAGGAAATGAATGCTCCGAAATGTTTTGAAGTCTCTTTTTTTAACACTAGAAATACCAAGCAAGTCAAAATGACTTGTCAGTACAGTCATACAACGACGATTAAAATGTTATCACAATACATTTTCTCAGATCTTTTGCACCTTTTATTACGACATGAGAGTGAAGAATTAGTCAATTTTTAATTTTTACGTTATCACTGACAAAGTAATTTTCTTCTCTCCTCAAAAAGTATGCAAAAAATATTTTACTGTAGAAGGTTGTAAATATTCTTCTGCCATTTCCCAAGATAAATTAACATAGATTTTAAGTAGTTCATAGTTAGTAAATTAATTCTTATTCCGAAATAACGAGGAAAAAATAAGGAAAATCAAAATCTAATGTAAATATGTTGGTAATGGTCGAGGGACTTACGAAATTCCGGAATTAGAGAAAAGAAAGTATGATAAATCTAAAAAAACCTATTCCCAGTAACGAAATAGGAATTCGAATGTTCAGTATTTCCATGATGTAACAAAAAGTGGTCTAACAAAATTAATTCTTATTCCGAAATAACGAGGAAAAAATAAGGAAAATCAAAATCTAATATAAATATGTTAATAATGATCGAGGGACTTACGAAATTCCGGAATTAGAGAAAAAAAAGTATGATAAATCTAAAAAATCCTATTCCCAGTAACGAAATAGGAATTCGAATGTTCAGTATTTCCACGATGTAACAAAAAGTGGTCTAACAAAATTAATCCTTATTCCGAAACAACGAGGAAAAATGAAAGAAAATCAAAATCTAATGTAAATATGTTAATAATCGTCGAGGGACTTACGAAATTCGGGAATTAGAGAAAAGAAAGTATGATAAATCTAAAAAAACCTATTCCCAGTAACGAAATAGGGATTCGAATGTTCAGTATTTCCACGATGTAACAAAAAGTGGTCTAACAAAATTAATCCTTATTCCGAAACAACGAGGAAAAATGAAAGAAAATCAAAATCTAATGTAAATATGTTAATAATCGTCGAGGGACTTACGAAATTATGGAATTACAGAATAGCAAAGCTCGAGAAGAACAGAAGGAGGAGGACGCAATAAAAATTGCCGCGGGGTCCCGTCGTCTTCCGAGAAGATAGTATCTTTTCTCTTCGGGCGAAAATAACGCGACGCAGCCCGAGGGATGGAAATAGGAACACGAGAGTGGCTAGAGAGAAAAAGGGGAGGAGAGGATCTCGAGACGAGCCGCTCGATTATGAGTCGTTTTAATTCAGCTTAACTGAAGACCCGGGGCGGATTGAGCGAAATGGTGGCGCCCGGGCATTTCCTTGGTCGAATTAACGTAATCGAGGAGAGGCTATAAATTCGTCGATAAACGATGTTAGATTGTCGATTAGTTCGCTCACAATTAGTTACGAAGTCATCCACGACTTCGATGTTTCTCTTATATTAACGAGGTTTTCTTGTTCGGTAGGGTATATTTTAAGGATCTTTTAATAATTTTTTCTCAGACGAGATATATTGTTTGCCATTCAAACGTGTATATGTTATTAACACTAGAACTACCAAGTAAGTCAAAATGACTTATCAATACACTCTTACAACGACGATTAAAATGTTATAACAATCGATTTTCTCAGACCTTTTGTAACTTTTATTACGATACGACATTAAGGAAATTAGTTAATTCATAAATTTGTAAATTTCTAAAAGTTTGCCATATTTATCGATCGAACGAAAAAGATATGTCTTTATCGTTGGTAGTTCTAGTGTTAAGGGTTGAAATTCGTTATTTCTCTTTGATTCCAACCAAACTGAAATTCTATACATCAAATTTTATTTCTCTAATAATTTCTTAATGCATAAGCAACAGATTTCCGGTTGTCTCACCCACCACCAGTCACAGACTGCGCACTCCGATATTAGAATGAATCACTCGTTGATGTCGTTTCAATGTCGTTTTCGTCGCGTCCCTGCGCGCCGTTGTCCAATTTTAATTTCCGAACCAGCGAAAGCCATTAAATGCAAATGAGCACGGTGTCCCGGTCGTTTTGTTGGCGTTCGATTCGAAAAATAGAGGAGGACCACGCGCGTACCACGACTCGAAGAGAATTCCATGAGTGGACAATGACAGGCCGCGCTAAAGGGTGACCATGAGAATTCTCGACAGGTGCCTGGTACTATCGATCGCTATTCCGAACGATTTTCACATAGAAGCACCATCATTAATTGTAATTCTGGCTATAGAGTCGCCTTTAACTGCTTTTTTCCGAAATGTGTTAAATATGTTTTAGACCAGGGGTTCCAAATATTTTGGAATTTACAGTTTGGCCCATCTAGGTAAAACTTTGGGAACCCCTGCGTTAAACCCTTAGTATATTTAATATTAATATTGATTAAATAGTTAACATACAGGGTGGACCAGTAATTTT
This sequence comes from Dufourea novaeangliae, assembly GCF_001272555.1. Lineage (NCBI taxonomy): Eukaryota > Metazoa > Arthropoda > Insecta > Hymenoptera > Halictidae > Dufourea > Dufourea novaeangliae. Next base: position 881,904 of record NW_015374058.1, on the reverse strand, counting down.
AACCAGCAGGAAAATACCCATTACTTTCGAATTGCGAAACGATTTTATTTAACAAAAAAATGATCGCCACATCACGAATATAATATAAGTGGCACGATTCTTTATTTCCAATTCTAAGTTTATCTTTATGGCTAAATACTAAATATAACAAATTCAGAGAATAACTACTCTGATGAATCTTTTTTGTATGATCCTCGAGGCGACTCTCGATTTCATGATCCAACCGCGCGCTCGCGAAGCAGAATTTCTCTGTATTGCAGGGCTGACGTGTTTCAAAGTGAAAACTCGGCGGAAATTCCGGTTGAATTGCTCTGCGTGGGGGGAGAACGGGCACGCGCGCAGTTCGAAACGTAAATTGCTACTTTAACCCCAGGGCTCTCGATGTACCTAGCGAACTTAATGCCCTCGCGGGATGAAATTCAGCTGAAGGTTGACGAAGACTTGAAGTTCGATCGATTTGCGATGTATAACAGTAAACCTTCGAGGATAATTTATTTAAACATTTCATTTTGAAGATTAAACAGATGTGAAACCAAAGTCAGTACCTTTGAAACTAGTCTGAGTCAGTGATTAATTTTTTATTGTTCACCAAGAGATAAATAGTTAAATTTGCAATTTCTCCAAAACAAAGTCACCGAATTTCAGCTAAATTTACCTACACATTACAGAATGACATCATTTGTTAAGGGAAAAATGTGTAAAATTGACACGAGGGACGGATAAGGGTTAAATAAATAAAACACAAAATTGTTTTCCAATTTCTTTATACAGAAATCAGCTGTCCCGATACTTACGAATAATAGTGTACATTTAATTCCCAGAACTTTTCAAATCGACGTAATTTACTCCCGGCACTTGGCTACTCGATGGATTTCATTCTTCCGCGGTTTCCGTCGAGATTCATTGGGGAAGTTCGCGTCGGTTGCGACAGCTTCCGCGAGATGGACAGGAGAAAGTGGTAGGGCTGCTCGCGAGGGTTTGGCCAGCGGAGAGTGAAAGGGCGGAAAAGGGGTGGCTTTGTCGTCTGATTACAGAGGGGGCCACTCCGTTGACCGGCCAAGAGAATGGGACGATGAAATTAGGTTTGCCTTGGCCAACGATATCGAGACCGGCCAGCCAGTCGAAATGAAAAAGATGCGGTTACGATGAAGGGTGGAGTAACGATCGTGAGCAAATAATCCTCGGAACGAGATGAAATTATTCTCTCTTTGTCCGATCGTACACTTGATCGGGCACGATTGGATAAGATAATTGTGGACGTTCGTTTTAATCGAGGATTTCGAGAGCCGTTGGTACTGTGAATTTTTCAGCAAATTCACGGTTTAACGATTAATTTAGAGGGATGAAAAATTACGTAGACATTTGGGTTTCGTTACTGTGAAAATGAAATGGAAATATTACTCATTATTACTAGACTGCGGATTTTTTGCATTTGGAGTCTATAGAGCTCCCTGAAATACGATAAAGGGTCAATGTCTCATTAAATGCAACGAGTTTTTTATTTTATTTTCCACTCAATAACATACTTAGGCGAAGAAAGAAATTCTTGCATTTGATATTGCCTTTATGAATTCCTTCACAAAATGTCATTTTGCATATAAATCCGTGGTCTACTGGATTATTATGAAATTTTTTATTCCACATTTAAATCTGTTCATTTAACAGAAAAAAAATGAAATTCTTTTCTGGTACGATTTACTTTGATCTAAGACGGTGATAAATTTGCTTTCTAAAAAACTTCACTTAACTTGAACTCTGAAAAAAAATATATCTTTCTATTTTTCTGATAGCTTGTTCCTAATTTAAAAAGAAATTCTTAATTGGTTCATCGTATTAGTTTTATCAATTTTTATAGTTCTAAGAGAATTCTCAATTTTTCATATGCATGGTAGCTTATTTTACACAGATTTCTCGAGGCAGTATCTACATTTCATGTAAAAACAGAATTAAGTGTATTAAGGATTGCACACTTCTATCCTCTTGGATATGCTACGATCAGTTTTTTTGTTTGTTTTTATTTGGCATCGCTGCTCGACGAACACAGAGTGTCAGTCTTGTACACGAGTATCCTGTTCGTGTGATAATTGTGGAGAGTGCTCGTCGACCTGTCAAAATTTATGCACATAAGAAAGATGCACTTATGCTGGTTGTTCTCTTTGTTTTTTTTTTTTTTTTCGGTGGACATCGGCCCCGAGTTTTTCTTTCCCCTCTCGTTGATGCTCGTTGCAAATGAACCACGTACTGACCCACCCTCTCGTCAACGACCGTTTCTCCCTTTCGACGTATCTTTTATTCCCACATTTCCCATTCCCCATGGAATTCCCTATGGAGTTTCTCGCTTTCTTTGCGACTGATCGAGCTGAAAATGTTGAACAATCTGTTATTCGAATGTCCAACTGGTATTTCAAGATATTTCTATTGTTAAATTCGTTCTACGTATTCTTTCGTTAACCTTGCGATTTTTTTCTAGCAATCGAAAGCTTTTAAGAATGTTCTGTTAAATGATCAGATAAATTTATAATTATTAAAAGTTTGCGTGGGCCATCTTCAGTGGGATGAAACCAAAATGGCTGCAGATCGACCGTAGCGTTACCGTTTGCATTTGTAAAAATAAAATCGACTGAAGTTGAGAACCTCTCTAACCGAGTTATCGTCCCCTAAGAACGAACAGAGAATGCACCCACTTCCCTCAGGATGGGAAGCGTACGTGTCCTGTGCACCGCGGCACAAAACGTATCGTACACCCTCGAGATTCGAGGAAACTCGTTGTCATGGCTACGAAAATCCGGAAGGAACAAGTTATTTTTACGTGACGTGTCTCTCCGTGAAACCTCGCCGTCCCCGTGTCTTTCCGATTTATTCTCGACGTTTCGTGGTTTACTTTACAAACCAATGACAAATCTTCAGCGATTCATCCCCTTAATCTTTCGTTGGAAATAATCACTGTACTTTTAACTTTGATACTATTTCAATGAGCGCTATGGTGAGCATTCACATTAAAAAATTAATTCTAAATCTCTAAAATTTATTTTAAAAAAAAAAAAAGAAATACGTTTATATACCACTAAAGACTACAACACATTCAAATTTGAACAGAATCCAAAATGGTGTTCGAAAAAGTGTCCGATTTCGCGTGGAATGACTCTAAAAACAACAAAGATATTTCAGGTGTAAACGTTAGATGACTCACCCTGTATATTTGAATCGCAACAGTGACACGAAACTGGGCCCTACCCTGCCATTGTACATTGTGCACGGCGTGTGGGCATCCAATACACGGGTCTGGCCCACACGATGCCGCCTTAACGATCCTTAAGCCGCCGCCACACACATACAAACGTACCGTCGCGAAAACAACCCGACGATACTTTCCCTGGTGGGACGACGACCACGGTGTATCTCATCCTTCTCCGCGGTGAATGTGTAAACTCTTACCGTTGCTTCTGTTAAGAGTCCTGCCACTATTATTTACACCGCTCGGCACGGAATGAAGGGAGTGTTAAGTGGTTTCGCGCGAGCATGCGCGTTAACAATGCCTCGGACGGAATTAGCACGACGAATCGCGCGTAGGAAAACCGTGGAAAATACGCTTGTTACGCAAACCCACGTGGATGCTTTCTCTGGATAAGAATCTGGAGATTGTTCGGTACTCTGTGGCTGTATTTTATCGTTCCGTGACTATTTTCTGAGAATCGTTTATACACAGTGACTGGAAATTTTGAAATATTTGTCCGATTAAATTTATGCTGGGAACTACGAATTTTTGGAATTAAGAAATTTTATTGGAAAACAGTGGTAGGAGTGAAGATATTCAAAGTGGACATAGTTATTGCAACCACCTTGTATAATAAGTCTTCGTAACCGCAATTTTTGTCGTAAACGTCCAATCACTGGGACATTTACCGTAGATCCTGGTGGCCTGAAGGGAACCGACCTAACGTTCCTGATCCGTGGCCGTTCGCGGAACCGTAGAGAGCATCCGCGTACACTTTTGCATTACGGATTCGACGGGCGTCACGTCGAAATTACGATGATTCTTTCGACTCACGTATCGCGATTTCGTATGGAAGACGGGACCGCCACGGTCTCGCTAACTTACTCCAAAAAGCTTTAACGAGCCTCGACGTTTGCCGAGGGGTCGATCGCGGGGAAACTGTATACAGGGTGGTCCACGCAACTTGTTCATCCAGAACAACTTCTAAAGTATGCATTGTATGAAACATTTTTTTATTTAATTCTCTAGAAAAGTTGTATAGGTTGGTGGGATACATTATATAATGTATATATTTTTTTTTTGTAAACGGAGGCGTTTCGGAGATTTGAAGGTCAATTTCGTTTTTTTAAATGGAATGCTATACTTGTTGTGCCAGAATATCGAAGAGCCGTAAATTTTGAGTAAAACAGTACTGACCTTTATTAGCTGTAAACTTAATAATTAACGAATGATTGCACTTTGTTTCTTGAAGCTGGTCTGTGCGTAATATCAAGTTGGAGATTCAATACCAGCAGAAATTTCTGTTAGACTTCTTCCATTCACTAACGTAGGTGTTCGTAATGGTGTCCATTGACATTAATACACTGATGTAATCTATTAATCAACGAGGAAACTTATGCAGATACCAGTTTCAAGAAACAAAGTGAAATTGTTCGTTAATTATTAGGTTTACGGCTAATAAAGGTCAGTACTTTTTTACTCAGAATTTAATGCTTTTCAATATTTTGACATAAAAAATATAGCATTATATTTAAAAAAACGAAATTAACCTTCAGATCTCCGAGACGACCCCACTTACAAAATATATATATGCATTACATAATGTATCCCTCTAAACCATATAACTGTTATATAAAAAATTTTTTCATACAATGCATACTTTAGAAATTATTCAGGGTGAACGAGTTGCCTGGACCACCCTGTATTCTGACGCTCGCGTCTGATTCGACGCGTCCTTGTTGCCCCGAGGACAAACGGGAACAGGAAGAAAGGGTCGTACTTCGTTTCTATATCGTCGAGTAAACGAACTTGTCATTCAGGGGAGAAGAACGTGTCACTCTTTAATTGTCCATTGGCAGAAATGAAGCATTGCTGACTCTGATAGTGTATGATTCTGTGATTATTAACGAGACAACTGAATCTCGAACGGTGAGTCGATTGGGCCAAGTTATGCAGAAAATTACCAACCCTTGAAATGGTAAAAAATATTTAGTCACCTACCGAATTACTGTTATCCTAGACTGTTTTACTTAAAATAACAAATAAACGTTATGAAGATATACATAAAGAAAAAGCAGTACTTAATTTCCTTTTTCCATTAATTTTTAAAAAATGATCAAACATTGATTGGAAGAGTAAGAACAACGACTTCCTTACTAGCGAAAACGAAAATAAGGTACTAATGAATAACCTGTAATTGTAATATTTGAGCTAGTAATATAAGATCATAGAAAGCAATGTCGATAAAATTCAACGATTCGTTAAATTTTTTAGATTAATATTTGGGTGACAGTGATTGACGACGAACATTCCAACTTTTTCTAAAAAATTAAAAAAGAAATTACATTTTGTTTACAATAAGGAACAAAAATTTGTTCCTTCCACTTATATGTAATTTTTTTTCCATTTAAGTATTCCATTAAGATAAAAAGTATAAATCGCCATATGGAGCCGCAGGTAGATACGACACCAAACGCGTGAGCTACCTTAAGGTGAGCGGAGGCAAGTACCATTTTTACTAATTCACTCACGGGCTCCGTTAGAGCTCTCTCAGCGAGCTTTATGGTTATTACGAAACAAGAAAGACGTGTCTCCGTGGGGACACTGAGTGCTGAATAGTTCTTCGTTGTCAAGGCATTTTCCTACCTCAACGAGGGGGAGAGAAAAAAAAGGGTCCCCCATTCTACGCGTCCGCGTAAACGAAGGGCGTACCGTGACGCGTAACAAGCGTCGTATTCTCGTCACGCGACACGTCACGATATTCTGAAAGCACGTGCTTTCGCTCTTCCAGCTGTGTACGATGGCCCTCAGAGGACCACCGCGGGACACGAGCCGATGACGATGTCGAGGGAAATAATAACACTCGGATATCGAAAACGATGACGTTAAATTCATATGGCCCTCAGAGGACCACCGCGGGACACGAGCCGATGACGATGTCGAGGGAAATAATAACACTTGGATATCGAAAACGATGACGTTAAATTCAGCTTTTTCTTCGATGAAAGGGCAGACAGTGATGGGGGATAGTATCTATAGTGTTTTCGGTAGAGTTGAATCAAGATAGAATTTAATAAATAAATAAAATACAAATTGTAGAAGTTAGAAATACTTTAAGATTGCAACGTCGATTAGTACAGGAAGTTTTGAACATTTAAAAAGAAAACGGTGGAAGTGTATTTGGAAAATTTATGGAAAATGTTGGCACTTTTTAATAACACTCGGATATCGAAAACGGTAACGTTAAATTCGGCCCTTTTCTTCGATGAAAGTGCAGACACTGATGGGGGATAGTATCTATAGTGTTTTCCGTAGAGTTGAATCAAGATAGAATTTAATAAATAAATAAAATACAAATTGTAGAAGTTAGAAATACTTTAAGATTGCAACGTCGATTAGTACAGGAAGTTTTGAACATTTAAAAAGAAAACGGTGGAAGTGTATTTGGAAAATTTATGGAAAATGTTGGCACTTTTTCTGATCAAACGAATAATCCGCCTACGAAGGTCGAGTTTCAGAAATGGCACAGCGATTCAATGACGAAAGCCCGCGTCGTAGAGAAATCCGATCTCGTTCCTCTTTTTCATTGCATGAAAACCTACCCCTTACTTTTCCACGGTTCGTAACGGCAAACAGCGAGGAGACAGTAAAAACAGCAAAACGACGAAAAATTGCTGCGTACGTACGAGAGATACGATAGCCGAAAACGACATTTGATATCAGCGACGAAATTCATCGTCCTGTGGTTATTTACACAGTATCCTCCGAAATACGTAATACAATACGAATATGATAATGACTCTATACAACTCAGCGAATAAAAATTATATGGTGAAATTATCTTCGTGTGTTTTTACCATCTCTTAAACCGTGAAATGTGTCGAAATCAAGATTAAAACAGAAATTTAATACTAGCCATATAGTATTATTAAACTGCGAAACTTTATGCAAATTCCAAAAATTCAGATAGTATTGTTTAAAAATAAAATGGAGCAGTTATTAGGTCTTATACCACTTTCAAGAAGAACGGCACATTTGTTGGTGTTCATCCAGCAGGATACGACATATTTATTTAATCAGGATATCGTCGAGTGCATACGTAACTCTAATATTTTTTTGGGGGTATCGTCCTGAAGAGACACACAAGCAGTGTTGTAGATTAAACAGAAGAAACGCGAATATTTGTGTACTTAAGCCGACGTTCGTCTGACTAACAAGGAAAATATTCCGTTTTCCCGTAATCTGGAAAGGGTGGCTGCTTATATTCGTGATATGAAAGTATAAAAACACGAAGAGCATGGATTTAGATCTGTTTATAGATACCACATCCTTTTTCCGACAGCATTTTCTGAGTACAGAACTCGATTAGTGTAAATTTTACATTCTGAAAAAGTAGTTCCATATTTTGAAAAAATGGGTCTACGAATTATGCGAATATTTATTTGGGTTTTTCCTTGTTAACGTTATTTTTGGAGACACGAATTCTTTCCATTATACTCTGCTTTGCAAGAAAATCTTCCATTTACTATAAATATTTAAGAATCCATTTATTCTTTCTTTTAAAACAAGATCAAATTTCACTGTTTAAATGAGACAACCCTCAGGCAATTCAGTCTAAATACCACACGTGGTGATAGCAAAAAATTTCCTTAAAATCATAGTTACTAAAATTGAATAATATTATTATCATTTATTCACACTCCTTTAATTCTCTGTTTTCTATAATTCAGTGAATCTATTAATTTTTTTATAACTCTTCTTAAACCCCAACCTTTATGACCCTAATCCAATCCTAATTCTGACTACGTCCTCGTTTTCCTATTCCATCTCTTCCATTCCTTTCCATTTCTCCCACCTCTATTATCCTCCTGAAATTAAATAATAAAATTTTTCCGTGTGCCACTGTTTTCCTCAACATTCGAAAATTATAATATGCTCAAAAATTTACCATTCCAACGGTCCCATAGTAATGTTATTGTTCCATCGATAGGATCCTGATTTCCCATCACCGACGACGATAAAAATTCCAACCTACAGAAGCAATACAATGCGCAATACCGCGCACAGACGGCTGGGAAAGAAGAGGTGGAAGACAGAAAGAGGGAGGAGGAGGAGGAGAGCAAAAGAGGGCGGACAACCCCGACGATGGAGCAATTTTCGTGGGGCTGCAAATTGGCAATTGGACGATAAATGATTTAGGTCGCGTACGCGCGTTCCTACATGCAGCCCAGAGCTCCGACGGGGGCGAGCCTACCCCAAGGCGAGAGGAACGCGAATCGCCGCCATAGCTCTCGACTATCTTACCAGCAAAATAGATCTTTAATTCAATCGCTGCCGGCCGGTGTGACTCACGGCTCTTTGCACACGGATCAATTTGGTGAGCCGCCCACGCGCGTGACGAATGCTCCGAACACCGGGGATGAATTACACCTGCGAGAACTTATTACTCGTAAAAACGTGAACATAGTTCGAACAATTCAAGCATGTTTCGACTTCCATGAGTATGAGAAGTATGAACGGTTCAAACATAGTCTGGACTTGCGACGACATGTTTGAATAGTTCAGGCATAGTCTTGAGTTCTAACGAGAAGTTTGAATAGTTCGGGGATAGCCTGAACTTCTGACGAGAAGTTTCAACAGTTCAAACGTGTTTGGACTTCTATTAGTATTAGAAGTTTGAATAGTTCAAACGTAGCCTGAACTTCTGACGAGAAGTTTCAGCAGTTCAAATGTGTTTGGACTTTCACGAGTACAAGAAGTTTGAATAGTTCAAACGTGTTTGGACTTACGACCAGAAGTTTGAATAGTTCAAGCATAGTCAGGACTTCTGACGAGATGTTCGAACAGTTCAAACGTGTTTGGACTTCCATGAGTACGAAAATTTGTTCAAATGTGTTTGGACTTTCACGAGTACAAGAAGTTTGAATAGTTCAAACGTGTTTGGACTTCCATTAGCATTAGAAGTTTGAATAGTTCAAACATAGCCTGAACTTCTGACGAGAAGTTTCAGCAGTTCAAACGTGTTTGGGCCTTCACGAGTACAAAAAGTTTGAATAGTTCAAACATGGTCTTTACTTCTGACGACATGTTCGAACAGTTCAAATATATTTGGACTTCCACGAGTACAAGAAGAATGAACGGTTCAAACATAGTCTGGACTTGCGACGACATGTTTGAATAGTTCAGGCATAGTCTTGAGTTCTAACGAGAAGTTTGAATAGTTCGGGGATAGCCTGAACGTCTGACGAGAAGTTTCAACAGTTCAAACGTGTTTGGACTTCCATTAGTATTAGAAGTTTGAATAGTTCAAACATAGCCTGAACTTCTGACGAGAAGTTTCAGCAGTTCAAACGTGTTTGGGCCTTCACGAGTACAAAAAGTTTGAATAGTTCAAACATGGTCTTTACTTCTGACGACATGTTCGAACAGTTCAAATATATTTGGACTTCCACGAGTACAAGAAGAATGAACGGTTCAAACATGGTCTGGACTTGCGAAGGGATGTTCGAGTAGTTCAAGCATAGTCCGAACTTCTGTCTCTCTGAATTAACCAGTAGGTTATCGTACAGAAACAAAAATTCAAACTCGGCTCTGAAATGAATCGTCTGCAGTGAAATGTCAAGTCGACGTTGCGGATTGGTCTGAACAAAAGTGTCCATCATACCAGCTGCTCTCAAACCTCTCCGAAATGTAGAAGAAAATTTCGTCCTGTTCCTTTACGCAACCGTGGAAATTCCATACCATTTCCAAATACTATACCGGACACCACGTATCCGTATACAGCTGCAGCGATTAAATTGACGCAGAATCCGGCATATTGTCGGGCGTAATCGAGCGGAAGAGGCACGTACACAGACTGTTCTATGCCCTGCAATGCTCCCCATCATCCTCCCGGCCGGTGACTTACGTTTCCCTGATCTGGCGATCCGCCAACACCGTGTGCACACGCGTTATCCTCCGATTCTTTTCATCCTGGCCATTCCTACGGTAACACGCCTTCCCGACTGTTCGTGGCGGGTATGTGCGCACCTGTGTGCACTTCGCTCCGCGATTCGACCATCGATTATCGAATTGCGTGTATAGCTATGGGTTCTCGCAAACCGTTCAAACGTGTTTGGACTTACGACCAGAAGTTTGAATAGTTCAAGCATAGTCAAGACTTCTGACGAGATGTTCGAACAGTTCAAACGTGTTTGGACTTTCATGAGTATGAAAATGATGATCGGTTCAAACGTAATCTGAACTTCTGACGAGAAGTTTGAACAGTTCAAACATGTTTGAACTGACATGAACATAAGAAGAATGAACGATTCCAATACTGTCTGGACTTCTGATGAGAAGTCTGAATAATCCAAGCATGTTTGAACTTCTACAATCGCGAAAAGTTTGAACAGTCCAGAGATAGTTTTAACTTCTAATAAGAAGTTTTGACGGTCCAAACACAGTTTGGACGCGGCGAGGCGTTCAAACTAAGGGTCAAGTCGAAATATTTCAAGTCACTCGAGTTGACCAAGCGTCTGGCGTAAGGGTGCGTGAAGTTTCTGAAATCCTTGGTCAGAATGTACCCGGACCCCATCGTTGGATGGTTAAAATAAAAAGTAACATAATTGGACACTAATCTAAATAGTAGGACAAAGCAATGCTCAAGGATATCAACTTGAAAAACCAAGTAAAAGGTACTACAAACAATAAACAAACAAAACCAAACGAGTTCAGTCGATTTCCCTGGTTAACAGATTGAAAACCATCGAGAAAATCTCGCCTAACACCTATATGTGCCACAGTAAACAGTCTCACGAAGAATCCCACATTGCTTTGTCGCCGAAATTGCCGTGCGATCTCCAGCAACGGGTTTCACGCGTATCCAGATAATTACTTTAAAGCACGGCAGTTCCGTGACGGCTAATAAACAAAGTCAATGTCTCCTTTGATCGTAGAGGGCCATCCTTTGCGCACCGAGAGAGACCGTTCGGTAATGAAAGCGACTTCGTCGCCACGGTCGGTTGATGCTTGGTGGGACAAAGAGGACGATTCCCTTGTAATACGTACAGGGAAGGGAAAACGGAGGGACCTTCTTCGTTCGCGATGGAAGATGCTGGTAGCCGGGTGGCAGCCCTTAAAGTAAACATCGCGAGAGAGCGGATCGAGCCTTCTTGAAGGCGGGAGGGCTGATCAAAGTACCTTCACACCCTCGGGCAGCATATTTGATAACCTCACGAATCGACCCTTCGCGCTCGAGGATCCTTGAGAGCCCCTCCACTGAAAAATTGCTCGGCTTTCGGAAGAAAAGACACCGCGGTACGGCCCCGAAATTGATTCTTTTCTGACGGAACGGTCCGATGGAATCGATGACGACTGTGAACGATTTAGTGAACTGAGAAATAAATAAAAATAACGTGGTAGTTAATTAATAGAGTGGGAATTTATGTATTTATAGCGTATAGGATTGTTTGAAGCTAAGTGTAATAAAAGAATTAAGAAAATCTGTCGGGCATTTTATTTAACTTTGGACCTAATACAATCTTTACTTAGAAGAGAGGGGACTGTTTTACGTCACTCCAGTTTCTGTAAATTGAGTCGGAAACTCCTGTGTTTGCATAAACAACCGTAGTCTGGTGATTAATTTGAAAGGTTAATGATTAGAGGATTTTGTGTATTTATAACACACTTGACTGTTTAAAGCTGGTTATAGTAAAATATTTAGTAAGTTTAATGAGGTTTTTGGTCTGCTTGGACCCTGATAGAACCCTTTACAGTGATAAAATATTTATTTTTAATTCCATTCCCTGTGGTATACCTAGTCTATGAAAAATCAGTATTTATGTAAATATTCACAGTTGGACAACCCATTTAATCACATTACATTAAGCAACATTTTCCTATTTTCAGTTGTAAATTACAATCCTATAGTTTCTCGAGCCAAACTATGAAATCTCTTTATAATTTTGGTTACTTACGTAAAAATTATATTACTCATTTGTCACTATTTTACAGTAAAATAGTACGTATACAATCTTCTTTACAGCAAACTTTTCACTGTCATTTAGCAATTGTACTACATCTCTGTTTCAGTACCTAAATCTTTTCATTTACATAAACATTCACAGTCTATTAATAAATTAGCGTCACCCACAAAATCTCTTAAACCGAGACGAATTCGTAACGAGTTCATTTACGAAATCAAAGTCAATTATGACCCGGACCAAACAAAGCTTCCAACAAAACGAGCAATAATCCGACCGAGTAGGTTCGCATCGAGGCAAATCGTCTGGTTTAATCGGAAGCATCGAACCACCACGAAAATCACGTTGTAAATCGTATTTGCGCAGTATACGTTTAATATTCAAATCGGCACACGCAGGATCCCGTGAATCACGATTGATCCGCGTGGAATCGGACGCGCGCGGCCGTGCGCCGTTCGCTTTTATCAATTCCAGAGCCGAAAATAACGGGGAACAAAGTGCGGTCGCCGCAAAACCGCCCGCGGGAACCCGATGATATGAAGTAAAACTCGATAGCGTCGTGCCGCAAATTTGCAGCTCGGTTTCCGAAATTAGCTCGATGAGGGACGCGGAAATCGGCTCCTGGCCCCCGTACCCGCCTCGGGGGATGAAACGCGGAAGAGGCGGGCAGCGAGAGAGCAGCCTGGCGAACGAGAACGTAGCGAAACCGGTGTGCGTGGATTGGCCCAACTGTAATGAAACTGTGTTCATAAAATCTCTCTTGCGCTGCATTTTCAACGATCGACGGTGATCTCCTTGAGAATGCACGGTTACTTTGATTTTATTAGAAACATCAGGCGGTTTAAAGTTCAGAGTTGAAGGTTCTAGGTTTAATATTGAAGGTTCAGAATTGAATATTCAAAGTGGAAAGTTGAAGGTTCAAGGTTGAAGTTTAAAGGTTAAAGTTTAAAGGTCGAAGGTTGAAAGTTGAAGGCTGAACATTGAAGGTTGAAATTCAAAGGGTGAAGGTTGAAGGTAGGAAGTTGAAGTTTAAAGGTTGAAGATTGAAAGTTGAAAATTGAAGGTCTAAGTTTGAAGGTTGAAGATTGAAGGTTTAAGTTTGAAGGTTTAAATTTTAAGGTTTAAGTTTGGAGGTTTAAGTTTGGAGGTTTAAATCTGAAGGTTAAATATTGAAGGTTTAAAATTTAGTGTTTAAGGTTCAAGTACTAATGCCACTGTTGCTTCAACTTGAAGTGAGACAATGTGTATAATTTCCTCAATTTTTTTTATAGGATGATGAATAGTATCGATCTTTAAGTACTCACTTACAATGTATACTAGGGTTAAAATTTCTTCCAAATAGAGTAAAAATTGCACTCAAATTTATTGATCTGTTAACTATATTTCATATAGACACGCGAATATACTATAAATGATTGAATTACTAATAAATAATTGAAACAAGTAGTTTCTTATTATCGTTCGTGTTATTTACGAAAAATCGATCTCACGTGGACAATTTTATATTCTTAACAATCAAATGAACGTTGTGTAACACAGCTTGCACAAATGTAGCCTCCTTATTTTTTAAATTATCTACGACTAATCCACGACTGACGTCGAGAAAGACGGGAAAGGATAGAAGGACAAAAAGGATGCAAAGAAGAGGGATGTGAGGGGACAGAATTCCGAAACGACACGCGTAAATACAGGTAACAGAGCATACGAGAAGGGACAGAGGGGTGTAGAGGCGCGTTAAATGTATTCGAGTTAGCATTCGTACGCAACTGATAGCAAGCCTCGACGAAATTGCTTCCGTTTTTCAATTAATTCGAAACGAGATCTCGCCTACCGACCTCTCCAACGCGCGAGCGCGATCCGACGAGGAGACAAACGACGACGCGTGCTCCTGACAGCTCATCCTGAATTCGAGAATCCGCGTAACCGCATCAATTCCACGCATCAACTTCCTGAATGATTCGAAACGCATGTACGAATGAAATTGTTAGGACTAAATGAATTTTTGTTCACGTGAAATCTCTATTCTTGTTGCTTGGCTACCATTCGTTTGGACTTTTGCAATTTATACATAGAGTGACTCGATGGGAAACTGCAATACTCATTGAAATAAATAAAAACATTTTAAATTAATTCTGAAGACGATGGAGCTAGTTAATTTTATTTGCTAAAGTCGATATGTAGACTAGAATAAATCGACTGCGGATGTTTATGAATAGAACTCCTATTCGTATCATAAATATTGGTTAACCATCAGTGTAGCTACGAAGTTCCATACCACTTTTACCATTATTAAGCAAATGAAAATGTTTTCCTTAATAATTGACCAATGTAACTAGGAACTTACAATATAGCTACTCATTTGCAAGTGCACTACTGTTCCCAGTATGAGACCATAGAGTCGCATTAGCTCCTGATCTCCAAAAAAAAAAAAAAAAAAATACTTAATTCAACAGAACATAATGGGTTACTTATTGGTACACCTAGCACATTCAATACAATTCAAAATTAATAGTTCCCCCAATAAAGCTCCATAAGAAAAGCATCCAACAATCCTCTCTAACTTCTGCACAGAAAGCAACATCCCGCCCCAATCGATCTTTCGAATTACTTCCGGTTCAATGGTGCACAACACCTTTCCAATAACACCTGGCCGGAAATCCATGTCAAGGTTTACCTGCTGCGTGGTCTTTCCGCGATGCTGCCACTGATAGAAGTGTTCGACGTTCAACGACCATCCGGGCGCGAAGCTGAATCCCTCCGCTGGAATTTGGGGCGGTACAGCCGCTGCGGCGTTGGCCTGCTGGTACAACGGATCAGGTAATTCCGTGTAAAGACCGCGTCTGCCCACCCACCCACCGAGCAGACACTTGTCGTCCACCTGACCCACATCCTGCTGGGACTGCATCAACTCCTTCTCCAATGTGTAAAGCGACTCGAATTCGAGAAACGACATTTCCGGCTCATCCCCACTGGTCCCAGCGACCCTCAGCCCTAGCCCCATTTCGTTCTGAAGATAATCCTCTTCGAACACCGAAACGTATCTCCTTGGTGAACGTTTAGGCGATGCCTTTGGACTATGCTGATGTACCTGTAACGTCTGTCGTTCCTCCTGAGGATACCTCCTAGGTGACCTCTTGCTCGACTCGACACCTGGAGGAACCCGTCGAGGGGATGTGGAGGACGCAGATTTACTTGGACTCGATCCAGGTGAATCCACTCCAGTCCGTTTCTTCGACCCTCCTCCCGATAAGGATGGTATCAGAGACTTGGATGACGTCAGCTTGCAGCTCTTGCTCTTTGGCTTAGCACCGTTCCCACTTCTGGAGAATATCATTGGTGACTTGGGTACTGAGGCATCGGACATCGTGGACACATTTTTTCGTCGCGAAACGATGGTCTTCTTCCCAGGTGATTTTATTGATGGTTTTTAATTGCGTTTCCATTTACGG
The DNA here is from genome assembly GCF_001272555.1 of Dufourea novaeangliae. Classification (NCBI taxonomy): domain Eukaryota; kingdom Metazoa; phylum Arthropoda; class Insecta; order Hymenoptera; family Halictidae; genus Dufourea; species Dufourea novaeangliae. The sequence goes on along the minus strand of NW_015374058.1, from coordinate 866,278 downwards.
GTTTCACGATTAACATTCATCCCCACAGGTAATAGGTACGCTTATAGTTAAAGATTCCCTATAGGGGATTAGGATTTCTTAGATATCAGAATATGAAAATAGTTTATCCATCATTTGGTGTATACTAAGGCGATTCAGACACTGATTCGCCATTAAATTTACTCGCGTTATACTTCACGCGACACCTGATATTTTACACGATATATTCATCTTCACAGGTAATACCTAGCTTACGTTGTTACTAAAAGGTACCCTATGAGGGATTACGATTTCTTAGATATCAGAATATGAAAATAGTTTTTCCATCATTTGGTGTATACTAAGGCGATTGAGACACTGATTCGCCATAAAATTTACTCGCGTGATACTTCACGCGACACCTGATATTTTACACGATATCTTCATCCCCACAGGTAATACCTAGCTTACGTTGTTACTAAAAGGTACCCTGTGAGGGATTACGATTTCTTAGATATCAGATTATGAAAATAGTCTATCGATCACTTGTGCACTAATTCGAGTCAGATGTTGGTCCACCATTAGTTCCACTCGCACGACCCTTTACACGACACCTTCATCCCCACAGTTAATACCTAGATTACGCAGATACTATAAGATACACTGTGAAGGATTTGGATTTCTCAGATATCAGAATATAAAAATAGTCTATCGATTACTTGTTCCGTATTAATTTGAGTGAGATATTGGTATTCCATTAGTTTCACTCGCGCAATCCCCCACCCCACACCTCCATCCCACACAGGTAATACCTTACGCTGCTATTACAAGATACCCTTCAAACAATCAAGATTTCCCAAATGTCAGAATATCCAAAAAATCGTCTATTGATCACTCATTCTGCACTAATTCGAGTTATATGTTGCTTCACAATTAATTTCACTCCTGTGAATCCCACACCTTCATCCCACACAGGTAACACGTAGCTTACGAAGCTACTGAAAGATACCCTACAAAGGATCACGATTTCCCAAATGTCAGAATATCCAAAAAATAGTCTATTGATCACTCATTCTGCATTAATTCGAGTGATATGTTGATCCACCATTAGTTTCACTCGCACGACCCCCCACACAGGTAACACCTAGCTTACGAAGCTACCAGATTGAGAGTTATCAATATATCAAAATAATTTATCGATCACTTCTGTCCAACTGATTTGAAAGGAAATTACGATCCACCACAAGAACGAACGAGATACCGCGAACCGATCGAGAAAGTGGAACCAGAGGATCCCCAGGGCGAGCGGAATCGAGCACCCTTCGAAGGATCCTCGGCCAGGACTGACGGTGCGTTTCAAAGCGGTGTCCCCGATACGCCGCAGGACGACGACGTAGACCGACGGTGCAATTGTGCGCGGGCGCACATCGAGCCCGTACCCGCCTAGAACAACGTATTCGGCCCCTGTACTACTCGCGGCTGGCCGAAAATGAAGCGTACGGGAGAGGCTGCAATTATCCCGCTCTCGACGCCACGACGTCAAATTCCTATTTAAATATTTTGTTCGTAAAATTAATGGAATTATAATAATTCAAGTGTAGATTCCATAATTTAGCACTAAATATATATTTTTGTGTCGTTTTTCTTAGAATTTATTGTTCCTTCTTAGCTTACTGTATTTGTCTTAGCAAATACATTTTATGTCTTACAATAGGTAAAATAAAAATTACATAAGTATTAGTAATGTTTGTAAATTATATGTATATATTTCACAGAAATCTTTAATAAACTTGTTGTTTCGGAACCAAGGTTTCAGAAATTTTTGGTCTTTCTTTAATTCGAAAAGATTTTTGTGTCATTTTTTAGAATTTATCGTTCCTTTTTAGCTTACTGTATTTGTCTTAGCAAATACATTTTATGTCTTACAATAGGTAAAATAAAAATTACATAAGTATTAGTAATGTTTGTAAATTATATATATATATATTTCACAGAAATCTTCAATAAACTTGTTATTTCGAAACGAAAGTTTCAGAAATTTTTGGCTTTTCTTTAATCCCTAAAGATTTTTGTCTCATTTTTTAGGATTTATTCTTCCTTCTTAGCTTACTGTATTTGTCTTAGGAAATATATTTTATGTCTAACAATAAGTAAAATAAAAATTACATAAGTATTAGTAATGTTTGTAAATTATATGTATATATTTCACAGAAATCTTTAATAAACTTGTTGTTTCGGAACCAAGGTTTCAGAAATTTTTGGTTTTTCTTTAATCCCTAAAGAATATTTTCAAAGTTACTGTATGACATTTTGGCATATTTAATTCCCGACGGAACGAGCAAAAAGAGAAAAATTTGTGGAGAATTCATCGAGTTACCAAATTTTGTCCACAGAAAAGTTACTTTGGAACGACTGTGCGCCGCCTGTAAATTCTCTCGTGCACACGTGCGGAGAGTTACGAGTAGCGGTTACTTTAAATCGTGAGCTCGTGAGTTTTTCCACGCGGAATTTCGTCGAGATGCACGACCACGCGCCGATTAACGGGTTCGGACGTGGAAATAATTGCGACCGGTTAATTGCCAATCGCGATATTGCGAGTCCTAGGATAACGGACTGTTTCGACGGGAAAAACCTTTCTTTCGACGCCTGGCACGTTGGATTATTTGAGCCATTTGTTTCATGAATTGTCCATTTTTTTTTGTTATTGTCTGGGGATGAGATATATTCGAGAGTTTGCGTTTCGGTCGATTCAAGAATATCAATTAATAATACTGTGCGTAGAAGATAACACACCCCATAAATTTCGAAGATTAAACTTGGAATTTTTGAACATGCAACCATTGAAATTGAACCTCTTGAGATCGGTACCTTTGAACTTGGAACCCTTAACCCTAGAAACTTTGAACTTTTAAACTTGAAATGGTTGAATATAGAACTTTTGAAACACTGCCTCGACTTTACATCGCATTTCACATTTCAGTCCCGATATTTTCGTGATTTGTTAAATGTAAAGTACCGATATTTTCATGGAAGTATGAACAGGTTTCGACGCATTCATAAACGTATCGAAGATGTATGCATTTTTCATACCTACGTCTTTGACATTACTCGATACCAGATCGAAATTGGTAGACTGCTATCAATAGCCTGTCGATCTAGTAAAAATTCCCACACTACTCGTCAATGATCTCGTGTCGTATCATCGAAAAGAAAGAAAACCAAGCAACCGACAAACCGTTAAGAAACAACGATTTCTTTCTTACTTCAAGACTTACATCCCCTTCTTTCTTACTTCAAGTTCTCACACAGAAAGAAAATCCATGGCAAAGAAAAACGCCGAAAGCTTCGGTGGCGTCCATATCGAAAGGAGCTTTCTGCCGATCTCCGATCGCTATTCTCGCGAGGGGTTGTTCGACCGAGAGAAGAATCACGGGGCGAGTTGTGTGTACACGAGGGCACGGTAGAGGGGGAGTGAATATTATAAAAGCACTCGAGAAAAGGGAAAAAGCTGCCTGGCCTACCACTGATGACTGTAGGACGAGCTACGGTGGGGGTGGAAAAGGTACACAAGAGGACGTTCCACCCCTCGAAAAAAAGAGAAAGAAAAAAAATGTTCCACCCTCTCTCGATACAGACGACACCGACGAGGTATCGGGTGCTTGCACATTGTGCCCGTGGAACCGATCTACATATTTATGGCGGGTGCTCGCAGCACCGGAAGATTTTGGATGCATGCTAAATGAGGCCACGGATAACACAGAGGCCTAACGAGATTTTTCGAGGCTTGCCGGGTTTGGTGTAATTGGGTGACGTTTCGCGGACCGGAATAATGTTGTTTCGGGATAATCGTATCGGGACACGAATCTTTACACACTGCTCGGTGGAGGGCTTGTTTAACTTGCCCGTGATTCGTTCAAGCATATGTTCGATGTGATATCTTCTGTATGGAATGAGAGAGGGTGTTTCGTGTAACACGACGCACGATTTGTCAGCCGGTTGCGACAATGTGACAGAGCTGGGTAAAATAATATTTCAAATAGTAAATAGTCTATTTTGTTTCAAATTGTACTTTTGGAAATAAAATATTTTATTTCTCGGAAAACGGTTCTTGATATAGTATATGTATCAAAATTATTAAAGTAATTCATTAATATAAATAATTTTATTTGAAGGATATTTAAAATAGCGAGGCTTTTATTTGAAATATTTTGTTGATTTTTAGTTTTATTTTATTTTACTAAAATTCAATTAATAAAATTCAAATATATTTAAAATAGCGAGGCTTTTATTTTAAATATTTTGTTGATTTTTAGGTTTATTTTATTTTACTAAAGTAATTACAATATTTCTGGTAATACACCAGGCAGTATTACTGAAACTCAAGGTATTATAATATCCTTATGAATTAGTCAATAGAAGCTCGAATATTGAACAGACTTGTGAAGGAAAAAACAAGTGGACTTATATTATTTGAAAAAAAAGACAGCTCAGATATTATAACGATCCGGCATTTAACTATTTAATACTACACTAGTATATTGTGAGAATTAAATGAACTTGTCGAGCAATAAAGAAGTATTTAAATATCTAGTCCTTCCAAATAGATCATTTTTAATAAACAGTACGATTATGTTGGTAGTCGTAGACTTAAAGATTAAGAAACTGTAAAATGTATCGATTACACTACCCACTCGACGAAATTCCCCGAGTTCCCAAGGAAAGTTAACGAAAGCGTCGAGAAGGGAAGAACGAATCCATCATTGCAGGGACACGCACATGTCAGTCAAACTGTATGCTTGACAGACCCCGTTGCTCGCGCTGCTATGGGGTTTTAATTTGATCCCACTCAACAGATATGACGGTATTTCAACCCGTTCGTTTCTGTATTCACGATTTTGCATAAGAAAATTCAAACGTACAACACGTGTGCAGTGATTTTCTGTTCACAGTAAAATTGAATAATAAACTATTCGTCGATGAAAGTACAATGTAATTAAACAATCCTGGTAATACAAGTACTCTATACAGGATGAGTCATCTAAGATTAAAACCTAAAACATCTCCATTATTTTTAAAGATACAATTTAATTGCATCGTTTTATAGAGCATAAAAAAACATTCAATTTTTATTATAACCATTTTTTTTGTATCTACGATATTTTTAAAGATATGCAGGGAAATATGGAAACACCTATCTACCTTCAAGGAAGGTTTTCGCCCTGAAGAACTGAAATAGGGCCAAAAACAAAAATTGCACTATACTTCTCTTGAGGTCTCCTACAAACCTGCAAAGTTTAAAAAAAAATCAGAATTTTCGGATTACCGAACTTCCCTCGTTAGATGACACCCTGCATATTTAATTAAAAAAAAAAAACAGCGTCATAAAATATGTGTGTTGACCATAGCAGACGGAATTACGAGCTCCCAATAATACAAAGCGCCGACATTCACAACGAGGTTCCCTTTTCATTAACAAACCGTCGGAATCGATACATACACCCGCGTTTTCGCACGTACGCACACGTAAACGTCGAAAGGGTGGCGTTAGAGGGTCGTCACAATAATTAATAAAGCCACCGTCGGGCTTACGCGCCCCGTCCCACTTTCCGATTTCTCGTTTCGGGTCTCGGTCGGGTCTTCCCGACGACTTACTTTTCCGTTTCCACGAATTCAATATAATAATGCCGCACGACGACCCCCGGGGGGGCTTAGCCCTTTGGATCAGTGGCTCCCAATTATTTCGTGCCGGAAGCCAGCACCCTGTTCCGACGTTCGTGAAACGGTCTGGTACCGAAGTGGAAACCAATGACAACCTCCGCGGAAATTTTATGCCGCGCAAAAGGGTGGCTTACGGAAAGCGTTATTGCCGCGTCACTGGCTTCCGGATTATTACGAATCATTTTTTCCGCGGAAAAATCAACCCCTCCGAGCCCGCGAAAAGCCACCCCCTTGGTATACGTTTCTCTTTTCGCGTTCATTCGATCGAAACCTTCGCCCGTATGCGCGTACCTACCGACGAGCAGAATGGGTTTGTGGTTTATTTAAAGGGTGAGTCGGAGAGTGAATTAGTCGAAAAAGAATCTTTCGAGTGATTCGAAACTTTTGGATGGAAGAGGGTACTCAGGATACTGAACTTGGAACTGTTGAACTTGAAACCCTTTCGGATTGGGACCCTTTAATTTCGCACACCCCTGAACTTCGATCGTTTGAACTTGCAACTTTTGAAATTCCACCTCTTGAGCTTGGAATCTTTGAACTTCGAACCCTCGACTTTCGAACTTTTTGACTTGGGACCCTTTAACTTCGAACCTTTGAACTTCGAACGCTTGAGCTTCGAACTTTTGAACTTGTAACTTTTGAAATTCCACCTCTTGAGCTTGGAATCTTCGAACTTCGAACTCATTACTTTCGAACTTTTCGACTTAGGACCCTTTAACTTCGAAGCTTGAACTTGGAACTTTTGAACTTCGAACGCTTGAACTTCGAACTTTTGAACTTGGAACGTTCGAAATTCCACCTCTTGAGCTTGGAATCTTTGAACTTCGAACCCTCGACTTTCGAACTTTTTGACTTGGGACCCTTTAACTTCGAACCTTTGAACTTCGAACGCTTGAGCTTCGAACTTTTGAACTTGTAACTTTTGAAATTCCACCTCTTGAGCTTGGAATCTTCGAACTTCGAACTCATTACTTTCGAACTTTTCGACTTAGGACCCTTTAACTTCGAAGCTTGAACTTGGAACTTTTGAACTTCGAACGCTTGAACTTCGAACTTTTGAACTTGGAACGTTCGAAATTGCACCTCTTAAGCTTGGAATCTTCGAACTTCGAACTCATTACTTTCGAACTTTTCGACTTAGGACCCTTTAACTTCGAACTTTCGAACTTCGAACGCTTGAGCTTCGAACTTTTGAACTTGGAACGTTCGAAATTGCACCTCTTGAGCTTGGAATCTTCGAACTTCGAACTCATTACTTTCGAACTTTTCGACTTAGGACTCTTTAACTTCGAACTTTTGAACTTGGAACTTTTGAAATTCCACCTCTTAAGCTTGGAATCTTCGAACTTCGAACTCATTACTTTCGAACTTTTCGACTTAGGACCCTTTAACTTCGAACTTTCGAACTTCGAACGCTTGAGCTTCGAACTTTTAAACTTCGAACGCTTGAGCTTCGAACTTTTGAACTTGGAACTTTTGAAATTCCACCTCTTGAGCTTGGAATCTTTGAACTTCCAACCCATGACTTTCGAACTTTTTGACTTGGAATCCTTTAACTTTACACCCGTAAATTTCAAACCCTTGAACGTAAAACTTTAAAAATTTGAAATTTTATGCTTGGAACATCTAAACTTGAAACTTCTAAACTTGAAACCTTTGAATTTGAAACCCTCGACCGCGGTCGAACGTTTAAAAAGGCATTCCCTTGGTCGATCTCGACCGTTTTCGCTACAGAACACGAAGGTCTCGTTATAATCGGAGCAAGAGGGCCGTGAATGCACGACAAGGGATGAAAGAAAGAGGCGAATCCGCGTATCGCTCGAAGGGAAAGGCGAGTCCGTTGAAACGTTACCGTGTTGTATCCCCCTACGCGTGGTTTCGCGATGAAGGGTGACGAACCACGTGGAATAAGTGGTCGATGAGCTCGACTCGGCTAAGAAGGATATATACGAATTCCTTGCGGGTATGGCAACATTTTTATAGAAGGCCCGTTACTTTCCTTACTCGGCAGAAAGCAATCCGAGCCGAGAGACGCTGCGCGAAGCCCCGCATACGATATTCAGGATATTAATTTCGCTGGGAACCACGCACGAATTCGATTTAATACCCTTCGAGTAAGGAAAATGTGATTTTTTTTTCTTTAGTCGGTTGTGTTTTCGAGTAATTGTAGGACGAAATTCGTTCTAACATGAAGAAGACACAGAATTTTATAGTCATTCTTACCCACCAGTATCTAACTTATGAAACTAAACTACTGTTGAGGAAATTATACAAATCACGTATAGTCTTTTTAAATTAAATGTAGCAATTTAACCAGGAACATAATAATTTACAAATGCACATTAACAGTTACCATTACACCAAAAATATTACTAATGTAAATGTATAAAACAGATTTTCATGAAGAATTTTAAAATATGCTATTTTTCTTTCATTTTTCTTCTATACAACATTTCCTAATTTAATAGTGAAGAATCTAGAGGTTGTATAAATACTAAGCGATAACCTATAAATTATAACACGTTATTGTTATTAGTATCAGTTATTGTTTAAAATGAGTTGAATAATTTCTGTCAAAAATTTCAAAAATAAAGATAAAAATTAAATTTCCGTTACAACACGGAATAAAGTGCGGCCATCTCTCGGTGGAACGGTAAAACGCGATGTCACTTCAATCCATTGATACCGTATTGGAATGATTTGCATGTCGACATCAGACAAAATATGTATGTACATATGTATGTACATATACGAATAGATTTGTCATCCCAAGATTTTTCGTGGCTAATTTTTGTGGGGCCTTTCGACCCCATTACCATTTTAGTGTCAGTACTCGACAATACCGATAAAGCATGGATTCAGGGTAGTATTAGCAAGAATGGTGTATTAGATGCTTCGTTTATATTACGAGTATCAAATATTATTTGGCGGAAACAAACATACGCAATAATTTTAAACATTAACACTGACAATTAACTTAGTATATAAACAATTAACATACATTGTGAATACAAATAGTTATGATTATGTGTGCAAACATAGGTACATTTAACTGAAAAAAAATAATTGTCATTTTTGAAATACAAAAAGCAGACATTCCACATAGGATAACTCTTTCCAACTTTTAATATTTCATTCCACATTTTTAAAGGACCAATTCTCGTTATTTCTCAAATCATTTTTTTAAAAAATCATTTTTTCATTATTTCATTGAATTTAAGAAAATAATGGAAACGGACAGTAATGTTAGATGTAGATGCAATAAGATCCACCTTTCGATTTTGATAAAAATTGGTAAAATTGTTTCAAATACTCTCAAAGGAACATTTGTAAAAGCTTTTTTGGAGTCACTTGAAAATTAATATACATAGGTACATATATATGTACGTATATATGGAATACTATACATTTTTATTCTACATATATACATATATTTATACATGTATATTAATTTTTAAATGTGCCAAAAAATCTTTTGTTTTGTGGTACGATAATTTTTAAATATAAATATTAACTAATTTTATAGTGAAGATATAAAGTTTCTTTTAAACTATATAAATAGAAATTTAAGAATTTAATGTTTTAATGGAAATAGAAGTTCTATAATACAATCCCTTCGGAATCGAAGTGGAATGCGACGTTGATGGTTGAACCACGAAACGCCCTCATGAATGAGAAGTATTCCGCGCGCGCATCGCCGTGCCCCACGCGGTGTGTGGAGAAACGCGCACGAAAGAGGGTGGAACGTAATTCCTTCGCACCACGTGGTTGCGCACCCATGGGCTTACAGTGCCCCCAGAATGTGACTCATAAGATTTATAACCTTCTCTTTACCGCCTAGACCTTGCAATTCCAATCTTCCGTCAACACGGAAGGTCCTCATCGATTTTCCCCTCCCAACAATATCACTGTTCAGATTGTACGTTATATTTTCTATTTTTGCACTGACAAGCTCAGACATATTGTAACGCGTTATTTAGATTCGACTGTACAGGTAAAAAATAGGACAATGCAATAGTGGGCTATTCAAGAGAAACACGAGTTTAAGAAAATAAACCTGTAAGAAGTAAGTTTTTCTAAGGTATACTTTTTCTTAAATAACATTATTCTATTTAATATCCATTAAGTGTGTTTTTTAGTTACTTTTAAATCATTTTTCGGTTAGTCCGCATCGACAGGTCCCCTGCCCTAGAAACACGAGGATTAATCGACCGTGACCTTCGTTATTTTTACTACTTCACCCCTTACGTCTCTTATGTCCAAACCTATTCCTTTTTATAGGCTTCCAAAAACGTGGAAAAAAATTCAGGGACACTTCCCAGGTTCTCTATAATCAATAGTGTTAAAATTGAATGTTAAATAAATTTTTTTAATAACAATCCCTTCGTTCGGAAATATATTTGAGCGCGAAATTTCGGTTATTACCGTAAAAGATCCATAGGGTTCATAGAGTTAAGTAAGATCCTGCTGTAAAATCAGTGGCTCCACTTCGAGGCTAAAAAAATTTCCCCAAAAAGCGATAAAAGCTCACCTCAGCCTGTCGTTTCTCGCAAGGGCAATTCCTAAGTTTCTCCAGCTGTTCCTCGATCAAATAAAAGGCAGCGTACTTCTGGCTCTCAGGAGACAGCGGCGAGTCCGGCGATCCCAGTCCAGAACTTTTGCTACCACTAGTCCGGATCGGGCATCTGGAGACATCGTCCCTGACGTTGATCGAAGCGTCTTTCTGCGGTGACAAAGGTGACAAAGGCGAACCGATGCCAGAACTTTCCGAGCTAGAATTCACGAGACCACGATTGTCCCTCTTCGTCTTCGGTTTTGGTATCAGACTTTTCCTCTTCGCGGTCTCTAACTTCTGCGATCCAGGTACTTTGGTAACTCTCGATGTCTTCGATCTCCACTCGAAGGGTTCTCGGAACAACTTCAAACCAAAATCCTTTCTAATGTTCACCTTCGAATTCTTCTTCGTTCCCTGCTCTTTATCTCTCTTGATTATCACATCTGACGATGAATCCAGTATATCTACATTGTGATCCACTTCGGTATAGACTACACCTTGGATCCTATATGTCTGTCTTCCATCGTAATCTTCGTTCACAGATTCCACCTGTTCGTCCCGTTTCGTATCACCCGTAAGATCCTCCAAAATGGTAGCGTCGAAATCATGAATCGATACCAGGACCGTTTCTGAGTCCGATAATCGATTGTCACAGGAGAACGTGGAATCCATAAATTTTCCAGAGCCTCCGTTCACGTCTGGTACCTCCTCTTTACGAGGGGCCGTACGAGATCGAGGGTGCTCGAAGCAGTTTCCATTATCCTTAATGGCGCCACCTTCCATTCCGTTCGATCTAGATTCGACGAATCCTGGATCGGCGTTACTGCGACCATCCAGACGACCGTCGAACGATTGCAGGAGCCTCAACCCGTAACCACCGATACAGTCCTTCACCTCGTAATACTCCACGTTCTCGAAGCAATCGCTCGGAATCGAAAGTGGCGCGCTCAAAGACGCTGGACGTCTTTTCACCGTGCCGGTCGCGTGACTGGGAGAATCCCAGTCCACGTGGAATGTTCGTCTTTTGGACGACATATTGTTTAGATAATATTTAAGGTTATTTTACGGCGGTGTCGAAACGCAGGTTTTGCTGATGCTTCGATAATCGAGCTTTTAATGAAACATTTCCTAATGTCGATTTTTGGGACGCCATTACTGGTTCGGTGAATATATTCGGATCAAGGTAAAAAAGAGGTCAACCGTGTTCATGAGACTTGGTTTGATGGTGGTTTTTTTTTGTAGTAAGTTTGATGGAATTTTGTTATGGTTGTACGTTGATGTTGAACTTGAGAAATGGCGAGATGTTTGGGTATACCTAAATAGATGCTAAAGGTGAAGTTCACGTTCTTTAGGAATATATATGTTGTCGGACAATGAAACGGAAGATATATTTATGGAATAGGATTAATATTTTATAATCTATAACATAAATATCAATGGACGAACATAGCCTGCTCGTATGAGACGAGGACATAAACTTTGACTATTGCACAGTACAAATGGTAGCCCCTAAAATTATATAACTGGAGTTATTGTTTAGCCAAAATTAGAGTTGCATCATCTTTACTCTTCTTCATTTGAATCCAGTTCCTTCGAAATGTTTCACATTCCGTCTTAAAAAATAAAACATCCATCTACCTTCAGCGTTTATGAACCATATTAGAGGATCAATTGCATTCAGCCACTTTCCTACAAAAATCACCCAATTCTTCTCTCGATTGCTTATCATTAGACTGCGGATTTTATGCAATTTATAGCCTATAGGGCTCGATGAAATACAATAAAAAATTAAACTTTCATCGGATCCAACGAGGTCTCTATTTTATACTGATTCCAATAAGATACTTAAGAGTGAAAATAAATTTCTACGATTGCTCCTGTCTTTATAAATTCCTTTTACAATTAATCTACTTATCACAAATGGAATACACACACAAAATACACCCTCCATCTATTTTCAGAATTTATGAAACACATTAAAGGATCACTAGCCTTCAATCACTTCACCATAAAAATGAACTAATTCTCTTCTCACTTTCCTGTCACACATCAAAAGTGCACAAAGAACCTCCGACGTCTTATAAAATTTCCGTAAACACTTGCAAACCAAACAAACATATACAACCACTGCTATCCACTTCATTCTCCACGCAAAGTATCCACCAGACGAACCTTCCCTTTTTTTTCACAGATCACCTCACAGAAAATTGCTCGAACCACAGAAACTCGATCGAAACGCCGATGAATATTCCCTGGAAGAATCACTGTTACCCACTTAACTGTACAAACAGAGTAACAAAAACAATCGAGGCACGGTGAGAGAAATCTAGTTGGAAGCTTCCACGAGCAGAGGACGACGGAAATCACCGAGACACATCGTCGTGAATGAGACCGATAAGCGTATTTTCGGGTCCTTGCACTCGGACAATAGATGCACTTGCCGAGGGCGCCCCGGGCAAACTGAAAGGCACCCCCCGAACGTGGTACCTACCCTCCGACGTTAGATCGCACTAGGAGTAAGTGTGTGCACACTAGGAAACTCCGTGGGACCACCCTAGGCATAGAAACGTCGGGCGCCCCCCCCCCTCCCCCATCGCCCACCCTATCATAGCTTCAGGGCTAAAAACTAATTACATTCGACCACGGGGTTGGTGTATATGATCGTACCATATTGCAACGAGCAACACTTGTTCGAGGCGAGTGCGGTATTATGAATTCCTCAGGACACGTCCGTTGCTTCGATAAACAATTCAGACAGGGCGTGTTTATTCGCCGTTACAGACAGCGAGGGATGTTTATTTAGAACGTGATAGAGGTATTTGTGGGTACTCGTTTCTGTGGAAATATTAGTTCGATGAACTGTTTTCGTTGGTGGAGGTAAATTGTGTATTAGGTGGAGGAGGACAGTAAATCGTCGATGAGTGTTCGAAGGCTCCACGGCACTGAATGTTAAATATTTTATAAAGTAATAACCATGTACGGATGAAACAAATATTATTGGCTTGAGAATTCCAAGGGTTATGACTGTGCTAAACCTCGTTTAAAAGCGTTACACCGAGGGACCTCTCCTTGAAGTCGAGGAGCTATCGAACACTCATCGAAGATTCATTGTACAGTGATTCTATTGATGAATGCGATACGAGCAACGGCGTTGTTCTCAGCACTGAGAGATCCTGTCTGGATATAATCCGAACAGGGTAAATGGAAGGTAAGCAGAGACTCGACTTCGAGTAAAAAACAAATTTATGAGGGGATGAAAACCTTCCTAATATTTTTTAACATCCTATATTTTCAGTTCGATATACATCGCCTCATAATTGAAAAAAATACTGCATTATTTACTGGTACACTTAACATTTTTATGAAGTTTATGAAGTTACGCAGAGAATAAAAACTCAAAAAGTATACACAACTTACAATACTTCATCTTTCACAAGCGAAATATTTTAGATGCCGTAGACTAGAGATTGAACGCTTTTATAGACCACACGATTGTTTAAAAACGAATATTCTTAAGAATTTTATGAAGTTTAACGAGGTCTCTATTTTGGTCAAAATCTGCCTCAACTTTTAACAAAACTAACAGATTTATATTTAATTCCAATTATTGTATATTTTACGTTCACAGTCCAATAATAACTTTCCCTAATCACGTCATTAATCAGTGTCACCATTTCACTGTTTTCACGACCGAGACTTAAAAACTAATCCAAGAGTGTCGACAAAAGCAATCCTACGGACTCGTTACCGGTGATAATAGAAACCTCTTCTTATCTGACAGCCTCCATCTTTCCGTTCACGTGGCGGAATGCGAGCCACTCATGAATAGCATTTGGATAAAATCTCATCGGGCCAGAACGGCGACCGGAGCGGGATCTTGTAACCCTTATGGCACGAACCAGTCACCACAGGGCACGTTCAACCCCTGCTTTTCGACTGGACCGTGAAAATGGAAGGGTGGTGAATGTGCGCGTGGTGCTCTCTGTCTAGGGTGTATTTTCAAACCGGTATAATTGTCTGCGTTTTGTGTCTAGAGATTTTTTACGCCGATTTATCAGGAGAACAAATACAATGTAACGAAGTTTTTGCATATCTTCTATTTTCCTCTAAGTTCACAGAAAACGGCTACGAAATTTCTATGTTGCTAGAACGTACAAAGATCTACAAGATTAACTACTTGTCTGACCATGGGTTGTTCTTATTCTACTTGTCTGACCATGAATGGTAATTATTCTACTTGTCTGACCATGTATGATAATTATTCTACTTGTCTGACCATAGATGGTAATTATTCTACTTGTCTGACCATGGATGGTAATTATTCTACTTGTCTGGCCGTTGGTTGTGATTATTCTACTTGTCTGACCATTGATGGTAATTATTCTACTTTGTCTGGCCATGGATGGTTAATATTCTACTTGTCTGACCGTGGCTGGTAATTATTCTATTTGTCTGACCGTGGATGGTAATTAGTCTACTTGTCTGACCATGGATGGTTAGTATTCTACTTGTCTGGCCATGGATGGTTATCATTCTACTTGTCCGACCATGGATGGTAATTATTCTACTTGTCTGACCATAGATGGTAATTATTCTACTAGTCTGACCATGGATGGCTATTATTCTACTTGCCTGGCCACTAACAGGTCGTTTCACTTCAGTTGGCACATGCGAGCACAATTCTACTTGTCTGATCATATACGAACGTTATTCTACTTGACAGTTTGGGTACGGAACATATTCTCCTTGTCTGACTACACACGGGCTCTTTTCTACTAGTCTCACAACATAATACGAATGGTTGTAATCTACTTGTCTGCACACATATAAGACTTATCTACTTGCTTGACAAAATGTGGGTTTCACTATAAGGTACCAGACGAATGTTTGATCTCGATATCCATGTTTATGTATGCAACAAATTTTGATCCTACATTTTTCCATATAGGTTATACGCGGACAATTATCTCCTAACTTCTGATAAGTAACTGTAGTGAATTCTGTAGATACTGAATATAAATGTAGAAAATTAACTTTTGAAAGTATAAATTACATAAACTTCCTTTAGAACAAGCAAGTAACTTAGAATATCTTTCCACGTTTTCAATGATTTCTGAAAGTTTCGGTCTGAAGTATATTTATTATACAATATTTGTTTAGGGGCAGATAAATTACAGTAAGTCCAGGCGTGTTTGTTAATTTCTCTGGTGTCGAGACAATAATTTTTGATTGGAAAACATGAGTCACAGTGAGGACGATAGTCGTACTCCAGGGAAAAGGCTAGCCTCCCCTCTGGGGCGACCTCCTCCCTGGTCTCATGCCTTCGGGAAATAAACGATCCGTGCCGAATAGGTCTTAAGTCATTTCTTTTGAAAAATTGCGAAACCTTCGGTATGACGTAAATTCACTCCCTTCACAATTGTGATTTTTGTTTTACAACTCGAAGGTGGACACGTTATTCAAACATTAAACTATAAACTCAAATAACCCACAATGATCTAATTTTAAACAGCAAATAAAATTATATCATCCATGATCAATGGACCCAACGTGTCAACAACACGAAAAGAAAGAACCAACTCCAAAGGTCACTTCGCAAAAAGGGGTCTAGTCGAACCGCAGAAAGATTCGACTACACTTGCGGTCGAACCGCAATCTCGTGTATTAACAAATGGGATTTCTCCGGTCGCAGCTTACAACTTATAATCCCAACACATCCCCCACCCCCGTCATAGGTTACCCACCCGACTCGTCCGAAGATTAAGCCTGCACCCCCGTGTTGCAACACAGGAATAATCATCCCCAGCGGTATCCTGCATCATTCTACCCCCACCACCATCGTCTCTCCCGTTTCCCCTCCAGAATCGGCTTAAGCTGCGCGCGCGTGCACGCGTCATTTAGTCCAGGCCTTGGTCGCGTAAATGCGTAGAATATTACGCGGATTTCGAGCACAATATTGCCACGATCGGCTTAGCGAATTGAATCTGAGAGAAGGACACGCTCTGACAGACGTGTCCTTCCCGAGGCTACGCCCCTATCTACGTGATTCGAATGACAGGGTACACGAACAGGAATAGAGTAATTAGGATGCTGGCTATTCAAAACAGGCTGAAGTTCGGTCGACCGAATGTTAGAAGACGTTGCTTGAATATGTTAGAGAGACCGTTGCACCTGGACAAGATGTAGCTGGCCTGTCTCGTACCTAGGGATAATTTTCTCCAGAATACTTTGGAAACAATAGTTAGAAAATAGGTGATGAGTTGTTGGTAAGACGTAGGTAATGGATGGGTAGCAGCCGGTCTAGGTTAGCTCTAGATAGACTTGTTTCATATCTAGGAAGGATCCTCTGCATACATGTCTTGCATACATATATTCAATAATGTGAATAAAATTATACCGTACAAAATGATTAATAACTATATTTGTTTGGTTATCTAATTTATGTATAAAAGTGTAGAAAAGCACGGGTTAGTAGTTGCAACAA
The DNA here is from genome assembly GCF_001272555.1 of Dufourea novaeangliae. Taxonomy (NCBI): domain Eukaryota; kingdom Metazoa; phylum Arthropoda; class Insecta; order Hymenoptera; family Halictidae; genus Dufourea; species Dufourea novaeangliae. The sequence goes on along the minus strand of NW_015374058.1, from coordinate 849,563 downwards.
ATCATGTGCTGGACGACAGAGTGGGTTGCGCGCACGTGGGTGAGAAATACGTGTGAGGGAAGGGTGTTCCTGTGATACAATAAAATGGCCTGCAATAAAATAGCCTGCAAGAAACGAGCGCCTACTGTATGACGTAATACCTAACCTGTATACAACAACATTATTTCAATTGCTCCTGGTTAATAGATATCTGACTATTGATTATTATAAAACAGATTAGGTGCAATTTTTTGGTACCATTAATATTTGTGTAAAAAAAAAACCATTTACTCTCTATTTTGCAAACAACAAATTTTTACTTTCTCATTTTCGAATATCTCATTGAATATAAACGGTGCGATGGAATCAATTTTAGATTCCGAGGGAGCAAATTGGGAGCAATTTTTTAAGATAAAAATTGTTAAGAAATACTCATATTCTTCGGTCCCGATGGGTACACTGGGAAGAAGATACACGTAATTTACCCGTCCGCCTCGAGAGATGGAGCTTTCGGTGCGTTGGAACACGAAGCTCTCGCAGAGAGGGTGATCCTACCGCACTAGGGGGTAGAGCTCGAAACGGAGCTTACGCGCGCTTTGCTCTCACTATGGATTTGCCATTAATTCGAGGCCCAGGGAAACTTTTGTCCCCGCGGACGCGCACCCTCCGCGCTCGAACTACCTGCGGCTTTCCGAAAAAAAAAAAAGGAGAACATTACGGCGCACCATCTGGCAGGAGTGATCCCACCATAAGTTCTTCAAAGACGTTCCTCTTTATAAATAAAAAAAGAGAAACTCGCGACTTAACCGCCAAAACTTCCGACACTTACGTATTCCAATAACAGTGATCCACAATCCAATCTTTACAGAATCGTACAAAAATTTTCGAATTCAATAAAAATTTAATAAATATTTGAATGCAATTTAATAAAAATTAAAAAAAAAACCTTGAAATTCGAACGTGATTATATGAAGAAACCTTCAATATTTAAATGTTACAATTTCAAGAACCCTTCACAATTCGAATGTAAAAATTTCGAAAACCCTTCAGAATTCAAATCTAAAAATGTCAAAAAACCTTCATAATTTCGAATGTAACAATTTCAAGAACCCTACAAAATTCTAATGTGAAAATTTCAGAAAACCTTCACAATACGACTGTAAAAATTTCAAAATCCTTCAAAATTCGAATGTAAAACATTCAAAACGAGTTTCCAGGTACTTTCAGTGAGTTTTCGACCAGGAAAGTATAGATCTTTCGATGTCGTTTCATCGATTGTAAGTTTCATTCTCGAGATGAACAACTAGAGGGAAAATAAGGAAACACGAATTCCGTTTTCCGAGAAACTGGAAGAAAACGATGCGCCCCCTCCCCCCCCCCGGGGCATAACGTTCCCCGTGTTGGCCCGAAACGGACGCGAGACCGAGGGGGCGGATTTTCCCACGTGGCCGTTAGATCATGCGCATCCCGAAACGGCGAAAGTTTTGTCCCGTGAGCCGCGTTTATTGCGACCGAGTATTACCTTGACTCCTGGAGACGGGGAGGGGAGAAACGGAGAACGAACGGTACATCGAGGAGGTGAAGGGCACTATCAGCGGATCGGCGGGGCGCTGGGAAAGCGAAAGTTAACTTTAAAGTTTTCAAGGGGAGAGGCCCGCGTGCAGCCCCCGGGCTTTTCTCCGTTATTCCACCCCCGCGATCCACGCGTTTTCCACGGGACAGTTTTCCCTTTTTCGTTCGCCTCGTAACGAAAGGAAATCTTGTTTACCTGACGCCGATTGCGTTTTTAGCCCTGGTTCAGTGAGAAAATTAACACTCAGATGGCGACGTCTGGATGTATTTTGACCAGGAAAAAGGTTTATAAAAATTGTCGTACTTAATTACTTAATTTCCATGGAAAAATAATCCTACTTATTTTTCTACGAAATTGTTTTTAGTTGAAAATAATTGATATTTATGTTCGGAGAAAAACTTTCAATGTTTTCGTATGTACGATATCTTCTTTTACACGGTCTTTTTGTTTCGCATGGATCTTTGGGAACGTATCTATAGTGGAGACACAGAATTAAGTATACCTAAATTCAGGGAATTATTCAAGTTAATTCAATCTGATGTAGAGGTTCACTTTTCTTGCCCGTTTGTACCACAGAAGATCATAAGTGAATTTCAGGCGAAGAGACAATACATGTCTCGCTACGAACAGATACGTTACTTCGACTTAACTCTGGCCCATTGTTCACTATCCTATTGTCAATAGAGTGTAAATACATATTAAATAGTAATGTTAAATTCATTCACAAATTTCTCCAATAAAAAATGTCAGTGAGCACCATGAACAATAGGCACTGAATCAAATTGACTTGAACAAAAAAACGAGGATTAAATATTACAGGATATAAACAATTATATTAAAAAATAATTTTTCCTAGACGTCAGTAAAAATACCATTTCTCGAAAATACAATGAATTTATGAAGTATACGTAGTCTCGCAATAAAAGTAAAATTAAAAAAGCAGTTTGAATAAAACTGCAACGAAAGATTCTCATTACCTAATACAACAATACCTAATAAATTCATAACTAATCATACTTTCTTCAACGTTCACCACCCTCGCTAATACCATTCCATCCCTCTTAATTCATTATTCATTCGACACTTTTCACCCAGACGATGCAATCGTCCCTCGGAAAAACGTACATACGTAAAAGCAAATGAAACGCAACGACACAGCGAATTATCAACCGAACACATTCGCGTGCAAACCACCCCCCGAGACACGTATTCTTCGAGATCCTCGGTACTCCAGAGGCCGGCAAAAAGACTAATTGTTTGTACAAGATTCCGCTCACGCACACGCCGTTCGACGCAGGGAATTAATTAATCTTGATTCCTGATTCGGTGGCGTGTTTATATAACCCCGTCGCGATATTCAATTTTTCATTCCACCCCCCACCCCCAACCCCCCTGACGGCCATTAACACGCGTAAGATTTTAAGATATATTCAAGATCGAAAAGGACCTAATAAATTACGTGTATTATGATATCTTCAAGCTTTTAGAGATGTTATTAAATTATTAAATAAGGAAATATTTATTATTGCTAAAGTAACACGTTTGGAAAACGAAGTTTATGTATCGAAAGGCTCGTTAAAAGCACGGAAAAGAAAGACAGCGTAATTTGGTTTCATGGCCGTCGACTGTTTTACCTTTTCCCGTCTTCGTCGGCTTCTTACGCCACGTATCACGCACATTTCTTCCACCCTTTCGTCCCTTATTCGCGAAACCGTTCTCGCGAGCTTGCACGCAGGGACCAGGCTTTTTTTCTCTTCGTCATAACCTCGCCCTGTACGAAACGATTCGATAGAAGCTTAAATTGTTGTCGTTGATAACGATGCCACAGTGAATTTTCGTTTCGTTCACGAGGTTCATACTCGAACCACTTTAAGCGAAATTGCTACAGTTTGAGCCAAGGAACCAGGCATCTCCAGAAATGACGATTTTTCAGGAAAGAAAACTACCCCAAACATTGGAAATTACACTGTCTTTGCTGTTTGTTTATAGTTTTTTATACTTATCAGTCATACCTTCGGAAAGGACGATTTTTCCGGAACTAAAGAGAACTTCGCCAAAAAATTGGAAATTTAACTTTTTCTGCTGTCTATTTGTAGTTTTTTTTAAAAACCTCCCTGTCCTCTAATGGTTGAAATTACTATACTGAAAAGTTAAACAAACCGCAAAAATGACGTTCAGTCATCTGACTATAGAATTAAAGCTTAACGTTATTTTGAGTTTACGTAAAATTTCCCATCAAGGAAATACGTTTCCGTTTTAGTCCCAATTTTGTAGATTCACCCTCGTATTTTAAATGGCCTGAGTTCACTTTTTCTTCTTCTCTTTATTTCTAATTTATTCATATTTATTTGTAACCGTATTATTGATTTTCTCGAAATTGGACCTACAATTATTCTTGGGTCGTAATTATCGAACATGGAATGAAAAAAGTCGTGTTAAAATACTAATGATTAATCTCGAAACGGTTCCATAATTACGCCCCCGCTAACAAGATTGCCGGAATATTGCCCACGTGCGGCGAATATTAAATATTAAGGTCCGTATCATGAGGTATATACCCTGTGACTCCAGTTCCTCGCGCCTTCTTCGCGATCCGTCTCTCAAAATGGTAATTCCGTCTGAAGGTTGGAATTCATGCTCCGGAGTGTCCCTCCTCCGTCTCAGGAATATCCTTAGATCTTCGAGGAGTACTTTTAACCTTAACCTTTGAAGTGATTTTTATGCATTCAGATTCCAACCGCGGTATCCCTTCGAATGGATATCCCAACAGCTAATATCAATAAGAATCGGAAGCAGATTTAGTACATAATGAAATAATTTAAACTGTTCTCTTTCATTTTTCAACGGTATACCTACACTCCATGAAACGACATGAATATTCAAAACGTGTATAAACATCATGAAATTCGTGATTCAATTATTCACAATGAAATAAATATAATTCACTAAACATGAAGCCAAAATAGTCATCCTTGAAATCCCATTGGATTTAAATTCGAATTCATATTCAGACTTCGAATTCGAATTCAGATTCGAATTCAGATTGAGATTCGAATTTGGATTCAGATTTGAATTTAGATTCAGACTCGAATTCGTTGAACAAATGGCAAAAAACGACTTACACAAGAATATGACAATTACAATCTCATTCAGAATTAGAATATTAAACATTCTTTTGATCACGACTGTACGAAAGATAACGTTTACAACCAATATCGATTTAAAACAACGAACACAACTGAACAAAATAATTTAAGGTCCCCAATGTACCCTCGCTAACAAAGTAATACGCGTGGGCGAGGTGCGGAGAGCCCACCACGTGGAACATTTTTCCTTCTTTAGCCCGTAATATTTCCCGGGGTGCCCCAAACAAGCGGCGCTAGGGCTTAGAATTTGAAACAGCCTGAGCCAGCCAGCCAGCCAGCCTAGGGGTTGAAACGTTACAGTTGCTGTCACATAAATATCCGGAAACCCCCTGAATTCTAGAGGCACGGATGGTTCCGCCACCCCCGAAAGTCCTTGCGTCAAGTTGCAGAAACTCCACCGGGTATCGATTCTCAATTCTTACGAGAACGAGAGCGAGAGACCGCCAAGAACGAAAGAAAGAGAACGGTCAAAAGCTGGGTGTCTACGGGGGTGAGACTTTGGAAGTTTCACGCGTCAATGTTTTCGTTCGAACTTCGAAACCGATAGGGAGGGGGTTAAATTGAAGTGATAAGTACAGATTTCGTACACACATAAACCTGTGTAAACGATCGTAACTTCGATTTTGTTATTTCTTAAAAGTTTATATACGATTATATTAAAGCGTTGATAATTCATACAATGTTCAAGATAATAATGTTTTTGTTCGAACTTCGAAACCGATGGGGAGGGGGTTAAATTGAAGTGGTAAATGCAGATTTTATAGGAACCAATAGAAACCTGTATAAACGATCGAAATTTCGTTTTGGTTTGTTTGTTTATTTCGTGAAAATTTGTGTGATTATATCAAAGCGTTAATAATTCTCTTGTAAGTCGATTAAACTTGTAAGTTGCGTGACGATGCTTAATAATGTTTTCGTTCGAACTTCGTATTCTGGGTGAAGGTGGCTAAATTGAAGTGATAAACGGAGATTTCATGGAAACGCGAGGTAACCTGTATAAACGATCGAAACATCGATTTCGTTATCTGTTCGAGGTTTATCTGATAATGTCAAAAGGTTAATAATTCTCGTGTAATATGATTAAAGTTGTAGTTCGTCGCGTGGCAATGCATAATAATGCCTGCGGGGCTGGTGAAACGCGTGTAGAGGACTCGATAGCGCGGCAACTTTGGAAGCTTCCGACCCTTTAGGAGCTGTTGGGGTTAAGGAAACGATCGGATCCAAACGGCTGAAATTTTCATAGGTGAAAGTTTCCTCGATAGATTCAGTCTGAAACTACTGACAAGCAGATCTGTGTATCCTTCATTCTACACTGGGTGGAATAACTATAAAACCACCCAAAAATTTTCAATCCTTATGTATTATGGTTAAAATAAAAACAAACCACTGATTTTTCGATGGAATATATATTATTTCTCAACACGATTTCAGACATGGCATACTTGGTTCGTTTTTATTTTAAACACAATACATGAGAATTGAAAATTTTAGAGTGGTTTATAGTTATGCCATGCAGTGTATTAGGTTAGTAAAAAGTCAACGTTAGTAACTGCTGAGGAGCTTTCGGACACTTATTGAGGATTCACTGTATTTACTGATATTACAAAATTTGGTGATTATAGCTTCAAATTTATTTTTCTCCAACTTTTTCGGTTATCTATTCATCCGGAAAATATTAATAAAATCCTGTCTATCTGTATTACCACCTTGATAGTATGATCATCTTTGTGAGGTGTAAATTTAATTCTGACTCACTGTACATACCAATTCGTAATCAACGATCGCCACTTTAATTTCATTAGAGGCACACAACCGCGCTCCTTACCTTGAAACTCGACAAATTACTTAGGAAAATTGACTTTCACAAGGACCACCCTAAAAATACTCTAGCGTGATACTCGGCCATAACTTAACGATCAAATCGATTGTTTCAATTTCCGTCCTCTCGGCTCAACCCATCCAGAAAGTAATACGATAACGAGTGACAGATCGTTAAGATCACGGAAAGCCTTTGATCGGGGACGTCGAAGGGTCTAATGCCGGTGTGATACCGTCACGTGTGCCCTTGCACGCTGTCCAGTTTCACGCGAGCCTGACTTGCAATTACGGCGTAATTTTTATTTTTTTTTTACCGGTGATTCCATTGATTTATGCGACGGTTAAGGAGGGAATAATTAATAGGGCCTCTGAGGGTGCATATGTAAACTTTTCTCCCTAGTGTTGATACAGCAATTAATACCGACTTATGATTTATGAGCGTCTTTCTGGTCCCCCACCCCTAATACGATACCGGAACTTCCTTATTTATCTCCCTTTACGAAGTAAATGAAATACTAGCCGCAAGACACGCTTTACCGCACTCGATTATTTCTGGTTCCTTCTAGAATTTCAGTTTTAAGGAAAATCAAAGTAATTAGAGAACGTAGGGTCTACTGCTATTCGCTGGTTTCCTTAACCCTCAACCGTCCCTTGTGTCAATTTCACGCAGTTCACTCCTAAGGAATGACGTTATTTTGTCATGTCTAGTTATGTTTGAGGCTTTGTGATTTTTGCCTTAAAGAATTTGCAAATTTAACTATTTATCACTTCATTGTATTAATTTTTATCTCAAGGATTCTTAAAACAGGGTTACATGATTGGAAAATAAATTTTTTGAATTGCACTTTCAGATGGCAGAGACGTCAAAGAAGGTGGAAAAGAAGGGCGAAGAAGAAGAAAAAAAAGGGCGTAGTAGAGGAAAAGAAGAACGAAGAAGAAGGAAGAGAAGGAAAAGAGTTGCCTACGGCACGTAAAGTCCACCCTTAATCGCGATGCGTGACAGAGGGCTTAGCCAAACAACCCCGGTAATATTAATCTTCGATTAAAGGCTTATCGTGCCGCGTGGCCATGGACGCGGAAAATTCGGCAACGCGAAAAACCTGGGGAGAACACCTTATCTCGCATAGTTCCATCGGTTCACCCCGGTTTTCTACAGGGTGGTGACAATAAAAAAAAGAAAGGGTCCAAGAATTTAGGGGTGTATCGTGCTGCGAACGGGCAAAAAGTGTTCGGTTTACATGGCGCCACAAATCAACCCTGCCGGAAACGAGGCGAGATAAGGACAGGTGTTTGTTTCAGATTTATTCCTTTAATATTATAAGCTTCTTATACGAACTTTTTTTACAACTTGTGGAAAGTGGTCTATGAGACCGTCGAAGTTTCGAATGAGATCCCCTGAAACTAGCGCAGCTTAATCATCATCCGTCTGGTTAATAATTTTAGTAAGAGGACTATAAACTCCGTCCCGTTAGTTACGGAGTTTCGTACTTAACGGAAATTAGGGGATTAGTTATGCAACTAATGAGACGAGCCGTGTCTTGATAAACCGAACAATTTTTGTTTTTTATTGGAAGTTTCAAGGCTTGCAGGGGACTATAATAACTTTATAATATCAATTATTATAGATAACTATAATACAAGTAAAAAAAGTATCCAAATGGCACTAAACGCTTTCAAAATATTAAAACGTTCCTGTAAATCATTTATACATCATGTAACACGGACAAAAATACAAGAAGAAATATTTTTCGATATTGTTAGATAATTTCGGCATAAAAAGGTTAAGGGATGTTTTCACCCAGAACCAAAATGACTAGCAAAAACTTCTATGATACTTCTATCACCCCTACAAACCTGCAAGGTTGAAAAAATCAAAATTTCACGGGTCACCGAAGTTATCCACTAAGTCAAACATCCAGGAATCTCGTGTTCCACGAAAATAAACAGTTGTAACGGTCCACGCCCCTACAAACAAAACTCCACTCGAATCGAAACGGGACAAGTCCACCCCACGAAATCCCCGCGACGTTATCTCGATACGCGTTTGCGATATATCGATGATACAAACGATAACTTCCCTTCTGGTTCGTGTGTGCTCAATATGTCGCGAGAAAGGCATATCAGTGGAGAATGGAGGGAACGAGTCTGAGGGTGCCGTTCACGGTGATACCGAGAGGCAATTCCGATACAATGGTTAGATCGATCCTCGAATGGCTAATCGATGCCTGACCACGCAAATACGTACAGAGGGCGAGGCATGCGCCCCCTCTAAAGAGAAAGATAGAGAGCAGGTCTTTTCCACCCCTACGCTATTTTTCCTCCAATAACTTTCACCTTGACACCCGCGAGATCTTGCTCCGAGCGTTGCCCTGTACTACGCGGAACCATTCTTTCGTGATGCATAACGTGGATGTAAATCTCGAAGGAGAATTATTCTCGAAACTTCATTGTCAGACATTATAATTTTAGATCCTCCTTCGTCCTTCCAGTACATCGAAAACCACAATCATCCCTTCTCTAGAAGTCCCTAAAACCCTCCACCACCCCTGGTGTTACATTCCAGTAGTAACCTCAACCACGTACGCCCACGTGTCTTCCAGTAAATCCAAACAAAAAAAATTCTCCTTGGAAGCAAGAATTTCGACGGGGAATTATTCTCGAAACTTCATTGTCAGACCTTAAAATTTCAGATCCTCCTTTGTCCTTCCAGTACATCGAAGACCACGGCCATCCCTTCTCTAGAACTCTCTAAACCCCTCCACAACCCCTGGTGTTACATTTCAGTAGTAACCTCAACCACGTACGCCCACGTGTCTTCCAGTAAATCCAAACAAACAAAATTCTTCTCCTTGGAAGCAAGAATTTCGACGGGGAATTATTCTCGAAACTTCATTGTCAGACCTTAGAAGTTCAGATCCTCCTTCGCCCTTCCAGTACATCGAAGACCACAATCATCCCTTCTCTAGAAGTCCCTAAAACCCTCCACCACTCCTGGTGTTACATTTCAGTAGTAGCCTCAACCACGTACGCCTACGTGTCTTCCAGTAAAACCAAAAGAAAAAAATTCTTCTCCCTGGGAGCAAGAATTTCGACGGGGAATTATTCTCGAAACTTCATTGTCAGACCTTAGAAGTTCAGATCCTCCTTCGCCCTTCCAGTACATCGAAGACCACAATCATCCCTTCTCTAGAAGTCCCTAAAACCCTCCACCACTCCTGGTGTTACATTTCAGTAGTAACCTCAACCACGTACGCCTACGTGTCTTCCAGTAAAACCAAAAGAAAAAAATTCTTCTCCCTGGGAGCAAGAATTTCGACGGGGAATTATTCTCGAAACTTCATTGTCAGACCTTAGAAGTTCAGATCCTCCTTTGTCCTTCCAGTACATCGAAGACCACGACCATCCCTTCTCTAGAACTCTCTAAAACCCTCCACAACCCCTGGTGTTACATTTCAGTAGTAATCTCAACCACGTACGCCCACGTGTCTTCCGGTAAATTTACCAAAAGAAGAAACTCTTCTCCAGGGGAAACGAAAATTCGCCAAGGAATTTCGTGAACGCCGCGGAATCTCCTTGGTCCAGCACCCTCCTGAATGGCGTCATAGAGAGAAGGGTGGGGGTTGAAGAAACGCGTGTTGTACGGCGCGCATGGTAAGATTCTGCACGCGTAATCCAATTTACCGTCCCTCTCTCCGTTTCCCTCGCCCTCCGAGGCTGTTCCTGCACCGAAGAGAATGGCCCTTTCTCGCCGTGAAGGCGCGAGAGGTGGGCGTTGTATCTTTAATTATCCACGCGGCGAAGGGACACCAAAGAGGGAGGGAGGGCCCGAGGGATTTTGGTGGCCACCGTCGGGAGGGTTGCAAAATGGTATCATCTCGTGTTCATAGCCGGGGCGTGGCTGCTCGCTTCTACCCAACAAACCGGGATCTCTTCATCTTCGTCTGTCTAGCTCAACGTCCAAGAAAAAGGGGGCAGGACGAAACCGCCGACGAAAAATCTCGACCATTTAGCGGCGGACTTACCGTCACGGGTCGGACACCGTGATCTTGGTCAGAGAAGGAGAAACACGTGAAGTATTTACAGGTATTAACTCTTTGAGGCACACGATTTTAAAGAAAATAAAAACCCTAGTTGCACAGAATTTTTTTTAATATAAAAAAAAATTATATAAAAATCAAATATTAAACTGTATGAGTAACTTCAATTTTTCGAGGTGGGTTAAAGTATATCCCACCGTGCATAAAAAGCTAAGCAAACAGTGGGACAGTTTTTAACCTACTTAACCCTATAGAGTTAACCACGATTACGCTACCGCTGTAAGAAGTTTTGGGATCACTCGCTGCGTGAACTGTCCAGACTGGAGGTTTTAATGGTGAATACACAGGAATGATTAGGAAATTTTGCCACTAATAAGACGTCAATGTAAAACCTTCTACTTCAGGCCTAACTATGAATGTTAGGACTCCGAGCGCGCAGTTTATGGCACTCTTTAGACAAGGTGTTATTTTTTGGAAGAGATCTCGCATAGAATTGAAACAAACCACACGTCTTGCTTGTACGTTAGAAGTTTAGAATAGACACTGTACATACTCTAAACACATTTTAATAAACTATGTAAGACAGTAGTTCACATTGTCATTCATATCTTTCCCTTAAAAAGGGTGGTCCTTCGAGTGAGTTTAAATTGTTTAGTCGGCACACACGTGCAACCACGGATCAAAACAATGAATCTACTTCTACATCTTCTATACTCCAAATATAAAAACCAAAACCTCCATATTCACGCTACATATTCTCCAAAAAACTCCACCACACAAACCAAAATCTCATTCTCGCGACTGCTGCTCTGTGGAACCGTTAATCAGCGGGTAGAATCGCAATAACGAACCGTGTTCCGTCGCCATTCGAGGCTTTTGTCATCCGCAGAACGGCCACTTCAGTCGCCAGCGACGAAAGTCCTCGACACACCCGGGAGACGTCGGGGGCCCAGGAAGAAGACACGATGAAAAAGAGCAAAGGGCACCCAACCGCTCGGAGGAGTATGGTTCGAGCATTCGCTCGGAAAATTATCCGCGGAACGACCATAGAGATGGGATCAAGTTCAGTATGTATTTACGAAACCGAGTTAATTTTGATAATCAAATTTTATTTCACGGGTTTCGATTACTACTCAGAAGCAATAATGTTTTAATGAGTATACTTGAAATGTAATCATTTTATATAAATTGGTTTCGAACTCTAGAATTAGTACTTGTCCCAGACGCCTAATGACGCCTTGAAGACGGAAATAAATCGCATCGAAAAATGGCATGAATTTCAAATTTTGACAATTTCGAAAATTCGGAAAAAATTGCGAGTACTATGAAAATCTACGTTTCTTTATTAGTATTTTAAGGTTAACAAACTATGAATTTTAGACATCTGTTTTTTTTACTTTTGTCCATGAAGTTCAAGCATTAATTTTGACAATTTTGAAACTTCGGTAAAAATTGCGGGTAGTATGAACATCTACGTTTCTTTATTAGTATTTTAAGGTTAACAAACTATGAATCTTAGACATCTGTTTTTTTTACTTTTGTCCATGAAGTTCAAGAATTAATTTGGACAATTTTGAAACTTCGGTCAAAGTTGTGGGTAGTATGAAAATGTACGTTCCCTTATTAGTATTTTAAGATTAACAAACTATGAATTTTAGACATCCGTTTTTTTTACTTTTGTCCATGAAGTTCAAGCATTAATTTTGACAATTCTGAAACTTCGGTCAAAGTTGTGGATAGTATGAAAATGTACGTTCCCTTATTAGTATTTTAAGATTAACAAACTATGAATTTTAGACATCTGTTTTTTTTTTACTTTTGTCCATGAATTTCAAGCATTAATTTTGACAATTTTGAAACTTCGGTAAAAATTGCGGGTACTATGAAAATCTACGTTTCTTTATTAGTATTTTAAGGTTAACAAACTATGAATTTTAGACATCTGTTTTTTTTTTACTTTTGTCCATGAATTTCAAGCATTAATTTTAACAATTTTGAAACTTCGGTCAAAATTGTGGGTAGTATGAACATCTACGTTTCTTTATTAGTATTTTAAAGTTAACAAACTATGAATTTTAGACATCTGTTTTTTTTTACTTTTGTCCATGAATTTCAAGCATTAATTTTAACAATTTTGAAACTTCGGTCAAAATTGTGGGTAGCATACGCACATCTACGTTTCTTTATTAGTATTTTAAGGTTAACAAACTATGAATTTTAGACATCTGTTTTTTTTTTTTACTTTTGTCCATTGCTCGTCACACTGTGCGACTGCACGAAGAGGAAAGGAGTGGGGTACAACACCACCAAGGTCGTGTTCACGCGGAGAGACAGCTCGACGCGCAACCACGCCGCGCCTATTCGCGAGAGATATTAATTAAGACAGCGTCATTAGGAAAAAGGCGACGAGCCGGCGGTGCATTCACGTGGAAAATTGTGTATATACACTCGATGGCCCTTGCATCGTCGCCGGGGAAATTCCCCGCGTTCTATTATGCCTCCCTCCCCCCTTTCCCTCCCCTCTGCTTCTTTATAAACGGTCGGAAAACGATAATGGCTCTGTCTCTCTCTCTCTTTCGTAACATCAAACGACGATATCGCGTGTATGACTCGGATGGCGCGTTGTTTTTACCCTCAGAAACCGACGATATTTTAGTCTGTTTAATTTACAAGAATTTACAGCGGGGACGAGGATTATCGGTGACGTTTCATCGGTCGAAATACCGATTGTTAGAACCGATTGAACGAGTCACAAATAGTGTCGTATAGGAATTAACTCGGAAGATTGTATCTAATACAGTTGGTAGAATGTATTTAATCGAATGGGTTAATGCAATCGCCGTGGGAATTGTTTATATAGATAGTGAAAATAAAAAATACTGTTTAACAAGGGGAGATACTTCTATGCCCTTCATATTCAAATATGTTTCCCAATATTTTTTGGATCGTGCCCCATCCTAGATAAAAAGTTTCGAATAACGAATAAAAGATTAAAAAAAAGTATTTCATCATTGACTAAACATGAAAATTCCGATTTTAATAATAAAACAACATTTTTTCTTGAGTAAGTGAACATTTGGCAAACAATTATTTAGTCTCATTAACAACAGATCTCACTATTAGACACTGCTGCTTTTCACTAGGTATTATTTGATAAAAATTTAGTCCAATTCTGTCCTAGACTAATTACCCAAGAAACAGATAATCATCATTCTACTGTCTTTCGTAAAATCTCTCTTCTCCAAGAAAAAAATAGTACATTCATTTCTATAAATACAATTCTATTATTGTGAACAATGAGTACGAAGTGCATTCCGGTAATTATCGTCGTTTCTATGTACTATTCGATAAAACTTCAGTCCAATTCTGTCCTAGACTAATTGCCCAAGAAACAGATAATCATCATTCTACTGTCTCTCGTAAACTTTCTCTTCTCCAAGAAAAAAATAGTACATTCATTTCTATAAATATAATTCTATTATTGTGAACAATGAGTACGAAGTGCATCCCGATAATTATCGTCGTTTCCTCTTCTTTAATTAAACCGGCAACGTATGTAACGCGATCAATCTCCATTTCCACGGTTACAGTCGCAAACGTGAAATTGCACGCACACTTTTCCGTTCCCCCTCTCGGTTCTCCATCGGGACCGGAATTCAGACTGCTCAGGAAGTAATACAAGGTCGTGTACACTCGAACACGTATAGGATTAACCTCCCCCCTGATGATGAACGAGAAGAGGAGTGAATTGTAGTGAACGCAGCGACGATACCCGCTCCTGGTTAATTGCGTCGAGTTCACCAACGAAAACGAATGGAATTTGCGAAACTCGGTGCGTGCTACTTCCAATTTGTACCCACCGTGAACGTACAAACTATAATTTAATAGCAACACCGCGGTGTTCCGACTTTCTTTTCGCTGGAGAATCGAGTTATTCCCATGGGCGAATCGAGTTTCGCACCGAGATAGACACGTGACGGAACAATGCACACGTCTGGCTTGCTCGTTACGCTCGTAGGGAGTGACAATGATGGTTAAAGGATTCGAAATTAACCGAGTACATACAAACAATTATCATATTGAATGAAGATTGTTTGAACAAATTTTCTGGAATTTGTGTACACGTTACTTTAACCCTCGTTTGTACCTTCGACACATTTTTTTCTCCTACGAAATAGTGCTATTCTGTTGTGTATAATCTGTTAGATTATTGCATAATAAATGTCGTTTTCGGACTGAAACATTTTTTTTAATTATTGTAACTTGTTTCAAAGAGAAGATTATCAGTCAAAGTATTGTATTGTCGCCTTTGCCAACAATTTGCAAGTTCATTGATCCCACATGCAGAGAAATTATGATGGCTGAAATAAAAGCAGCTAGAAAACAACACTTATTATGCAAGAATGTATGTAATAGCATCCTACCTTGACGGTCTCCTGAGGCGAGTACCTCGCAGGGCGCTGGGCTTGAGCCTGGGCCTGCAGGCTCATCGCTTTACCATAACTGCTACACCAAAAATCCTGCAAACAAACGAAACTCGCATAATCATTCAATACCTTCAAAAAAAAAAAATCAAAAAAACAAATTGAACTTATAAAAAAATTTATCGACTGTTCGGTTACACACACTGACGATCATAAATATTTTACTCTTTTCCATATCACTTTGAGAATTCTTCATAAATAATCACGAAAGTTGTTTGATTTCTGCCCCTATTGTGATGGAATTCCATATGTTTTGAAAAATTTGATACATTTTTTACCAAAGTGATTCGAATAGCATTCAATACCTAAAATGAAATCTTAAGTACGAGATCTTGTGTTTTTGAGTGGTATGAGTTTATCTACCTATTTAATCGTTCGATTATACTAAATTGACTAATACCGAGGGGATGATATTAAAGATCCCCGATTAAAGGCGTTAATAATCTCTCGCTGTATTCTCTGGCAACACGGGCAAAGACGCGATTGTTCGACGGGAGCCGGATAAAGCCGAGTTTTGGAACAAGAGCCGAAGTAAACGAGAGAAGAGCAGAGGGTGCCTGGCTGGGCTGGTTGGCCTGTCAATACGAAGAGCTACGTGACCCAGGTACCAAATGACACATTCGATCGAAGGGACGGGAGAGAGTTTCTCGGCCCTTTCCAGAACCATCTCGTTTTTTCCGATCTTCTTCTAGGACGAGAAAATACGAAATCATCGCGGGATATTCTGCTAAATATTATCCTTGGATTTTCTTACTGAATCTGGCAATATATTTCCATTAAACATTTGTTTGTCGATGGTACGATGCGTTTATGTTGAATGTGGTCCAAGACTAATTTGGAAAAAAAATCGGCAATATGGTTGCTATGGTTACGAATGTATACGAATAAATTACAAAAGAACAAATAAGGAAAAATGGACATACATCACTTAAGAGGTACGTAAGTAAATCTACGAAACTGGGATGTATTTCCTTCACGAGAAATCCTCGTTAAACTCAAAATAACAAGCCATAACACTAGAATTACTAAAGAAGTCAAAATAACTGCCTAATACATTCTTATAGCGATAATTACAACGTTGCAAAAATGAAGTTTCTCAGATGTTTCACAACTTTTATTGCAATATAAGAATGAAAAAATTAGTTAATTTTAAAATTTGAATAATTACAAAAGTTCATTATGTTTATCGACCCAATCTAATTCTATAGTATCCACAAACGTGTAAACATCCGTGATCCAATCACCATCAAACAAAGCTTGAATCGATTCTCGAACACCCTATAGAAAATAAACATCAAACAACGATTTCGAACCCATAGGAATAATTGCATAAAGATTACCAATAAAGGCGGTCATCTTTTACGCGTCGTTCATCGAACGTTCAAAGAAATCCGAGCTTTTCACAGTGCCTGGAGCCCTTTACATTCAAGAGTTGGCTTTCTCTCTCTCTCTCTCGACTCGGCTGAAACAGAGGTGAAGCACGAGTGTGGAAGGTCCGATCGTTCGATAGCGAAAACGAACGATTCGTCAATTATCCGTTGACAAAAGAGGGTAAAGAAGAATCGGCGAGGATTGAACGGGGGAATCAGAGGGAGAAAGAGGGAATGAATAAAGAGAGAGAAGGGAACCCCGTTGGTAAACGGTTCGACAAGCGAAAGAGACGGAAGCAGCGCGCACTCTCGCGATACAGGGAAAGCTAATCGAGCGAAAAGCATAATTAATCACGGCGAATTTATCGTGATTAACGAGAATCGAGAGCTGTTCCCGCCGCTAGTGTAAACATTGTTCACGCGCGACAAATGGACTAGGCCCAGTCGAGGGATTATTCAAAATTACGCTGGAACCTGTTACATATTATTCGCGCTCTAATAGGCGACAACCATTATCCGTTCTCGGAGACGTGATATTAGTGAAATTGAAGCACACCCAAATAGCACAAAAACATCCCATGCACGTCCGATGGACGTACATTCAAAAAAAGATCCATATGTCCCCGTTAGGTCCTCGTTAAGATCTTTAAATGTCCTTGGATAAAAGACTATATTTCATTCGAAAAATCGTGTAAAAAACTGACGAAAATTTATATGTAAATTGAAATATTTTATAATAAAATAAAATTCATACACATTTCAATTATATTCTAGCTACAATAAATTATATACCTCGAAGTTTCGACCCGAAAGTACTATGTATCTCGAAAACCAGAGGAGATACATGGAAACTTCTAATAAACGAGTTTTGCGATTTTTTTATGTAGAATAATATGGTGCTAACAAATAGTCCAAAATATAATTCGTTTATAATAAACAAATTTCGGATCGAAACTTCGAGGGGTGGTTGCACCCCTTAAAGTCGCATCTCAGCCGGTAAAAAAAAATACGTATACCTTATTTTTGACTGCTTAACAGACATACGAAGTTTCATCAAAATCGGAGGGGGATACTTCCGTGCCTTCCCTTGTCTTTAACCCGTCTTCAAGGCGTCATTAGGCGTCATGTGTTATCCGGGAATGAATTCCTAACAATTCGTTTATTTTTAGCTGTTTCCACCAAACACCACCCTCAATTATATTGGCTTCGGAATAAACTAGAAAACACTGGATTTGATGAAAGTTTTGTCCCCTATTGTATTTTAAAAAAAATATTTAAATGCATAAAATACGCAGTCTAATGACAACAGAACGCCATTAAAATCGGCGAAGGCAAAATTATAGGGAAGCAAGACCCGCGAGACAGACTCCATTTATCCATTTCCCGTCGCGTTTCGATCCTAGCGCGATTCAATTCCGCCTGATGTTAAAGCCTTAAAACAAACGATGCTTCTCCACCCCGTCCATCTGTCGGTCGAACGCAAGAATCGTAAACGTAGGTGGAAAAGAAAGGTCGTTTGCGTTCGACGGAGGGGTAACGTCGTTAGTTTCCGGTTCGCCGTACGCACTTCCATCGAGTCGCCCCCTAAGCCGATGCATCGGGGGTCCCATGGCTGTCTAATGAGGCTCGACACCCGCCTACCACCGGCTCCCATGATACTCCACACCATAAAGTCCGATGTTCAAACTGTTGAGCGCACTTACACGAGCACGCGCCACCAAAGTACACTCGTATTTTCCTGTATGTATCCTGTACATAGGGTGGATACGCCAGTAAACGAACAGGCACCAACGAATGAACAATTATACATAAAAACGAATAAGTAAATTAAGTTATTAAAACAAGCAAGTGATTAAGTATTGATTTGTTATAACGCTAAAATTACCGAACCCTTCGGAAAGATAAGAATTGGAACGGCAAAACCGGTCATTTGCATGGTGGTAGGTTTAGTGTTAGTTATTTCTTTCATCATCAAACAATTTTCGTGGCATTAAATTTATTAAATTATTTAAAATTACGACTTGTGGTAAAAACAATGTATACTTTAATATATATATATATATACTAATAATAATTTAATGTACAATATTTATTTTTTTTACTACAATAAAACAGAACTACTTCTGTCCATAATAAAAAATGTACAGACATTTTTTACACGTATCTTTTTTTCAATAATTACGTAATCTGTTAATGGGTTAATATTGTTCATTCACTAGTGAAATCGATATTTTTTTCTTCTTAGTTTCATTAATAACATTTCGGCAATTTTTCAAATTGAAATCTGTACGTTTTAGAGAAATATAGATATTAACCCTCCGTGAGCCCCTAGGTCTTTTATGGAACAACCAAAATTTCGCGGTCAAATATCTCCGAAAGGATGGGATTATTACTAAAAAAAAAAACTTTTAATATCCACCTTAAAAAACTATTGGATCACGTAATAGAAATTCTACGAAGTATCACTGAATTTTCTCACACTTTTTGGAAGCCTGTAGATTCAAAAAATAGGTCTGGACTTAAAAAACCCAGGGGGTGACTTAAATAACGAGGGTAATGGAAGGTTAAAAAGTCGAATTTTCATGTGCCAAATGATTATTAATATTATCATTTAAAATTTGAATTTAATAGTTACAATATTTCTTGAGTGTTCATTCATTGGTGCGTTTACTCTATCTCAATTTCTTTCTCAGGTTCCTCCGTGCACCCTACGTTCGTAAAACGTGTTCGTATCCATACACCCTCGATCCTCGTGTTCTTCTCGGGGGTCTTACCGTGCATCCCATCCCCCCACGTGAACCGTTGCACGGCCCCGGATGCATATTACAACGCCATAAATGGATTAATGGCGAGCCGAACGATTAGTTACGGCATCAGTTTTACGATCCCCTGGGAGACACAGGATAAAAGCCGTGTACCCGAGAAAACAGCAATTGTAAGATTATAGTGAGCGAGATTTAATAGCGTTTAACCGTCAAAATGAACCGTTTATGGGTTGTCTGAATAATTATGAGACCTGGTTAAGGTTGTAGTTAGGGGATGGAAGTGTAAATATTTCCTTTGAGAATGGACCTAAGAATAAACTTATACAGAAACTTTTTTTCTTTTTCTACTTCTTCTTCTCTTTTCATCCCCTAACCTTGATCAACTGGTTGTTCGAATTTTTCACGAGTTCCTGGACGAGTAAGAATTAGTTTTGAATTGTTCGAATTAGTTTTGATTTGTTCGGACTTCTCGCCAGGATTACTCACTAATACTTCTGATATTTTCATCAAATCAAAAATATCACAAACTTCTGAAAGTGAACAAATTCATAAGTTATCAATTTTTTCGTTTACATATATTCCGACAGAAGTTACAAAAACATCTAAAAAAAATACACTATCATGACATTTTATAATTTATATATTATCAGATTTTATAAACCAGTACCTTTAACCCCCTGGGTAGTCCTAGTGCCAAGTTTATGAATGAATTAGATATTATTCATCTACCATATAACGACTAATTTTTAATTTAAATAAAAAAATGTTAATTAAAGCATTTCTACCCATATTAAAAATAAGTAAATTTCGTTCTCATGTAGTGTGTAGGTACGTATGTATGTATATGTACACTTTCACGGAATCGATTCGGTGCACAATTTACCAGAACAACGTCGTTACGCTTAATTTACCAGTGGTATAATAAAACGGTAGAAAAATAATATATTCCTTCTCGAGTGCCATTCTCATTAACCAAGGTGATCGAGGTACCCGACCACGTTTAATTGCTCGTACGCCATGAAATCGCACAGCTTCGGTTGCACGGGTTGTCCGTTCCTCGCCTCTCTTTAAAGTCAACAAATCGCATGTATTTTAGTTATTCACGTCGAACATCAAATAACGAAGTAATTAGCCGACGTTTCGAATTAATAAGCGATCGAATTCGCCACCCATTACGTGTATCCATGGTGTTCCACGCGTTTAATTTCCGCGCTACAAAACCAATCGGATTGAAAGGTAAAAGATTTTAATTCAAAATTCGATTATTGTCAATTTATATTAAATATTAAACGTACCTATATGCAGGATGAGGAATTTATTCACAAATTATTTAAGAAATATTTATAATATTGCATACAAGAAATATTTACAGTGTATATAAATATTATATAATTAATCAATTCTTTATCGACCAGCGCATTTCACTTTAAAATAAAAAAAAAAGCAAGATATCACAAAAGAATGACAGAACTGAAGGTAATGAAGATACATGAATAGAAATTCTATAAAAATTTCCATAATTGTTGTTCGAAGGTATGTCAACAAATGTTGTGTGCGTCACTATAAATTATTAGAAATAGTTACGTGGAAAGATTATTTGCATTTGATCGTTTCTAAGAACCAGCCTACAGACGATTTCACTGTTACTCCTTCAACAAAATGAAAATTGCGAAATAGAACTAGAATCTATCTATCGAAGAATTAGAAATTCAATAGAATCTCATTAGGAGACTAGGATTTTATTTTCTATCTATTTCCTATCTATTTTGTTTCCTATCTAGAGTTCTAAGAACATATTTTGCAAACTTCTTAACAGAGAATATTTTCTGTCCAACCTCTAATATCTCGAATCTGGTCCATAAAACTTTAAATTTGCATAAATCTCCTCAGTCTGGTTATTAGAACGGCGAGTAATTATCTGATTTAATAACCACGGAATATAAGTGGGTAAGAAAGTTCTTATCGTCTTTGTTCTGTAAGTAACAAAAAAAAAAAGTTAAACGGTTAGACAAGATAAAAGTATTTAAGGATCCTTGCAGTTAATTGGGGAAAAAGAGCAACAGAGAGGATCCTAGTGGTAGACAGGGCTGTAACTCGTGGAACTCCCCATGGCAGTGGTACATCGGTATGGGGTTTTCTGGTATGGTGTCGAGAGGGTTCGTGCCCTGACAGTGATCGAGAACCGCGATGCTATCTTCGCGGCTCGATAACGACCAGCGGAAGTATCGCTTTAATCACTATATCCGAACCCCGTTCCCATGACACGCCATTGGATCCGAGATCGTTTCTCATGTAACCTCGTGGAAACTCGGAATCGGTCGCGCTGTGACTTTCTAAACGCAGTCGCAGTATAGTATATATTTTCGATACCTCGACAACCAACGCTACAAAATTCCTGAATTATTTATAAGACATCTGTTAACCCTGTAAACTCGGAATTTCCTGATTCTCCGTAGATTTTGTGCCTTCAGAAGGGATAATCGAATGCAGAGGGTTAAATTGTTGTAAACGGTTATATTTACGTATTTGTAATAATTAAGTTGTTCTACTCGGATTGATTCGGACATAACTTCCACTATTGATATTGAAAAATTACAAACTAATAATTAAATAATGGGAGTAGTATGGCGGACTTTTATGTAAAGTGACATTTTCTAAAATGTTTCATGCAGACAATACATTTTGAACACTGTTCTTCCGGAGGGATTTTTATTTATAAAGAATTATTTCAACAAATTTTCTTATCCATAAAAAATCACACCCATAATCGTTTAAGGGGATAAAAAAAGAAAGAAATTTCGAAATTTACTCTTGATTTAAGGGAACCTTTATTTCTTAAAAATTATTTCAACAAATTTTAAAAGGAGATGGAAATTTCAAAATTTACTCGAGAGTAAAACAGCGATTACGGGTATGTTTTTTTCTGGATATAAAAATTGTTTGAAACAATTTTTTAAAAGCGAAGATTTCTATGAATTCCTTTAATTCTTCTAAAACAGCAGTGTTCAAAGTGTATCGTTTTATCAATATTTCTAATATCTAATTTAGATCTAACAGAAATAAATACTGCTCCCTACGATCTCAACAACCCCCAAAATTTTCGTAGATTCACAATTTCCCAGCAGATCACTGTAAAAAAACACGTCACAAAGATCACAGCTGACAAATAAGAGGGATCCTTTCAAAAAATGCTAACACCGGCAAGCTTCACCGAGCGTTTCCCGGGAATAGGGTCAAGTTCCGGTGCAAAAAGGTGGAAATATGCAAACGCGTGTTAATTTCGTAGAAGCTAAGGTAGAGGGAGTATCGCCGAGGGAGGAGAAGGGGGAGGAGAAATAGGAGGTGGAAGAGGCACCATAAGGTCTGGAAGGCCCCTTATGTTATCGATCTATCCCCCCACCCAGACGATACACCACGCGCACCGTGCCACACCATACAACCCCATGGAACACTATATTGTTCCCACTCGGTCGCTCACTCGCGCGTAATGGTGTGGGTGTACGCGTTGTCCCGTATATTTATTGCGCTCCGTGCACACACACACACACGTGTTCCCCCGTGGTAACCGTGTAGTAGTGATACACGAGTGGCGTGCATGTATTAACGACGATGCATTTATTTCCATAGGTAGCAGAGACCATGGACCTCCTCACACCTGCCCTCAACGACACCATCGCGTCACAAACGACGCACACCCATGACACCGCAATAACCACCTAGACTGTGGGGTATACCGAACGTTCGGAAACCGTACGTTTCGTTTTTTTTTACTTTCTGGAATACTTTATTCGACAATTTCAGTTGCACAAAATGGGAATTTAATCTCATCCACCTGGCAAGAAAAGAATATTAAATGTGACAAGATCTTTATTTGTGTTATGTTGTGTTATTGCAATAATTGGATAATTTTTTCAAGTAAACTAACTATTTTTTATTGGATTACTTCCAAAATTTCACTTTCACGTTGGTTATTCCACTTTTATGGTGACTACTTCATTTTTACTTTGAAAGTAAATAAACTATTCGTTATTCAATAATTTCCATAAATTATCGTTTTTACGTTGACTACTTTACTTTTATTTTGAAAGTAAATGAACTATTCCTTATTGAATAATATCAAAAAATTTCACCTTTACTTTGCCCACTTTACTTTTATTTTGAAAGTAAATGAATTATCCTTTAAGCAATAAGTACCAAAAAATTGCACCTTTACTTTGACTACTTCACTTTTACTTTGAAAGTAAACTAACTATTCCTTATTCAATAACATCAGAGAATTTTCGCTTCCCTATTCGACGAATGTTAGAGAATTTTTCAGATTGCCCTTTAACCACGTTAAGGGCTGGGTACAATGTTTTCTCATCAGAATATCTGTCAACCTTCCGCATAGGAAACATTAAAATGAAACTCTAAATGGAATTAATCTCCCGTCGCGTTCCCTTGGCTTTCATACCTTTCCTTTAAACCGAACATTTACACTCGGCCGTAATTTTTAATTCGTCGAGTTATATAAAAAACGAGACACACGAACATTACGGCGAATATAACGTATAGAGAATTTTTCACGGTGACCATAAAAGGCGAGAGTTACGTCATGAAAAAATACGATCATACTGTCAGGTTGTACGGTAATGTGTAAGAGACATTGCACAACTCTCTTTCCAGGTTCCTTGGAAAATATGTGGGTGTAAAACAAGAGAAACCGAAACTTTCGCGTTTCTTTTACAACTGTTTATCACCGTGACATCAGATAAAAAGCACACAGGCGATATCGTGTATTACTGGGCAAATGAAAAATCATAATTCTTAACTCTTTTAAACTCATACACGATTGTTACTTATACCTATATATTTCTTTAACCTTCTACAACGCCATATAAGTACATAACTTTGAAGTTACACATCGATACACAGTAAATTCTCGATGAGTGTTCGAACGCTCCTCACCACTGAATATTAAATATTTCATAAACTAACGTCCATATACTGAAATAACTATAACTAGCTTCAGAATTCCAAGCCCTATCACTGTGCTAAACCTCATTAAAAAAGACAACGTTACACCAGGAGATCTCCCTCCTTCAGAGCCGAGTAAACTTCGAACACTCATCAAGAATTTACTGTATCTGTATTTTTTGTGTTCTATTTCATTTTTTCACCACCAGCTGGCGTAAGATCTTATAATTGCACCAGTCCTTCAGAATCAACGAGTTCAATACATAATAATAACAACCATAAATAAATGATAAAACAAATGTTAAACAATCCTAAATTATTATTTTATATCCAAAAGTTACTGTTTGCTAGCTTCGCATTACCCAATTTCGTTCGTATACCAAGAAAAAATTGAGTTACAAAGGGTTAAAAGACCAATCTCTATTTCCCTCGATTCCCAGACTGATTCCAGGCTTCCGACCCTCGGACAATCTCCCAAATTTCGATCGTTCCTACAACACAGCCTCAAATTATAATTCGATCGACCGTTTCTCTTGTCCAGAAACGGGAACAACGTTTGCTGCACAGGCCAACGGACACAGCAAACAAAGTTCCTTCCAGGATCGAGAGGCCTGACTTTCGGAGACAAGGTCTCTCGATCCGTCTGTCGTGTCCGGGGCGCCTCCCCTTTGACGTGGACATATGGTATTCCACTTTTCATAGCGCCGTGGCGTGAAACAGAGGGAGAGAACCAGCATGAAGAAATCAGAATATTGAGGTGGATAAAAAAGGACAGAACGATTGTGAACAGACGATAGAGAGGGAAAGAGAACGACAGGAAGATCGGTCAACGTTGAATATCGGGTGGCAATGTGATATCCGGAGGGAGGATAGCGAGTCCCTGAGAAAGATTAATATCTCTATCAGAGAAGTTCAACGTAGCTGGGCCATTTATCCAGCAACTAACCCGCGATACGCCCCCTTCCCGTTTTCGAGAATCCTCTTCTCCGGTTTCCCTTTTATTCACCGTGCTTCTTCCTTTCCTCGACCTCTTTATCAACAAATCCTGCAGAGAGTTTTCGCCCTACGAAGTGGTTTACTTAACCCAAAGGTCCTCGTGGACAAGCAGAGATCTCTGTAACGGAGATAGAAAGAAAAATGGGGGGACGAAAAAAGGTGAAGTTGAGTAGTGTCCAGGGTTAGGGGACGGTGGTTCGCGGGACCGGAAGTTCGATTTGAACGCATACACGGGACACAGTTCGGTGACTGGAGGGATGGAGTGGCTCCTAAAGAATTCCGAGTGAACCTAACTTGGTGTCGTATGAAGAGAAAGAATTCCAACGGAATAGTTTATTACGCTTGGTAACGAAGACTTATTGGATCGGTTCGGGCTACGCGACGTTGGAGATAATTGTGGGGTACAGTGATGTATAGGACGGAACATTTTGTTCGAAAGATTGAGAGTATACGGGGTGTTCAGATACGAAGGAAGAATTAAATTCACGCAATGCACCTGGAAGACTTTGTGATCTTGGAGTAATTATTACCTAGAGATTTCTGTGAGTTGTAAGTAGGGGAAAGGTATGCAAAACGATCCCTTAATTAATTAATAATTGATAATTAATCAAAGTGGGGAGGGGGGGATGTTTTTATTTAAACAAAACATTTTTATGAATTTAATTGTATCGTTTTATAGGGCATAAGAAACCAATCAATTTTTATTATAATCATTTTTTTATATCTACGATAGTTAATAAATATGGAAACACCTATCTACCTTTAAGGGATGTTTTCACCCTGAAGAACTGAAATTGGGCCAAAAACAAAAATCACGCTATACATCTCTTGTGGTCCCCTACAAACCTGCAAAGTTTAAAAAAAAATCTGAATTTTCGGGTTACCGAACTTCCTTTGGTAATTTTTCTGACAGAAACGCGTACACGTGGTGAAATGACAAATGCAACGCGACAAGCCATAATTTCAAACTGCACCGGACGATCTTAAATACTTACTATTAGCGGTGCCGATTAACCGTGCTCGGGAGTGAGTAAATTAAAGTCTATCTCTATCTTGACTAGCCTTTGTAATCCCCAACAGTCTATGATTATGTCGCGGCACACGCAACATGTCCCGGGCGCGCAGTGGCTTCTGGCGAACCCTGGACTGCACCCCGTCGAGACACTCGGAAATGCAAAACATCGGCGGTAAATTCTATCGCCGCGAAATTACTTCAATTTTCATCTAATAACCCACTGGGCTCGGTGGGATTAGTCGGAAAATTACGACTAGTCGCGGGACGTTAAGATACAGAATTATCAAAAATTTGAATATCTTATTTTTTTCTTTGTGTCTTGTAATGTAATTTACAGAATGATTCAAATCCCTTTTTGGTTGGTCGAGTCGTGTTAAAGAAGGCTGTTGAGATGAAACAGTTGTTTATGTAAATTCAAATTTTTATGAATTATTTAGCTAAGAGAAATCTTTAGGAGTTATATGGAGAAATTATTCAACTAAATAATTTTTTAAGCGATTTTTAATGAAGATTTCACTTTATCCTACTATGTACGGTAACAGGTATAATAAATATGTATAACAATAATAATTCTCTGGTGGGTGGGCAGAAGAGTATAAGTAACAATTTCAATGAAAGTTTCAGTATGTATATAACAAACATAAATCTTCGATACGTGTTTATTAAATTTTCATTATAACCTCAGATGAACAAGTTGTAAAAAACTATCTTTACTATTTTCTTCGCGATCCCAACCAATTGCAACTTTTTCAATTTTTCTTTACAGATCATTTAGTAAACCAATGTCTCTAACTTCACAAAATAACTCAAGTCATTCGAACGAATTATAAAAAAGCTGTTCCGTTTTAAAGGGTGTACAAATACTTCTGACATCGACTGTAATTTTTTCCACCATCCGATTCGTCCCTTGAAACCATTTAAATTACGTGAAAAATATTTCCCGTATGACCACAGATACAGAAGATATTTAGGTGACATGTTTTAATCGAAACACCCTGTATAATATTAGTTTCCCATGTTCTCAAAATAATGAAACGAAAAAAACGGAATTCCTTGTTCACTTTTCATTTCACCATCCCTTGACTCACTCGGACATTTTGAAATCAGGGCGACGACCACGAAACGCGGAGAACGCACTTCGCTCCCGCGTGACCATTTCTCAGGTGAGATAGTGCGGAAGTGCACGGTGTGTTATACATAGTGTACCCGAACCGGTGTGTATATACATTTGTACGGATGTCTTTATCGTTTTATGAGCCCCATAAAGTGCTGTTGCCGGTCGCCCGCGCCGTGTCCTTGTATCTCCATTCTGAAGTGCCGACCGTGAAACGGGAACGGCCCCCAGGTAAGTACATTCGGCCATTGTTTATACGGCTTATTACGTACTGCGCTGGTCGTCGATTCCCGAGGCACTAAATGCGTGTACATACGCGACGGTAGAGAAAGAAAAAGGAGAAGAAAAAAAAAAAGAAAGAAACGACGACGGGTGATTTATTGAAGGTGTGCGAGCGGAGAAAAGGCTCGATAACGAGAGCGATTTAAGTTGATTTCACCGCTCACACGCCTTGCTCATGAGTTCCCCAGGGAGTGCATTAACGGTAGATCCTGTATGACCGATTACAATGACCATGGTCGATCGATATCGACGCGTTTCGTCATCCATTTACGGAGAAAATTCGTGACTGGCTCGGATAAAAATATTAAAAGACGGTTGCCAAATAGGGAATTATGTACCATTTTGTTTTTCGTGTGTCATTCTTACGGAATCAATCGTAACAAATAAAAGACTTTTAAGGGCATTCGGTTACATATGTACGAACAATTTAAGATCAGTCTTATATTTCTAACATTAGGAACAATGTTGGATATAAAACTAACAACAGAAAAATATGTACCTAATATGGAATAGGTACCCAAATATGAAACAATATTTTCAGGGAAAACGAACAAAAAATGGTTGTATTCTTTTTAGTAATTAAGGCACTTTGTTTAAAAAAACACATTGTTTAAAAAGCAAATTAAAGAATAGCTATTTCCAATAATCACATATCGAAGTGTCAAACTCTCCACTCAGAAAATCGGATTTTTATTTTTTGCAATTTGAATAGGTGATTAGCTGTAAGTATGTAACTTTTAAAAAATACATTGTTTTTACTTTATAAAAATTTAGCATACTTTACAAATATTATTTAGTAAACATATATATTATTCAAATTGATAAGTTCAATAGTTCTCCTTTAAAAATTCCCAAAAATTGCCTTATTATATAGCCGTCACACCAGCATAGACCCTTAAATGTTATGTATCTATACTGAGTTTATACCCGTTAAATAACTAAATAAATAAATATTTTACACTGTTCCGTAAAGTTGATCCTCTAAGAAATAACCACACCTCTGACAATCGTAATGCACTATCTATCCCCTACACGTGTTTGTACACACACCGACTCTCCGATATGCACCACCCTTATCATCGCAAACATATCAACTTTCGATCAACACCATCACAGTTTGTTGTGTGCTTATATACGCTGCGCAAATCCCCGAGTTTGTGCAACGAAACCTCGGCACGATCAAAGATCGAAAAGTTAAGAGTGCACACTCTGTGGTCTTGGGGCATAACTCAGCGACATTTTACCAGCTTGACCGGT
This sequence comes from Dufourea novaeangliae, assembly GCF_001272555.1. NCBI lineage: Eukaryota > Metazoa > Arthropoda > Insecta > Hymenoptera > Halictidae > Dufourea > Dufourea novaeangliae. The sequence continues at coordinate 820,771 of NW_015374058.1, read as the reverse complement.
CTAACGATGTTATTGGCTGTGTTCCCCTCTCTTGCTATCGGTGCTATAGATCGTTAGCACGACAGTCACCGGTGCCCTCTCCATTATGCCGTTTAGACGTCCATACGACGTGATTTTTACGGATATTGAAAAAGATAGCCGGCTATGCCAGAACGGAACAATGAAAATAGGAGAGCACCGGCGGGGGGAGGGATGCGGGTCGCGAAGACCGCTCGATAGATAAATCATCATAACCTTTGGCCATCTGTATCACGGATCTTCTGATGTACGGAGATATGTACCGTTATTCGGATCGTGGTCGTATCTTACACACACGTGAAACCTATCGATACCATTTCTGAAACGACAACTCTTCATTACGATTTAAGAGCGAGCACTTTATATAGATATGAACCTCTTGAAACGTCGAAGCGACCAACCCCACTGAACTCTTCGGGGACGAGTTTATGAAAACCAGACGAAAAATCATTTGTCACATCGAAGGCGTATTTTAACCCATTTAGGATCAGCGATTTTTTAAGGAGAACTTGCTAAAAAAACAGGATTTTGATAACAAAAATACTTATATCTTTAAAATTCCATAAAAAATGGATTTATTTATTTATTATTGAAAGCGTGTTTTAACCCTTGCTTATCTATTTTAACCCTACACACTTATTTTAACTCTATAATCAGCGATTTGTATGGAGCTCTTGCTGAAAAGCTCAGAGGATTTTTCTAAGACCACTGAAATCTTTAAAATTCCATGAAAGATTTGTGTATTCAATATTGAAAGCGTATTTCAACCCTTGCTTACCTATATGTACACCTATTTTAACTCTATAATCAACGATTTTTAGAAAACTCAGAAGATCTATATAACAAAAATACTGGAATCTTTAAAATTCCATACAAAATTTTTTCATATGTTATCTGTTCCAAGTTGTCGAGAGCAGGCGGTAAAAGGCGATAACGATAAATCGTTACGGTGAGCGGTTTCGCAAGTAACTGGGGCTAACGATAGATCGTTACCTCGAACCTAAAAGGGTTAAGTGATAAAAAAAAAAACGATGCACGGGACCACGGTGTATGTAGACATTAAAAGAAAGCGAAAGCAAGGGTGGAAAGAAGTTACTCGTCGGCAATTATGCCGCAGACGAATGCCAGGGCATTCATCCACTTCCAGTATGCTTAATGTGTGTACGTTAAATGCGCGCAGGCAAGCATGCCTAGCCAAACAGCCAAGCTAACAAATTAACGCTGATACGTTAAATGTCTGGGCTGCAGAACAAGCCGGAAGATTCCGCATTTCTGCCTTGGAAAACAAACAAGATCGAGCACCGACACTCTGATTACTCGAAATCTTATGGGATCACGTGATGATCCTCTGCAATACGATCAGATTTTGTATTTGTCGATAACCTGTCCGGTAAATCCAGATACAGTAGAACCTCGATTATTGTCAGAAACTTCGAAATACAGATTAATGGAACAGAGAACGAAATTAGCAACAGCAATTTTTTATAATTTTTTGATCCACAACGTACAAGAGTGTTCTTAAAAAATTCTAGTTCATGTAAACAAACGACATCAATTTACAATTTACGATTTTTACTTTCAAGCAAAATGATCAACACATGAAAGCTTGTGTAAGAAAAAAAAATATTTACAACACTGCAAATCTCTCGTCTAGAGTAATATTTCAAAATCAAAGCATCTAGCGTTTTTCAGTACGAATATGTCTGAAGGTTTACAAAACAATATAACCTTCTTACTTAATAAAACTTCTTCCAACTTAATAACCTTCAAGCTAGAGAAATGAGTGCACTAAAGCGTCCAAGGGACAATTTTGAAAGGGTGCTAATGGCCAATGGTGATATACGTACACGAACAGACCACACAAATGATTCTTACCGCTTCGGTTGTATGCCGTCTTGGCACGACCGGCAAGAATCATTCGTGTATTCTGTGCATATATCGTTCACACGGTCTTTGTGCTTCAAGCGAAAGAGCAACGGAGGCAAGGTCGAGTCAACATCATGTTTACGTTCAATGAACGTGCAAAAACAAACGTGACCCGCATTCACGCCCTTATAAACCTGAGTAAGTGAAAGGCATGTGCCGGCCATTCTAAAATTTGTTTAGTGTGCACAGGACAATTTAGGGTGAACAGTTTCAATGCACAATGAAATTAGCAGCGCGATAAGCGTGAAATTTTGTTCAGGGACAATATATACATACACGAAGAAACGAACCCACTAGCTTTTAAAGAAAATATATTGTTACTTTTATCTTACTTAAACGTTTTTCCATAATGGTTAACATTCATTTATATAACGGTTCCATGCAATCTACATATTCAAACATGGAAGGTTAAATAAATAAAAAAATATGTAACATTCACTGTGAGAATAGTACAGAAAAAATAAGGATATCTGGTTTAAAAAGATTTTCCTTAAAAATTTTGCATGCGTTAAATCATAAAATATACTTAGATTGTTCGTGGTAAAAATAATTTAATACCCAACAGTCTAGTAAGAACATTCTTAGTATTTTGCAATCAAGATTTTATAGTCTTATTGCTCACTATGTTATTGAAAGTGAAGAATAACTTCAAACACTTGTATCTCTTGATTAAACAATTTGGATAGTAAATACTCATTTGTTTCCGATATTTATTCTACCGATTTAAAATTTTGTAAATAGGAAATGATTGCACCGTGTTTATAACGAATTATATCAATATTGGTTACAATATAAAATTTGAATAAATATCGAACAAAGCAGAACATTGAAATAATACGTTACCATTTTGTTGTTTTGAATTTCCATACGCACACAGATTTGGATATGCACTTGTACAATAACATTACGATATCGTTTGTTGATGCAAAAAATTCGTGCACCGTGCAACGACTCGGCAAACATGGTTAAACCGTTGGCTGCCAATGTTAAATGAAGAAGATGTCATACAGAATGATAATATCGCGGCTGGTAGTCGAAACATGCTCACTTTTCAGCTCGCGTATAAAAAAAGGAAAACAAACTTCTACCCAACAAAAATCACTTCACTTATTACAAAACAACGAAGAAGTTAATTTAGCACGAAACAGGTACCACGTTGCAGGGCGCGTCCAAACGGTTTCACTTTCGTCACATTTCGAATTTACGATATGTGAAGAATACATCGATATCGATATGTATCGAATTTACGATACATTCGATATACACTAGCTATACAATATTCCTCGATTTTCCTTATAATAGAAGTTTTAATTTTTTTTTTATTTGTAAAGAAGCATTCAAACATAACGATTAGTATAAATACCATCTTAGATAATTACTTTTTTTCATCGATAAATTCCGTAGATTTCAGACCTCATTGTTAGGTTAGATCTGTTACCACAACCAATAATATCTGTTCATCAAAGCGTAACTGTATGTTGACGACAAATATTTAGAACGACTTTGCATTTAAATACGAAACAGTTTCTCATTGAATCTAATCAGATAATGAATTAATAATGAAAATTTTATTTCCCACTAATCGATATATTCATAATTCTCTCGCGATCGATTTTCTATCTAACGTTCCGATTAGCTATGCCAGCAGCAATTTACTAATAACCTCATTGGTCGTTTACAAATTCAAATAAACAAGTAACGTAAAAACAATAGTTTCTTTCATGGAGCAAATAAATTTGCGAGTTTCGATCGCGAAAAACTTTCTCTACGATTGTCCTCGCCCTTCATAAATCGTACAAATATATACGTTGAATCGAGAACAGGTGGGTACAACATAAACCAAAATAAAAGAAGCAAATCTAAGGTATCCCAAAAATATCGTTACATTATTGACATATGAAATTTGAACCTTACCTAATCACAGCAACATCTATTGCGTTTTCTATTGCACCGTGGTCCTCGTGTTATCAGCTATTTGTTGATATGTGTCAATTTCCCAGCACGCACACACACATGTACACGTAAGATACACACACGCACCAGTTACGATATGTTGTGTTTGCACTTTAACGGAACACCGCCGAGAAAAACGTGTGACAGCGATGATCAAGGACGGTTCCGTGGTTAAAGAAAAGGAGGGAAGCACAAAATTGACGAGCTGCAGGCTGCGTGCCGAGCAGCCACCCTCACGGTAGGCGCACGAGCCTATGACTGAGCCCACCACGAGCTCACCGGGACTGATTGTCGGTTACGCGCACGTACGTTCGGACCGAATCGTCCCTTACGAACATATCACACGACCTTTCACGAATCTTGGAAACTCTGTAACAGACGCGAACTAAACTATATATTCAGACAACACGCATACTTTTAATATCAATATTAAATATTAGGAATTTGCTGAGAAATGACTGGCAGTTTGAACACGGTACGGTGACTGGTGTCAGTTTGAATCTGGAAATCTCCCGCTATAGATGGCGTAACTGTAACGAACATTAATTCAGAAATTATAATATATTCATTGTGTTTGTTTACATAATTTTTTATGAAAACGTTGAAACGTTATTTTACTGTGTAATTAGAATTCTTATTCTTATCAATGAACTAATGATAGATGTATCTTTTATTTGAAATATTTATGAAGATACAAAATTTATTTCTTGTTTATTACATTCATTATTCTTTCAAAAAATCTTGGGCCTGGTAGGAAATGTAATATATTTATGTTTGTAGAAGTGCAATATTTTTCTCAAAATTGTGTTTGTTGTTAAAAAACTTCGTTGATGACGGAGTGATTGGGAAATATGTGTATGTAATAATTCTAAATGTTTGCAAACTCAGCCCTTATTTAATTTCGAAATTGGTGTAACATTTAAAGAATAGAGCATACAAATTTTTATATTCTGTTTAAGAAAAGCTTCTGATACACTACGGTCCAAAACTCATTTAGCATCAAATTTTTACTTCAAACATATTGAACTACTGCTTCAATACGTTTTATACCTTTAATTCGAATTCATAAACAACTAATACATTACTCAAACACAATCCCATAAATGAGTTATCAACTTCTACAAATAGGGAATTTCAAAATAGCATATAAGTTATATTCAAGTAAAAGAAATGATACTTAGTTTGCAAGAATTTTTTATTAAAAGGAAAAAAATTTTTTAAGTTCTTGTGGCAATTACGAATGAAGACTTCACAGCAGAGTTTACCATACTCGTTTTTTAATTAATTCTTCTCAATCAAATGAATACGAGTACAGATAATTTACAGCCAAGTGAAAAGTATACGCGTATATCATCGCAATTACATCGAAGATACAAGATGGAATAAAATAAATGTAGACAAAGGAAACAGCAACGAATACGATTGCGAGTTTGTTTTTCCTTGATAGTAAATACATATACACATAATAATATAAATAGTCAATGGGTTTCTATATTTGGCGTAAATCACTTTTAAATTTTCTATAAACTACGCTATAATGCCGTATACGCGCTTTGCGAATTCATTGTGCTTACGATAAAAAAGTACAATCGTTATACATATATTCCCTATGCTCGAGTCGGTTCTAATACGAAAATTTCTCGATAAATTACTTCATTTGCGCGCGATTTACGAATTACAAATTACGAAAATGAATAGATGCGATAATACTTAAATAAGACTTTTATAAATCTCTTACTCGATAATCTTACTCGTTATGTACATTGTTATTGTAAGTAGTAGTAATTGCGTTACAAAATATGGAAATTGTAGCGGGATTCACCACAGAAGGTATATTCAAGCGACAAAGGGAGAAAGAGGCGTATGAACTATTCTATACTGCACGTAATTCCCTACAAAAATAATTTCACGCGCGAAGCGATACACGTTGAATCCATTCTCTGGTTGTTCTTACATTCAACGTTGTTTTCCATTTTTTTTTTTTTTTTATCTAATTATCACCATTCTGATTGTATTGCTCTTGTAACACCACGCACGATATTTTACAAAAATATTTACTCTACCATTAGTCGAATTACGTTTGAGCAAGTGTATGCAACAAGCTATACAACAAATTATTCCGTGTATGATCATTCGCACTATCGCCCTCTGTCACTTGCCACAAGAATTTTGTGCATCGTTAATACAGTTTTCTTGGATACAATTGCGCTTCATTGTTTGCTTATGTCCCGTCGAAGAACGAAGCTCGTTTGCTCTGCTACTTAGTTCAGTTCGATACTTGTACTACGTACAATAATGGATATCAAATATAGAATAAACTACTTAAATGCATTTGGCATGTCTCGTTTATATGCGAAGCCCGCATGTTCTAATCTGAATTATTGACCACTACATCAACATGTTCAAAATCTAAGAACAGATGGAGTCACCATCTTGGTTGAATCGACTTTGCACTTACATTATAATAATTATTACAACTTTGGACTCTTTCGACGGATTAGTCCCGCGTCGATAGTTAACTCCCGATATATAAATACAACTAATTACGATCATTTTGTCCTACTGGTCGTTACAGTAGGATTTACAGTCGACCTGACATGAGCACTCTGCTTAATAGGTTTACTTCTCGTGGCAACTACTGTACTATCCATAACTGATCTTCGACTTTTCACAGTGCTCTGTTCATCGAGTTCTGAACCATTCTCTTTCTTTCTGTTTACCTCCAATGCTCTTCCATTGCTTTGCCGATCACCGCGATTCGCTGATACATTTTTACACGCACTTCTCGCAGCCTTCATATCGCTTTCATAATTTTTCCGCGACGGTTGTGGAGTATAATATAAACTGAACCTCTTGGACTTTACCGTTGGCTTCTGTTTCTCGTCTCGTAATTCGTCGGTAGAACTAAATTTTCGACTTATTCTGGTAGTAACAGAAGTTAATTTATCACTGACTAAAACAGACTCGGGCGTCTTCTTTGTGGAGGATGGTAGGAAACAACTGAATCTTTTATTTTTTACCGTTGTCCCTGAATCCGTAATACTTTTTGGTGTACACTTTTCACGTCTAAGTTTTACATCATTCTTCGTGTATTTCGATTCATCTGGAGTTTTCGTTAAAGTCTTCTTGTTGTTTAAAAGATTCTGCGTTTTGGAGCCCTTCGAAGCAATCATTTTTAATGCTGTTGGTGTCTGTAATATTTTCGTTGCAGACTTATCCTGGTTCGTTAATGATGAAGTTTTCAGATGTGAATGCTCATTTACAGAACCATTTTCATTTGGATCACGCATATTATCATTCTTTGGTTCCCGATTATAAGAAAAGCAAATATTTTCGAAACTATCGGTTGACTCCATACTTTGAGTCGAACTCGATCGTTGCTCCTGTGTTAATTGTGCAAACTGAATATTAACAAAACTATCCGATGTTTCTATATCATTGCTGGAACTACCAGTTGAACTACAAGTCGACGATAAAATCATATTACAATTTTTCATGTCATCGTTTTCAAGTTTTGGAGCAATATTGTCAGAAAGTATTAAATTTTCATAAAGATGTTTTCGCCTATATTTTTGTTTATTAATACTTAAATTAACGGATTTAGGTGTTTCACATGTACACACATTACTGTTGGTTGATATGTCCAATGTACTCTGCACGCTAGAATTAATTTCACTACAGGAATTTCTTTCATTGAAAGAATATATATTTTCTTCAACTGGAGTTGTATCACAATTCACAGTAATTTGAACCGCCGTTGTATTTTGATAACAACGTATTAACATTGGATTTTCGGGAATACTGCTCCGAGATGAAGTCTCACTATTCGATGATTTTAAACGATATTCGTGAACTTGTTTCTCATTTAAATTGTTTATGAGATTATTCATAGACTGACTAAGAGTATGAATATCTTGTAAACAATCTGCACTTAGAGATACAGGTTCATCATCGCTTCGATTTCCATTGTTAAAGTCACATTCGTTGAGAGTAAAATTTCGTCGATCTCGACCAACGGTATGTTGTGATTCAATACTTTCTGATTCTACAGATGACGAAACTTCATTCCACTTGCTTTCTTTGCTGTCGAGTATACCATCAATTTCGTCGTGCGAACTGCCGTGCTGTAGTTGATTCTTGAAGTCGAACTCAAAAGTTGCTACTCTTATCGGCTTACACTGCTGATTCCAGTGTTGCTCCGACGGGTTGGTAGGGGTTGATACTGTGGTCTGCTCGCCTCCTAGAAAGCTCTGTTGATATACAGAGGAGGGACAAAAGAAAAAAAAAAGCATTGCTACAGATACAGCAAACCACTACTGAAGCCTTCCTAGCGTAGTGTTGGAATAGCCAAGAATAAAGCTATATAATCGGTGAGTATAATATTCTATATGGCAGAAAATTGTGACTTATACATAATGAAAGAACTATATAGAACTAACAAGCAAATTAATAAGAAAGTGTACATAACAAAAATTTAATACCTATACTGAAATTAAAAAAAGAAGTTCACCGGAACTACTGCAAAAATCATTTTTATTGTGTTACTTTAAATTTAAAAAAAAAAAAGGAACATAAGCCATGCAGGGAAACAGAAGTAGGTTTATCTAATAAACTAATAGGTAATGACAGTTACCGCTAGCCATGGATGGTCAAGTACATCTTCTGCGGTGAATCTCAATTCAGGTTGTGCCTGAAGCATGTTTGAAATCAGCTGTTTGGCAGAATCGGATACATTATCCCAATACGGGGATGTGAATTCATATTGGCCACTCAGAATACGTTCGAATAATTCTTCCTGTTCATTTTCAGGTGACACGAATGGTGGAAAACCACAGAGTAAAATATATAATATTACCCCAGCAGCCCATACATCAATCTAAGGAAATTTAAATTTATTTTCATCCTTATTCTTCTGGATACAAATGAATACATAAATCGGTATCTTTTTAAAAATCAGTATACCTTCAACCCATATCCAGTTTCTGCGAGAATTTCCGGTGCTACATACGTGGGTGTACCACAAACTGTGTACAATGGTTCCCTTACAACTTGAGCTAATCCAAAGTCACCTAACTTCAAACATCTAACATGACTTCCATCCATCTCTACTAAAAGATTCTCAGGTTTAACATCGCGATGAACTATATGGTGTATATGTAAATAAGCTAATGCGGATGTTAAATGTCCAATCATTACGCTGGCTTCTGCTTCAGAGAATTTTGTTGCAGCAGCAATTGCATCAAATAAATCTCCACCCTACAATAACGTAAGTGTCTAATTTTGTGTTGCTTCATTTTAAACACCTAGACTAAAAGGTTTTCTAAAATGTATATACCTTTACAAGTTCCATGACCAGAAACAACTGATCAGCGGTCTCTTGCTCCGCGATCAAGCTAATAATATTTGGATGACAAACTTGTCGTAAAATTGCCACTTCACTAGCCAACATTGTTTCTTTCCCTTGACACTTATACTTATCTACAATTTTCATTGCATATTCTGCAGCTGTAGACCTAAACAACATTTTTCAATAGATTTCCCAATAGTCGTAATCGTTTTCATAGATTTTTAAAACACTTACTTATGAGTGCAATGCCTAACAATTGCAAAATTACCATCTCCAATTACACGACCAACTGTATAATGTAAACGTAATGGTTGTGGCAAAATCAATGTGAAAGGACTAGGTGGACGCACTTGTGGTGTAGTAAGCACCTTTTTTCCAGATTTACGTGGCATTCTAGGCATTGGACCACTTTGTCTTTTTGATGACCACAGATACCTTCTAAAGCTCTGAACACTTTTAGATTCCTCAAAATCTAGTTCGAAATCTTCTTGGCTTGCCTTTTCAGGGCCATAAGCCACAAAGATATCATCACCTTCAAAAAACTGTTCTAATGAGTTAATTTGTTGACCTGATAATGTATAAACTTTTCTTACTGCTCCAGAATCTAATTTAACTGCATCTGTAATTGCTTCCATTGCATGTTCTAAGCTTGGAGCATTTCTCTTGTTTAATAAAAGACGTACAACTTTACGTGGTTTTGTGCCATGTCGGATTAATGTAATTATTCTTGCTTTAACACATAATGGTATTGCACTTATTTGTCTACCAGTACCTGCCGGAGATTGTGGTAGGCCAGATAAAGAACTGCCTCTTCTTACTTTAGTGGACGAATATTCCACTTTCTTAAAAATTTCACCTTGTCCAGAAACCACATAACATTTACCATCTTCCAAATCATTAATATTCTGAACTTTTTGCCCATCCATAGTATAAATTGCCCTTACACCGTTAGGTAAAGTAACACTTGATAATAAAGCTCTTGTTAAATCTGAAGCTAAACTATCAAAATTGCGATATCTCTCTGGAGTCACAGCCATCACAATACCGGTATAAAATTTATCTCCATTTCTAAAAAATCTTACTCTCTTTGCTTTCTTAGTTGGTGGAGTTCGAAGAACATTTAATGAATGCCGTGTGTTAATTTCCAATAGTCTTTCATCTAAAGTCACTATAGTAGGTGTATTTATTTCTCCACTTCCTGAGAAATTGCTGTCACCAGATGGTGAAGCAGCCTGATTCAATGGTTCTTCCATCATCCTAAATACAAAATACATTTAGTATGTATGAGAAACGACTTCTAAAATGATTTTGGACTACACCAATAAAAAATTACTACAGATACAAATGAAAAAGAAGCAACTCTTTTAGACTACACATATGAGGAAAAGCAACTCAAACGGAAGGTTTTGGTGATGGATAATTAAAGACTGAATATATGTATATAATAGATCAAATACATTTGGTAGTACAAAATTATATTGAAGCAACTTTTAATGTACTACTATTACAGGTCTTGTAAAACAAAACGAATAAAGAGTATTAAAAAATCATTATTAAGGTATAAAATTTAAAAATAGTCAACAATTTTTTATATCTTCATCGTAGATATTCTAAATCTGTATACGTTACAATTCGGCAATAAAAATATTTATTAATTTTCCTAACCTACTTAACCTTCTTTAAATTTTTTTATATGCACGTAAACATTACATATGAATAAGCAGCCATGGGTAGAGTCATTTGTTAAGAATTCATATTTAACAACAATTAGCTGACCCACTTGCACTCACCTGCTCGCTGAGCAGAATGTATTGCTAAAAAACAGATGAAAAGCCAACTAATGAGTGAATGAATCACCACTGAGCTGACATTTTCATAGCAACCATGACGCGTACTAGATAATATGAGCGAGAAATCTCACTTTCGAATTACAATGAAAGAATTTCACTTTCCGTTACACCTAAATTGTATATAACTGTTGCACTTTACGTTTCTATCGCAACACACCGATTTTTGTTTTCTACGCGCAGAATAGTTTGACCTGCCAAACTCTATAAATAAAGTGGCTTGTCAAAGAGAAACCGGGAGACCGGAACCGGAAATGTAAAGAAATTAGAAGGGTGGGACATGAGCATGAAAATGTAAACAAATTACTCATGATAAATTAAGTTATAATAATTCTTACCTATTTAATGAATATCTCTGAGTAGGATTTGTATTGTTCTTAAATCATGTGTTCCTTCCCTGTCGCTTAAATGAATACCTGAATTTAATAGAGCAAAATTCTGTAAATTTAAATGAAATACTTTACTATCTGTTTAAATATTTAACAAATATTAACTGTCAATAGGATGTGTTATGGATTCTCAATTACTTGGCGCAAGTTAAAAATCCACGGTGAACAGAGAAAGGAATTTTCTTCTAGTTAACGTAATTTAACTGAACACTTGTTATAAGGGCGTTTTATATCACGGAAAAAATGGAATGGAATTGATAAGAAATTTAAAAACCAGTCGGTAAAATGTAATGTCCGTTGAAAGCAATAGAGGGCACTGTGATCATCAAAATCGTTTATTTTGTATCGTCACATATATGGTATACTGAATGTTACTATGAAATATTTTGTACACAATAATATAATGAATACACATTTTCAGCAACTGACAGTTACAGTATCTATAAAAAATATTTTAACAAGACTTGCTATATTACATTTTCGATAAAAACTTATAAAAATTAAGATTCTTCAATTCCTCTGATAGCCGTGATCGTCTAGTGGTTAGGACCCTACGTTGTGGCCGTAGTAACCCAGGTTCGAATCCTGGTCACGGCAATGTCTCGACAATGACATTGTCACGGCAGAGAGTTTATTTTTTCCCTCAAATCCCGTATTTTTTTAATCACACAATGTTTATCCAAATCATATACCCTTCATATTACACATATATTGATAGCATTGCAATAAACAAAACATATTTTAACATAGATTGATAAATTAATAAACATTATTTGGATATTGTATTGCCTTCAGCAAACAAATTAATATTTTCCAAAACATCCATTTAAGATATTCTGCCATGATTATTCTAACATTCAAGTGCATTGTACTAAATTACCCAAAACATTACACTATAAATCATCATTCTATTAAATTGCTCAGCACAGATTACTCTTTCAATGAAATCAATCAATCTATTCTCGAGGGTATTGTCAAATGTTTTTCAGTTTAATTCACGGATTAGTGTTTGTAATTCTAAGGAATTCAGAGTATGGGAAATTCCGGAGCCAAAGGATCTCTATTTGAAAGACCTTCGGAATACCTGGATGCGCGGTCCGTTGATCCGCACCTGGCGAAACGGTCAAGAGAAAGACAGACATAGAAGCGATCCCAGCCGGTGTGTGTCAGTAACCAGAGACAGGGCCGTAGCACGGCAGTACCGCGGCAAAGGTGGCTCGGTTCAGTGGAGGGAGATAGCACAATAGCGGGCGACGTTCTCCAGAAGAGCCGCAGTCTCGTTCGGTGTGTGTTTATTGGCGGTCGTAGTAGCGCGGGTGGATTTGTTACGTGTAAAGGAGCGAAGCGTACGTACAAGTCGCGCTCAGCTCGCTAACAGTGGATGGAAAGGAAAAGCGTGCGTTTTTCTTCGCGATTCGACGTAAACTAAAAGGGCACGCGGTTACAAATGCGGTGACCGAGGATGCCTAGTGAGTGAACGTGCAACAAGAGACGCCGTGAGTGCGGGTGTCCTCGAGCTCGACTGCAGATCTTTAGACCGGTCAACGAAAATGCGGGCGCGATACGTCGTGGCAGGTGAGTAAAGTCCCGAGCATGTTCGCCATTCGTGCGTCGTTCTTATTCCCGTGTTTCTCTTTGCCCGCCGTTTGTGTGCGTACTTCGCGCGGCAATCAACGATCTACAACACGCGTATAACGTAAATCTCTTTCATTCTCGTCGAATCGTGTACAGTTACCATCGATCGATATTAAAAACCATGGATCAACGAACTTTTCAAATTCTCGATGCCTGCTAGATGTTTGTGACTTCCGTGACGGTTAAACCACGCTACGTAACGCGGTCCCGAGTTTCTACGTGGGGATTCAGACGCAAATGATGTGCTACCTCGACGGCGTAGAATTCATGACAGGTGGGGAGGCCGTCTTGCCAAACCGTTCCGCACACCTGATCGTCTACCTGAAGTACTGTTATATGTCCGTATATACTAGGATAGTCTAAAATAAACGTCGTTCTTCATGGGAAACCGGTATACTCTTGTGAGTGTTTCGACTCGTTCCTTTATTTTCGGGACGAGCACCAGTTCGACTCGGGGTCTTTCCTAAACAAGCATTAACCGTTCATTGTGCAAACATCATCCGTTTAGTGACCCTGTTCATAAATTTACCAAGTTTCTTGGTCGAACGAACAGAAATTCATTGTAAAATAATTGCTCGACCTTTACGTCGGAGAGACAGTGGGAAATTGAAATCTCCCAGCGTTCAAGTCACTTCGACGATTCTTGGTCCTCTCCCCCTCCTTTCGAACGTGTCGCCGCTGATCCACCGAATCGCGTAGTGTCACGCTTCACGGGCAAAAGGAATTAAAACTAGGCATTGGAAGGATCGATAATGTTGGTGCAATGACCCCCATAGGCCCTTCACACGATCGTTCAATCTTTTCGCCTAAGGATTGATCCGTTCGTAAAATTACTAGGTTATACAAATAAACTTCGACCACGCGTAACGAATTAAGGCGATAACGGGACACACGCTCTGTCTCTTCTTGAGCCTACGTAATACTTGGATTCGTAAACCAGACCACCGGAATATCGATCGTTTTAAATCTCATATCTCCCGTTGTTCAACGTTTCCCACTTTGCTAAGTATACTCCCGTCGCGTAGCAAAACAGTTCAGCCTAAAACTGGTACACTTTTATCTAATACATACTTCTGTGTCTCTGCCAGCCATTAACGAGCGTACACATCTCGCGGCTCACTTTCTTTTCGTGCCATCTCTTGTATACGCGTAATTTCCTTTCGTGAAAGCCTCTACGTAGGTAAACGCTAAACGTCAGAGATTAAATACAAGACATCAGGAGAGAATCAGTTTCTAGATCGTGCACTCGCGATTAATGGTAATTAACCAAAGTAATTCTCAAAATTAACGAGGACCATTAAGAGGAACTTTTTTTGCGCGCGAACGGGTTATCAACTTCGGTGGTGTGGTTCCTTGGGCGAAAATGCGCCGCCGAGCGTGATACTGGAAAAGGTCGGCTACGAATTTCTAGGTGAAGGAAAAAAAACCTTACTTCGCCCCGTCTAGCGCAGGTGGAAGCCACGTCGTTGCATTAACGTTGGCCCCCTCGCTTCACGCTCAGGTGCGTGCCATGAGCAATACACACACACACACACACACACACAAAAGCATTTCTATCCCCCCACGTATAATATGTGTGTATATAAATGCAGTGCGTCAACGGAGGCACCGCAATGTTCGTTCGTTATATACCTGCCGGACGATGCCTGGCGTTATTGCGTTAATCGGTTTCCGTTTCTTCTTATCGTCAGCGAAAGAAGACTCTCGGGCTAAATTCCGTAACAGGTGCCCCCGCCTTCCACTGGTATACGAAATTATACCGGCGTAACCGGAGACTGCTGACATTTTGAATTCGGTAGGGAACTGTGTACTCTAAAATGCGTTTGAAATTTTTAAATCTGTTGAATTGAATAGTAGTGAAGATTTTTTTTATTAAATTGATATGTTGAAAGGGGCTCTCTAAAAAGGCAAAGTATCATTACAAAAAATGTCACAAACAATTATTGGTACCTTTAATTACCAAGTATAGATGATTATTAGTATCGGTTTTTGTTTATTAAACTAGGTCTAACCAACTCTGATCAGTATAATGCTTTGAAAATGAACAATTAAACCTCCTTTTTACTGTTTACAGTTTATATTCTTTCACTTAATCTATGTTTATAGTGACGTTTATGTTAGGTTTCGGTTACAAATTTAACTTGCAATTAAAGGTACTTATAATTGTTTGTGATATTTTTTATAATGATACTTTGCCTTTTTGGGGGGCCAGTTTCAACATAATAAAGTTTAAAGGCAATCGGAGATATCAACCGAATTTTATACTATTACCATTCAGTTTATTCGATTAAAATGGATTGTAACCCAGAAGATTTATCTGAACTTGGAGATGGAACATTTAGCAAAAGAAAAAGAAGTTATATAATATTAAAATATTCAGTTTATTCGATTGATCGTTACTTATGGAGTCGGGAGAAGTTGTGACCTAGATTATTTCCTAAGTACACAGATTTATTTTGCATTTAACTCTTTGAAGCACAGAGTTTTACAATAAAAAATGCGTTGTTGCATAGAAATGTTATTTTTATGAAATGTGACAAAATAGTTTTATTTTCAAACGTTCAAGCACTAAAAAGTGGGACATTTTTCATACCACTATGCTTCAAATAATTGAGCAGTTTACAATAAGTTCGTAGTTGTTCGATTCTTTATCATCTAATTTCTAATGTTTTTCTAAAGTATCACTTATTTGACTTCACCGTGGCGTATGGGGACTCGATTTCTGATCGTAATCATTTACTGTAGGAATGTTTCAATATTAGAATATTTAATATATTAAGTATAAAATTAGAATGATAAATTTAATACAGAAGCCATTGTTTTCTCGACTAGTTATCATGATGATTATGTAGAGGTATCAATTATGTATAGCATCTCTACATAATAGTAAAATCATGTGTTTATAGAAAATAAATTGTGAGCGAATAAATTGGATTAATGTTTCTAACTGACATCTACATAATGACGTTCGATTTTGAATGCATATAATAAAATATATTCTTTTAAAAACAGTTTGAACAGCAAATTCTAAGATTTCAACGAAATGTTCTATTAATTAAAATAGGAGAATGAGATTAATTTCTTCAAACGAGTTAACTTATTCTCATTTATGGTTATCTTGATGATAATGCGTTCAATTTACACGTTTCTTTATATACATCAAGCCTGCCCTTCGACTTTTTCCCCAGAATTTATGGCTTCCGCGTTGTTTATATGTTATAAAAAAAAGAGCTTATGTTCACGTAACTCAGCACTCACAGTCTTGATATTGATTTACCGAACAACTATGCCACACTGGCACATTCGTTATAAAATTTATGAACCCTAGAAACTATTCAACTCCTTCAGAACTGTATTTCATTCACTAAAATTCTCCGTTGACCAGAGTAAAAAAGTAATTAAAATCACTCTGAAAATATCAAACTTTATGTTCGCCTGAATTTCACAAAGAAATAAATCTTCCGCCTAAACTTTGTAAAGTTTGAAAACTTATACAGAAAAATCTCTATATGTCAAATATTACGTTACTAATAATATATACAAGCAATTCATCCCTATATTATTTCCTACCAAACAAACGTAAAGTTTTACAGAAAACATTTTAGTAACTCATATTCACCACCGTCGAAAGACCAATCACATTGATTATCACTAGACTGCGGATTTCATGAATTTATAGCCTATAGGGTTCTGTGAAATACAATAAAAGACAAAACTTTTATTGGATCCAACGAGTTTCTATTTTATTTCGAACCCAATAAGGCACTTAACAAAAAAACAAAATTCCTACATTTTCTCCTGTCTTTATAAATCACTTTAAAAAAATGTAATTTTGCATAAAAATCCTCAGTCTAATTATCACAATCGGATAAATTCTAGAGACGAAATTCACGTTTTGGAGAGAAAAAATGTTTCGCCTTTACATGATGGATGTTTTCATATAAATTACTCGGCCATAAATCAATCAGAGCGCGTTATTCCAGTTATTCCCTTTTTCTCTCCTTCTTTCTGTCGCTCTCTCGGACTCTCATCTTCGTCGTTTTCGACTGGAATTTCGCCGTCTCTCTGGTTATCACGGAAGGATACCCAAGCGCAGAGGATAGGCTACATTTCGATTATTTCAGCTAGTCGATTCCGGGGGCCGTATGCCTCGATTCCTTCTTCGGCGTTATACGTGCTTTCGACGAGTGCGCAACATCGACATTCCAGAAGATTGCATTTTTTCGGGACCATCGAGGCGCGACGGAACGGAGCGAACGAGAACGTACAGCTCCGATTCAGTCCGGTTGTTTTATTCGTGCCGGTGCGTTTTATACCGTGTTTCCATCGAGCCTTTGTCACGACAGTGTTGTCGTCGGGTGACAATTCCGTTCCCGAATAAAGACACCCCTGAAAATAAATCACGACCGGTAATGTAGTAATAACGATAACGAGGGCACAGAGGCAAATAGGATTGTCCGCGTCGACGAGCAATGGAAATTTTACGATCAATTTTATCATCATCTGTTCATGTTTCATTTATATGGACATCTTCCATTTACTTGTGAATTAATAAGTATTGCAAAATAATAACGACATATTATCTGCTGGTCCTTGTTTACATTTGATGAAAGTAAGGACTATGAAAATACATCAATGGGATTACAGATAAATCTTTACAATTAATTATTGTTTCGAAAGTACATGAACAAATGTATGAGTTACTGTATATATATATGTACATGTATTTTCACATTCCGTAGGAAATCTTGGATCTTTCGTGTCCAAGACTAATCGTTTTAACGTTTTAAGCTTTCAAAAAATCTGAAAGTACCCTCGGATACTTATCAAAAGTCTCTACCACGTTATACAATAGTTCGTTAACTCAAATGTTTATAACTTTGTTCGATAAAAATGAAAATTCTGAGGAGAGTCTGGGATAAAATAAAAATCCCACATTGCATACCGAGGATTAATTTTTTAGTATAACCAGTGTCCTAGAAATAAATATTAATAGTTTGTTTTTAAAAAAAAATTCAAATCCTTTTGACGAACCTATTCAAATATCATATTTTGCACAAAATGGTAATTTTTTTTGATTCCGTGTGTATTTGTAAAAATATTTCCTGACAATAATCATGACGGACGAAATGTTCCCTTAACGATGCAACGGAGAAACAATTATTCCTCGGACGATGACACACATTCGGCACTTACTCACGTATCGCTATCTTCTCTGGCTAGTTAAGGATGATGATACCGATACTATTGTTATTACTAACGTAATGTCTAGAATGTTGTGGAGCAGCTAAGTTGCATTCCTCTAACGGTAGGTTTGATTAACTTTACTATACTTAACTGTATTACCCATTACTTCCTGGATGCGCCGGCTTCCTTATACACGCTCTGAGCGGGGTAAACCGTTTTCTCGTTATTATGCTAGAAACAACTTTTATTATATTCCGTTTCACGTTCTATTAATATTCCTGAAATACACAACTGCGAATTAGTGTGATCGTTGCACAGTGAATGGTATTACTGCAACTTCATATTATCCCTGTGCCCTGCCCACCTGTCTTATTGTTACAAATCGACAGAATCTAGCGCAAGAAATACTGAAATTTTATCATAGAACATCAAATTACAAAATCTAACTAAGAATTATTCATTCTTGTTTTGAAATTGCATTTGAACATTTAAACGTGATTTGTATTTCTATTCTGAAAATTTGAAATTGTAGGAAAAAGTGATTGTCCTAAGTAATTTTCAAGGATTCTTTCAATTTTCTCTCGATTTTATTTAGATTTTATTTCGATTTTCTTCGTTGTTCTCTCCACCATCCTGAAGAAGAATGATGAAAGCCATATTCAGAGTTTCTATAATTATATTGAATTAGTATATCTCTTTTCAAAGAAAACTAATCTCAATGTTTGACGATGAAGAGCATCAATCATTTTACAGAAAATTACTGTTTTAATTTTAGTTCGAAAACTATTGGGACAGATCGTGTGTCTTGCGTCGAGAAAGAACCAACGAAGTCCATTGGAGTGTCAGTGAAGCATGTTCTTTTTCATCGTTTTCGGAATTTTTTTTCCATGTTTCCACGGTCACATCTGTGTAAACGCCACTTAAGGTCCCCTCGTAGAGCCCGCACCCCGCACCGCAGAAACGGATGGTCTGGTTACTATCAGAATCAAGTATAGTAGAAAATTCTTGAACGGTTCCCGGTGTGTCCTGTGAAAGGTTTTTTCTTTTAAAGAGCTCACGGGGCGCAGGACACTCTAAAGAGGCGTTCCCAAGGGGCCATATGCCGCGTTCATCGGTATTGTCTCCTCTACTTTCCCGTAGTCTGCTTACCATTACACGTAATCCTGTTTTTCTTCGCCTTGAGACAAAAACCAGATTTCCGGATCTGCTGGAAAGTTCATTCCCCGGAAAACCGCTATAATCCACCGTGAAAATCGAGAAACACATTTCAATATTACACAATTACTTAATGAACTTCTCATGTTTTTTAACGTATACCACTTTAAAATGCTTCAATTTTTATTTACTTAATAGACTTCTCGGGTTTTTTGATATAAACCACTTTAAAATGCTTCAATTTTTATTTACTTAATGAACTTCTCAGGTTTTTTAATGTAACCACTTTGAAATACTTCAATTTTTATTTACGTAATGAGCTTTCCATGTTTTTAAAATGTAAATAAATACTTGAAATTATTATATTAAGAATACTTTAAATTATTTCAATCTTTATTTCGAAGAAGTACTTTCTCGACAAAAAGACAAATGATATCGATATTTTATCTTTAAAATCACACATGCATAAAATGGGATTATTAAAAAAACGAAATGACTACTTCGGAGAGTGTGCTAGTTGTTAATTGAGTTCGCTGTATAGTTAACGAAGTTGTAACAAAACGTGGGAACTTTTTTATAAATTGATTTAAATATGCTTTTATATGGAACTATGTAATATTCCTGACCATACTCTATCATTAGTTAATAAATCGTGTTACTTCACTGTGTGAAATTGTTCATCAACTTTAAATAAAATCAAATTTTTCAGAAATTGTACGCTTCATTGAAGCAGCAGATCGTACCTGGTCTGAACTGTTTTATACTTTATACGTGTGAAATAAAATTCAGCTGATAATTACGTTTTTACACGAGACGAGGATATCGAAATTTTACGCCAGATTCGCCCAGCAGTTCCTTCTGTAATTCAATATGAACTGTGGAGACGTGGCGTCGTGATCCAATAACTGTCACGACCGATACAGATTTTCGCTCGTGTCGCTACTTTTCCGCGATAACCTTGTTGAAAATAAATTTTTTTCACTGCCAGTCGAACACACTTTTTTTGATAAATATCAAGCAGCGAAGCTTAGCTTATTACTTGAGTGATTGAAATAATGCCTATTTAAACAATAATTTACTACAACCTCAGAGATTATTTACAAAAATAAAAATTAAAGATTGCATTCTCATTAACGTCTTTATTCTATTTTATGCTAGTACAAGATTTATTAAACTAGAGGACAGAATTCATTAAATACCGTATTTGTTCAACGAATAACCAATATAAAAATTAATTTATCGAGTATTTATTTATCAAAATTTCCGGTATTTGATTCCAAAATATCTGTAGAATTTATCACAGAGAAACAATGTGATCGTTTTCCTTTGAACAATGAAAAATCTGGTAATTCGTCCGCTCGTACGAATTTCGATCATGCTAATCGCACGGATCGTTGTGTCGTTAATGAAAGATGGATTTCATGCCCGACAGATGCTCGTGTTGCTGAGAGTCGGCCACGCAGCCAGCGCCCATACGTTGGCTTGATCCGATTAATTAAATAATTTACTCGCGACAGTAATTATTTGCGCCTCGCGTGGCCCGTCGAGATCAACTGGCATTATACGCTTATACAGGGTGACCCGAAAACTCAGATCAACCCCTAATTCCTCTTTTCCCATTTCATCGAAATGAATTCAATCGAAATAAATTCAATCGAAATAAAACCTTGGACCATAAAACTTTCTTCTTCAAAAAATGTATTTTTTCACTGCGTAAAATTTTATACCTTCGAAAGTAATGGACTTGAGGAATTACATTCCAATGCTTCTACCGTTGTTCAATATTATAGGGATATATTTTATTTGAAAGTAAACCTTGTATGTACCTATTTCGTTTCTTTGAAAGAGGGCACAGTCCAGTGCTGCCAACTGACAAAGACTATTCTGGCTGAAACGTACGATATTTTTTTCATCATCCCGCGAAAAGGATTCAAATTTTCGGATTTCCCTATTTTGATCCGACAAAAGCAAGGTATAAGAGGAAGGATCAATATTACACAATAGACAGTAAATTCTCGGTGAATGTTCGAAGGCTCTTCGTCACTGAGCATTAAATATTTCATAAAATAATGAGCATAGGCGGTTGTTTTTAAAAGTTTTATAAAAAAAATATGTTTAAATGTCTACAGTTTAACTTACAATGAAACAATTCTGAGATCAACTAGTCTGGTCGAACTTTCAGAACCACCCTATATACGTGACTCGGGTACGTGTCGCAATTGTACGCGAACGATCCACTGCATTGTACACGTGCAACGCACGAAACAATTTCCATCGTCGATGTGGACCGTCCAGTCCGAGGAATGTTATAGATAATGTGCAGAAAATTTCATTGGGACCCCGGCATCAAAGCGGCATTCACTTTAATCGTGCTAGCAGCTGCCGTTTCGCTTTGATACCGTCGCGTAAAGCTTCTGGCTATCGATATTTCAATTAAAATATACATACAGAGAAAATATATTTCTTTGCTGACTTTGATTATCGATTAACGTCCGTGTTTGTTTTATTCTAATTATACTTTCTTGATAATACTGAACCATGTGCTGGAAGTACATGCTTTCAAAAAACATACTACTAATACGAAAGCAACTGTTTTTAGGAAAGCAGAAGAAAATATACAGGGTGTTCGAAAAAGGATGTAATACTTCATGCGGTTGTAATACTCACCGAGTGGAGTAAAGAATTTCTAATCAACATGGGTCCTAAAATCAACACTTTCGGTATAAAATTAACTTTTATATTTACGAGACATAGTAAGATACTGTAATTATATACAGGATGATCCATTTAAATCGACCCACTCGAATATCTCCGAAACTATTGACGATATTAAAAAATGTTTCAGATAAAAGTTCGATGATATCAGAGGGCACGCTTTCTGATGCTAGTAACTTTTCTGTTATTAGCAGTCCAACCGAAAATATCTTTATCAGGTATAGCATGGTTTCAAGAGACCTTTAACGTGATCATAGCAAATTTTTTGTCGACTCTTTTTTTTCATAATTCTTCAAGGTCACCTTTAATTTTTTGCAAATACACCCATAATTTTTTTACGCCTATCTGTTAGAGGATTTCAAGACGAATTCGGTAAATATCATAATATAACATGTGTTACTTTTTTTTTCATCTGGGTCGAGAAAAAATTAAAGAAATATTCGAACTGTAATATTCCGATGTTAAGCTCTTGCCTACTGTTTGTAAACATTTCTAAAATCTACTGATCACGATTCGTGGTTCACCCTGTATATATTGTTACAAATTATCTTTTCTATGAATTTCAAGTGAAATGTCTCCCAATCGAACGTTCCATGATGAAACAAACATCGAAGTTTCAATCGAAAGCGTGACATACTGCGTGTAGCTATTATAGAATTCACGACGATCGTTTCACGTATCTACCTGGACGTTGAAGTTTCGTTGAAAACTATCGGTTTTCCGAGCGACACATATCAAAGCTGCTCCACAAACGTCGTGGAAAGTTCGCCTAGGGCTTCGGTTTGAATGGGGGGCCGTTCTAGTGGACAGTACGATGCCGCTGCACACACACATCGTTGTACGATCTTAAAGATCGCAATTCCGTGCCTCTTGAATTGAACAAAATTCCATCTCTTCTGCATTCTACTGAAATTTTGGTTCCAATTTGAATTTTGAAATTCCGCAGTATTTACCCGACAAAACATTTTGAAATACATGAAATAATTATTATCCCTCCGTAGGCAATGTGGACCCATGCGAATTCCCATTTTTCTCGTACTTTCCTCCGAATTTTTATTTTTATCGAGAAAACTTTTAAACGGTCGTATAATCAGTAGAGTACATATTCTAAATCAGTTTCCCTGTTAAAGAATATGACTAAATCGGTAAAAAAAAGCTAGGCCTGGGTATGATCTCAAATTATTTGTTAGAGAATACCAAATCAGTAGAAATATTAAACTTTGAGTTTAAATTCGCCTAATGTGAAAATATATGTTCGCCAACAAAGGGTTAAAATTACGTGTAGCTATATTACCCTATATGATACAGGTTGCACATAAATCCTTATAACTGTAATATTTAGGGATTTATCGTGAAAATAAAAATTTGTGTACTCAGTTTAATTGTACAAAAAAGTATTCGCAAAGTTTCAAAGAGATCGGTTTAATAATGTCCTCGCAAGAAATTTCCAAAAGTTCATTCATTTGTATCCCGTTTACACCCCTTTAATCAATTCTTTTATTATTATGTCTATATAAGTCTTCGTGCTCGAGAATTCATTTCAACCGATAACGTTTCCCCGTGGTTGGTCGTGCAGAATCCATACCGAATCGATTCTTCCACAGAACTGAAAAGAACCACAAATTACAAGAAGTAAATACATCCGTGAGCAATGAATTACGTAATTCGCGCACGTATCGTATTTGTCTCCGTTACAAGCCGTGATCCTGCTTGAGAAAATCTGGCACAGGGTTGCACGCCGAGAAAAAGTGGTACAAGGATATACGGAACACTATTTACGTTTTCCGCTGTTTTTTTTTTTTTTCTTCTCACGAACTCCCTGTACACGGAGAATTAGAAATGGAACACGCTCGGTTTCCCGACCGCGTGGACATATTTCTACCTGTTCAAGAGAAAGAAAAGGAGGGGCTGGCGCTATTGCTCCAGTTCAACACGGTTGAACCAACCACGAGAAACCAGTTTTTCCCTGTGCAGTTGGAAAAATTGGAAGTCACGCGATGAGTCACGACCACAAGACACATTGTGTCTCGGTGTATCTCGCCGTTCGCTTATCTAAATGCACGCGAAACGCCATTTACATCTCAAAAGAGTAGTTTTAAGGTAAAACCCGCGCGGAGGCCACAGAAATTCCTTGGTCCCGATAACAGACCCCCTCGTTCGTCTGCGGCTCAACAGTCACACACCGTCAAATAGGATTTGTTTGTGACCCGTAGACGTAGGGGGAAAATAGATTTCGAGAGACACCTACGACGAACAGAGAGTCGTGGGCGTACGACATTTACATTTTAAACCCCACAGCTTACCTGCCGAAGGCCCCCGGTAGTCACGCTAAGGTATTTTTCAGCTTAACCCTATGGAGCACACGTTTCTGAGAGGCTGGTGCTATTGTGTTTTATGTTACGGAATATACGTTTCTTTAACTGCTTTGAGACGGATTCTTCTTTGACGATGAACTCGGTAATATAGTATGTAGTACGTGTTAGTAGGGATGAATCGATAAAAGTATATACAAGTACATTACTCGATACTTTTGTTTCAATACCGAGTATATTTGGTATCGATACGTACGGTTACGATACCAAGTAGATATCGAAAAAAAGTACTCGTATCGAATGGAGTGAGTAACGACCCATCAACATTTGATATTATAATTATTTTCTACATAAAATAATGTTCTTTATATTAATAATTAGAAGGATACATATTTTTTTTTGTCGGCTAAGACGCTCCGAAGTTTCGATCGGAAATTTTTTTGTTATAAACAAATTATATTTTGGACAATTTGTTAGCATCATATTATTCTGCATAAAAAACCGCAATCCTCGTCCATTAGAAGTTTTCATGTATCTCCTCTGGTTTTCGAGATAGTACTTTCGGCTCGAAACTTCGATGGGTAGTTTCACCCCATAAGTCGTGTCTCAGCCGTTAAAAAAAAATACGTATCGCTTATTTTCGAAAGTTTATCCGTGCCTTCCCTTGTTAGAACCTACTGTCCTATCAGCGAAGGTTTACCTACACCTTCGAAATTCGTCGAATCGAAATCTGTCCAAACAATGACTTCCCAATTCGATTCCCACCTAGATTGCTTTTTCGTGAAACTTCGAAGACGTTCATTTATAAATGTTCCATCACGTTCCCACGAAAAATTCTGCAATCCCTCGAAAACGAAGCGGACGACCAGACAACAGTCGGTGTTCGTCGGTCCCGTACGGTTCATTACGGAACAATTTCGTGCTTAAGTAAATGCAAAGGAGCTCTCTGGTTCATTTGAGAAAACCGTGTGCGCCCCCTTCTCGTATATGCGCGAGACGGCTCTCTTCACCGTTCGTTTTTCACGTTATTCTTCGCCGTAGTGTCACACTCATCGTCGGGCCGCGTCCTCTTTCTCTCGAGCATCCTTTCCTCTTAGCGAGCGACGCCTGTCCTACGGAGGAGGCGTTGGCGTACCCCGAACACACAAAAGAATCACTCTGTGACGGCCCTCTTTACATACATATATTCCTTTTTTTTTTTTTTTTTTCTCGTTCGAAACGCATTGCGTTTGTCAAAGGTGAGGCGGGAAACAATAGCTGCGCGACGCATAATAAAACATGCGTTATACATACATCGAATGTAGGGGAGACCAGGGACGAATGTAACAACTATTATTAAACAAATTCCAATCGACCAACAGTCGTCATCTCCCATCTTTATACTCAAATTCTATCTGTCTTACAATTCACAAGGGAAGTTCGGTAACCCGAATATTCCGATTTTTTGTAAACTTTGCAGGTTCGTAGGGGACCTCAAGAGAAGTATAACGCAATTTTTGTTAAAAAAAAGTTCTTTCGTTTTAACTCTTTGAGACAGACGATTTTAAAGAAAATAAAAACCCTAGTTGCACAGAATTTTTTTTAATATAAAGAAATTATATAAAAATAAAATATTAGTTACAACTTTTCAAGGTGGGTTGAAATATATCCCACCGTGCATAAAAAGCTAAGCAAAAAATGGGACAGTTTTTAACCCACCTAACCCTAAAGAGTTAAAGGTTGTACGAATACTTTTGACACCGACTGTATGTACGAATTTCGACCAGAATTTTCAAATTCTGAGCTATTGTAGGTACAGCCTGTGCACCAGGGACGTCGTTCTCTTCGAGGCCGAGGCAACGATTTCATGGGTCGTTGTCGGTTGCTTCGGGTCGGTCACTGATCCACAACGATGATCCAGAGGAGAGCCTCGTGGTAAAAGTTTATACCGTTACGAAAGAGAGACGTCGTGCCACGGCGAATATACGCGGGTTAGAGGCGGCCGAAACGTGTTCCTCGTGACGTTCCACGGAACCGGAAGCTCTATCAGTGTAGCTCTCCTTCGGGATTACACCGATGGACAGTAAATTATTCGCAGAGTTTCATCCGAAACCTTTCTCTCTCTCTCTCGGATACCTACAAGGTCGGATGTATGTCCATTCAGTTATTCCTGGGCACGTTTTTCGAAGACTCTCTTCTGCCATTCTTCTGGAAAATATCGTAACGAGCTCGAGCTGAATACGAATGTTGAATACACTCGGTAACAACTGCGTTTCAGGAACTGCCTAGAACAACGTGCATTCACGTGGAAAAGTTAAATACGACCTGGGATTCGTGTGGGAGAATCATTTGGACAATTATTATTTGGATAATTATTTCTGGTGTTTGATTTTGTGGAACTTGTGGAAGAATTTATAAGACGATTATTAGTTATAGGGGAAAGATTTTTGGTTGGTAACACTAGAACTACCAATGTTGAATGTATAATAAATTAAATTGCGAAATGTATAAATATTTATAGTATGTAACAGAGTTGGGCAAAATGTAATCTAATTAGACAATCTATATTATTGTGAATTTAATGTGGTTAATTACAATGCAAATGTAATTGTCTTGCATTTACATTGTATTTGTGATTTTGATTTTGTAATTAGATTACATGTTGCCGAAAAACAGTCAATTTTTAAAATACAAAATTTTCAAAAGTTTGTCACGTTTATGTACCAATCGAAGCAAGTATGCGTTTATCGTCGGTAGTTCTAGTGTTAAAATCGTGCATTTCTCTGCATTTCGAACAACTTTCTGACTTTGCAGTGTACATAATATAATACAATGTATTCGACATGACCAATTGTCTAGAAAGTCATTGTATGTACTCTGTCTATAATTCCTTTAACTTTTCTTATTTTCTCAAGTAACAATAGTTACTAGTATTGTCTCCATACACCAATTAAATAATATCGTTATATCATTGTTCGCCATAAAACTTCCCGAGAACCAAAATGGCGTCCAGTAAGAGAATATCGACGAACCGATCTATCGACGAGATCGTACACTTCCGAACACGAGATCGTAACAATTCTGTATGTATTTTCTCCATATTTGCTCTCTCCTTTTTCAGTATAATATTACATCTGCTTCTTTTAGCCTTCCCTTTTAACTTTCCATATCGGGACCGGTTTACAAACGAAAGAAGCTGCATTGAATTACCATCGCGTTAAAGCACGGGGAATCCGTTTCCGTAGACGCGCTGCTGCGGTCTCGCAATTTCGAAAACCGTCGAGATCGTTTACCGCGTTAAGCTCACCCTCTGCACGAGCGATAAAATCATTAACGTCGCGTTTACCTTCGGCCGGCGGTCGGCGTCGTCATCCTTCGAAGGATCCCGTGTGGCACAATTGCTGGAACGTTACTGAATAAAAGTTGCGTGTTTCCTGCAATTACCGTTCCTCCTAATTACTTGACCGGCTGCCTTAACCTGCAATTTTGCGAGAAGCGCACACACCGTCGCCGCCGATTTACATCCTGCTGGCATACCTGTTCACTTTTACTCGTGAATCATGAACTGACCCAACAGTGGCAGCTACGTCGAGTGATCATTAGTCTCCGAATGCTTTTATCAAAGTTTCGACTGCACCATGAAAAATGTAAAAGACAATGGAAATTGCTCAAGTCCCATAATTACGTTTCATACTCCTTATGTGAATAGTTAATTGTTAAGCATTTAATACCTTTTGTTTGGTAAATAGCTATTATCTGTGTCTGGAATCCCAGAGACAGAGTGGATTAAGTCGCACTTCTCAAACTTCAATCGAAGGTGCAACTTCGGAACGGTTCGGTAAGAATTAAATGGAAACAATAGCTGCACTGGTCGAAATTTCTATAACCATGTTTTTTTATGAATTCTTATAATTATTCCATACCAATGAAAAATTTGTGTTTGGTAGCATTTTGGGATTCATCGAAGAAGGGATACATATCATTGTTTATATTTATTTAAAAAAGATATATATAATTATTTAATGTATGTTTGTATAACATTTCGTAGCTCATTATTAATAATGGTGTCACACATAGTAGATAACATATAACTTGCTATATGACACAAAAAATGTTATATAACATTTTTCTTCCTGTTATTGTAACATATATTATAACTTCGATATACATATAACGTCTTATGCTCCATAGTGTAGACGCAGCTTTACATGAACCTCACCTTTCTAAAGCTGCGTCTACACTATCTAACAAAAGAGTGTTATATAACAAATTGTTCTGCATATCGATGACTTATGTTAGTTATATGTATACATGTTGAAAATTCCATCAAAATCGGTTAACATTATCAGATACAAACGATTGAAAATCGGACCAATTTGAAGAAAACTTGTTCCGTTTTAAAAGGTGTACAAATACTTTTGTCCCCCACTGTACGTAGATATGAGCATAATTTATTCGTATTATTATTTTTCCCCCGGATCGTCGATGTCGTCGTTCTTTCCCGTCGTGTGTTTTTTCTCTCATCTTTTTTATTTCTCCTTGGAATCTCTCGTATGCACCGTCCATCGAGCGTATTACGCAATCAATGCACGTCAATCAAGACGAGTCCACTCACGGTAAATCGCGTACGCACGATAAAGTTGCGGTATTCTCTCGATCATCGTCGGTCTCGTCGACTTTCTCCCTCTTTCAGGCGTTAAATCGAACCTCATCCCCCTCCGCTTCTCGTCGTCGAGTATGTATTTACCCCTGCCCCCGTTTTCTCGCTTGCGTTTCACCCTTTTATTCGTGTCCGTCTCCGTTTCCCTTTATTCTGACATTCACGTTCACGGAAGCGTTCGGTATATCGTTGAACAAAATAGTCGTCCACGGTGCAGCTGCTTCTCAAGACGTTTTAGGAATAATGGCATTTCTCTGTGTGCCACGATGATCCAACAAAACGGTTTTGTCGGTGATAAATAGACTGTGGACGTGTTTATGCAACTTTCAGATACCAATATCGAAAATTTCAAATAGAACCGAATGTTCAATTCTGTACTAGAGGGTTTATTGCAGTAATAATGTGTAACATATATAAATAGGATTGAAATTAATTGGAACCTTTATTCTATTGCATTTTCCTAGTTAAAAAACACTGTAAATGCATAAGTATCCACAGTCTAGAGATAAAAGGCATGGAAATGTCACCCTCCGATTTTGATGAAACTTCGTATGTCTGTTAAGCAGTCAAAAATAAGGGATACGTATTTTTTTTTATCGGCTTAGACGCAACTTTAACGGGTTAAACCACCCCTCGAAGTTTCGATCCGAAATTTTTTTGTTATAAACAAATTATATTTTGGAAATTTTGTTAGCACCATATTGTTCTACATAAAAAACCGCAAACCTCGTCCATTAGAAGTTTTCATGTATGTCCTCTGATTACTTTAGGGTTTTCGACTGGACCAATTGATGGACTGCATTTAATTCTGTGAAAGAAAAAATAAAGAATGTCTTTAGTATTGTGAGTATTGTTGTAAATTTTACTCGAAACATTGGATGATATAAATGTTACATAATGCATCGTTTGAGATGTAAGTTTACATTAAAGTCTGTAAAATATATAGAAATGAACATGTTAGAAATATGGAAATTAAGAAATGTAGAGTGTTATTGGTCAGTTCGTCTTCTGAGGAATTCAATTATACTCACGTAAAATGATACTAACGTGAGTAGTATGTTATAAAAAAAAAACGTCTATAAAATACTGTTAGGATAGCTGTACGACCTTCGAGTAGAATGTCAAGGTTTACTCATATCGCAACATTATCGACAAGACGATCGATGTCGAGATTACCGATTAAATAGAAGTGACTCTTTTCCGGAACTTCGAGTCGATAGCTTGTGAGTTTGTAGAAACGTCAGACAATTTTTCGTCTCTCGCTAATATTCGATTCTTCAGGGTGAAACCACCCCTTAACCCTTTCATTCCCAAATTATCTAACAATCACGAACAAATATTTCAACAATTAACTTAAATCAATAAATTTCTTTATATATTGATTTATTTGTTCAAAAAAACCAAATGTTTACCAATTTTATTGCACAATTTAAGAGCATAAAAATCCATAAAAGTTTTCTTTCGACAGTTCTTTGACATCCACGATATTTTACAAGATATACAGAAAAATAGGAGAAGGCACATTAACCTTTAAAAGGTAGTTTCATCCTAACGAACCGAATATCAGCAAAAAATGAAAAACTGCTGAGTATAAAAGAATCTGAAGTTTCCCAGTACAAAAATTCCCCGTCAGCCACCCAAAATTTTCTTCTCCGGTGAGAATCATTTTCCCTTGAGAACCACTGCGATAATGAATGGAGCGAACCCATTCACCGATCCGCGGGAGCCGATCGTGGCATGCCGTAATTCGATAGGAATCCATTTTCCTACCCGAGGAACGGGTCCGTAAACCCGAAAGGCGAAATTAACGCGACGCGTCTGGGTCTCTCATTTCCTTGGAAATTGGTGACTACGGTCAATGGCGGCGCAAGGCCGTCAACCTTGTGTGTGTATCGAGTAAAGATGGCGTGCAAAATCACTAACGGTGATTTATCACTAGACTGTGGATTTTTATGCAAAATAACATTTTCTAAAGTAATTTATAAAGAGAGAAGAAAATGTATAAATTTATTTTTCCTCCTAAGTACCTTATTGGGTTCCGACTAAAATAGAGAAATCATTGGATCCGATGAATGTTTTGTTGTTTACTGTATAAATGCATAAAATCCGCAGTCTATTTACCACAGTGATCGCTGAATCACGATCACAGTCGTGATTTAAAGGATTATGCCCAGCTGCGAACTCGAAAAAAGACATGTACTTTCGGAATTTATTTTTAAAAAACTTGAAAACTCTTTTAAACATACGTCATTGTATTCGAAAGTGTACATTTTAAAGTGCTTATAGTAATTTTTTCAATGCAATATATGAATAAATAGGGGAAATATCAGCGATCGTAAAAAATCACTGTGAAAACTCACCGTGTTTGGGAACGAACGTAATCGAATCACTCGTGACTCACAAGTAGCAGTTCACGACATCTCTAGTATCGACGTCACACGACGTTACGTGGGGAAACTGCATATTAAAGCGTGGAACACACGGCTTTCCAGCTCTCAGTCAGAGGTTTCAGCAAGAAATTGAAAATTTATTAGTCCCGTCCACCCCCTCCGAGTGGTCTCTCGACGATCTCTCCTGCGCCAGGATGAAACGATCCCGGGGAAAATTTGATATCGATGGGAAATAGAATAATGGTGCACTCGGTTTTCTTTTTCGTGGTGGTCCTGCGGAAATTTTTTTTAATGAAAAACGTTCTTCGAATCGACGTGGATATATGATCTATCGAATAATTTTCACGTGAAAACTGCATAATGGTCGAAGAGATTATTGTTTAAAAATCGAAGTTTGATTTTTAGTTACGTTTTTTTTTTTATTCTAGAAATTCGTGAGGTAATTTGACATCGAGAGTCAGTTATAATTTTTTGGGAGGAGTCAATTCGATTTATTTTGGGTCAATGCAGTGTGAGGATTGATAACGTGATAGCTTCGGGGATTAGAAAAAATTTTTTAGGTCTTGCATAATAACAGTAAATTTTTATAAGAAGAAAAAAATATGAAATAAATGCAAAACGTATGCATAATTCTCTAAAACTGGATCTCTTACATACTGTTAGTGACATATGAAATTACTTTAGCTACTTTCTAACGTACTAATAACCTTGATCGTGTTTTAATTGAACTTATCCTTCTTTTTTTTTAAACAAAATCCTTGATTGCTTTTTGCTCCATTGACCAATAGAATGTACCTCGCTCGATTCTGATGTGAGAAATCATTTATGTTCCATGAATTTCCGATAGAATTTAATCAGAATGCTACAACGATCATTATGTTTCTTTTGCTGTAAACACGTTTTTATGTGAAAATTGGATTGTTTCTTGAAACGAAAGCAAAGGGAAAAAGTGCGCTGGATCATGTCCGTTCCTTTGAAACGACTCTTCGCACCTGTGGCAAACTATATTCCCATCAGCGCGACGTACATATTGGTCCTCTGGACCGTTGCGAGAGAAGCATGCCCATTCTATTACGCTTCCATCATCGTGTTTCATGGCCATTAAAGTACATCGTGGCTTTAATAGATTTCAGCATTAACACCGTTCCATCGGAGTGATGGACTATCAAATTTTGGATTCCATGGAAGGACTTTCTTCCAATCTTCGCTGCACTCTCAATACTCGTGTGATATTTCGCTAAAGGGAATGATACACGTTTACCGTTGTTCCGCTTTTGTTCGCTAGAAGTATGTAATTTAATTATTTCTTGTCGCCTGTAAACGAAGCGACGCTTGTACGAACAGAAACTTTCTCTGTTGTAATGTCCGCATTCATTCGTACCTTTGGTATTGCTTTTCTTTATTATAAATTCGGAATGAAACGTCTTCAAACGAACAGAGGACAAAAATAATATTTAGAAGGTAACGAAATGAAAATTTTCAGAAAATCTTCTAATTATTATTTCATTATTCATATTATTAAGTGATTCACGATATTTCCAATATGAACAGCGATACATTTCAGATTCAGAATATCTTTCTTCCTAGTCAAAATGCCAGATAACAATGGAAATAAGTAACGTATATTGTTCAAACAGAATAAACCTATACGAAGTTCCACAAAAACTAGTGGATTACATATTGGTGCTCCTAATATAGGTACATATTAATAAGGTTTAATTTATATAAAACTACAATCAAAAAATTTATCTACAGTACTAAGTCAAAGTTATATCAGTTTCTAAGTAAAAGGACAATTTCTTATAAATAGACTGCGGATTTTTATGCAAAATAACATTTTCAAAAGTAATTTATAAAGACAAATGTAGAAATTTATTTTTCCTCTTAAGAATCTTATTGGGTTCAGACTAAAATAGACAACTCATTGGATCCGATTAATGTTTCGTCTTTTATTGTATTTCACAGAGCCCTATGGGCTATAAATGCATAAAATACACAGTATACTTATAAATAAAAAAGAACTTAAGAATAAAACGGAAGAAGGCTTACTTAGTCAGCGATTGCTGGAAAAGGAGAAAGTACAATTATCGAGAAAAAAGATGACTACGAGGATAAAAATCGAATGCTGTAAAGGAAGAAGGCATTCTTCCGCGATGGATCAGCGTTTTTACCATGAAACAGCCTAAAGGCGAGGATCGGTCACTGCATACCTTTCAATTTCAATTTTATTTACATATAAACCATCTCGTAATCGCGCCCCGAGTCGAACAAACGTTCACGTGGATCACATCGCAGAATTTCCCTTTGAGCAATTTGTCGGAATCAACTGCAATCTAATAACAAACGCTATTGTAATGAAAAATCGACGGTGACGAAAGGCTACTGATTTGACATTACCGTAACTAAAAATACGCTTTCCGATGGAGGCAAAACGTAACAAAAGCCTGCAGACACAATGTAGATGGTATCTCGGAAGTTATACACGGTTATTGGTGTCAGCTTTAGAACCCAGGGAGCTTTCAGTATTTGTTTTCATTTACATAAAATCATGCAAAGTCGGTTTATTGTCTACGACAAAGTCCACCCTTTGACATTTTTAAGCTCTTTATGGGGAAATAAGGTTTCAAAGGGATCGGTGTTGTTACGTTGCTTCGAGGTAATCCGAAAATTCCAGCGGATTTATATTGCACGGTATGTGGACTCGAGCTCGAGACAACAATCGCAGGGAACAGTGTCTACATACGTCGAGCTGTGGGCGTAAATGGTCCCGACTATACCGAGGCATATGCTTTGGTGTACCAGGCATAATAGGTACATTGGGCATGGCTGGACGCAGATAAAACAATTGCAATCGTCTTGGAAAATACAATTTTGGTGCGTGATTCAAATGGAAATGTAGGACCACCGTGTATCTATTATGTTAAACGATTTTTGTTGAAAACCAGGAAATCGAGGAGAAATTATTTTGTTAGCTTCTAAACGCGAATTGGATAATTTCAGTTCGAGATTTAGATTACTATGTTTCTATAATATTGGACAATTTTTGTTGAATCCCAGGAAATTGCAGAAATATTTCTTGAAGAATATCTATAGAAAAAGTAAGCGGAGTATTTACTTCTTATTCATAAAAGAATCGGGGACAATTCGTTCAAACGCCATTCAGTGTCGTCAGTAAGACAGAGAACTTTGTCATTTACAATGGAAAATTTTATCTGTGCCAGTTAAAATTGTCAGGAACCGCGCACGTTTTTATTCACGATGATGAAGTGTTGTCTGTATATGACAGTCGTTTGCGTCAAAATACATGTGACATCGACACCAAAAAACCGCGTTAAAAATGAGTGTCGAAGATGCAAAACTGATATATCCGTGTCGGAACGTAAATAATTTTTCAATACGAAATACATAGGTATTAAGTGTCGTACAAATTTGCTATTTGTCTGCTTAGAGTCCATCGTACTCATAAATAATTATGAGAAACATGAACTACTGAGATAATCGCTTCATTTTTTACAAGTATCGATACATGTGGAATTCATGGTTAAACTATTCTTGTAAATCATTCATATATATCACCTAATATACACAAAAATACAACAAAATACGCCTGGGTAATTTTTAAATAATTTGGGTACAAAAGAGTTAATTTATCGATACGCATATTTTCAACAAACTGTCCCTCTTACCAACATGATATAAAAAAATAGAAACACGTTCGTCTTCGATACTTCCATATGTATACAGTAAATCCTCGATGAGTGTTCGAAGATTCCTCGGCACTGACAGAGGTCCCCAAGTGTAAGCACGACTTTTTAATGAGGTTTCACACACTGATAGAACTAAGAATTCTGAAGCCAGCGACATCTGTTTCAGTCGCATATGGCCATTAGTCTACGAAATATTTAATATTCAGTGCCAAGTGAACCTTCGAACACTCATCAAGGATTTACTGTATGTAGTTAAGTTAATTACACTAATTCCCCTCCCTTCCATTTAACATCCGCAAGTTTATCTTCACCAGTACCGCCAATTTGAAACAACTCTTCTTCGCCTCCATTTCCACAAGCCGAACCGACATTAACGGAACTCCCCTAGAAGTACAGAAACAATTTAAGCAAACATTCACGTATGCCACGCCGTTTCCGAAATTCGAATACGCGCCAGTTTCGACGGGTCTCCCGGAAGTCCGGGAAGAGTGCAATTAAAGATTAAACGATGCTGTTGCGAACTACATAGAATGAACAACTTTCTACGTATAACTGGCCTGGAACGCCAATTATGCCAAAGGTGGATCCGTACGTTGCGTTTCTGTTTCGTTCTTGAGCCCGACGATTGTCTGTTCGCGAATCGGTCACGCAATTTTCCACGCGTTGTTACGAAGATCCACGTTTCCCTCTTCCCTCCCCTGTGTTCGTTTTGTTATTCGTGTTAACTTGCTTCCTCGAATCGGGCGTTCGTTTCCCTTGTTCGTGATCGTTCCAAGCGATAAAAAGCTTCGAAATTAACCGACAGGTTCCATGGACTCGGCCACACGAGCCTGGTTTCAGCCTATTTTACTACTTTACAAACTGAGCAGACAATAGACGGTTAGTTGTTTTCGGTCCAGTGGCACGTGGGAATTCAGGGATCACGTTATTGAGACTATAAGTGGCTGGAACACGTTGCCAGTAATGTTCTTTGCATCTATTGCGAAACCTGGGACCGTGAGTCATCGTGGCTGTAACGCGTTCCACGATAACAACTATACGGACACAGTTTACTATCAGTGTTCGATATGATGTATGGAATGGAATTCGCCTTAACGACTAGAACCAACGAAGATGAACTCGCATCTCTTTTTCTGGTCACGTTGGCAAAACGACTGGCTTGTTGAAAATATACAGATCGATTAAGTAACCCTTTAACTGCCCAGCGTTGCACCAGTGCATGGTAACATTCATTTTAAATTGTCAACAAGGATCCGTAGTTTCACTGACCTGATGTAGATCCCATGAAGTAGAAAGCATACCTCATTTTCACGGGTTTTGCTGTTAAGTACACTACCCACCGCAGATTCCACCGTTCTCAAAACGTAGAGGTCGCTGGAATCATATTTAGTGTCACTACCCACCGCAGATTCACCGTTCTCAAAACGTAGAGGTCACTAAAATCATATTTAGTGTCACTACCCACCGCAGATTCACCGTTCTCAAAACGTAGAGGTCGCTGGAATCATATTTAGTGTCACTACCCACCGCAGATTCACCGTTCTCAAAACGTAGAGGTCGCTGAAATCATATTTAGTGTCACTACCCACCACAGATTCACCGTTCTCAAAACGTAGAGGTCGCTGGAATCATATTTAGTGTCACTACCCACCGCAGATTCACCGTTCTCAAAACGTAGAGGTCGCTGGAATCATATTTAGTGTCACTACCCACCGCAGATTCACCGTTCTGAAAACGTAGAGGTCGCTGGAATCATATTTAGTGTCACTACCCATCGCAGATTCCACCGTTCTCAAAACGTAGAGGTCGCTGGAATCATATTTAGTGTCACTACCCACGGCAGATTCACCGTTCTCAAAACGTAGAGGTCGCTGAAATCATATTTAGTGTCACTACCCACCGCAGATTCACCGTTCTCAAAACGTAGAGGTCGCTGGAATCATATTTAGTGTCACTACCCACCGCAGATTCACCGTTCTCAAAACGTAGAGGTCGCTGGAATCATATTTAGTGTCACTACCCACGGCAGATTCACCGTTCTCAAAACGTAGAGGTCGCTGGAATCATATTTAGTGTCCCTACCCACCGCAGATTCCACCGTTCTCAAAACGCAGAGGTCGCTAAAATCGTAGGCTTTTTAAGGTGTCGGTACTACAGTTTAGGTGGGCCACCAACCCCCATAAGATGAAAGGTCTGTTCTTATATCTCGTCAATGTTAAAATATTTGAATTTTATTAGTTATCGTCGCTTGTGTTTGCACATGGGGGAGTATATATTCTATGTAATCGCGAAGGATGCTGAAGCACGAGGATAATATGATGTCGAGGAGGACAGATAAGACACTGGTTTGTTGGTCAAACAACGCACGCGACTACCGTGCGCGTTCCACTAGGATCGGGTGCGCGTAGCGATAAACGGTGTTTGTTAGAATTCTCGGGAGCACGTTCGTGCCTTCTTAATATAATTAACACCATGTTATGCAACGATAAGAGGAACGATTCACTGGCTGATTCATAAACGTCTGCTGACTATAAAGTATAAAGATCAGCTGTAGAAGCCTCAAGGAATCCGTGACTGGTCATTAGAACAAAATGAATTTTTAACCAAATTTCATCTTATTATCAACATAAATTTTTAACTGTTAGTATTTGGAGATACAACCATTAAGAAAGAAATACTTCCAAAGTTTCGTATGTAGTTAGGACTTAGAAAAATATTTTCCGTTTTCTGGGCTGAATTTTGCTTTATATTATGATGAATTTGTACTCTTTAGAGCAATCAGACGCAGTAGACTGATTACCTAAACTTTTTGAAAAATGGAGTTAAAACTGTTAGCCAAA
Source organism: Dufourea novaeangliae (assembly GCF_001272555.1). NCBI lineage: Eukaryota > Metazoa > Arthropoda > Insecta > Hymenoptera > Halictidae > Dufourea > Dufourea novaeangliae. The sequence continues at coordinate 782,711 of NW_015374058.1, read as the reverse complement.
GCTTGAAATGTCAGTCAGTTATCAAAATATATAATAATTTTATATCTTTATATATATTTTATATCTAACTGAAAAAGAAAATCGAAATTACTTTCCGAACAACCCAGCAGATCACGGGGCAAAATGAAGTCTCCGTTATGCATTTCATTATTAACTGTTATTCAGCTTACTCCTCTTGTATCGGCTACTATCGTCGGATCTGGTAGTTACTAGGAGAGTGTAGAATAGCTTCCCGCGCGATGCAACAAGGTAAGTTATACTGAGCCCATGAAGGCGTGGCAATACACGCTCGTCAGGCCTCGCGAAGCCGTTGAGTCATATAATTTAACTCATAGCTGAATACCGGTATTCACCGTGTCAAGGAACTCTTCTTTATGAGTCCGCCCTCGCACTCCGGAATACATCGGTTTAATTCGACGAGGTTTCCTGAACCGTTTTATCGCGCTCCATTATCGGCCGACTTACGCTCATGTTTTATAACATACTCAATTGTATAATACAATAACGATCGTCTGGAGCGCCTAATTATTAGTCTGTATTATTTGGATTCGTGGTTCTACCACGATTTTTTTTTTTTTTTTTTTTTTTTCTTTCAAAATCCTAAATATTTTACACACTTTATAGGTTAAAATCGTGCTACTTTAAGAAACCATAATTATGAATAACCACGAATTTCTGAATCAGGAACGCAACTGGGATTGCAGTATTCACACGAACCTCTATACTTAATTTTGTTTCACATTTCCATAGAATGCATAATAACGAGAGGACGTCTATTATTAAGACAGAAGTTGTACTGAAAACCGAACTGAGAAGTTAATAATTACACAAAATATTCTCAACAGCGTCTTTTATAAACGAGTTAGCACACGCGATTATGTTAAAGAAAAGCTTTTCGCGTTCCAAATTGCGACAAGAACGAAAGCCATTCTCCACGGTAAATTATGACATCGCTTTGTTTGTTTCCATTCCATCTCGTCCTATAACACGCTGCATGCTTTCACGTGTTATCCCCCCGGCAACTAGATATTGTACCGTAGATCCTTGTTAACAAGGAGCAATTCTTCAAAACATCAGCGTGCCAAACGAATCGTGAAATTTTGCAGAATCCGTCCGATCCATTATACTTTCTAATAGTACTCTCCTTTCTAAAATACCATGCACAGTCGCTGTTTTTCTTCTTTTTATCGGGAATTCTCCTTGTAAATCAGCCTTAAGTGAACTAAAACATAATGATTCACGGTATTATAAATCTGAAATTAACACGAAACAAAATACTTAATTATTACCTACCCTAAATTTCTATACAATTAACCAGTTAAATCATTGAAACATTTTTCTAACAGTCATAATCCGACAAACAAAGAATTACCATTCAAGGACAAAATGCTTGAACGACCGTCGTTATCTTATAAGAAGACCAGTAATTAAGATTTCTTTTTCTTTGTTGCAACTCCTGTGTCACAATGATGCTCACAAGTATGCATACTTCTTACGATACTAGCGATAATGTCGTAATTTTCTATCGGAAATTTTATATTCCCCTATTTCGTAACGTGTAAGATTTACAATCGTTCATTCAATTAACCCTTTACTGTATTCGTCACAGTTACTGTCACACGGTGACTTTCCATATTGCCATTACTTCATCTGGCTATGATAAGGTCAACCGGTTTCGATAATACGACAAAGAATCCGTGAATGTTCACGAAACGGTTCCTCGGTGTTCCACGCCACGGAGGAGACTTCGATGCCGGCACAGACAACGACGAAACACAGGATGTGTCTGTCCTCTGTAGAGTCATCGTTTGGTCGAGACTGCAAAACCGAAGACACGTCACCATATTCGTCTCGTCGATTCATAGATGAGGGACGTAGTGACTTCCGGTTGTCTTTTATGTTTGTCCTTAAAACGAACTTCGATAAACACAATGTATAATACCGCTCAAAATTGTCCAAAACTTTCTTATTTTTAATAGTTTATAATTTAAATCACAGATGATTTTAGTTTCTTGTTGTTATTATTTCTATCTCCACTTGTTTCTAAACTGAGAAAACTGAATTTAATGTTTACGAAGTTTAATATTATATAAGCAGGAAAATAGTGAAATAATCAAAGATATTATAACATCATCTACTGAATAGATATTTATTACAATATTTAACAAAATTTTATCTTATTATCAACATGAATTTTGAATTGTTAATATTTGGAGATAGAACCAGTAAGAAAATAAACCCCAAGTTTCGCAGTTAGGACTTAAAAGAATATTTCTTGTTTTCTCGATTGAACTTTCTTTATATTAAATATGGTGAATTAGTATTCTTTCGTGAATATCTCGTGAAATACATCGCCTCGTAATTTAGAAAAACGATAAATTATTTATGGTATACCTAAAGAACAATACATACTACACTAGCCGAAATTTCTATAAAGTCTCCATGTTTTTTAAATAAATTCTTATAATTATTCCATACCGATGAGAAATTTCTGTTTAGTTTTGGGGTGGTTTGACCCCTTAAAGTCGTGTCTCAGCCGATAAAAAAAAATACGTATCCTTTATTTTTGACTGCTTAACAGACATACGAAGTTTCATAAAAATCGGAGGGGGACATTTCTGTGCCTTCCCTTGTTAGAGGTTCCACTGCAGCTTTTACCTAAATCACTGCAACCGTCACATGACATGCTATATCCCCGCTTCCATTGCATCCAGTAAATATACATATATGTACATCCAACGTATCGGTGTCTCTTGCGCGGGTATTTTATATGCCGGACACACGAACCCGTGAGTTCCTGCCGCGCGTTCATCCTCGAACGTGTCGCGTGCGCTCATGCGAGAGCATCGTTGAAAAACTCTAGGAGCCGGCACGATATGAATTTTAATTAAGGATACCACACTGCCGCTTCCTTAGACCCGGGTACGAATAACTCTGTTACGATTTAATCGTTAACCGTGCATACCCTTGAATTTTTTCATTTTCTCCGCGGCTGGTTAAAGTGTTATTCTTTCTATTCGTTTTATGTCCACGTGAAGAAATGGCAGAGATTGCAAATATTTATGCGAATATAAATTTTCTTGGAAAAATTCCTCGAAATTGGAATTAAGTATTGGAATTAAATTGACTGATAATCTCTGTACATTTAATTAACCTTCATCACGTTCCTCATTTTTACAAATTGATTTGCCCCTCGATGACAAATTGACAGAGTGATAAAGAATTATTATAATGAAGAGTAAGTAGCTATATTTGCAAATACTTTAAAATATATGTTATGGAACCTAAGCTAAATTTACCGAATATCGAGTTCTAGACAATCATGGGTGTTATAGATGCATAGAATCCGCAAGACTGCTCGCAAGACTGCTCGCAAGACTACTTATCTCATGGAAATTATTGTCTACGAAAATTTCATTTGTGTCAATTTCAATTTGCTTCCTCGAAAAAGACGATTTTGAAGATTGCATAATTTCAGAATGTGGAACTGAATAAGCCCAAGATTTATTTAAAAGACAGTACATGAAGAAGTTTCAAAATTGAAACTAATAAAACTGAAGTGACTGTACATAGAATCTGAACTCGGAACACGAAAGGAAGGAAACATGATTCATGAAGAAGTTTCAGGGTTATACAAGAAAAATATAACGCTTTCGAAATGTTATCTTCTGTTCCACATTCTGCTACCACGAATAAAATTGGAAAAAGTTCAAAATTATTTTTTAAATTGACCCGAGATAGACTCATCATATGTCTCAAATTGAATTTTTAAGTTTTGAGAATGTGTTTTTTAATAATCCTGTATTAAAACACGAAAATAACGAAGGTGTGACATCCTTCTTTTAGGAAGTACCTGCACCGATACTCAAACAGAAAGAATAACGTGGCAACCGGTTCTGCTTCTAAGCCAAGGGAAGTCCCGCTTGAATAATCACTCATCTCTTCTCGTGACTCATACTTCCCCACTGAATCTTCCCCAGAGCGTCATTTTCGACTTTTCGAAAGGATCAGGAAGGACGTTTCTGGATTTCCAATTAGTTATAGTATAGAAACCATATCTCATGAATAAATCCATCGTTTCCCTAGAGAGACAAAGGAACATTTATTTTTTCCTCGTGTATAGATTCTTTTAAAATTCACATTTACTTGAAGATTTTCGAAATAAATAAACGGTTAATAGAAATGTAAGGAAAAATGAGCTGAAAGACGCGATTTCCGTTGGTATTCTCGGTTTTAGTACCGTGATGTCCACCTTAAACGACAGTCTCGGCTGTGCAGATGCATCTCGTGCATTATGCATTCGACACCATCGATCCTGCCTCGGATGCAGCGTACATCAGTCACCTCAAGAGTCACGAGTGCTGTTACACTTCTAACGTTCACGGTCCAATGAATCGTCTAATAACTATAGGAAGAATACTCATTGGTCGATTATTACCAGACTGCGGATTTTTATGCATTTATAGCACCCCTTAACCTGGAAAATACAAAAAACGATTTCTCATTTTCGTATTACTGCAAACCCCACCGAGAAAACTGGATACGATTTACAAAATCTGTTCCATGAAGGTCCTGATGTAAAGATAAATGATAGGAACGAAATTTTTCATAATTTAAATATTATGCTTTGTTTAAAAATGCCTTCGGAAGAAAAAATTCTTGCCAGATATTGATCCATTGACACATTACGTAACAAATATTTTTTTCATCACAGTAACCTGAAGAGATATTTACGTGGCCTTACTTAAACGGACCACCCTGTATACTATGTGTAACGGTAGTCTTCGCCAAACAGTTTTTCTAAAAATTTCATTCCACGTCCAATTAAGACCCAGAAACAGACAGAATTGAAGAAAAAAATCATCAGCCACAGCAACACAGTTGCGAAACGTATAATATATTAAGTACCGTTTTGATATTCTGTTTCAGTACTGACTAGCTTATTAGTGGTCACGGACGAGGCGCCGCAAGACGTCAGGCACAAAAACCACGAGGAACATCCGCGGGAAGCTTACTTCAACGGCTCGGCGTTCCTGAAGCTGAGCTCGTTCGTCTCGGTGCACCGGCACAGCGGTCTGAGCTTTCGTACGTGCGATGGCGGCCGACTTTTCACCCAGAAATACAACGACGACTCGATCAGCCTCGACGTGACCCCGGAGGGGCTGGTCTTCGTGGCCATCGTCGACCAGCAACGTTACAAGGCGCGACTGAACTCCAGGCTGCTGAACAACGCCTGGCAGAACGTGAATCTGTTCTTCAGGCTCGGGAACTTGACTCTGAACGCGGCTGGTCACACGCAGGTGATTCGGAGTTCTTGAAACGTTCCAGCTCGAACGTTTAGTTTCATTGATTATTGATAGAAAGGTCATTCCACGCGAAACCGGACAATTTTTGAAGGACCATTTCGGATTTTGTTTAGATTTGGATATGTTGAAGTCTTTAGCGACATATAAACGTATCTCGAAGGATTTTTGAAAATTTTAGAAATTGTTGATTTTACAGCTGTTTGAAATTTAGGGTCAACCTTATTAGGACTCATAACTAACAAACTGATCGAAATGAACTTTGCGGGCACTTACAGTGGAGACATAGAAGTACCGAATGAAAATTATTTCAGTTAAAAGAAATGTTTTTTAACCGTCTATTTTGCAATTGTTTTAAATAAATGCACTGTTTTTATACCGGGGAATTATTTAAGCAAAATGGAACCGTCCATACTTCAGAAAATCTAATCTCTTCTTCTATTTTATTTTCCTTTCATACGACACTGATCTCGAATTTCTCTGTACAGGTAATAGCTAACGCGACCTACAATGCGGCAGTTCTTACCCTGCCCGACTACGACATGAATGGATCTCTCATCGTGGGAGAAGGATTCAGGGGATGTATCCTCCAAGGTCCTGGCTTTCTTTTTAACGACACTATCAACAATGGAGCCGTCTTCGGTCCCTGTCCCGCGGAAAATAAAGGATGTAAGGATCTCAGTGTTCGTCTAGAAAGTAGTGTAGCCATAATCCTGGAACAGAACAGAAATCCCGAAAATGTCGCGAAAACTCACAGATTGCAGGACGATTTAAGAATTTCATGCACAGAGTTACCTATGATTGACAAAATGTTTGAGATATATTATTAATTACAAAGGCCAGCAAGTGAATAATGGTACTTGTTGACGGTAAATTCAGTTTAGACAATACATAGCATCGAGGAAAATAAAACGATAATTAATCGAAAAACAATTGACTACGACAGAACCCATTTAAAATATTTTGTTAGTACTGTGGAACCTTGATTGTGCGAACGGGTCAGTATTATTCAGTAAACGAGTTGTTTTCAATGAAATTTCTGCAATGTTTTCTATTTAAAAAGATTTACCCATAAATATGCAAATTTTCCTATACCATTTGAAACCTAGTCGAGTAATTCAATAGCGTTCTGTGTAACATTCAGCATCCAAAAGTTAAGTCAGTCATTCGAATCGGGTAAATCTGTTGTTAGCCTCCTCAGTGCAGATTACAAAGTACACCAATTTTACCGTTTATTCTAAAGCTGTTTTACGTTCTTTTTAATCCATTTATATATACTTGCTGTATTTTCCATAAATAATATCTAATGAAAAACATAAAATACCTTAAGAATAAGCATTAAAAATATTGTATATTGCAATATGCACTGGGTCTAAGGAGGTTAAAAAATTCTTTTCCCTATATAACAACGAGAATTTCATTCCATCTATAAACAACCGTATTACAGTTGTACACCTCGATCCCGTCGAGTAAAGAGTAATAGTTTTTGGCGAATTGTGTTTGAATTTAACGATCTCGTAGCTGCTTGGAAACGCGTCCAAGAATTTTGGTACTACAGACTCCCCTCGATTATCGTCCCGAACTCGTGTCCTCGCCGGGACAATAATTAAATAGGGAGAAATACTTCAGACCCCAATAAATTCGTTTTTTTGTCTAGAACCCCAATCTCGACAACAAAAGCGAAGGGGCAATAAAATATACACTTAATAGGTGCCACGCCTCCAAGTGGTGGGTATTATGCCTGGACAATAATCGTGTAGAATAATCCAGACAATAATCGAGAGGAGTCTGTATATCGCTGCACCAATTTTCCAGTGTGAAAAATCACGGCATTTACGTATACTTAGCTCGATCCTGCGTAGGCGTGCGCGCAGATCGTTTAAGCGTGTAGAACTTTGCATGGCGGATGTTTTTCTTCTTTTCCGAAACTTTCAGGTGGTACCAGCGGACTCGGAGGTGGTGTAGGACCGAGCGCGATCACCACCATGGATTTCTGCCATCACGAGCCATGCATGATGCATGGCAAGTGCGTGTCACGGCAGGATCGTTACGAGTGCCACTGTTACGCCCGATATTCCGGCAACAACTGTCAAATTGACAATGGTAGACCTCGATCTCGTACACGAGGTTTTGGCACGATCGGTCGGAGAAACGAGATACGGATTTATGGCCTAGTAGAACTGCGCGTTACGATTTATTTCGTTCTAGTTTTTTTTTTTTTTTTATATATATATTTTTGCACCACCTGATGGAAAAATATTATTTATAACACGAAAAACACGAGGATATTCGACGCTTATTTGACGGATGACAAGAAATTGACAATTGTGTCGTAAAACGTGGAAATTCCAATTTCTATAATAGAATAATACCTATTTCTTCTTGAATGAGTAGACACTTTGTAAACAATTATTTAATCTCCTTAAGTGTTAAGGTGAAGAAATATCACCGTGACGTGTAAGAACTGAAAATTAAATTCGAAATGAAGATTGTCTGTAGAGTAATCGCTTGGCCATGAATTCTTCTCGTTATTCTTCATGTGTATGTTTTATTGTTCTTTTCTTGATTTTTCTTCTCTATGGGCTTGCAGATTTCTAGGGAAATGCTATTAGTTGTTTAATTAAATGGTTTTAGTCTGGATTTTAAAGTGGACGTCGCATGGTTTATTATGCAATCGACCCTCCGAATATAGAAAATTGATTTGGGAATACTTCATACTCGATCATTTCAGTCATTTAATTCCAATCATAAGAAATCATGGATATGGTTCCCATTACTTCACACACTCATTTTCTCCTTCGACGGAAAAGCTTTCTTAGTACTTTTTACTGTCCTCCACTGCGCGGGATAAAGTGACAGTGCATCTCAAATTTATCATTTAAGGTACGTTTTCACGTGACAGTAAATCGAGACTTTTACAGTCATCACACTAAATGTTATGACTTTTGTCGTGAAAATTAGATGTCGCCTTGACGTCACATTGGTTTACATTGACGGATAGTATCACGATAACAAAAGTCATGACTTATACTGTCACGTGAAAACGTACCTTTATACATTATTCGAAATATGCACACACTGTAACTTCGCATTTTTTTGTCTAATTTGTTCTTACTCGATGTACAATAAAATAAGCCGTGACACATAGGCCAAAGTGACTAGCTCGACTATCTGAATTTTTTGCAACATTTAGTGCCACAGCACTTGATTGGAGCTTAACTTTTTAAAAATAAATTTCCTTGATAATGTTTGTGGAGTTAATCACCTCGGCAAATAAACGGCCAAATAACGTCATTCTTCGGAAGAAATCCGTTTCGAACTCTCGTCAAATAACAGGGCATTCAATACCTTATATAAATGAAGCAATAATAATATTAACACGTAACTAACATCTTTTTCTCTTCACACTATACTCAATCGCTGTATCACAACACCACCACCTATCTACATATATGAAACTGTTATTTTATCCCGCGCTGTATTCAATCCTAAAAACAACTATCAACAGCCAATCAACATTCTACTGCCTGTTCCCTCCCACAACCGATCTCCTTCGATCGACAACAGGTGTTTGGATTTTCGGGCTGCTCACTGGCGTAACCTGCTTCCGCACAGAACTTTCATTTGGTTCTATGGGCTCTTTTTCGCTAATTCCTAATCCTCTATCGATCATACAATCAAATTTTCTAAAAATACTTTCGTTCGTCAGGTCCGCCGTGTTTGAACAACCCGTGCCGAAACGGCGGCACCTGCAACGAGGATCAGAAAGGGGACTTCAGTTGCGCGTGCAAACCCGGGTTCACCGGGAGCTTCTGCGAGTCGCAGCTAGGCGTGCGTCTCTGCGAGCAGAACCCGTGCAGGAACGATGGTGTTTGCCTGGCATTGACCGACAGCGAGTACAAATGCGACTGCCTACCTGGATGGACGGGGAAGAACTGCGAGACCAATATCAACGAGTGCTCCTCGAATCCTTGTAGAAACGGCGGTGCTTGCATCGACGGAATCAACAACTACACCTGCCTCTGCGATAGGACAGGGTAGGTGATCCGTGATTGTTGATGAAGATGCCCTGATAACCAGTTGTATGCAAGTTTCGAGCGAATTGCCAGCAATAAATGACAAAAGTTGTCGAAAAAACCATAGCCATCTGTTTCCGCATTTGACTTGGGTTCTGCTATGCCTGCTAACAAAATGGTAAAGCAAATTGGCAGGAAGTCTTGCAGCATTACCTATGTCAAATTGAGGGAAAAACCAGAACAAGGTTTCCGCAAGCCTTGTTGCATATTTTGCTGCCAATGTGCATGCAAGTTGTTTGTAGCAAATCTTACATTAAGCTTGTAGCCATAATCTTACAACAGGTATTGGACTAAATGTGGCTTTACAGGTTTAGCTGACTGGGCACAGCATCCATATATGATTAAGACATCTTTCAGTCTAAATGAATAATTAATAGTGTGAAATTCATTCGGAAATACATTTGAGGAAATCAGATGCGTAGAGTCTATCTGGACCTAGGAACCGCCGTCTATTCGACCACCAATAACGTCCACCCTCCGATGGTTAAATAATCAATTCGTAAAAATGCGTTTAACAACGTCCTCGCTATTACAGATACGAGGGTCTGAACTGTGAGATCGACATCGACGAGTGTCTGGCGAATCCCTGTCTGAACAACGGGATCTGCTACGACAACTACGGCGGCTACATCTGTCACTGTCCGTACGGTTTCGAGGGTCAGAACTGCGAGTTGAATCTGAACGAGTGCCTGTCGCATCCGTGCATGCACGGCGGCGATTGCGTCGACGACGTCGGCTCCTATCACTGCAATTGCCCGACTGGATACGCTGGCAGGCACTGCGACCTCAGGAGCCTCTGCGAGAACGCCGCCTGTCCGCAGAACAGTATCTGCGTGGAGGATGCACACGGGCCCCAGTGCGTTTGTAATCCTGGCTTTATGGGCAATCCACCGAACTGCACTGTCAATTATTGCGCAAGTAATCCATGCGTCAACGGTGGCACCTGCACCAGCAACAAGGACGGGTATAATTGTACTTGCCCGCCTGAATGGAAGGGTAAGCGAGGAGCAAACTATACATATGTATATGATCGTCAAGGTCGATGTGCATGAGAGTTTTATTTAGTAGATACTCACCTTAAGATCAGAGAAAGGTTCTAGAGCAGTGATGGCGAACTTTTTGAGAAGTGGATCAAATTTTGTTTTAATCAAGAAAAAGTAGCTGCAAGAAAAACGCGATCAAAGTTTCAAGTACTGTTTTAGAGCATAAAAAGAGAAATGTTTCATAGTTACAACTATTCACCTATTCCGGGCCATATAAAACACCTTCCGCTTCCTCAAAAACTTGTTGCAAATTGCAAAAAAGAAAAATCCGATTTTCTGAAACCGTCACACTAGCATGTTCGTCCACACGTAACTAACTTCACACCACTTCCGTGCTATTTCTTCTCGCGTACGTCCTACCCCCCTTCCTCCTATGTCATCAAAGTTTTGTCCATCGTTGTGTGTTTTGTGTTGTCTAACCAAAATGTTTCTGTGTCACACGTGTGCCGTCTGTCAGGAGCGACATGCCTCTCGGCCGCATCGGAATGGTGTTCCGCCTGTTACAACGGCGGCAGTTGCCTCGAGATCCGTTTCGGTATCATGTGTCAATGCCCGCGATTCTGGACCGGGCCCCAGTGCAAGGAACCGATCACCTGTCGCGATCTACCGTGCAAACAAGCTTCCGCTTGCCACGATTATGTGAGTGAGTCTGTTACCGCGTCGGTGATGCATGCACACACGTACAACGCCGTTTAATCGACCGTGTCCCGTCGAACGTGTCTCTATGTGGCCACTTGCTTTGTTTGTTACGTACCGGTCCGTACAGCCGGGCGGCTATTATTGCACCTGCGAACCAGGATGGACAGGCCCGGAGTGCTCCCTGGACGTGGACGAGTGCTCCAGCGATCCGTGCCGCAACGCTGGCATCTGCATCGATCAACTGAATGGCTACTACTGTCAATGTCTTCCGGGATACACTGGTAATCATCCCTGATTACGCGACCTTGTCCTTCGTCCAAAATCTGTACCCCTAACTCGCTTTGCTTGAAGATCCTCTCTACGCTACTGTTATACGTTGCTCAGAATATGGCAAGCTGGAGGTAAATTTTCGTAGGATCACCTTCTCTAACGAAATTGTGGAGATGGGGCGTATGACCATTACTTGGAGGGTGGGTCACAGGTGGACTTAAGCAGAGCAAGCGAAATACCCCTCTTGCCTCTATCCTGTATCGTTGGACAAATTCTCAGCAACGCATAATACCGTCTTAACTGTATCCCACGATCTGTCATACACACTTGTATATGCTCACGTCGCTGTGATTAATTGTCAATCATATTGTATTCTCTATAATCGACACGACGATCGGTAGGATTAAATGAGATTCTTGCATTTACACCGCGACACAAAAGTAAACGAACAGGTGGAACATTCGTGATTGAAATGGATACAAATTGTGTCTTATGTAGGAGGCACTTATATGTATAATCAAAATTAGCCGACACGTATAGAAATTACTAAGGCTTTATTTGATCAAAGTACATACGTGTAGGACGTCATTTACCAAATCAGTACCCATCACGCTTTAATATAATTTCATAGAATTTAGCAGTTCACATTTTCTTCGAATTACGTCAAACAAGTATTACGTTTTTAACCACTTAATACTAGAGTTTTTTTTTTTTGCACTGGTATCGATTCAACAAAATGCCTTTCGGATTCTAAACTGACAATACGATACTTAAGGGAAGAAAGAAATCCCTAAGTTTGTTTTTGTCTTTATGAACAACCTTCTAAAATGTGATTTTTCATAAAAAATCCGCACTCTAGTAACGAATATTACACACATTTCAATAAAATCTGCTCCCGTCCAAACAGGAAAGAACTGTCAGATCAACGTCGACGAGTGCCTGTCGCAGCCCTGTCAAAATGGCGGCACGTGCATCGACCGGATCAACGGTTACACCTGCAACTGCACGAAGGACTACATGGACGAGAATTGCGAGCGTGAATACAACGCGTGCGCCCTGAATCCTTGCCAGAACAACGGTAACTGCACGCTGATGTCTAGATCGCGACGGGAATTCGTCTGCGAGTGTCCGCCCGGCTTCGAGGGCAAGATCTGCGACATAAACGTAGACGATTGCGTCGACGTGATATGCCCGGATGGGAAGATCTGCGTCGACGGAATCGCTGGTTACGAATGCAAGTGCCACGAGGGCTACAGGGACCCAAATTGCACCCTGATCGTTGACCATTGCGCGGCGAAACCGTGCAACAACGGCACCTGCATCGATCTCGGAGAACGTGGTTTCGAATGCAACTGCAAGGACGGCTTTCAAGGTGAACATCACCGGGGACACAGTTTTCCACATATTTTGCGCTAATTTCCACAGTTCATAAAAATTTTTCATTCATTCTAATACTGTTTGAATTTCCGACAAATCTGACACTGTTCGCGCGTAATACCGTGTTGTAAAAATGAAAATTATATCAACATACTTCGATAGCAACAGTGTCCGTTATCTTTATTGCAATCGAGATAAGATGAGATCCAGCTAAGCTTACATCAGGCACAAAGATAAACTTTGTAAAATTTCAACGGAACAACTACAGTTAATACGATCTTCTAAATCGTAGTTTCAAATCAGAAATTTCATTCGAATACGTCAAGCCTTAGATAGTAAGGTTATGAACATACATGTTCCGTTTGAGTCGGCCATTTTTATGGCTAACGCTATATCTTTGAAGCAGCTATACCACAAACGAAATATAAGAATAGACCTAACTTCTTACGGGAGTTGATGTCCCATGAAACTCACGCTGGTTCGAACGCACTTCTACATAAAAGTTTCCGATTTCAGGAACTACGTTCGACACTTATTGTCCCAATTTCGCTAACAGGGAATGGAATACTGACATAGTACGGGGGTTTCTGATGCTCCTGAAGTATGGGACAGAAAATTAGATTGGATGTTAAGTTTATTCTTATGTCTCGTCTGTGGCTATATCTCCGATGGGAAAGATTTGCTCGTGAGCAGCATTTGGACAACACTGACCTAAGGCCGTCTCACTCTTAATGCATTAATCACACAAAACGTCTAAAATTCGTAGGAGAGCTCTGCGAGGACGATGTGAACGAATGCGAGGTGAAAGGCAGCTCGCTGTGCAACAACGGTATCTGCGTGAACAGGGACGGCAGCTACAACTGCTTCTGCACGCCAGGCTTCTCCGGTGACCATTGCGATATCAACATCGACGAGTGCCTGTGCGGACCCTGCAAGAACAACGCGACCTGCATCGACGGTATCAACACGTTCGAGTGTCAATGCCCGCCCGGCTACTCCGGCAAGACCTGCGACGTGGACGTGAACGAGTGCGAGAGTAATCCCTGCCTGAATGGCGCGATCTGCGTCGACGAGATCGCCAGCTACGCGTGCACCTGTTCGCCCGGCTTCAGCGGAATTAATTGCGAGGTTAACATCGACGACTGCGAGTCCTCGCCATGCTTAAATCACGGCCGGTGCATCGACGGTATAAACAATTACACGTGCGACTGCAGCGACACCGGGTTCGAAGGTGCCCGCTGCGAGAAGAACATCGACGACTGCCGCTCGGAGCCGTGCACGAACGGCGCTCTATGTATAGACGATATCAAAAACTACAAGTGTCAATGTTACGCCGGCTATACTGGCAAAAATTGCGAGGTTGATGTAAACGAATGCGAAAGCTCGCCTTGCCAATACAATGGCACTTGTCTCGAGCGATCGAACAGGGAATTGTACAAGAGCGACGCGTTGATGTTACCTTTGATCTTCAATCAGGAATTCAGCTATGCAAACGCGAGCGGGTAGGTGACGGTAATTTTGATATACCTTGAATTATGTGTTCTTCTAATCTCGATACCTTATGCATTAAACTCGCGATAATTACCCGGATTTGGAGCTCTAAACTCCGTTCCACGAGAGAAAAGATTCGCCTGCGGACCAGATTTTCTAACGGGTAATTATCGAGAGCCATAGCGTGTGGGATTTCCCTCGCAAGCTCGGATACACGAACTTCGTCCGACGAATTATTAGGCACGTAATGGCCACTGATATATTCCGGAAACTCTCCTCTATCTTTGAAGGCTAAATTGAACTTTCTAAAACTGCGTATCCATTTCCGTATCGTAATTCAAAATTTCGCGTTTTTTTTCTCAAATCCCATGTTTTTCAAAAACCCGAGGATAACAGAGCAATTCTGCTACCGAATTCGCGTTTGAAATGAGATCGCTTAGAGAATGTTGCAAGTCAGAAAAAAATGTTTCAATTTGTTGCACAGTGTAATTGTTCATTTCCTCTATGATTTCAGTTACGAGTGTCTCTGCGTGCAAGGCGTGACAGGGAAAAATTGCGAGGTGAACATCAACGAGTGCGATAGCAGTCCTTGTCAGGCCGGTACCTGCGTGGATCGTATCGGTGGGTACACCTGCGAGTGCGACGAGGGTTACGAGGGCGATCATTGTCAGCATGATATCGACGAGTGCAAACGGTACACGCCCTGCGAGCACGGTGCCTGTACGGATGGCAGAGCCGACTACACGTGCACTTGCGAACCAGAGTACGGCGGAAAGAATTGTTCGGTGGAGCTGATTGGTTGTCAAGGGAACGCGTGTCAAAACGGCGGCACGTGCTGGCCGTATCTCGTCGACGAGACAATACATAAATTCAACTGCACCTGTCCGAATGGGTACCACGGGGAAATCTGCGATTACGTAAGTCTGTCATGTGTAGTTGAATGGTTTTAGTTTCGTGAAGAATGTGTCGTTATCGATGTGTATAGTTTTAAGAAGAAAACCAAGAACATCTATGATGTAATATTCTGCACAAGTAGGAAGGTAGAGAATTTCAACGGAACGATACTACTAATGGAGGGGTCCAGTGCAAGAGGGAGCTATGCCACAAAATATTGAAATATTAGATTTTTATGTCTTCCAGAATCTTCTGGTGTCTAACTAATTATCCCTCATTTAATAACTTGGTAAAATTTCTGCCTCTAAATATCTGTATACATCATCAAATGCCTCTTTTTAAACTTCATCCTTCAACGTTAATCTAGAGTATTCTTCTTTTTGGTACACCCTATATGTACAATCGTAGTATACTATGATGTGCACTATTTTTCATAAAAGTTTTAATATCTAAAAACGCTATTGTTGTAGCATAGCTCCCTCTTTCACTGGACTCCTCGATTTATCACACTTATTTGATCTACGTATATTACTTCCTCTAATTGCACTCCTCGTTCTTGCACAATATTCACAGGAGAAGGTGCGTAAAGGTGAACAGTTGAAATTATGCAAATATGTATTTACCCATCGGTGTAATTCTCCATGTATCTCTTGCAGGTAACAACGATGTCCTTGAGCGGCAGTTCGTATGTCCTGGTGAACACCAGCCGTGACGAAGGCTACGACATACAGTTCCGTTTTCGTACGACCCTGCCGAACGGGTTGCTCGCTATCGGAAAAGGATCGACGTTCTATATTCTGGAGCTTGTCGACGGCAAATTGAATCTGCACTCGAGCCTCTTGAACAAGTGGGAGGGGGTGTTCATCGGTGGCGATCTGAACGATTCCACTTGGCAAAAAGTGTTCGTCGCGATCAACACCACTCATTTGGTGCTCTCGGCTAACGAGGAACAGACGATTTATCCGATCAGCCTGAACGAGGGCTCGAATTCCAATCATACGTCATTTCCGATGACCTACGTCGGCGGCACTACCAACTACCTACGACGATTAACCCACGGTCCATCTTTCTTTGTGGGATGCACCGAGGACGTTGTAATTAATGGCGAATGGGTATGTAGGATTTTATGCTTGCAGCCGAATAGTTAAGACTGGTCCAGGGATGTTCAACTTTGTACAGTTATTTTTGAATTTAAAAAATGGAAACATTGGTCCAATCTGAGGTAAAGTTTCTAGAGCTTTACATTCAGACGTGTATGCCTGCATTCGCAAACTAATTCCACTAAGAGACTTTTGCTCTTAGAGAAACGACTTGCCTGGCTTGGCTGAAAGCCTCTTGTCAGGGAGAAGAACAAGCCGAGATTAACATGTACTAGCGAGGACTTGAACACCCCGGGACTGGACAGAGACAGTATCCCTAGGTTAAAAGGATATACTGTTTCCATAAAATTTGTTAAGATATTGCAACAAATATCGTCGAATAATGTTTCTATATTAAGTGAAGATACTTTGTAGGTATATTCCGGCACGTCGTCGAAAACTGTGTACATGGAAGACGTTGAACCGGGTTGCCCTCGGGAGGCGCAATGTTCACCGAATCCCTGTAAAAATGGTGGACACTGTACGGACCGTTGGCGTGATTTCTCCTGCAAATGCGAGCGACCATATCTAGGTCACACCTGTCAATACAATATGACGGCGGCCACATTCGGATACGAGAACATCACGAACGGATACGTGACAGTGAAGGTGACCGATATGGCGCGAAGCGCGGTCAGATCGATCGTCGACATTTCTATGTTCATCCGCACGAGACAAGACAGAGGTGACATATTTTATCTGGGCTCGGAGCCGAGCTCGCAGACAGATTACAAGCCTCAGGAGAAAACGTATATAGCCGCTCAGCTGGAGGGCGGTGAATTACTCGTTCGGATTCAATTCAACGGCATAGAGGCCTACACGGTCGGTGGAGTGAAACTTAACGACGGTAACAACCACCTGATACAGGTGATCAGAAACGTGACGTTGGTTCAAGTGAAGATAAATGGAACTGAATATTTCCGTAAGACTATCAGCGCTACCGGTCAATTGAACGTGACCGTTCTGTACTTGGGAGGTCTACCACAGGCGTCCAGGTACATACGTCAAGTCGACAATCGGCAGATAGAAGTGCCGCAAGCCTCGCAGGTGAACTTCAAGGGAATCATTCAGGATGTCCAGATATCGAACGGCGTCGAGACCATGGTCGTTGAATTCTTCCCTCTGAAGGTAACAACACATTTATCCGTGTGCTTAAACTAGACTGCGGATTTTATGCACTTACAGCCGATAAAATATTGTAAATATGCGTGTCGAGGCCGCGAGGAATCAGCCAAGTATCGCCACTCGAGCCGCCACCTAACCTAAACACCGATGGCATGTTTAAGGTTCCGATTACACGTGCATCTTCTTTCATAAAAGAATTGATGCTAACATACTCTTGTCTAAATTACTTTAGACTATATTACTTTGCATTAAAATCCGCAGGTCCAGTTTAAACCGTCAAATAAATACCGGTATTTTTTCGGTTTATATAAGGGTGTAGGGCTTATATAGGGTTATATAGGGCGAAGGTAAAACTGAAAATACCGGTATTTTACGTTTCGGTAGAAGTCCCTGGTTTAAACATATTTTTCAAGCATCAACTCAATGTTTTTCCAGGCAAATGATATTCCCACCCCGATACAATTCGGCAACGTCACCTTCGAATACGACAAAGTCCTGAAGGGCGTAGTCTCGGATGACGTATGCGTCAGCAATCCGTGCAATCACAACGGTACCTGTCACGTGACATGGAACGACTTCTGGTGCCAGTGCCCGCGGGGATATACCGGCAAGACCTGTCAGGAAATGGAATTCTGTCAACTGCAAGATTGTCCAGCCGGGTCGAAGTGCCAGAATCTAGACGACGGCTACGAGTGCATCGCTAACGCTACATTCGACGGCGTGACCACATCATTCACCTACGTTTACAATCAGGTGGAGGAGAAGAATGTGACAGACTCGACGATCGACACGATCCAGATCACCTATCGATCGAACACCGGCGGTACACTGATGCATATTGCACCTCGAATCGGCGATCAACATTTCACCGTTTCCGTTTACAAGGACAAAGTCACCGTATCCTGGCGGCTCGACATGCAGAATCAGGGTACGCTGGCATTCGGCAAGGTCGAAGCTGACGGCAACTGGACCTCTATAATTTTGAGGTTGAACAACAACTCGATGGAGTGCGAGTATGCGAACGCGAACGAGGATGCTGCCTCGCATGTTAGCTCGAATTTCAATTTCGCTTTGTGGTACGATCTACTGGTCACCGGCACGGTCACCCTTGGCGGGCTTGGCTCGAATTTGTCCGATCGACACAGCTACGTGACAATCGGTTCTAGTAAACAAATGCTGGAAAATAGAAGCGGTATTCAAGATAACTCGATAGACTTTAACGAACGTGTGCTGACCACCGTTTCGCCGCCTCATAACGTGATGTCAGGTAACGTGCTGCGGCCTGAACTTCTGAGAATGTCCTACCTAACATGAACACCATCAATATGTCACTTGTTTTTGAAGATACAAAAAAATGCGAGGGAAAAGTATTATTTGGTTGAAAGGAGCAAATATTATGATAAGGAAAAATGTTTCTCAGGGTCATATTTATCGAAATCTCGAGGTCATTGATGTTCCTTTAAAGGGGAATACAGATTTTTATCATCGTGGTGTAATGGTTTAGTCAAGACCAATGCAATGATCTATATAGTATGACCTTCGTGTGAACTTGAGTATAGAATATATCCATAAATATAAGGGAGTAGATTTAAATAATAAAATAAACATGTATCGAAGTTGATAGACATCACTTTGAGCATTTGTTAAAATAAATTTTCGGCAAATCAGAAGCAAGTAAGATATTCAAAGTTCTCACGTTAGGTGGGGCACCCTGTATATTACATCTTCACGTTCACTGATACGAAGACACGTTTTATTCTGCAGGCGAAGCTTTCAAAGGATGTTTGGGCGAAGTACGAATAGGCAGCATGCTGTTACATTATTTCACGTACGAAGAGGTCTACCAAAACGCCAACTTCACGCCGTTGGAATATCTGGCGATGCAAGAGAATAACTCGACGCATCATGACAGTATTGGTTGCCAGCTTTGCTTCGACACGGACTGCAAGAACGGCGGTTCCTGCCTCGATATAGCGAGCAGTTACGTTTGCGAATGTCCCGCCGGTTACACGGAGGACGATTGTTCCTTCAACATCGACGAATGCATCGACAACAAGTGTGAAAACGAAGCGACGTGTATAGATGGGATAGCTAATTACACATGCGTGTGTAACAGCGGATGGCAAGGATGGCTGTTAGTATTCTGTTAAACGTTTCGTTGAGTTACATTAGAATGCCTCGGAAAATATTGTGCCACACTGGTCGCTCTGATCCTTATACATTTAGAAAACTTATTCTGAACCTCTTTATGGGGTCCAGCACAGGACACCAATTTTATTTGGTAACATATCGTACGCTCGTGAGAAAAGTGTCACAAGTAAAAAATTGTAAATTTTTTATTTTATCGTATAATATATCTTCCAATACGTAGTTCCACCATTCAGAAAAATGTCACAAGTCCAATACTTCAAGCGACATGGTGGTAAAGCAAATTGGCAGAAAGTCTTGCAACATGATCTTTGTCAAATTGGAGGCAAAACCGGAACAAGGTTTGCGCAAGCCAATTTGCTGCCTAGCAAATCTTGCATCAAACTTCCCAGATAGCACATAGAGAAACAGTGTGGTCTACTTTAGATTCCAAAGTTATTCTAACAATAAGAACTCTCACCTCGGAATTTTGTAAACAATCACGACCGAGCTCGCGATATCTTGTTTGCTCATCGCTCTTATCTTTATGCTAGATGCGACAGCGACATAAACGAGTGCGTGACGCTCAGCCCTTGCCAGCACGACGGTGTGTGCGTGAATCTTCCCGGTTATTTCCGGTGCGAGTGCCCGGACCAATTCACCGGCGAACTGTGCCAGAACTTTCGATTGATCACCTGCGAGAACGAGCCCTGCAAAAACGGCGTTTGCACGGATGTGGTGAACACTCAGACCGGCGACAATTTCACCTGTACCTGCATGACCGGCTACGAAGGCTCGGTCTGTAATGTTCCTTATTGCATCGGGCGAAAGTGTCAGAACGGTGGCAGATGCGATTTCTTGTATCAGGTACGCACTGTTAACTCTTGATAACTTTTTAACAAACAACATTTGATGACTGAAACTTTCTGAAGGTCACTCAGGAGGGTGATCTTGACGACATATGTCAAGGTCATCAGTCATTTTACTTATCAATACTACTGAAGTACGATACTTAACCGTTTTTGATAATAACTTTTTTACAAACGGCGACCCCCAACTAAAACCTTCAAAATATTACTCAGGGTGATGATAACCTTGACAACATATTAAAAAATTATCGAAATCTGAGGTGGCTCCGTTATTTTAAATATTTACCAAATTAGTTAAAAGTTGTAAAAGTGGTAATGTTTTTGAGTTACCAATATTAGAATCAACGAAACAATTAGGTGAACGTCGTTGTTACTTTATGTATTATGATACTTCCTGTAATTCCATGGGAAAGTAGTCGGTAATTTGAATGATTTTGAATGATTTTCTGTTGCATTTACAGACACCTAAGTGTACATGTCCACCTGGTTACTCCGGACTTTATTGCGAAATTAATATCGACGACTGCGCGCCCGATGCTGAGGGAAACGTTCCCTGCAAGAACGACGGGAAATGTTACGACGGCGTAAACAACTTCACCTGCGACTGCACCGATACTGGCTACACGGGGCCAGATTGTGCTTACGATATAGACGAATGCGAGGATCCAACTACGGATTGCGGCCACGGACGCTGTGAAAATTTACCAGGAACTTATCAATGCATTTGCGACACGGGTTATTGTGGATACAATTGTGGAATGATGGATCCGTGCAAAGAGGTGTGCACCTAGTTGAATTTTTTGTGTCTCTAGTACAATTAATATGCTTGGAAAAATTCATTTGTACAAATACAAATACGTAATATTTTGTTTCGTCCCGGCAGGATTATTGCCAAAATGGCGGTACGTGCAAATGCGGAGATGACGGCGGATACAGGTGTCAGTGTACTCCAGAATACACCGGACAAAATTGCACAGAGGTACGTTTTATGTTAATCTTTTCGTTTTCAATCCTACGCAGACGGAGAACTTTTTGGGAAGCCAAGCGCTCGATATAGCTGTGATCGTTGGTCCTATTGTCGGGTGTCTCTTTCTAATCGCGGCGGGTTCTTTGATCGCCTTGTTTATGATGGCCAGGAAGAAACGAGCGACCCGTGGAACGTACAGTCCCAGCGCTCAAGAGTTCAGTAATCCCCGTGTCGAGATGGACAACGTGATGAAGCCGCCGCCGGAAGAGAGATTAATTTAAAATTTCTCGTGCTGGAGGAACCACGGTACCGTATATGTCCCGTGTCCGCGAATCCTAGTCGTTTGAAAGAAAAACAAAAAAGAAAGAAAACATGCAACATATGCCGCGGTACTCGTCGACGATTGAAGAGAACGAACTCGAAGGACCGCTTTGGAACGGCAGGTTAAAAATTACAAGGTTTCATCGCGTTTTCTAGTCCACGTCCCGTATCACGGTATTATGAAATTGACCTAAGAAATTAAGTGAACAATATATGCCAGATACGAAAAACCGAATTTTGAAGAGCGACGCTAAAAACGAACCAACGTTAGAGAGCTGTTTCAATAGCGATTTCGAGTGTGTCGGTTGAGAACCGGGTACGGTTGCAGGCACGTGAAAACTATGAGAACGGAATACAGGGTGTAACAAAAATGTTGAGGGACCCGGAAATGGGAGACTCGTGAGATGATTTGAAATAAGTTTTTCCTTAGCAAAAATGTTATCCGAGGCTTTGTTAACGAGATATTGACGAAAAACCCTGACCAATCAGAGCACAAGTCTGCCAGCCGAGTTCCCGCGGTAACATTAGCTACGCGCTGCGATTGGTAGGGATTTTTCGTTAATATCTCGTTAACAAAGCCTCGGAAAATATTTTTACTAAGGAAAAACTTATTTCAAATCACCTCACGAGTCTGCCATTTTAGGGTCCTCCAACATTTTTATTACACCCCGTATTACGAAAAAATTTCGAGGAAATAAATGCCACGTTTGAGTGTCGGTCGCACGTATGATTCAATGGGATCATAAAAAACTACACAAAGTGTACTTAAAAAGCTCTGTTAAGTGTCCTTATCACGCAAGCAATACTCGAAAGAAGCTCTTAAAGCAACGAGACCCGTCCATTATTAGTGCCTAATTTACCCTACTTAAAGGAGATTTTATTTATAAGCAGTGAATATCGTGCGTCGAGGAGCACGTATTTCAGAAGAGCGTTGAACTCTCGGGTGCGTGTATTGAGATCTCTGAAGCATAATGGTATTAATTATTCTCATTCTGCTTGCTTAGATATCGGGCAGCTAATGCAGATATCGTTGGAAAATATTCTAGAGTAGATGCGCTACGGCTTAACCCTTTGACTGCGGAGTATTCGAAAACTGAACGTTTACCATGGACGATGCTCAATCCATAATGACGATAATTACAGAATTTTTATTATATATTTAATAGATAATTATCTATACTTCTATACAACGCGTGTAACTTGATCCCTAATGTGATCTTTAGTTACATAAACATTATTTAATTTTTAATTTAGCGCATATGTGCGCCTATAGCACTCAAAGGGTTAATGGCAGAGACGTCGAATCTTTGTAAAAATATCGTAAGGGATGTCTGTTTCTACTCACAAAGTACTTATCGTCGGTGCATTTTCACGTTTCGTAGTGTTACCGCGCTTGTTAATTTTGTACATAAACTAGACCATAAGTTAAAGAAATTAACACGATTCTACCAATAGCATTTTATATGAGTATAGTATTTAATAACGAATATTATTTGGTACGTAATTAGTTACTACCACGACCAAAGTAATAGCGAGGATTTTTCTCGTCTGTTAATATAATTGATGTAGCCGTTTATAAAGAAAGTATCATCATCTTTCAATAGGATTTTAGTATGTTGATAACTAGGAGCAAGTATCATAATTCTTTATAGAAAGAAAAAGACGTGTCTTGTTAATATTACCGTTTAAATATCTGAACTTCAGCGTACTATTCATCTGATTTATTAAATCTAAATTAGGTTGAACTCATGGTATCAGATTATAGAAACAAAATTTTTAATTGAAAATTACGTCTTGGTACTGTTATCATTATACCAAGTACGTTTCTTTCAGGCATGTTAATATTTAATAAATATAACATATTCGACAGATAAATGTTTTACATTGTGTAGAAAACGCTGTATAGTGTAATGTGGTATCATTAAAAAACAAAATTTATTCCGTGAGTAGATAAGAATTACCATATTACACTATTAAACTGTAAACAATAATCTGCACTCAGTGTATGCTGTAAAGTGAATATCATCAATATTTACTTCCAAGACTGAAATTTTGGGTACTAAGAATTCAAAAAATAATGTGTGCATGCAAATTTTCACATGAGTACTTATTTTATGACAATATGTGACAACATGCAATATATGTGGATAAATAATTATAATAATTTTAACGATTGAATGTACAAAAACAATAAAACTTAAAACATCTAAGTCTCTATATTTGTCTCTTACAGCACATGTATAACAGTACGATGTAAACATTGTTTCTAAAATAGTATCATTAATCAAATAAAACATCGAAATAATTATATGTAAAAATATTATTTAAAAATAGTTAACAATTTGACTAGATGGACATAAATAATATTTACATTTCTATTTGACTTCTTCTAAAATATTTGTTTTATGCAGTTATTAACTCCAACCGATCTTTTTTCCATTTACTTTACTTAATTTATCACGGGATATCTTATCAAAGAATAAAAGCCCAGCAGCACGTTCGATACTTTCTGGTGGAACCTACAATAGTTACATAATATTATTTACGTGAATTAATTATGCAATAAATAATAACATACCTGAAAATTTGTTAGAGGTGTATTCTCATTTATAGGAGCATTTGGCATAACAAATGCTTCCATTTCTAACTTTAAATCATGCGTTTCACCAACAACTATTTTATAAAAATGAGTTGGCACTGCAACATGATTTGTGCCAATAACTTCATAACGAACATATTTCTTTCCATCGGCTTCTTTCCTATGTTATACGCATTTACATTACTAACACAATTGTTTAAAAAACAAATGTATACAAGATAAGATACCTAAACCAGGCCACCTGAATATCTTAGCTGTTACTAGTGGTAGAAAAAAATGTGTCAGACCAAACTTGCACGATATTGAGGAGTACATAATTTGATGTAAATAATTTTTTAACAGGTAGATGCATAGAGGTCGTATGAAGGTCAACTTTGTCTTTTTCAATGGAAAGACATTGTTTTACGAATCATCTTGTAGATCGTTTAAGGATGCGTACAATGATCTATTTATAAAGGTATGTAAAAACACATGTCTTTCCATTTAAAAAAAACGAAGTTGACCTTTGTATGACCTCTACACATTCACTTATCACATTTCACATCAGATTATGTGCTTCTCGATACCAAATTGGTCTTGGTATTGTTATAGTTTGGTCTGACACAGTTTTTTCTATCACCAGTAACAGCCAAGATATTCAAGTGGCCAGTTTTATGTGCCTTACCCTGTACATAATACAGAAGCTAATACTTACTTTGGCAAATATAAAGGCCCTGTACAGACATATACATCCTTATAAACCTTAGTTAAACCCCTGACATACTTTTCCAGTCTATTCCATGAATCCCTATTAAACCCTCGTCCCACTTGTGGAGCCATATTTGTTAGATAGAAAGTTTGGTCTACATGATGTTGGTGAACCTTATGATTTCCTGCTGCTGCTAAATGTCCACGATCATATCCACTACCTTTATAATCACTATTGTCTGACCTAATTTTTGGCAAAATTTATTAAGACATTAGTTTAATAATATTTGTATCTACAGAGTTCGAACAGCTACCTGAAATAAGGATGTATGCTGGGATCAGGTTGAAATTCACATTTAGTACGTGATATTTCACTATTGTATTGTAATCTATCCTTATTTAAATGTTCAAATACCCAATGAGCTATTCTATTTCTTCTGTCATAGGAAAGTACAAAGTCTTCGTATGATCTGACATGATCTAGTCCAGGAAAACCATATTTCATAATCTATGAAAACATGAAAGTATTTATTTAACTATAAAAAGTTTCATGAAAGCTGACCATTGATAGAAAATAGTTATCAGCATTCCTGTAACCATGAGGGTAATTAGAAAATTTTAGAAACATTAACTTACTTCGGACACTCTTGATGCGGTTGATGACAATTTTGAACCCATGTCCGTTCCAGTTTCTGCGGGAACAAATGTCGTAGCTGCAGAAACTTTTCCAAACAAAGGCAAACCAGGCATTCTTTTAATGTTTATATCAGAGAGAATACTCGTTCGACAATATTCTTCCTCATTCAAATGTTTCTTTTCCTCCGAATATTTACCAATATACCAACCACCTAAGCCTACAGTGGTCAATGCAGTCATTTTTAAAACAATTCTCGTTAATCCCTTCATTTTTCACTCAATTAATACTTCAGGTTACAAAACCACAATAACTGTATGTACATATATACTTTCGTCATCGTTGGTCGTCGTTCGACCACGTGTGTATTACAGAGGAGGGTATTGTTTGCGACGAACAAATTACATTATTTTATAAGGCTACATAATACTTCAGTCTATTTTTACTGAATTTGTACAAATACTACTATAAATATACTATAAAATCGTATATATAAGTAGTATTTAAGGCAATTGTTGTTAAGTTCACACAAAAACTATTTTATATTGTATATTTTTTTACGATTTAAAAAAAAAATAAATTAAATGGTATACCCCACGTCCTCACCACACGGGGTCTCTGGCGCCTCCACCGGGGGTTCCATGGCCCCACGTTCTAACCACACGGGGTCTCTGGCGCCTCCACCGGAGGTTCCATGGCCCCACGTCTAACCATACGGGGTCTCTGGCGCCTCCACCGGGGGTTCCATGGCCCCACGTTCTCACCACACGGGGTCTCTTATCACATGGAATGAACAAGAACACAGAAGAAACAAGAAATTCTAAAACAATGATTTGCTAGGTAACATGTAGATTATAATTTATAATCATTAATTTATTCATTATTCTTCATTGTTTCTAAATATTCCTTCACTTTATACAATATAAATCGAATTTTTGTTTTGATGTCGTTAATATAAAATATACAGATTATGTGTCGCGTGTAAAGAACTGTTACGTTTCTCCACCGAGAACAACGAATTCCCGGACCTGAGCACTCTCATTTCTCTCATTTCCTCTATGGTCTTAAGAATCATTGCGAATTCTATTGGTCTTATCGTTTTAATGTACGTCCTCATCGTAACGACAATTATACAAATAAATCGAAACTATCCTTAAGTTCTCATTATTGTACCACCGACTAGTACATCTTAAGTGAACATACTAACAGGTTACGCTTTGAATATTTGCCGCACAAACGAAACCTATTGCAGTTGTTTTTTTCAAAATTAATGTTGCTGTTTGGGGTGGGCCGTGCATGAATATCCGTTTCTACTGATTATAAATATTTGCAATGTCTGTCTATAACGCTCGGCAGTTTTTAAGTGCATTGTACAAACGTTACATAATTTCACTGCCGTCGATACATTTATCTAGAACACAAAAAGCAAGTATCTTTTTTTGAGGTTAGAATAAATATATTTACTTTTGGTAATATCAGTATTACATAATATTCAAGAGTGAATTTATATTGTGTGTATCTGTGATTTCAGAAATTATTGTACACATATCGTTCGGAATATTCGTTTCAATTCGATAGTTTTACAGTATCTTGTATTCCTTTGCAGATCTTCATTATCTGTTTAACTGGAGGATCGTTGTTACTGGGAGGCTTAGCACAGTTCTTAAAAAGACGAAGAAGACACCCTTTCCCTCCCTCGAGGAGACCTCTGAGAGATTTAAAGCAAAGATATGCAAACTCAAAGAATCCTAACTTTGGTAATTTATCAGAGCAAAGTATGAAGTTCTATGTAGACATTAAATGCACGTCAAATAGAACAAAAGTACAAATGATGATAATGAGTTAAGTTATGAATAACTTGCTTTCTGTTTAAATTTACTTTAGTAAGACTTCATTGTGAGTTCAGATGCTTCCTATAATTCTGAGTAAGCTCCAAAATCTTTCTATAAATGTTATCTCAAGGTGTGAACAATTCTTTTACAGTCAACTAAAAAATGTTGCCTATATCTTGCCCATTAACTGTACTAATTAATATGAATAAGTTACATACATACTATAGTTTTTTTGCTCAGAGAAAAAGTTGTTCATGACTCGATCTAATATTTTCTGTAATGTAATGTAAAACATTCCTGTCGTATCTATAGATGCAGTGTCACAAGCATCGTGGGCAAGAAGAAGTGAAGCCAGCAGTAGGAGTCACATAAGTGATAGGGCATCACTTATATCTTCTGTTCCAGGAGGTCCAGATGGTGATGTAAGATTAACCCCTCAACAGTATGGTGCTCTTGGTAAGTCAGTTTTTTATATTAATGCATATTTCTTATAGGAATGTTATATAAATATAGCAATAATAGTTCTAATATTCCTAACTATTTCACTCACTTATTACAAGTCAGAAATGATTACATTACCAGCTGCTCGACCCTTCAATTTATTCTGATTATAATTGTTTTTTATTTTGAAACAAAAATATTACATGTATGGGGCAGGGGGGATGTGTTCGAATAATTTTATTTAAGAAAAAATAACAATGTAATGTGCACTGTTCAACATTAAAAAAGATTGTGTTGTGCATGCATAAATTATTGAAAATCTGGTACAGTTTTACATATATATAGCATTTGTATTTACATGATAATGTACAGGTATAATAGATCATTCACAAAAAACGTATTTGCTGAATGTAGATAGTTATAGAAGCTAAGAACAATTCTTGGCATCGCTAAATTCAGCTGTTTCCATTGTAGTTTTTATTAATATCATCTTGAAGGTATACAGGAGTTCGAAGAAGCAACTAAAAAATAAGCAGCAATATACTCTTTATCCAAATATAGACTGTTCTGTCTTTTGCCATTACATTTGCAGTTTTATCCTGAAAACCTGTTACTCAGTTCTTTGGGCCATGTTTAGTACACATCGCTTTATTCAGAATGAGAAAATATTGCTCGCACTATCAAACATCGTATTATCTTGCACCTCCTACCTACTTTTCGTTTGTTTCACTTAAACACGCAACATTCGAAAACTCACATGTTTCAACCTCGCAACAAATTATTGCTTTCTATGACGATTAACAAATTACTCAACAGAATATGTCACAATCATATTACATCTACGTAAAATTTCATTGAATATCACAATGTTGTGATTAGGCTTATCTTGATATACGTTATTAGAAA
Source organism: Dufourea novaeangliae (assembly GCF_001272555.1). Taxonomy (NCBI): domain Eukaryota; kingdom Metazoa; phylum Arthropoda; class Insecta; order Hymenoptera; family Halictidae; genus Dufourea; species Dufourea novaeangliae. The sequence goes on along the minus strand of NW_015374058.1, from coordinate 753,971 downwards.
TCGATTTGGCCAACCGTTTCCATTTCAATGGAATATTTCATGTTACTTCTATCGATACTACGATATAATAAAATACATAATAATTACAGAATGTCATTATCAGTATCAAGGGAAAAAACTATTAAATAAGTGTACAACAATTATGCCCAGCAAGAATGTAAAAACATGTTATATACATACCAATAGATCAAGTAAAAATGATCGAAAATACAAGAATGTATGAAAATATTACCTTTTTTTGTTTGCATTACACGTTCAACTAAAAGATGTTTAAATTAAACACAGAATTAAATAAAGTCCATATTTCTCTTTCGCTTATCAAAGGAATTATACCTTATGAATTATTAACGCATTTATACAAAATTAAAATACTGCATTCCTTTTCCATTACAATTTCCATTAATAGTAATCTTCTAGGAATCTGCAAGCCCTAATCACTTTACACGGGAGACAGATGGGTACACAAAAAACTACTTCATATTGAATTCAGAACAAAGCATTAATAGTTTGGAAATTCGAATTTTTGTTTAATATTATTCAGATTGTGTACATGCTAAATTCTTGGCTCTCCTTGGGATTATTTTGCTTCGTTTACTATTACCTTACCTTATGGCAAAGCCCTATGAAAACTTTATCAGTCACGTAAATGATATTAAAATAGCATTGGAAAAAATACTTGTACCCATCCACCTGTACTCTACATATTCTTACTAGCTATGCCTTTATAAATCTTACAATTTTCTAAAATTATACTGCAATCTCAAAAATATATCCGTAGCTGCATTAACTCGCGCATCTCTTTTAACCTTCATTGTCACTTTTACTCCCTCGTTTCATTTACAAGCTAGTTGCCCGAGATAATACCTGCAGTAAGTATAACTCTCTTTGAACACGATTCTCAAAGAAGATATCATTCGTTTTTCAAGCTTCCCATTTAAAGTCTTCTAGATGATCTAGAATTACACTTTGCAAAGGCATAATATAGTTTAGCTGGAGATTCGATTCCACAGCGGAATTAGTAAAGACGGAATGTCATAGTTTACATTCAGTTATTCAACAATAGAGGTAATGTTAACGATTCTTCTGTTAACATTTACATTGGCTGCGATCGCTTGTACTTAACATTGTCATGAGACTAGCTCATCATTAAGGTATTTCTTTGCTATAGGCAAGCATATGTCAGCGCTGACATCACAGCCCTGACAGTCAGCAATTTAACCAAGGAGCTTTATTTCGTGCCATAATTACTATGTACGAAATTACAGCAACATTTCATTTTTTCAATTTCATATTTTTTCTGTTATCTTTCTTCAATATTGTTCTACGAATATATTACTATTGCAACTTAGGATTTAGGATTTTCTTTTTAGGAGTTGTACTTTCACGTGATTCTATGGACGATAATCGTTAATAGAGGTATAAATATAATGTTTAATCTATGCAGACATGTTCCAGAATGCGAAGCTTCTACCTTGTTTTTTAGCGATAGTGGACCACCGTCGTCACTTTGCATGTTCGACATGTCTGACTTCTTTGGGGGTATTATCATGTTTTCGTCGTGGTCTTCGTTATCCATATCCTGTTTGTGAGTTTCCTTAATATACTCCTGTGGCATCACAGTGGTAGTTGCTTCTGTAGTGGGCGGTATCGTGGTGGTAGGAACTAAGCTATAATTACTTAGGAAGTAAATAGGTCCAAATTCTGGTTTTACGTCAAACATAGTTTCTTCTCTGCGGATACCGCTGATCACACGGGATTTCGTTTCTCCGTCCTCGTAATGAGAGATTAATGTCCCGGAATATTGTACTTCCATATCAGTGTAATTGGCTTTTAGAGTGACATTTATTCCCGTGCCAGGCTCCAAGAATATCTCCACCCTGTCATCATGGTCGAAATTGATAAGAGTAAGAAAATAACTTCAAGTAATTGCAAATAACTGTACACATATAATACTTACATATACACATCAGTACGATTATTTATCTCCATTGTACCCCACATTACTTTCGGCAAAACCGTTCCATTTGTCAATGTGATCGATGTATTTAGGCCTTTCAAGATAGCATGCCCTTGCCCCCAGTACACAGAATACTTGTACGTGTAACCAAAAGCCTGTGCCATGTTTACAGCTTCCTGTCCATTATTAGCAATCGTTGCTTTCCCTAATACAAGGGGTGTACGTTTCATTACACGCTTTTTAGACCAGTTCAATTTAACCCTTGTTAGATCATAGTATATCGGCTCTGTCTCGACCAGAACATCACCAGACTTCGCATTTCCTTCTGTGAGATCCTGTTACAAAAATAACACTCTTTTAACAGCATCCTTTCATTGGTCAGTTCTTCTTATTTCAAGTCTGTATTGACTCGTTACTTTTAATATACAAATAGACTGCTCTATCAGACTCTAATTCTACCTTTCGACAACCACCCGCATCTCTCATAATCAGTCCTAATGTTTTCGCACATCTACAAAAACTCCATTTCTACCATAAGCTATTCGACACTGTATTCCTACTTTTGCTACAATCTTAGTGGGGTTAGAAAATGATTGAAAAGGTGGTATCTCTGGAACCGTGCGAGATTTCGTTCTCAACAATCGGACAATGGACCTCGGTGGTGCGCAGCAATTACTTACATCGCTCACGTAGCTGATAGAGCCGAGATTGTCGTTTGAATTCAAGGTTCCGATATAATGGGTGTACCTCGCCGCGCCGTCTGGCGCGTCTTTGTCATTGTGGGTTGCTGCCGCGTGCCGGGCGACGAACATGTTTTCCGTGGCCACGGCACCAATGGGAGTCGGCTTGTATTTATCCCAGTGCTCCCAGTTGACGCGTGCGGCATTGTCCACGTTCTCCAGCAATTCGTACTTCTCGTACGATTGTACGGTCCCGTGAATCGTCACGGTGCATCGTTTCTGGTCGCCTTTCTGGCTACCAGCCACCCAGACAGTGGTGTGCAACACCCGGCACACGTACAGAGGCTTCTTTCTCTCCGACTTCTCCGCCTGATTGTACGAGTCGTCTGCGAAACGTTGACAATTCGTTAGAAATGATGGTGTCTAGACACGGGCGGAACGAAACAATTATATTTTGTACGCGTCCATCGAAACGGAAGAAGAGGAGGGGACGGACCACAACGTCTCTCTGTAAACATTAAGCGAGAAAGAAATGTCGTGTTGTGGCTTTTAGCGACGGTTGGTAATACTGTTGTGTGACAGGGATGTTCACGGTTATGTCTCCAAGTCTGATGAACGGAAACCACGCGCGGGAGACTTTAAGGGGATAACTTTTCAAAGAAGAAACGAAACAATTTGAATTCTATTTTGTAGATTTTAACTATACGTTAGGAAAGTGATAAATTTTCCGGTTCCTGGTGCTCTTTACGGGGATACCAACCGTCGTGAAGCCCACAGTTTCGACCAGCTACAAACCAAGAGTACTCAATGTCCATTTTAACCATGTATCTTTTTCGTTTAATCCGTGGGTTCCTAATATACATAATAGGTTCTCTGTGTTTTGTGATCTCAGTTGAACGTACCTTCAGTTTCCTCGATCTCAAAACCACCGATCACGATTTCGCTCGGCCGATCGAAGTGCGCACGGGGCAACCATTTGAGGGTGGTCGAGGTGACCAGTTGATTATACTTTGACAATATGTGCACGCTGTTATCCGCGTTGGTCAGAAGCAGCAGGACACCGAACAGTCCCACGGAAAGGTAGACTCTTTGCCAAGACATCTGCAATAATTTCACGATTGTTCATTTTGAGAGTGTGTGCGGCACTGTTTAACAAGCTAACGCTACAATGTAACACAAAGTGCCTGTGGCTTCTGGTATCTGTAGGCGTAACACGTTTTTTTTTTTAAACGTTTGTACACCGACGAGCAACACTCGGCCATCCACTAGGGGAAAAAGTGAAGTTGGCAAAGGGCCTGCTACCATTTAGTTTTGGGAGTTACTGAAATTTATACCAAATTAACATTCGATTTAACATTTATTTCAGTACCTGGAATAAATTTACCAAGTGGTAGGAGACTTTTCTTCTACGCCGTTTTTTCCCATAGTGGAAGCCGAGTATGCTCGTCGGAGTACAAACTTCGATCGAATCCATCGTGTGTACGAAAAACCGTCTGTCAGGCGTGTTCAGGTTATACGACAATGAATGCAAATGTAATCGAGGTGGTTCACGACACAGATGGGACACGTGCGTTCGGCAACCAAAAGAACTAACGAGAGTCTCGAAGTAAGGACATCCAGTTAAAAACAGTACAAGTGTGTATCCACGGAAATATTTCTGGCCACATACCGGGAGGATTACACGAGTGTTGCGCAATACAACTAACCGCGCGCCGTGTTCCAGCGACCTTAACTTTTGTAACAGTAATACCGCTCTTTGTGATTATGTTTCTTGCTTACAGAGCGTATCTTTAACACAGCCCGAGTATAACTGGATCTCTGGCTTGGCTCTCTTGCCTCTCGCGCCCGAGTTAGCGCGCGAGGAAATGAAACCAATACGCGGGAACGAACCACCACCCGGGTCAGCGAAACACGATTGTTTTTTTTTTGTGTTGCTGTCACGTTGATCCCGCGGTTGAAACCAAACAAAGCAAAAAAAAAAAAAAATGTTCAGGAATGAAAATTATTTTTTTTTTCCAGTAAGACGTAGGGCAAACGATCAGGCAATGATTCCTCGTGGAGAACTAAATACATAAAAAAATGTGTAATACAGTTTTTTCATAAGTAGAAACGGCATTGTAACAAACAGAAGAACACTGTCAGTGTCGCTTTTTCTTAAAAAAACAGTCATATCGTTGAAAGTATTATTGAAGATTTTCGATTGATTTTTATAGTTGCCCCCCCCCCCTCTTCCCCATCCAATTGATGTATAATTATTTGTATATGAATATATCATTTTTCCATGCTCCTTACTTCACGGCGTACCCGGTATACTTTCTACTCGAGTTACCGTAACGGTTCCGTGGCGTATCCGTTTACGTGATAATACACTTATTTTATAACGTTCATGGCCCACTGCATTCGCGACTTCCTTTCGACTCGAGGGTCTCACGGATAACTGGAGTACACCTTTGGAGCATGATAACGCGTGTGGTGTGTGTTCTCGAGGTTGTGTTGCCCGATGTGCCCGTTTGCACACACACAGAGGACATATTGTAACCCCCAACGACTTGTAACGTCTTCCCTTCAATTTGTCATCGGAGACCCACTTTACGATAAATGAACTCGAACGACGTATAACTATGCACTTGGCATTATTTTGACTAAAATTTAAATTCAGATGAACGACGTCGGAACAAAATGGTGGTAGCGAATTCGTCGATGAACCCTGAAGGACAGAAATGGTGTATTTTATACAGACTACTGGTACAGAGGTAACTTCTATTTTTTTTTAAAGTTTTTTAATCGAAAAAATGTTTTCTTTTCATCTTAGTTATCTACCGTTACAAGTAGAACATTATTAAATTAAAAGATCAACAAAAACCCCGTGTAGTTCCTCTATTTATTCAAGCATCATTTCAAAATTGTAATTAAATATTCACTAGGAAATTCCCCTGTAAAACAAGGTACCCTATCAATTAAAATAAAAGAAAAATTTGTTTCTGGTCTGATCAAATTCGTCCCTAAAGAGGTTAAGGGTTAATTCAATTCACATCTAATCGATTCTTGTGAACTGTTTAAACAGCTACTAAACGATTCGGAAGAAGTTTCAAAATTTCTGGGTTACGACCGGAAGTCCTCGAGATATCGCATCCGTGGACGCTCGGGTGGTTTTTTTCACGTTTGAATGATCGTGTGCACAAGGTCATTGGGTGAACGAAAGGTCGTTAGAAGCGGGGTTTTACCGATATTTTCGGTGCTCGTCCCGGATCACAAAAAGACCCGTGTGCATAATCCACTTTTGCCAGGTGAAAGAGGGCCATAGGTCACAAAGAAGCAGACTCCCTTTGTCCTGGTTGCGTAAAAATCCGAACAAAAGCGTGACACGCTCTCCGCCCCTCCTGAGGGACGGCGAAAGAGCATCTGTGCGCTTCACCTCTGGCTTTCGAAATCATTTCTCTCGGATCGTTATCGAGATCAATTTCACCCGGAGAACATTTCGAGATCTTTCTCAAGACGAGAAACTCCGACGATTGCACACTGTAAAATAGCTCGACGACAAAAAAAAATTGCACAGAAGAAATATTACTTTATTATAAAAATTGCAATTTCCACGTTTGATCGATACAAAATGAGGTAATACTTTTTTTTCACCCTTTGTTCGAAATTCTTTATAGATTTATAGCAAATTGTACTAAATCATTTACAAGTTGAACAAATTTTAAAGTCGATTTTCTCGAAAACGGAGCCCCGAATGAGAAAATGTTATACCAAAATATTTTTTTCTTTTTTAATGTAGAATCACCCCCTGCCTGGTTGTACTACGATTTCTGGTCCACCTTGTATATACTAAACTCATCAGGAATTGGGTCCGTGACAGTACTCTATAAATTCTTTTGATCTTGCTCGGATCCTCTGGTCACGACGAGAATACACGTTTCCGTTCCCCTCGCAGTTTCCGCGGATGCACCATTGTTACGGGTGCTCTGATCGAAACGATCAACAGGAACGGGTTCGATGCCGCGAGATATCCCATTGTCCTGCTCTACCATAGATAGGAACCGTTGACGGTCGGTCGAGCACGCTGAATAACTGGCAAATAAAATCCTCCACATTCCTGTTCGTTCGATGTTAAAATAGAAACGAATCCGGGAGTAATAAAACATTCCGTTCGACATTGATCCTTCAACTTTCACTGTTGCATCGGTGCACCACTGATTTTAAAAGTGCGTCAAATTCTTTATTGTCGATTAATACCGAACTTTTACCAACAAGGATCCGTAGTTTCACTGATGGTAAAGTCGATCTCAATGTTTCCGGTTGGGAAATTTCAGTATTCCCTCGAAAAAACGTAAAGAAAAATAGGTCGATTTAATATCGATATTTTTTATTTCAAACTAATAAGATACAATATATTCAGATACAATAGTTCATAACTTCTAGGATAGATAGTACTCGTCAAACGATGAAAAAAAGTCGTGACAAACATGAGGCGAAAAATTAATATTTTCAGTTATAAACAACTTCTTTCGGTTTGGTCAAATCGAGTGACTATTCTTCGGCAGTTATTGTATGGAAACAATGGATTGCCGTATCATTGCTTCTTTCTTTGTGGTTACAGAAGGTTATCTACAATTTTTATTAGTCTCACAATTTTCTCCATTGTTTACATACGGTGTACCGATAGCTCGCGAAGCGAGAAAGTGATTTGCCTAAACCGAAAGGAAAAAAGTGTTTATAATTTGGAAAATTATAAATTTGTAAATTCGTCCCTGAAGAGGTTACCGAAAAAAAATTATCAAAATTGTAAGTGGCTCCCTTATTGTAAATATTTACCAAAAAAAAAACAAGCTAATTTGTCTCTAAGAAGAATAGTCTATAGTTTAAGGGGTGAAAACCGAAAGCAAGATCCGAGATCGCAACCCCTTCGTTGCGAAAGACAATTTCAGTCTACGGACAAATTGCCTCGTTTACACATCTTTACGACCATCGATGTATCGGGGCTGCGGCAATATCAAAGGAACGAACATTGATCGAGAAAGAAAAACACGATAAGACGGGGAACGAAAGGGGTGCAGAGGGGGAATAGCGCATATCCTAGTCACGGACGCATCAGTCTGGTTTCTATAAGATTTACAGGGCACGGAGGAGATCTATGTGTGCCGCGACATGCATTATTAACGGCGGTCTCGTCCTTCGAGTAATTCGGTCAGACTGTGGTGTATTCGTATATTTCATTTGATGATGCGCGACGCCGACCCACTGACCTTAACTGTATGTACAACACAAGAGTCTTTTCTACGGTGCTAAGAATGCCGGGGCGAGTTTATTTAATTGAGACCGCGGCGAGGTACGCGCGCGCCAAATGGCGATTACGTCTCGCGGGGGCCTTCGCGAAATTCGCAGCGACCTTCGGGCCCAATCACCGCGTGGATGACGTCACTGGGCCCGGAAGTCTCTGGATTTTTGCGACAGAAGGACCGTGAATCAGTTGTCTGATTCATATTATTGCAAACTAAATTGCAAACGTGAACTTCGAAAAATGTTATTCCGAAGCACTAAGAAACATAAACTTTCAAAAAAGTTAATCTAAATCACAAACATGGTCTTCCAGAAAAGCTATTCTAAACTCCAAAGTAACATAAACTTCCAAGAGTTATTCTAAATCACAAACAAGTATAAAGTACCAAGAAAGTACAAACAAATATAGAGTACCAAAAGACACTCTGGTACCTACAGTTGGGAGCTGCTGATTGGGTCGTTCTCCGGCAAACTGAAAGGCACAGGGGCAAGAGGGGTATTTCGTCGACCAATGGTTAGCACTGCAAGACGCTACGTCATAGTTACGTCAGTACCACGTGATTACTCTGTTATCGCTCTATCTCGCTTAATCTTGTGAATCCCGTTCGCTCTCTTTGTCACGAACGAATTTGATTGGAGGTCTTCTCGTCAGCTCCCAATTAAACCTATGGTCGGGTCATTTGTGACCCACCCCGAAAGAAACCATCCCTGTGTTCCATACCGACAAACCAACTGTTTACGCGTACTCCGTGGACTGGGTCACTATTGACCCGGCCAGCGGCTCCATATAACCCCGAAGTTTAACAACCTCATAAGGTATTCTGCATACGATCGTGTTTCTCCTACGTCCACGCAACGGAAACTGTAAGAATCCCACCGTACGGATATATTATATCGACCAGCCTTTATTATCGGCCCCCGGTGGGCGACTTTCTAAACGTGCAACAAGAGAGAGAATCCATAGGAAAAAAAGTCTTCAACCTTCTCGGGCAACGCGGGCACGGGGGAAAAACAGGTTCAATCTCTGATTATCCTGTAATTTCGCGAACGACCCGCATTCGCGGTTTAATAAGCATTGGCGTCGCGGGCACTTACTTGGTGAAACTTTTTTCTCTTTTTTTTATTTTCTTTGCCCCCCTCCCAGCCTCCCAACGAATTCCCCGGTTCGAAGCAGTCTCGAGATTTCCTGTGGGTGAAACGTTGCCCGATATGAAATTAGACAATTGACTTTCACGCGGCGAATTAGCGGCCCGCGAATCGCCTCGATGCCGCGGCAGCAGCGGTTTGCCCGGTGATTTAAGAGAAAGTGACGGTATTTTCTGGATTCGATCTCCGAGCGATTCCACGGACGCCTCGCGACGTTGTTACCAGGCTTCTAGTGGCGCCATATTACCTTTGATTTATGTAAGGTAAAATATTTTTTTTTTTTTGAACCTGTTACCTACGAGAATCTCCCCTTAATAACCGGACATTGTGATTCTAGAACTTGTATGATCGAAAGAACTGTGATCTAGACACTCTTCGAAATGAGGAATAGTAAATCCTTTAAGCTTGTATGGGGAAAATTTAATCTTTTGAGTACTATAGGCTGTGTATTTGCACGTTCATGCGAAACGTTATGTGTAATTTGATGTTTCAAATGAAAATAGAGGGATGATTCGTAATGTAAAAATGACGCCATTACGTACGATCGAGTGGACTTAAGTTTTAGCTTGGTACAGTCTCACGTGAACCTCCAATTACGGCGTCATTCGAGGTTCGTTATCGTCGAATCTGACACAGTGTGGGAATGGACATCGCTGACAAAGCGGTTTTATTAGAATTACTAATTTCTTCCTCGTTGTTATCCTTGATTTCGACGCCGGCCAAACGCACACGTGTGAGACCCACCTGTGTCTCAACGTTTCTCTTCATTGCCTTATATACATACATTATCCAGACGAGTCCTTAATTGTTGACTCTATTTATTGCTCCTGATCCATGTATTAAGTTTAATAAACCACATCTTTGGTCTTGTTCATCTCGAAATTTTTACAAAATAATGTTCTCTTTAATCGACCGTGAGATCTGGGCTCTCTTGCACAATTGTACTAAACGTTATTTATACAGAACAGTGATGAAAGTAAAAAAGTTGTCAAATGGCAACAAATGAAAAATGACATTTGATAGTTTCAAAATGTTTAAAGTGTTCTTGTGAATCATTGATATATCATGTAATATACACAAAAATGTAACAAAATATTTACTTGGTAATTTTTAAATAATTCTGGAATGAAAGGTTATATAGAGTGAAAGCGATATTAACCCTCAGAATAGGAACCATCAAAAGCTGCAACTGGGTCAATCGTGACCCGTAACACCACAATGATTCACTGACCCCACCATTTAAAAAAAAAAAATAACATACTAAAATAAAAAAAAAATTTTGGAAAGTCCCAAACCGATATTGTCCAAGAGACATTTAGAGCTCAACAGGCAACGTTTATTCCACTATGATATAATAAACGTGGCCTGAAGTGTATAGAATTTTCGCGAACCATCACATTTTCCTCTCACAGGACAAAGTGTCCTAACACACTTACGAGCGGGTACGAGTATAATATCTCGGTCACACGCGAGCCCTCGAATTTATATAATCTGTCCGTGGATAGATTAAATGATTCCCGTGTGAGAAAATCGGCGGTCTGATAGAAAAATTGCTCGAATTTTCCTGGCACCGCTGGTCACGGCTCGTCGGATAGGGCCTGCTGCCCTTGCCGTTGAATTCGAAACGAGGGAAGGTATCGACTTTCCACGGTCGGACGGTATCAAGCGTTACCATGATAACGCCCCGCCCGTTCCGCGATCCGACGACCACGACGACAACCACTCGACACACACGGCCACTTCTTTACCAAGACGCAACTGTGGATTGGCTTCTTAGCCACGTGCATACGCTGGGAACTCGTCGAATCTCCAGAGAGACGAAAGAAGAAGAAAAAAATGCATATACAGGATGTTTCAAAACATGCGTAAGTCGTCGAACGGTTGTAATTCCTGTGGTGATTTGAAATAATTGTTTCCTTAGCGAAAAAGTTCTCAGAGGCTTTGTTAACGAGATATTAACGAAAAACCTCGACCAATCAAAGCGCAAGTCTGCCGGATTAGCTCCCGCGGTAGCGGTAGCCACGCGTTGCGCTTGTACAATGAACAAGAAAATCGGTATTCATCGGAGGACACTTCGTAGAATAGTAAATGAAACTGAAGAATTGGATTTCATTTGTTATCATCTGATTCCCTTTTAAGGACTTACACCTGTTTTGGGACACCCTGTATATACGTCACACACAGGGAGAGGGGACACAACACTCAGACTGCAGTAATGACGAGGAAGAAGTAAATTCCAACGCGGGGGCGACGGAGCTGCACACGCGTCACGGTGAGACACCTTGGGCGCAACGGACTCATCGCTGAACAATGGAACAAAGACCTCGCTCGCGATTCTCTTTCTCTCTTTCTAGACTACGATCGTAACACGTTTGTTCGTTTATACGTAGCGTTTGTTGCGAACCGCCCTCTGAATCAGATCGTGTAATATCGTGGGCTGTGGATCGGGAAGCGAACACCGACAATAGTGGTCCAGGATAAAGATTTAGCAAGCTTGTAACTACGGTTATGTAGCCCAAGCGATCACAAAATTTAGAAACTTAAAAAACATTTTTTTTATTAATTTTACGGATCCTCTTCGACGGTACGATCATTTGCTAACTACAGTCAGTTCTCAACATCCTCATGAAAGTCTGAATGTTTCAAGGGAATATACAGTGGACGAAATTTCTATACGAACACCATTATTTAATTGCCAGAAATTCGTTTATTCTATAAATTTATGTTTATATAGAAACCTTATGAACATCACATTACGTCGTTACTGGTGAAACAGTGCGTCTAAATATTCTAAAACGATATTCCGATTGAGCCTTGATTGTTAACCATCGTATTCCTGTGGTTGGGTCACCTGGGACCTGTCTACGAGTACGTGGTCCAGTTATATTTTGTTCTAAGGTCATGAGTGACCTTTACAACCTTGATGGACCCGTATTTCGGGAAAAAGACAATCATAGAAACCCCCGAAATACAGTAAATTATCGATGAGTGTTCCAAGGCTCTTTAACACTGAGTCTTTAAACGTCATCACCACCACTAGGAGGGTTCCATAGAACCAGTCAAGTGCTTAATAGTGGGTATGATGTCTGAACACTAAGTGCTGGGTAGCCTTCGAACACTTATCGATGATTTACTGTAATCCATACACACCTTATTTACTTCCGTACCGCCGACCGACTGACATTATTAAATACTATTTATAGACGACAAAACCTGCACTTGATCAGATTCCAACCAGGGTGTCCGGGCGTTCTACGTGTGCGTTAATCGATAACCCCGCTGCTCCCAGGAAACCGTGTGTGAATCATTATCCACAGTTGGTGAGTGTGTACGCGTCGGTGCCATGGGCTTTAACTCGAAACGAGAGCAATTATATCACGAAATATTTAACGTTCAGTGCCGAGGAGCCTTCGAACACTTATCGAGAATTTACTGTAACTCGTGAACACCATGAAGATTAGTTAATACCATCATAAATATTTCCAATATTTCAACTACTAAACAGCATCGATCTGGAGTGTCCTACTATCCTAAGGCAATCTACAGTAAATCCTCGACGAGTGTTCGAAGGCTCCTCGACCCTGACAAGGGGAGGTCCCCAGGTGTAACGTTGATTTTTAATAACATTTTACACACTGATAAACCTTCGAATTCTGAATCCAATGATATTTTTTACAACCGCATATGGCAATTAGTTTACGAAATATTTAATGTTCAGTGTCAAGAAGCCTTCGAACATTTATCGAGAATTTACTGTAGTGTCCTGTGATACACAACCGATGATTCGTACAGTCGGACGGATTTATGGCCCCGATATAGCAGAAATCATTTGTGTTCACGTGGATCGTCCGTCGTTTCCATGAATCCCCGGGCGCGCGGAATTTCCTTGACCCGAAAAATCCTCGAAGGAGGTTGCGCGGGCAATTAAACACACAACAGACTCGTGATTTCTGCCTAACACCCGTCGCGATCGTGTCCTCGGACCCGTACAATCGGCCCGGATCAGTGGAACACGAGCGGTTCAAGATCAGACGCTGCGGAAAATTGAGCCGTTAATCGTCCGAGCACGCCCGCGTCTACACACGAATGCTGTTCAGGATGATTTACGCTAGAACCACAGAATATGAACGTGTTCCTACTTCTGTCGCCAAGTTTGGCAAAAGGGACAACTTGTTGAAAATATTCTAATCGATATTAACGAACTTTTTCACTTTTTAAACTTTCAAACACTTTTAACAACATTATTTTTAAATTACTCCAACTGACTTGAGTTTTTCTTCTAATGAAAGATTAGTTTACTGAATGTGTAAAAAAAATTTTGATAAAGTTGCAATACGAAGCAATTGTTTCTCGTTGCATTCTTACAGAAAGGTCCCAAAGTTACAAAGTTTTCGCACCATCGATTTGCTTCTCCTCTAAAGTTTGAAAAACGTGCGACTTAATACACTCTGCCTCTGGGGTCCAGATATCAGTCTCATCGTTTTAAAATAACGATTTAACTGTCTGAGCATTAAAGGGTTAACAATAAATAATAAAAAATACTAGAAACTCGGGTAGGTAAGTGATAAAAAGAAAAGAAGTGAAAAAATTATGAAATGCAACGAAATAACTAACGTCGACTGTGGTTTGGCAAGGTTCTTTCAATTAAGTCGGAAGACTCGAGATTCCATTACGATATTGGGAATTGCTTTTCTCGGGTGGGACAGTTCGGATGATAGAATGACCAATGGGTTAGAAGCTACGCGACTGCGGCTCTCTATTTATCACTGCCAAGGCCACCTATGCAACCGGATCGTCGTCTCTGCAGTCATTGTTAAACTCATTTCCGTCCCTCGATTGCCCCGTGAGTGCAGCAGAAAATTTAACCGTCGGGTTTACGAGCGGGACAAGACCCCCTTCCCCCCTCCCTCTTTCGTCATCGGCGTGTCGGTGCCACTGGTGCCGCGGGCCCAGAGGAAGACTCTACTCTAGGCCATTAGGGGTTACACCATAAGTAGCCGTCGTCTTCTTGTAACCCGTTCATCGCGGCCGTTTAACCATCATAGTCCAATCGAACGAAAGCACATTCATTCACGGATGTAATTCTATTCTCGTCTCTGTTTTCCGTAATTGAAATTACACTCTTTGTTACGCGGAAGTGTTAGTCAGTTAGGCGAATATCAGAAGCTTTTTATGAGCCTCTCGGGAGAGAAATTAATTAACTTCGTAGAATTAAAGGCACAGAATCTTGGGTATATATTTGCCGTTGTAAATTTACACTAAAATCGTCCGATTTTCTTGGGTCAAACGTAATTGTGATATACAAGGTGTACCGAACAGATAAGTACCCTAGATTATCCCAGAAGGATGAAGTTTTAGCAAAATATGTTTGATACGAAAGTTTTAGTATTTAAAACGAGGCATCAGAGGTCAAATTTAGAGGTCAGTTCGGTTTTCTTCATGGGAACTGCCATTTTTAGTATCAAAAATGGGGGTTCTCAATTTAAAAAAAAAATCTAACTGACCTCGAACAAGGAATTTACAAAGATCCCAAAGGGTTCGATGTAACCTGTCTGAGTTGTTACGACAGCAAAGATACTAGTGAAACAATTGCAATATCTCTCGAGAGGCGGTGCGTGTATCTATCCAGGACCAAGGGAACTTGATGCCACCCTCGATACAAAAGGTCCCGCGAGAGAAACCCGGTACGAAGGTGCGGGCTGAGTCACAGCAATAGGAGGATCGATAAACCAGGAAACGATACTCCGAGAAAACGAAACTTCTCCGAGGGAGATCCGTGAACCCCATTTCACTAACTGTTGATCCTGTTTCTTTCTCTCTATCGCTAATCCCGGTGGCATTCCATCCCGTAACCACGGATGATTCATTCCCCCCTCCCTGGGGTTCCGTTTAAAAACAAAACCGCTATGTCGGTGCCGCGCGCACGGCGCACAGATAGAGAGAGGCTCTCCTTCTCTTGTTCGTTTCTCACGGGTCTGTGGATCCACTGACGCGATTCTAATCGGGCTCCACGATCGGGACGTAAAGATAAACGTGATCTACGGAAGGAACGAACGGGTTAGGTTTGAATTTGATATGGATTTAGTCTTGTTTAGGTCTTGATTTGGATAATGTCCAGCCTAGAAATTAAGGGAACACCCCTAGGACGATGAATCCTCTAAGGATTTGAGCCTAAAAGTGTAGACACCGAAGTCAGGCCCTTCTCCGAGTGATCTCATCCAGAGGTGGGCAATAGAAGATAAAACATGAGTAACCGTGTCCAACGTGTGTCCCCCTGTTTGCGACAATCAATGAATAATTACTGCGTCGCGGAGGGCAGCTACTACTGGCGACCTTACGCCACTTTCCATCGGCGTCTTTTTCCAGGAACTCGAAACCAGGGAGTTCCATGTAACCGCGCGCGGACGCCTCGAGCTGTTGCGAAACCACGTCGAGAGCCGGACGCCCACGACGAGCAGCCGTTCCGAATGATGCTCTAATCCCTTGATGACCGCTCAATGAATTCAAATGTACTTGCCTCCTCTAAAGGGTACGAGGAGCCCCGGGTGTGTCACTGATCTCTGTCTCCGTAACAGCTAGAGGCTCGATTGGAATCAAGAGTGATCCGAATAGAGTATTTTCCGAGGGATTCGAAAGTTGGCCAGGAAACTGGCGAGACTTTTGGAAAGGGGTTCGATAAAGGGTTCGAGATCTGGGTCTTCAAACGATGGTGTTGACTGTTCGGATAGTGGAGGTGGGTGTGAACTGGACTATGAATGATCAGACTCCAGAAATAGACTGAGAATAATTAATCTACAGATATAGACTAAGAATAATTAAACTCCGGAATTGGACTGGGAATGATTAGACTCCAGAACTGGATTAAGAATGATCAGATTCCAGAACTGGATTAGGAATGATCAGATTACAAAAATTGGATTACGTAATTTGAAATTGTTTTACAGTGATTGAGGGAGAATTCCAGGTAGTTACTTCGAAAGATTTTGAACTGCGGATAGAAGTCTGGAACGTTAACTAAGAACGTTAAGTTCGTCATATCAAGATCAGAAGGAAGATCAGTTCAGGAACAAACAGTTTCCCGATTGTCTCTAGAGCTGGAAGCCATGTTGGCACATTTATTAACAGTCTCTTTAGAGGTCAGGGGTTCGAAATCAATCATCAAGACGGGAAAACTGGTTACACAGTAAGATCAATCAGAGATCATTTTTCGAACAGTATAGACTTGGAACCGATCAATGCAAATGAAAAAGATCTTATGAGTCGAGAAAAATTCCAAAGAAGGCATTTGTCGGTGTCTGGAAGAGTTTCTGAGTATTCGCGGATCGTTTGGGGCACACGATATCGAATGAATTCACGGACGGAGTGAACATCACCGGGAAGAAGAGCAAAGTCTGAAGGCGTTGGAGAGCCTCTCGGGCTTATCGAGATAGAGAAGATCTCTTTCCGGCTGACGTGGCTCCGTAGCCCGTGTGTGCAGTGTTGACCTCCGTCGGTCTACTTTACGAAGGCGAGAGAGCTATGCTGGTGGGGGGTACATACACCTTTTACCCTCTTGCCGTTCTACGCGGTATATATGCTCTCTAAATGCTTACCTCATCCAAGGATAGTGAGAATATTAATGCAGCTTGGTGGAAACGACACAAGCCTGATCGCGATTGTAAACCCTCTAACCAACCAGGGACATTGTCAAAAAAAAAAAAAAAAGTAACTGCCTTATCAAACAGCCCTCGCACATATACAGCAGATCTTTGTTTCTAGTGTTTTTTCTTCTTTTTCCTAAAATATGTTAAAACTACGAATATGCTTTTTGTTCTGCCTAAATTTTACTTTAAACAGCAAATGCAATTTTTTCTGCGTAATAACGAGTATACTTGACATGAAGATCGAAAGGGTTAACCAAGTGTGTACTGCGGTTTTACTTTTCTGTTGAATTTTACGGAAGCCTTAATAGGGCAAACAAATTTCTATTTCACTCCAATCTTTGTGAATTAGTCCAGAAAATATTTAACATAAACAGTCTAGCGATCAGCACTTGCAATGGTCATCTTTCGGAAGACCTAGAGCCTGGATCCATTTGGACCATATCTTTCGAGGCACTATCTCCTCGAGGAGCTACTGCTCGTGAAAACTGAAGGGGTCAGCATAGACCCGTGTCCCAATTCACGCGAGAAGCGAAACAGAGCTTTACGTCACTTTCACGAACGTCTGCAAATTCTTTCGTCCCAAGTGTCTCTATACCCTAAACGTGAGAGCACTTTAGCTCTCCCCGCTTCGTTTCACGACCGCATCGCTTCCGTCAACACGCGTCCATTGTATGTACCAGGTGTTTTCACGCGAAAAACAACTTCGAAGGACGTAAAAGCCTGTTTCCATTCCGTGCGTTCTTTGTCGCGACAGAGAACAGTGGCTATGGTAGAAAAAAGAGAGAGAGAGAGAGTGGCACCGACACAGAGCTAAAATGGGGTTGGGAGATGGCAACGATGATGTGAACCAGATTATGAAAATCAGAGCGTACAGCCATCGTAGGTTAAAAGCTCGTTGGCGGTGGAGCGATAATGATGTCACTTTTATTAGCCTCATCAGGGTCGGAGCATCCTCGACAAAGAATGGGGAGAGATCCACTATTACCTAATAACCGACACGGTATCATGTCGTGTATCTAGTTTATTACCCGTGGACATTTGCATCTATCGACAGGTCGTACGCGTATTAGCCGCTATCCAGTGGGTTCGCGCGCTATCGATTCGAAAGGTCCCGCCCCCTCCCCACCCCGACGGTTTTATTAATAAATTCCTTTCTGCACCGTACTTTCCCAAGTTTTACGGTTTAACAGATTGGCGCCCCTGATTGTAGAGCCCCCCCCCCCATCCTGCCTCTCTCGAACGCTTACGAATCGAAACTTTCTTCGCGGGGAATCCTGTGAAATTTGTAATCTCTACTATTCGAATCGTGACTTCGATGCCGTTTGAGGATCGGACCTTATTACGATTTTATCGCTAATTGGGTATAAAGTCTTCAGTCTCCTTTCGATTATAATTACTAGGATTAGGGATTTTGTGTAGATTCGAATTTTTACAGAATAATTTTCAAAAAAAAAATATTTACCCTTTCGATGTGTATATCGAGTATACTAGTCGTTAAGCAAAACATTTGCATTTGCTTTTTAAATTAAAATATAGATAAAACAAGAAACATTTTGGCAATTTTAACACATTTTAGAATATTTTAGGACAAATATAGAAAAGAAAGAAAACAGTTACTTTTTTTTGACAATAGGTAGATGCTCGTATCGTAAGAGTAATTTTGTCGTTCTATTAGAATTTATTAAATTTTTCATGGCTTAAACATAATTAAGCACGCAAATGCACATTTTCAAAATGAAAGAAAACACTTAAAGGGTTAACAGTTTTTGTCGAACATTTTTGGGATCTTCGTTTTATCGTGTTTCGAGCATTCGGATATTCTGTGAGTGCATAAAGACCGAGATGAACAGAATTGTAATGTTCAATTATATTAATATTAACAATCTCAATCTATACGAATACACTAATAAAATTAATAGTACGCTTGATGTACTAATATTAAATATTCTTTTCTCGTGTTTCATTTATATTGATTGGTTCGATTTATTCTTAATCGATTCGAATAGGGATGTTATGAACGGTATTATGGTTATGAAAACGGTAGTAGATCGTAATCGTATCCGTGTCTAATTAGGATATTATTCGTTAGGTGTGTCTCGTGCGGACGCGCGATTATGTTTCCTTTTCGCCCTATACCGGTACATGTTCGTTAACTGAATCGAACGTGAGTACAGTTCAATTATCCGCGTCGGCGATCCCGTTTACGTGTAGGGTCGATTATTATACGTTTTTAACCATTTAAGATTTCTATAAACGGCGGGGCATACGAATTGAAAATATTTTTAAAATTTCACGAACAGATGAAAACTTTCTCATTAATATGCACCAGTGTTCTTATGTTATTTGTATTAATTGTTACAAAACCGCTTACGTTATTTTAACATTTACAAATTGTGCATCTCAAAGGTTAAGTTAAATCAACACCATGAAGAAGAAAAAACATAATACGATAAGTATTATTTTTGCAATTCATTTATAATACATATTTATTCTAAAACAGGTTTTGACGTTACAGGATGTTGATTACCTTGTTGATCATCGAGATGCTCAATCGTTTCGTTGAAAGCAGTTTATTTCGTATTCCTGAATATTTTAACATCTTTATAGCGGTTGTATATTTCAAATCTACTACTTCATTTATATACTTTATGTTGCATCGATTTTAATGTTGTTCAAGGATTAATTTATTCGACAGTTCGCACAGTTTTCTGTGTTAATATATATATATACACATATATATTAAACGTGAAATAATTTTGTCGGATATGTAACAACGATACCTTTGTATCACTTCTTATCTTTAAGGGTTAATAAAAGCGTCGCGACGGTTGCCACGAGCAAGGATACATCGTGTTCGCAAATATCACAGTTGCAGGAAGTGCGCGTGTGCTAGGGAAATTTCCAAGTTCACCAGCGCACCAGGCACCTCCATCGATCTGCCGGTGCGCGCGCGGTGCCTATTTGCTACATTTACGGCATTCACTTTTATTCGAGATTCAACGGGTACGAGGTATTGACCCCTGAACTTGACCTATACAGAACTTATACCTGGATCCCCGGAACGATATCCCAAAAACACAGAATCGAAAATATCATCGCTGAAAACTCGAGACACATTGTTACACATCCTTCGACCTTTCGTTATCTCCCTCCCCCCTGGCGAATTACGCAATATTTTGGAATCTACCATTTCATCGTTTCCCTCCCTCTATATCACGATTGGCCAACCGATACGTGGTCAGAATCGATGTGTCCACTGAAACGTTGGTTATTTTAAAATCAATTTTATGTCCCGTTACAGAATTCACGAATTTTCCAACCGTCGTGCAGGCCTAACCCCTGTTCAGTCGACGAGCAACACACAATTTTCAACAGAATTCAAAGTCACTGGGGATTTCGAAACGCAACGAAAACTAATATTCACGACACACGGTATGCGAGCAAGATATACATTTCGAAAAATTGTGCTGTTACGATGATAAAACGCGTTCACCGAACGGCCACGACGTGTTCAATAACCATAGAGTAGGAGAAACAGTCGTACTTACTATTGCATTATCTTAAATCCGACTAACGTCCGAATACTGGCATCAAGGGGTATACGTGGCACTAGGTGTCCTGTCTGTTTTTTTGTTTGTTTTTTTATTCGAAACAGTACTCGTTAGTAAATCCCCGCGTGTGTGTCAACGGCCCGTGAGATCCTCGGAGTTACATGCACACTAGACCCGGCAAGCCGAATAACTGACGCCAGCCGCGAAGGACCCAGTGCGTGTCCCACCCTCTCCCTTCTTCTGTCGCGCTGGTATATAGCTCTCTCTCTTTCTCTCACTCTCTCACTTGACGGTCCTCGTTTCTCCTCTTGGCAGTTTCGTCTACGGTTCTCTTTTTCTTCCGCGCGTGTATGTGTATCGTTCTCCTACACGACCTGACTCGTCGGGGTTCCAGAAGAGCACTAGCCACCGCGACAAACCGCGCGATGCCGCAACGCGTGCCTGGAGCACACTTTGAGACCGCGCGCGCCTCCCAGCTGCCGTATCGACCCCTCCCCATTGGATGACACATCCTCCAATAACGAACCTCGAAACGGATTACGTCACTTCGGTATTATTGACGCCAACCATCCGGCAGCGCGGCGGCAGCATCGCAGTGCTGGATTCAATTCCTGGGTGTCTTTCTCCTCTAACACGGGGGATGACAAGAAAGAGAGAATTCTCGAGGGCTGGTCGCCCCATGAAAGGCTGTCTCTTCTCCGTAAGACTCGCGTGGTCTCTTCGTTAACCCTCTCAATCCTACTTGCAGCGATACAAGCTACGTACATTCGAATTATGGAATAAAATTGTAATTGCCATATGAACTTTCATTTATCGGAATAGGATACATACATTAGTTGTTCCTTTCTCATTTCCCCGTAGATGGTTCTGTCACGTATCCCGATAGGTAAATATCGACACTTTTAATGTATTTATTTTCAAGTATTTTGCCCAGATAGCACATGACGCTTCTGACATTGTATCTGAATTGTTTAAATTCTAGAATTATGTGGATTGCGGCAATTGGAATTAAAACTGAAATTTTGCTTCCTTGTATTTATAGGTTCTGTTTGGTTGGGAAATCTACCCAGCGAACAATGCGTTAAGAACACTCGGTTCAATTAGGTTTGAATAAAAGACTCTTGAAGGACTGAGTCTCTCGTGCCATCTTTCAGGTTATCCGGCCGAGATTCTACTTTGTATTGAAGACTTTTATGCACCGATTGCAGGCGGGACGGATTCTGTACGAGAAAATTCTGAATACGTTTTCTTTATTATTTCGAATGCTTCGGTTCGTTATTTCCCCCGGGCGAGCAATTAAACGGCGCTTTGTGGTAAAGGTTTCGAATCGTTCGGCTTTCGATCGTTACGGAAAGAATAACGACCATCGGCGCCGAGCCGTAAGAGTTGAAAGATTAAAACCCGATTCCTTTTGTAGCTCAAATGAATTACGTTTGTTCTGTCGTGTAATCTCATCCCTTTTTTAATCAGCTGTCATTCAACTTGTTTAAAATTGTATGATTTATTGGACATCGGTATAAAATACTGCGTACACGTGATAGTTACGGTGTAAGTAATTATTCACAATAATAATTGATTTTAAAAAGAATTATCCAGTGCATCATTTCGATGTATTGCCAACAATCGATTCGATTCACGTTTGTATAGGTACGTCACTGGCAAACACACCCCATCTTCGCTCCCTCTGTTGCGCATATTTTTTCTCCTCTCCGTGCATATCCCCCTTCACAGGGACTGTGGCAGTTAAAACGGCCTTAAATAAAAATCAAAATTCCGATCGAAGGGAAACGGCCCATTCATTCTCACCCTTCCTGCCCCACGTTGGCCGTACACGTATGAAGTGTTCACGTTCAGTTCGAAAATGTTCGTATAAGTACACATTCGAAAAGTTCGAACAACATCGAACTGTGTTTCGATCCAGATGATGAACTTTTCGTCATATACATATATGAATATAATACATTCGAACCTGTTTGCTCACGGACCCATCACTCTGTATGCACTCCGTCGCATCGTGTTAACGAGATGTCGGTTGGCATTTAGTGCACTGACGTAGGTGCGAGGTTTATTCTTGTCGCAGATTGAAAATAATGGACACACCTTTCAGACGATTATCCTTCGTAATTGATACGAGCTACTCTCGACTTCCGTCCTCGACGATTTGTTTCGTCTGCGCGGGGAACCGAAACAGAAACGAAGTGAACGAAACGTTGAACATGACGAAATGTCGTCACCGACTCGGAATTTAAATCCTGCCGACAGTGACAACGTTAAGTAGGCTCGCTCTCTCAACCCCTTTTACTTCTCTGCTGACTGTCCGGACACGCCAGCCAAGCACACACAGGGTCTCTCATTTGTAAATCTTCTGCCGTTGCAAAATCAGACGTTGAACTTGCCTTTGCCACTTGTGCGAGTGCCAAGTACCGAGTCGCGACGTCGTTTCCTCTTCCCGTCTGGGATAGAGTTGGTCGGAGAAAAGCAAGTCGAGCCGACCACTCGAACGTTTCGAGGTATATGTACTACTCGAATTATTGTACGAATTAACGTCCAGCTTAACGAAAACTGTTTTTTTTTTATTTGATATTCAGAGTTTACAAAGTCGATTAATGGTTTAGTGGACAAATAAATGGTTGATAGTTCGTTGGTTCGTCGATTGGAAGATATAGGACAATAAAAAATTAAACATACGTACGAGCCTCTGTATAGTTTGTTTACCGTATGCGAGAGGTTGATATAACGCCGGTTACACGATGGATCACTACGAAATTCCGAGGCTTTGGAATATGTTCCGAGTCGTTACTAAATCAATACCTCTCTGTGGATGGACCAGAACGAGTGTAGAAATCGTGTGGGGAAAAAAGCCAGTTATGAAAAACAGTTATCGCATAGAAAGTTCTGTGACGACACTTAACCTCACAGTGTAAACAAAAACGAGAGGACCTCTCGAGTCGCCCGTGGATAGCTTCGAGAACGGTGCCTAAACTGAGAAGGAAGTGAAAGTCTATCCCTTTCTATGTATACATAATCGCTCGATCTGTACACTACTCGGTACAAGCATTAAATCCAAGATTACCAACACAGGAACAGTTATGAACTATAGTTGAAAGGTCATATCGAACAAGCGAAAGATGAAAAACATGAATTCAAAAGACGATTTTTTTTTGGTAATTTTTTGCGTTGACATTCAGAATGTATTTACGTGTACGGCTAGTGCGTTAAATGACACAGTTGAAAATTTTCCTTAACTTTGACGCGCTGCTGCTTCCAAGTTGACAGTGATGTATAGAGTTGTTTTAAAAATACATATTACATCTGTTCGACGGCACAAGCACTTTAATCGTTTATGCAACAGTGTTAGCAATCAATAATGATAAAACGTGGAAAACGGGAACGAGTCGCAATAAAGATCAAAGAGACGATACGTTTGAATTTGTGTAACACGTTCGAGGGATCGAGAACGTAGTTATTATGTTGACGAAAGCAGTAAACAGAGAAAACTGTGTATACGTCCTCCTCGTCGAAGGAGGCGACGTTTGAAATCTTAATTGCGCAGCGCTTGAATTAATCTGTTAATTCCTTCGAGAGCAGAGGAGGGGGTACACTTGTCCTTTACTCGTGGATTTCACTTTTCCTTCGTCCGTGAAGGAACCGTAACGGATGTATCTCAGAACGTCGATAAAGTGTAACATTATTCCTGCAGATCTAACCTTGATTTACCGATAAATTATTTTCTACGGCGCGAGAGGATTTTTCAGTCGTGAATTCATCCTCACTTTTCCAATAGATAGATAGACCTTCAATTCGATAGATCAGAATATGAATATAAATGTATGTTTAGTCACTGTTGCTCGCGCTAGCAATGCCCGATACAATGTCGACACACGTAAATATCCATATATCAGTTCATGAATATCGATATTTTAGGCAATGATACATCGTTCTATCGGTACTCCCCGTGTTTTAATTACGTGTTTTTTAAAACAAAAAACAAGTGAACGCAATGTACACAAAAACATAATACGTTAACGAGTGTTCTATTTGATTTTATATGATTGAAAAAAGGGATAATTTTCTTACCGATTTATTCTTTCTACTAATATTGTATCGATATGCTTTAATATCCATACTTCCTGACCAATATATTATATGCATCGATACTAAAAAAATGAATACGTATCGATACTTTTGAATGCGAATCGCTAAATTTCGTATGTTGGAACTCTTTCCTCTCGTCGTACGAATAAGGGGTTTCCGAGAACGAATTAACCCGAGTCCGAATTCATTATTAGCGACACGAGAGGCACGTGTGCCGCCCCCTCTGGGGATGGAATGAAAATTGACAAACGTAAAATGATCCCTGACTTTTAACGATACAGGACTGGAGGCGCTGGAAAAGGCTCTTTACTGCTGGGAGGATGCGCTCACCGCGTTCAGCTCTTCTCTCAGTAATGACACGCTCGCATTACCGTCCAAGGCGGATGCGGCGTTTACGCACGATGTCCAGGACCTTCTTGACATGGGTTATCAAATCCAGAGCCAGGCGGAACTCCTCTTTATCGACCAGGTAAGGCAGCAAAAGATCGGTTTACTACTCACCCTCCCCTCTCCCCTCCCCCCAGTGTTTTCCTTTCTTTCCATTTTTTGTTTACCGAAGCGAATCTCCGTTACTCTCGGAATTATTATATCGTTATACCGCGAAGCTTGTGTTTATCACGGTGAACAGTTTTCAACCACCGAACCGCTACGAATCCTCTTTTTAACAGTTCGTTATAAACGATTATTTCGAGATACCTAGATGCATAGAAAGTAGGTTGATCGTTAACGGTTTTAATCACGACTATGGGCGAATTTCTCCATGTTGCCGGTGAGGTTCTTGTTTCGATATTGTCTTTTTTTATTTCCTTCTTTCTTTCTCTTGTCCCGCGAAATTTTCGTCCGACGCTGCATTCGCTGTCATTCCATTCCATTGCACTCATCAGTTACATTTTCTGCTATAAGAAGGAAAAATATCTGAGAATTAATCCAATTTAAATGATAACTGACCGGTGGCAATTAGCAGAATGAGTCACTTGACCTAACGCAAGGAGGAATTATTACATAGGAAGTTCATGGCACCATGGACCGTTGGTTGTTTGAATCTAAGCCCACGGTGCGTCTACTATGTACTCACAATGACAAAAGATTCTTACGTGTCCTGACAACGGGGTGTCGGTCAATTAATGATTTTCCTTTTAATTGCAAGAAAACGAGACGTCATTTTTTTTTATCGTACCCCCC
Source organism: Dufourea novaeangliae (assembly GCF_001272555.1). Classification (NCBI taxonomy): domain Eukaryota; kingdom Metazoa; phylum Arthropoda; class Insecta; order Hymenoptera; family Halictidae; genus Dufourea; species Dufourea novaeangliae. The sequence continues at coordinate 728,437 of NW_015374058.1, read as the reverse complement.
TTACGCAGTGTTAATCGATTTAAAGCGAATTTACAAGCTGTTACAAAATGAAATCAAATTTAATACTGTCCGCAGCACTCGGTACTGTTTCGCCACGACAGCCAGGAGAGCGTTGAAAGCCACAAGCCATCGAACATCAGTACCCGGATATCCGGAAAAGACAAAGCGGACGCTGCGTCATCGCCTGAGTCGTTCGAGTCTGCGCGCGACGGCGTAAGTTATTGAAAACAATTTGAACCTCTGAATTTCAATCCATGTATGTTAATTAATATTCGATACTTGTCCGTTGTTAACTGTGAAATATTTTAGGTGGCAGATTTACGGGAATTCGAGGAATTTTCCGAGTTTTTCCCGCACTTCGAGAAACAAAAACTTTACCACACTGCCCTCAAACAACACGAGGATAAAGGTATTCCTTGCAGGTAAAGGAGATTCTTATTTTTTTTTTTCCTTTTTACGCAGTGTATTGTGCGATGCATTTTCTAATTTGTTATATTCCAATAGGCGACTGCACACGGAACTGGTTAAGTGCGGTTCAGACGTTGAATATTTAGCAAAAGTTTATTGTTTGCGACAAGCGTATACTAAATTGTTCACTATACCAACCGCCAAAGTGTGGATCGAAGATATAGGCCGACAAGTCATTAGTGATTTGATCATGTATGCAGACAGGGTATACACAACATGCATCATTTATTTCCGCTAGGGAAAATTATAAACGTTACAAACAAATCGCAGTCGATATTTTAACAATATCAATTTCCAATGTCCAGGATCCTAAGGATTACTTGACGCATTACGAACGGATGATGGAGTTCTTGCAAGAGCCACGGAGTCAAAGTCTTATGGAGGAAGAGTTAACGGCGAAAGGCGTGAAATGTATTAACTTCTACGATATTCTTATCGACTTTATTCTGTTGGATGCGTTCGAGGAAATCGAGAAACCGCCGTCGTCGATTAAATCTCTCACGCAGAACCGATGGATATCGGCTAGTTTCTGTGAAACCGTGAGTACTTGAACATAAGAGTGGTCAGTCACGTTTGTGTCGTGATTTTGGTTATTTTATATCGTTAATCGTTCGTTTTAAGGCAATCGGCACTGCGGTTTGGTCGATCCTTGTTAGCAAAAGAAAAATGTTGAAGTACGACAAAGGGTTCCTGGCACATTTCTATTCGATCTCCGAACAAGTCTCTCCAGTACTTGCTTGGGGCTTCTTAGGCTCGGAAGGAAACCTACGTTCCACCTGTCACTATTTCAGGGATCAAGTCGTTGAATTCCTCGTAGATGTATTTAATTTCTTTAAAGTAAGGTACACCGACGTCGATCATCTAGCCGAAGATGTACTCAGGGAAATGAAGATAAGGGTCGAGAATATAAATCAAAGGCTTTCGCTAGAAGGCTGCTAATCAAGCGTAAGCAAACAAGTTATTCAGAAGAAATATTTAATATATACAAAACAATCCGTAGACTTGAATAAACACGGCGATAGAACAAAAGGTGCGACACTTTATTAAATGATTATAATTGTTACAATTGAACTACTTGTTGTTTTTGCAATTGCTGCGAAGCATATAGAACAGCACGTGCGTTGATGTTCCTTTTAACGAATATATTTGCTGTGGCCACGTTCAACATTTATATTTAAAACTTAATGCAAATACATTATCAGATATATTTTGTTACTATACCCACCGGCAGACCCCTTTTTATTTAAATCATGTTGTAAATAGATCTATTATTTTGATAACAGTATTGTTTTCTAAATATAGAGCAACTATTTAATTTATGAAGCGAAGACATAGTAATATAGAAAAAAAAGCATGTTCAGTAAATAAACGATTCACCATTACCAAACTTTGAAAGATCAAAAGTGCATGTAAAACTAATTATTTATATGACTTTATTTTTTTATTTACAGTGCTTGTTATAGATTCTTAATTCGAAAATGTTACCATATGTGTAAGTAATTGCATTTCGTATGTACTTTGCATTGAAATCGACAAGTTTAGTAGAAACCTCGTGCAGTATGTATAAATATAATTGTTATAAAATTTAATTTACGACCAAAATAATTTTATATAGGTGTACCGAATTGTGATTTTTAGCATTTAACGGTAGCGAATGATAAAAATGTTATAACTCCTTGTGTACTTCATAAGGCAGTGCTATGTAGTATTATCGAGGCACTAATAATGACATATTTATTAACAATTACTTGACTGTACTTCAATTTCGTCTCGAAAGCTACTAACAGAAGTATTTGATAATTTTAATTTACACTCTCTAATATTCACCGTTTGTTCATCTTTGAGTACACATTACACATATTATTTGCTAGACAATATTCTTTTCATAGCCTCATATAGAACCATTGCATGCAATTATTCATAAGACGGTCGTACTACACATTGCCAAAGATAAGAAGCAACATTTCTAATGAAGGACAGTGACTAACATACTGTTCTTAGTTCGAAGCTTTTCAACTTTGTTGTAACTCGTATTGTACACAGTAAACACAGCATAAAAACATTCCAATTATTGTCTTTGTGTAAACTGTACTTGTCAAGAAATTTTGTATATATGAATACATATGATGTAAACATTATTGTTGGCTCATGTAAGTTATTCTCTGGAACAACTATCAATGCTCAATAAAGCTGCCATTAAAAGATAATTAACTTATGTTGTAGACAAAATATTTATACAACCCAATTACAGTAGTATGAATATTTCAGAATACTAAACCTTTTATTCCAAATTCCTTCTCTGTAATTATGGTATTGTATTGTTGTACATAAACAAAATTATTGTGTGCTGTTAAAATGAATTTATTTTTACTGATTATGTTAGTGAACTGTATAGAATGTATATTGTTGGATGTTATATTAAGTATTGTTTAAATGATTTTATACTTTATGAAAAGCAATTTGTATGTATGTTACTCTCATTTGTAAGTGAATTAATAAAAAATTTCTTTGGATAATACAGTCTATTTAAGAAGAAACTTAGCATAAAATTAGTATAGGTCAAAGAAATAACATGTCCATTGCGTCATCATCAGACACTTCCTCATCGGTAGATGGTACATCTGGCATTATTTGTGATATATTATTTCTACGTTTATATTCTGCAAAACTTTCTTTCTCTGTGATAAAATAGATTTTTGTCAGATTATATATTGTTTGATAGGAAATAACAATCTTTAAATTGTTATTGTCAATTAGTAACAAATAATCTATTTTATATTAGTTAATAATTACCTATTTTTGGAGATACCTTAAACCAATCATTTTTGTCCAAATGATCTGGATCTCGTACTATTAAAGGATTTTTTTCCTTTTCAATATGTAATCTTAGCCATTCTGTCCCTATTAAATGATGGAACAAAAATTGCATAAATTTATGAGGTAAAAAATAGATGCAAATAGAATGTAAAAACATTACATTTATGTGCCTTTACTAGAGTAACTTTTATCTCTCTCCCTAAATTTACATGAACTGTTTTTTCAGCCACTACCGTCCCAAAAAGGTACAAGGAAACGTAATAACCTCTTTCATTTACTGTAGTACTAAAAACAGTATTCTTCGTTACATTTTGTAGAGATAATTAATACATAATTTTTATATAAATACCTAAATGATAAATGATCACATACGACACGTAGAAAATATTTATCAACATCTTCCAATAAAATACGTACGATAACTGTAATATCAGTTTGATACCAAAATATTTTTGGTGTGTATAATTTACTAATGAGTTTTGGGTAACTCATAATTTTATTAGATTTGTTAAAACAAAAAATACATTACTTGTATATATACAAAGTATCGCTGTATTATGTTAACCTCTTTTAATATCACTTATTAAATGACAAATTGAGATTGCAGCAATAAACGGTAAACTTCGAATTGCAAAATGATATTTATATTATTTTATATTATCAGTACGCAATCATAATTTCAAGTAATAAAACACACGTGCTAGATAAAACCAGATACATAAATTGTATCGCCTGAATCATGCACCTTTTTTAATAATCTCTATAATAGTAAAAATATTAAGTATAATATAGTATATTTAAAACATCAATTTCTTTGAGACACTTATTCTAATTAATAAACAAAATTACAGATCCCCTAACGTGCTAACATTGTATCCAATTTGTAATTCGCATTAGATTTAAGAACAGTAAGGCGATTACTCATGAGTGAACGTACTGAAAATAGAAAACATCTTAAGCCGAGATTCGAAGTCCAATGAAAACTCATTCTGAAGCGTTAGTTGATGATAAGCCGGGCGTGATCACGGTTGAAACGTCAAGCACGTAATCAAAATGTCAAGAAACGACGGCAAAAAGGACTCGTCAGCGTCTGCATTTCGAAAAATTGACGTAGATCAATACAACGATAATAATTTCAAAGAAGAAGACGCTGACGGAGGATTAGGAGGACCAACTGGTCCAGACGAGAATGAAGTTTTGACACTTCTTAGCCAATATCCTTTCTATCTTTCTTACATTAACTCATACTAATATTATATTTTTTGTTACATTTCTAAGCATTTTCCTTAATGTTTATACAAGGGTAAGAGTGCCGAAGCTTTGATTTCAGTATTAAAGTCTGCTCCGCTTGAGTGTAAAAATCAACAAGTAAAGGTAACCTAGCTGTCACACGTTTTAATTATTATATTCACACTTGTTACATAAAATCAACATTGTGTTACATGATAATGTTTTATTTTTTCATATTTGTTGTTTATAATTTTAGTATTTTAATATAATTTAAAATTTGATTTATTTGATGCGAAGACATCAGTCATGTAATTTTGTTCAGGCTCCTATTCTTTAGCAATTTTCTTGATGGAAGAGATGTAGTGTGATTGTAAAATTGACTAAAAACTGAAGTATCCATGTTACAAACATTAAGACAAAAGAATTGAAAGAAACACAAGGTATAAAGGGTGTTTGGTTCTCGTTAAAGATAATACATTAAGTTAAGATTCAATTTAACCAGTTCGCTACCAGCATATTATTTCGAAAATGTTCGTGACAGACTATGCTTTTTTATCTAAGAAAGTATGCAGACATGGAACTTGGAGCGTCATACATATGTGATGCTGGTAGCAAATTGATTAACTTATGTTAAACACGAATAATTGTTTAAATATAAAAGGAAACATTAACACTGCTAGCAAAAGCAGTGTTGTTAATTACCATTATTATCCTTTTGAGGCACGAAGCTAGAACAATTTACAGAGCCTTATGCATTGAACCATATTTAGGTCAGTTTTATGATCACACTACATTATTTTCATAGACTACAAATAATTAACATGTTACACAAAGGAATCTGTAAATGTTACAGGACAATGCACGGAATTTAACTCTCAAGGTTCTCTTAAGTATAAAATCAAATCAAATAGACGACTGCCTAACACAATTAGATCGAGACTTACTGGACGTTCTAATGAAATATATTTATCGGGGATTTGAAATTCCCACTGAAGGTAGCAGTAGTCATTTATTAATCTGGCACGAGAAGGTGTACAATATCAGTGGCGTTGGCAGTATTGTACGAGCATTCTCAGATAGCAAACGTGCTTGAAGATTTGTACATTTTCCAGTAATGTTCATTACAATAATTACCATTAACCCTTACTGTTACTCATTGTCATTGTTAATACAATGAGGATGTAGATAGCCAAGCCATTCAATTTTCCAAATGGGAAATATACAACACATTTGTGTACATTTGTTATCAATAAAGTAATTTTTATTTCTTATACATTTGGAGAAGCGTCTGCCGTATTTGAAATCTTTTCCCGCTTTTATTTTTGTTTTCAGATGTTAATCTTTTCTCCCTCAGTTACCTTTAAATAAGAATTATAATTTAACTGTATCAAATAATAAAAAGATACAATGAAGATAACATTCATATCTTTTATTAGATGTTTTTAAAATGTTTATGACTTCATGTGTGTATAATGGTGTTATAACACTTTTAATACATATAAAATAATAATGCTATATACTTTATATTAAATGACATTTAAATTCTATTATCAAATACATAACAAAATCAATAAAATTATTATATTTATATACTTTATAATAGTTACAAGTAACTTTGTTATCATAAGAGTGTCATACTCTTCAATTTTACAATTATATATTCATTACTCACATTTATCTTTTACTGTGAGCATTATCATATTTGTCTGATGTATTAAGTACAGTGCACTCACAAATACTGCATTAGCTCTGTAAAGATTATAAATTTTAATTAACGATACTATAATCGAAATTATTATAAATTTCGAACCGGGGACAAGTACTTACTGTCCTTCTTTAAAATACTCTTTCAATGTGTTACTAAATCGTTTACTATATTTAACAAATTCCCTTTTCCTCTGATCTAGTGCCTGCTTCCCTGCAGAACCACGTATAAATGCAGTGACTTCGTTCACAGCATCTAAGAGTTTCTTTATTGCACTTGCTATCTCCCTAAAAATGTTTAACAAAATATTACAATAAATAAGTAACAAGAAATTTTAATATTAACAGAGTATATAAATACACACTTTATTGTTTCAAGAAAAGTTTTACGATCTGTTATTTCATCAGGAATTCGGCTAAGTATTCTTTTCAACGAGGTTGATTTACGATTTAATTCTTGAAAAGCATCTTCAGATCTAGCCGATCTATATTCCACAACTGTAATTACAACATATGGAAACTCGAGTATCTTATATAATTACAAGAAATTATCAATATATTGTTGAATTTTGATATCGGTGTACCATCATAATCAGAAGCAGCTCCTTGCAATCTCAGTACACTCTCATTCATATCAAGATTAAGTTCTGCCCGTCTAATTATACCAAGAATGAAATCATGTGTGATCCCTGGATGAGAATTTTCAGCTTTCAATAAAGCTGTGCGTAAAGTTTGAGCTGCCAATACATTTTGTCTCTCTAGCTATAATGGAGCAAAGAAACATGAAACAAACACACATCATATTTTGTTTAATTTATGACAAAAAACCATTATCTTTTGATGAACTTATTTTTTTCTTGTTAATATACTCTACACCGCGAATGCACCGAATGAATTCAGGAAGATTTAAAGTACCTTCATTAATATCGGCCTTAAAATTACAGGAAGAACCAGTGATGCAACTGGAGTCTCATCGCCCATTGTCATCGTTTACAACGTTTATTTGTAAGAACAGTTTGAGCGCAATTAATCTGAATGCGATTTAAACGTCAAATCCGACTACTTTATCTTTGAAACAGACGACGCAGACATCGGTCAAATTGTTTACATTAACATTTATCAATCACGATCACATTCCTAATATGACAGCTGTCACGATGCAGTGTCTTCTCCAAAAACGAGGTAAACAGGTTGTGCAACCTAATTTTCAGGTAAATACTTTTTACCAAATTATTCTATAAGTCGGACGGTCTCTTACGACTTTGATCATTCTATTTCTAGAACGTATTCACAGTGGTTATTATTTTGTAAGCCTTTAAAGTAAAAAAACATTTTAATTATTCAGAATCTTTCCTTGCTATATTGTGATTTGAAAGATAATTTTTCTCAGTTATTTTTGAGTGACTCTATTAACGAATAAGCTTATTCCCCGTTAAACAAATCCGAACGTTAACCTATGGTTAAATTAATTGTCCACCCCGCTTCTTCCTTGCGAGAATCACTAATCACTAGCTGAAATGAAAACTTTATCTTACGATATGATATTCCACGGTCTCTTTGCAGCACCAGACTTCTCTAGAATGTGGTACTTTTCACAATTACTTCGTCCCTAGGTATGTATTTATTCTGTCTTCTTTCACGCCATCTCTAGTGCAAAAGTGCATCAAAACAAAGGATAACCTTTTATTTGAATATTTAATTGTATATGTGGAACGCAGTTGATTTACCATTGCGATCAAATTAAGTAAATTATACAGTATTTATTAACAGCATCAATGATGTTGGAACGCAAAGACCCGGAGGGGAACTTATACGTTTTTGTATGTACATGCATCGCTGTTAACCTTATGTTCCTATTAAGTTAGTTTCTTTATTTAAATGTTATTTTACCACATAGAATGAAGAGGATTTACCATATGAGGAAGAAATTTTAAGGAATCCGTATTCTGTAAAACACTGGCAACGTTACATAGATCATTTAAAAAGTACAAAAAGCAGTAACTTAAACATTGTATATGAGAGGGCACTAAAGGAACTCCCTGGAAGGTATGACTTCTGTTATTAAGTTTTTAAATAGGTGGTTAAATAATAATAAAATTGTGCTTTTTATCAGTTACAAATTATGGTACAATTATCTACGTCAGCGTGTAAGTCAATTAAAAGGAAGGTCTATAACAGATCCACTGTACGAAGATGTAAATAATGCATTCGAGCGTGCACTAGTTTTTATGCATAAAATGCCTCGGATTTGGATGGATTATTGCACATTAATGACAGACCAATGTTATATTACTCGTACTCGACAAGTGTTTGACAGAGCGCTTAGAGCTCTTCCTATCACACAGCATCATCGTATATGGCCACTTTATATTGAATTCCTAAAGAAACACAATGTATATGAAACTGCTGTAAGAGTTTTTAGGAGATACCTCAAAGTATGTATACATACAGAAGCAATGAAATTTAATATCTTATTGATTTGTATTTAGATAATGTACATTATCGGAAGACTGGATGAAGCAGCTGTAAAACTTGCACAAATCGTTAATCAAGATGATTTTGTCTCGAAGCATGGAAAATCGAACCATCAATTATGGAATGAATTGTGTGATTTAATATCGAAGAATCCTTCGAAAATAAAGTCTCTTAATGTAGATGCTATAATCAGAGGTGGTCTGAGACGTTACACCGATCAGTTAGGTCCTCTCTGGAACTCTTTGGCTGACTATTATGTTCGCAGTGGCTTATTTGAAAGGGTACTAAAATATTTCCTGTTACATCCAAATATAAACCAATCTTATTCTTATATCAGATAATTCCAGATTCTTATTTTGATAGGCAAGAGACATTTATGAAGAAGCTATACAGACAGTGACTACTGTTCGAGATTTCACGCAAGTTTTCGATGCCTATGCGCAATTCGAAGAACTTAGTCTCAGTAAACGCATGGAAGAAGCTGCAAAGAACCCCACTGAGGATGGTACAGACAAAAACATACATACTAATGTTGTGCAAAATCTATGATTTCTTACATTCTAATTTTGTATTTATAGACGATATTGATTTGGAGTTGAGATTAGCACGATTCGAACACCTGATGGAAAGGCGATTGTTATTACTTAATTCTGTACTACTTAGACAAAATCCCCACAATGTACAAGAGTGGCATAAAAGAGTTATGCTTTACGAAGGACAACCACACGAAGTATACGCAGATTTATCAGAAAATATCTTTGATAAGAAAAGAATTGTTTTATTAAAGTTATTCATTATTTCAGATCATTAATACATACACAGAAGCTGTACAAACTGTGCAACCACAATTGGCAGTCGGAAAATTACATACTTTGTGGGTTGCATTTGGTAAATTTTATGAAGAAAATGGACAAATAACGGACGCCAGAGTAGTTTTCGAAAAAGCGACCCATGTTCCTTACACCAAAGTCGATGACCTCGCCTCTGTATGGTGCGAATGGGCAGAAATGGAAATCAGACACGGGTATGGCACGCTTCTGTAACACTTTTGTTTTTCCACGAAACTGTGACAATCGATAAAAACATTAACAAACTGCAATTATACAGGAATTATAAAGAAGCATTAAAACTAATGCATCGAGCTACTGCTATGCCATTCCGTAAAGTGGCGTATCACGACGAAACAGAAACCGTACAAATGAGATTATACAAATCTTTGAAAGTCTGGTCTATGTATGCAGATTTGGAAGAAAGTTTCGGAACGTTCAAGGTAATCCTCACACGTGAAAATATAATTCTATTTTTATAATGCTTACCCCTCGATTTGTAAATTTTACATCGTTTGTTTAGACATGCAAGGCAGTGTACGACAAAATCATAGACTTAAAAATTGCTACACCGCAAATTATCATCAATTACGGTCTGTTCTTAGAAGAGAATAAATATTTCGAAGAAGCGTTTAGGGTGAGTAACAACAATAATTGTATTGCAATTCAATCGGCTTCAGTGGCAAGTGATGTTTAACCAATTTTAATAGGCTTACGAAAAGGGAATTGCGCTTTTCAAGTGGCCCAATGTTTATGACATATGGAATACGTATCTCACAAAGTTCTTAGCACGTTATGGCGGCACTAAACTAGAGAGAACACGGGATTTGTTTGAACAGTGCTTAGAACATTGTCCGCCAAAATACGCTAAAGGTATTGTTTTATATATTTAACGTAATCGACGACCAAAGAAACTGCTGATACACTACTGATTACAAAACAATCGTATTCTGTTGCAGCTTTGTATTTGTTATATGCAAAATTGGAGGAAGAACACGGCTTAGCGAGACATGCAATGTCCGTGTACGAACGGGCAACAAGTGCTGTTCTTCCTGAAGAACGATTCGAGGTACTATACTCAGTTGTATCATTTATAAACACGTTCTGATAATTCTGTAAAAGTAGCACAAGATTGAAAAATTACTGGTAATGTTGCAGATGTTCAACATATACATAAAGAAAGCAGCAGACATATACGGTGTTCCGAAAACGCGGCAAATATACGAGAAAGCTATCGAAGTTCTTAACGAAGAAAATACAAGAGAAATGTGTCTGCGTTTCGCAGAAATGGAAACGAAGCTGGGAGAGGTTGACAGAGCAAGAGCAATATATGCGCATTGTAGTCAGATCTGTGATCCAAGGGTATGCAATATCAGTCTACAGTATAAAACCCTTTCATTCCTTACAGAATTGTTTTCCCAACGTTTCGCAAGCATTGCAGCTAGCTTCATTAGGGGGTCGAAGACACACTGATACTGTACACCAGTCACCAGTGTCAGTGTGTCTTCGACCCCCTGATGAAGCTAGCTACAACGCTTGTGAAACGTTGGGAAAACAATTCCACAAGGACACGGCTTACACCCGAAAGCCTCAACAGTGAGAACTGTACGATGCCGGGTCGTGAAAGCCTCAAATCTCTGACCTTTCATTCCTTGTTCTCTGTATCTGAACAGGATACGTATTTAACTTGTTATATATGATTCCCAGCGGCTAGTATGTTTTTGAAAAAAAAATCTAATTTATCCACATGTGCGTGCTCGTTTAGGTAACTTCAAATTTCTGGCAAATATGGAAAGAATTCGAGGTGAGACACGGCAATGAGGACACGATGCGTGAGATGCTCCGAATTAAACGTAGCGTTCAGGCTATGTACAATACTCAAGTGAACATGATGTCTGCTCAAATGTTGAACAATGCGTCGAATCCACCTCCCGACGTGCCCGTAGATGCTATGCGACTTTTGGATAGCAGGGCTCAAAGCACAGGTGATTTATTGAAATATTTACAGGAACGGGCACACGCAATTTCCGATATATTTATCTTTGCTAATGGAATTCGTGTAACATTGCAGATAATGCCGCTACATATAAAGACAGCATTAAATTCGTCCGCGGTGTAACGGAGAAAGATGGAAGACCAGAAGCTCAGGTTAACAATCCGGACGAAATAGACATTGATATGGATGACGATGTGAATGACAATGAGCCGGATGCTGAAGAAGGTAACATCGAAGTCTGCGATAACACACTTAGACCTTTATTACATTTGATCACATGTAATGCGTTTATATGTCGTTCTGCATACGTTTTCATGGCAACATACACATCTTATGCTTTGTCTTTTAATTTCATACCTTTTTTTTCTTTCACTTTCAGATATACCCGTTGAGAAACAAATGATACCGTCGCAAGTGTTCGGTAGTTTAAAAGCAGCCGAAGGCGAAGACGATGAAGCAGTTTAATATGTTACGCTGCGCGCGGAGAACATGTAAATAAATCATTTCATAATGAGATACGGGGGAATTTATAATTACATATACACTGTTTCTAAAGCCAACGGTGTCATAAATCCTTGTCATTTTTCCAAAATTAATTAAATGTCATACAGGACGTTTTCTCAAAAAAAAAATAAATCAACATTTTAAATACTTATCACATGATACTTATAAAATTCTCTTATGCTAGTGCACTGCATGAACTGTCAACGTTGAAATAATAATCTTCAGTAAATACTGTATTCTTCGTACAATTGAATTCGATGCAACACTAATATATTAGTATTGTTTTCTTTTTTTTTTTCTATTGCGGAACATTAAATAACGTATCGTGGCGGATTTATAAAATGAAGATCGTTGTAGACCTCTGACTCATCCATATCCGGGAGATTTTGCAAAGACGTATGTTCCTTACGAATGCCACCGAATACTATCAGTTCACCTCGACCGGCAACTAGAGAATAGAGAATTCTCTCGTCGGGACCTGATTGGTTGTTGTGCTTTAAAGGAATCCACGAAGCGGAGCATTCGTCGCACAAAACATTCGTAATATCTAATACAAATATGGACAGTGTATTTCCAGTTCTTTTCGTGGCTTTCGATTGCGTCCTTCGATTTCGTATTTTCTCTTCCATTCTCCGGAGGGATTCTAATTGACGTTGCCGATTGCTGTTTGAACCGTTACGCACTGGTTCGTCGCGGAAGGCAGCCATACTTAAAACGCTATCATTGCACAATGCTAAACTTTTTATAAAACTAGGAGGATGAGATGAAGAATGTGCGTTCTGCACGGAGATTCTTGAAAACGATCCATGCCGACCATTAACATTTACATCTCTATCGGCACGAGATACATTTCCTTGTCTGAAACAATATACTCGTGAACATTTATAAAAAATCACAAGTGATAATAGGATTATGTTAGAATTATAGGGCCAATAATTAGACTTGTCGAACCTTTCATTTAAAGGGGCAGAATCACAAGTGCTTGGCGGAGCTGTTCTTTGGCTAGCGACTTTTTTTAGCCATACGTTCGTATCGTTCGTTTTTTTCGGGCATTTATTTATGTTCAGAACGATAACATAATTTCCCACCTGTTAAGTTAAGAGTTTATTAATAGCAAATAATCCAGATTATCGTACGGTACTGTCGACTGTATTTTATGTTATTACCTTACAGGCTTGATGACACCAAATTCGGGTTGGCGCCCATTCTGTATTGTGCATGTTTACTTTCTTCCATGTCCAGGCTGTGCCTTCCATTTTCAACAGCCATGCATCGTCCATTGCGACATTAGGTCCAGAACAACCTCCTGATATTTTTAATAATTAATTTAATGCTTGTGAAACATCTATTTCATGATGTCGTAATGAGAGAAATACCTAGTATAAGAAGATGATTATCTCCTAGTTCAATTTGAGATTGACCGTAACGCGGCTGTGGCTTTAAGTTGGAAGTAGTTTGTTTGTGCCAACTATACGAGTCTAAATTCAAACACCATATGTCATTGGATCTACCTCAAAAATAACATGATGTTCTTGTTATTAAATGAAATTAACGTGTCGAGAAACTTATCGTAATTATCGTCCGGTGAATGCCACGCACAGTCCACTGTCGAAAAATCGGATCTTATCGCAGTAATGTAAATCACTTTATATATCTTGATATTATTAAAACAAAAAGCATTTCCTCCAAATAATAAATTCAAAGTGGAATATAAAAGCTTATCCTAAAGCAAATATATCGGAACTTTTGTTATGGGTTAAAATGACCCGCATTAGCCGACCGTGACGATGCTCGAGCATCCGCCGTTCGACGGTTAAAATATATTACCTGTATCCGTTACATATACCACCGAAAACAATCATGTTATTCTTGTGAATCGATGCAGAATGCGCTGACGTCGGCGGTGGTGCTTCTAGCGTATTCACAACAACCCACTTATTAGATTCTATAGAATAGACATGTAATTCATTGAATAATTTCCATTGCTGAAAATATAAGAAATTAGGTTAAAACTAGTCGGATAAACATTGGTTCATAGAATAAATTTTTTAGAAACAGTACGGTGCTCCAAATTTTCTAAACGGCGGTGTGTATACCTGGTGTAATGAATAAGGTGAAGGATAAGACCATCCACCAAATAATATAAAGCTCTTTTTGTAATATAACATAGTAGCACAAGCCTTGGGAGATGGATAACTCCCCATAGTAATTAATCTGATCCATGTTCGTGTATCCAGATCTAGTCTCCATAAGTCATTGAATGTTGTACAGGTCGCTGTACATCCCCCGAAAACATACATAGAATTTTCATATGTGCAAGCAGAATGCGAGTGTCTTTTTCTTATAGTAGGCACCCAATGTGTAGATGGCCACGGACTCCAAAGTAACGATCCACAAGCCACGGATTTTTGAAAATGTGCTTTGTTATGCTGTATTACATCTATCAAAGAATATAAGCATTTCATAAATTACTGTAAATATTACATACACGTACACAGGGTGTATTTTATTTAAATGGTTCGATATAAAAAAATTCTACGCACTGTTAGTAGCATGAAACCATCTTTTGGACACAAGCTTACATTCTTGTAGATCTTTGTACGGTGGAATCAAACTCAAAATGTACTCCAACAATACATCTGGCAAGTTGTCGATTTTACACTCCATTTTACACGAAATGTCTACACTACAAACGTTCTAAATACTATTATTAAATAGCTACGCTACTTTCGAGACTTCGATTTTTTTTTAAGGAAAAACGACACTGTTATCTTAGGCAGTCGAAAATCATGGTTTTTCGATATCACTTTCTAGCGACCCTGACAATCCGAAGGATCCTCGAGCTTTCTGCACAACGAATTTGACCGTTCCCCATCAGAGACCGGATATTTCTATTCACTTTAGTCGACTATCCTACAAAATACAGACCGCATAAAGATTCTTGTACGTTCTTTGTAAACAGTGATAACCTAATGTCAGATAACCATAACTGACGGACCAAACAGTTGTTCACCCTAAACTCTCGGCCGCCATGGTGGCATCTCAGCGCCCCCAATCGGGTCGGTGGATCGAAGACATTTGGAAAAAAGTAAAGGTTACCCAATTCAATCCACTAGATTCAGATACTGCGCGCGGTCTTATGGTAGGGATGAACAGGGATTTGGCAAATGCCGAATACTCATACAAAGAAACAATGATCTGTCAGTCTATTTCATGATTTCTTACCAAAAAAAACTCAAATATTAAAAAATAAATAATTCAAAACGTTACGAATTTACAGGACAACTATATTTGCAACTTTGTAATATTTCATTACGAAAATATGAGTTGCGGTTACTTATATATATATAATATGAAAGTATCGATTCATAGGTCTTGTCTGCTTTTTCAAAATTTAAATATGACCGCGCTATACAACCAACAACATGGTGACTCTTCGACGGTGACATCAAAGGGCCCGACACGGAGTGACCATACTGGTTATAAATACTTATACTGTGACAAAATTGAACTGCTATTGTAATTGATTGTAATCGTACTAATAGATACGTGCGCATCATTCGCTAATTTAATCGTGATCTCCACAGAATTTGATCATGTACCTTCCTTCGTTCATTTTTATTTCTTCACAATTCAACCATGACAAAAGATTAGTTTCTGGGAAACGCCTCGGAATCATATGCGTGCGAGCTTGATGTTCTTATGTCTAGCCTCGTATGCGCCTCGAATTTTTATCGTGAAATTTTAGCTCCGGTATATAACAGCGATCACGTGAAGCTCTCAACTATTTCGTAGCTTCCTACGTGTATAATTCGAGAAAACTCGCTTCTTTTACCCAAAAAAGAATTGTCAATACATTACATACTGATTTTTCAATGAATGAAAGTTGAATTCTCAAGGAACTACCATGTCAACTTCGAAGGAGTGTGGAAAAGAAGTACCGATATCACGTGTGTATTCTGTCAATAGGCGATAAGTAGTCCGTAATATTTAATAACATCGTTGGGTTTCAATATTTTAGCGGACGAACATGAATTCGTCATTCCGAAGAAGTCTATTAAAGTGCCGGTTGATATGGCAATTTGGGAAAAGTCTGAAGCATATTTTGTAAGAACTTGTTTTATTCTATAAAAATTTCACGATTTTCCATGCATTCTGAATTCTGCAGCGTTTCAGAGTTTCTTGGAATTTGTTAGTGTACGCATTTCTTAAAACTTTTGATGTATGAAATTTACAATGAAATCATTTCACAGGAATACTTGGGATTTATATTGGCCTTAAACGAGTCTGTTCAGGGAAAAGCACTAAACGTTGAGTGCGCTCATAGTCCTGTGATAGGTAATGTTGTGACAATGCTTAATGTATTCGATGAATGGATAACGCAGATACCTCCAACTGATCAGCCTCAACGTTTTGGCAATAAATCTTTTAGGGTATGGCATGAAAAGCTCCAACAGGTAAATATTTACAAATCTCGCATGAAGGACTGTAAAAAGTAAGGAGCTACAAATATTTATGTTGTTTATAATATTTTAGAGTGGAATGGATGAATTGCATAAAATATTACCAAGTGAATTCCATAGAGCAATTCCAGAAATAGTCCAGTATTTGTATGAAAGTTTTGGTAATCCAACACGTATAGATTATGGTACAGGCCACGAAATGGCATTTCTGATGTTTTTGTGCTGCATGTTTAAAATTGGTGCTTTTAAACAAGATGACAAAGTTGCTGTAGTTGTAAAAATATTTAATAGGTAATATACTTTTTGCACACTATACATTGCTTAACATTGTCTGTATATACAGAGTGCTGCAAGAAATTGTGGTATAAGTGAGTACAGGGTGATTCTTTGTGCAAAAATAAGTCTGCATTGTTTTTATACCATGTTCGTACCACGAATTTGGCTGCACCCTGTATATACATACATGTATATGCACCCTGTGTGTATGAATTAAGATGATTTTTTTCTGGAAGGTACCTCGAATTGGTACGCAGTTTGCAGTTAACTTACAGAATGGAACCAGCAGGTAGTCATGGTGTGTGGAGCTTAGACGATTACCAATTTGTTCCGTTTGTATGGGGAAGTGCTCAATTAATTGGTAATTCTTTTACTTCTCCACTCTTATTAGTTTGTATTAAAGATCATTACAGGAATGTGCTTATATTGAGTATCAATATTTCAGGGCATCCCCGGTTGGAACCTCGCCATTTTGTTGATTCAGACATTGTCGAAGCGCATAGCAAGCAATACATGTTCCTTGGCTGTATTGAATTCATTTCAAAGGTTTGTACGTGCACATAAAACATTCGTGTATACACAGACTCTAACAATATCGATTTGTCAATTTAACGAACTAAATATTAATACTGATAGATAAACAACTTGTTTGTATTTCAAATACAACAAACGTTCTTTCAGGTGAAAATAGGTCCATTCGCTGAACATTCAAATCAACTGTGGAATGTTAGTGCAGTTTCATCGTGGGTCAAAGTGAATAGTGGCCTTATAAAAATGTACAAAGTTGAGGTAACGCTTAAGCAACGTTAATAAATACAGTCGTATCGATACATGATTTTAAAAAACTTGTAATGTACTTTAATCGTCAGGTTCTCGCCAAATTTCCTGTCATTCAGCACGTATTGTTTGGCTCTCTGTTATCAATAAAACCCGCAAGTGCCCCTCCGGTGGCAAGAGGATCTCGACAGGATCAGCGTATAAGACCACCACCGCCTCTTAAATAATATTACGAATACGCTTCGTACTCGTCGATGTAGATTGTAACAAATATCTCATGTTTATAATAAAATTGTACATTGCGATTTCATAGTATTTATTGCGCTGTAGAATTTCGAATTCTTATATCAGTTTTTTGCAAGTACATTGCATAGACTCCTTCGTATATCAAACTTTGCTTAATTAAACGTCATATTTAACTCGCGTAGGAAAGTGATAGATACAACAAGTCAGTCACTGACACTGTAACCACCTGCCAGTTTGTATACAAATGATATTTCTGCCAATGAAAGTCTTTCATTATTGTATACAATATTTTTTGCAGGCATTAGCAGATGAACTACGAATTATTAAGTAAACACACGTGAATGCATAAAGTGAAATATTACTAAAATATAAGATACTGTAATTCCTATTACGTTTAACGGAATGTGTAAAAAATATATCATAATAATAATATTCCTTCTAGTAATAATATTTGTGACAAATTCTGAAAGATCAAGTGGCTTATACATAGACAATGGACTTGATCAAACAATATTACACCGTGTTGCCAGCGTCAAACAAAAACGTGAAATGGAGCAAAATTTATTAAATATTCTAGAACTGCCCGAGAGGCCAAAGAGAATCGCACGCAGAGCCTTATTGGTGAAAAGATCAGCACCCAAATTTCTGCTGAACATTTATAAAAATATTTTATTAAACGATAACAACAAATTAATTATTGGCCAATACGAAGACACGGAGAAATTCAATTTGAATGGACATGATATTAATATCATTGATCAAAGTGATTTTATCATGACTTTCGGCGCACATAATCCTCATTCAGGAAATGCGTCGAAAACGAATAGAGGAAAAAGAATCTGGTTTGATGTATCAGAGGTACCATATGGAGAACACATAATCGCAGCTGAACTGCGACTTTTCCAAAGTTTGGAGAAAGGCTTTGAATATAATAGGACATATACAATTGCATTGTACAGAGTGGCTAGAACCAATAACGGGGGACGAATGAAACATTATATAAATTCAGCTAATACCACAACGGGTAAAGAGGGATGGATAATTTTAAATATTAGTCGAGCACTTGAGTATTGGGTTAAACATCCAAAAGAAAATCGAGGTTTATTTTTAGCGGTACATCATGCCGATTACACTGGCCATATTTTAAGACCAGATGATATAGGGGTTGTAGGTGTTTCAGGGATCCCCGATAAGCAACCCTTCATGGTTGGCTTTTTTAAAAGTCCCGATAATCGTGGCAAGCGTGAGATACTGCGAAGACGGAAAAGAGATCGACCGAAAAAATTCGATTTTAGTAGTATGAACGTTCAGAATAATCCTTATACTAGTCGTGGTGTTTATAAAAAAATAAACCCTTGTAACATGAAAACTTTATACATAAGTTTTAAAGACCTTCAATGGCAAGACTGGATTATTGCACCGGAAGGATATGACGCTTTTTATTGCAGCGGAGAGTGCAACTTTCCACTGAACATTCACATGAACGCAACCAACCATGCCATTGTGCAGACTTTGGTACATCTTATGAAACCAAAGGAAATACCGAAACCATGTTGTGCACCCACAAAATTGTCACCAATATCGGTACTTTATTTTTTAGACGACAGTAACGTTGTATTAAAAAAATACAAAAACATGGTCATTAATAGCTGTGGTTGCCATTAAATTACATACGTAATTAACGTTGCTCCGTAAGAATGGTCCATTCTGTTTTATGTGATATTGACCGTTTTTAGACGATTTACTTTACACGAATGGATAAGAACCGTTTTATCTGATTTAAATTATTTTTACATTAAGATTTTAAGAAATAAGTGGACTGGCGCTGTTTGTAGATGTATGTATTCAAATAATATTGGTAATAAAACATTGTGACAATAATAACACGGTTATAAAAATATACAAAAATTATATTACAATGACAGTCTTTCATATCTTTTGAAAAAGCCACAGACTTATTATGATAAAAATAGGTTTTTAAAATACTTAAAGCTTAGACTGTGCTATTCCTTGCTCAACAATTCCATTTTTTATTAAGTCAGTAATTTCACTGGATTTAAAACTTAATTCTGTAAGAATCTCTGTTGTATGCTCACCAGGTTCAGGATTCTTCTGAAGTCCCTTCGACTTTCCAGAAGTTCGAGATAAACGGGGAGCAGGGTTTGGAATGACCGAATCGTCTTCCGAAACTGTGAACGTTTTTCTTTCTCTATTATGCGCGTGAAGCGCAACCTCTTTCACATTTAAAACAGGTGTCACGCATGCATCCGTGCCATCGAATACAGTGCACCACTCAGCCTGAGTTTTTTGTTTGAATATATTTTCTAACTTCGCTCGATTCTCTTCGAAGTTATCATACTGTGATAATTCGTCTATTGACAGACCAAGTTTCTCCAAAAATGTCTCATAGAACTGTGGTTCGATTGCTCCAAGACACATATACTGTTTATCTTTTGTTTCGTAAGTATCATAAAAATGTGATCCTGTGTCCAATCTATTTGAAGATTATTGTCAGTATGAACTAATCACAGAGTTATAAAATATAAAGAGAATTACTTTTGTTTGGAAACACTCACATATTTTTACCACGTGGGTTTCCCCATAATTCAGGTATATTTTGGGTCCTGAAGATCCAACTACCTAGATAGGCTGACCCATCTACCATTGATGCATCAACCACTTGACCGGCGTTACTTCTGCTACGCTCTAACAGCGCTAAGAGTATTCCAAAAGCGCACATTAACCCACCACCACCGAAATCAGCAGCCAGATTGATTGGTGGTGTTGGTTTCTGATTATAACGCCCAAGCAAGGATAGTATACCTACATTACAAGGCGAATAATATAATCACACATGTATATGGTGTAGCCAACGACATGGTACAAGCAGGCAAGAGGTGATTTTTTATGCAAAAATATATCAAAAGTACAAAACAACATTTTTTTTATCCAAGGCTTCATTTCTGAAATAATAGATTTCGAAAATTCATCTAAAAATCTATGTATTTATGCTAACAATAAGTAGAAATGCAACGCAATGAACAGACGGGACTGCCAAGTCCTATTCAATTGTACCTGCATCAAGTAGGTGGTCAAATTCAATTATCTTGAAAACAAAGCCTGGAATGAAAAAGTTATAATTTACACTTTTCATTTATTTTTGCATAAGGAATTACCTTCTGCCCACCTGTACCATACTTTCAGCCACACTCTGTCTATCACCGATCTATTATGAGAATCAAAACATCGTACTTAATGTATACACCTCTCACCAGATAAACCTAAATAATTAATATCATGGCCAGCCATGTGTGCATAAGGCCCTTTCTGACCAAATCCTGTTAATCTGGCATATATTAGTCTCTTATTTGTTTCCATAAGATCCTTCGGGCCCAGTTTTATTTTCTCCATCACACCTATTAAATCAATATTTTTTTAATGTATATATCATCAAAAAAAGAAAAAAAAACAAATATTTCTGTATGAACATGTTATGAACTATAACATTACCACAAAAAAGTACAAACCAGCTCTAAATGGATCAATAACTACGTCACTTTGATCACTCAATCTTTTGAATATTTTAATACCCTTCTTGGTTTTTAAGTTCAATGCAATTGATCTCTTTCCATGGCCAAGACAATCAGGAATAATTTGAACTGCATTGGCCTATGGAAAACAAATGATTTAAGACTTATAAGGTTGATTGTTTTTAATTATAAATCGCCAAGTACGTTTTAATATTTTCACATATATAAACAAGGTCTGTGAAAGGTAAAAAGTGTAACATTTTTACTGTGAAATTAATTTGAAATAGAACATATGACTGTAATCTCATAACATAACATAATATCTCCAACTCAAACAAAAGAATAATTATATTTTTATAGTACCTTGTCTACTTTAATGACCGATGCACCAAAATCAACTAACAACATCCCACAAAAAGGGCCTGGTGCCAGTCCAGCTAATTCTAAAACCCTAATACCTTTTAGAGGCATTTTTTCGGTAGGTAAGATAACAATAAACTGATTTACAGACGATGATTTTACATCTTTTAAATAGAATCAATTAATTGATTACGTATTCGCACACAAATTAAAATCTGGACTTTAAGCTAATTACGTATACGGTTATCATTTTACCACACGGAAGCGTAATTTTGATTCAAAGTGTCAGCGAAAGAATAACAAACATTTCTGGAGTAATTTCACAATTCATAGTTACTTTAAGTTGGTATTATAGTCTCTAGGGAACGAAAAAAAAAAAGGAATGTTGGGAAAGTCGATAATGTTGGTAATACCGATGCGTGCGGTGCGTGAAAAATACATAAATATTGTCGTAACCTGTAAGGAAATAAATTTAATTTTTTCAAAAGAAATTCGATTGTAATAGTATCAACATGAATCCAACGGAACCAACAAGTACCGAAACGTTAAGGTAATTTAAACTTCAAGAGATTCGATAGCGGTATTAGACAATTTTCTGTATGACAAGGTTTTTGGTAATGTGCCGGTTTACGGTGTACAAAATCCAACATTGCAATGATGAAGAACAAATTTGTGCATAAACAAAACAATCAATTACTGTCCCGTTCTAATTCGGATATCCAAATATATTTTCGATCTTTTGAAATTCAAGATATTTTTAATAAAACAAAAATATATATGTAAATTAACAGTACAGTATGTATTTCACAGTTCCAAAATGAAAGATGTTATTGATGTGCTAGCCATGCAAAGGGAAAAGAGAAATACTTTACAAAAAAGTATTACGATTGATTATACCAAAGGTAGTGACAGCTTCACCGTTTCCAGATTTATATTCGAATGTGGTAAGTTTCTTGTTTATACGTGTAATATGTTTACAAAGTCTGTAGTTTAAGTTTTAAATTTACAGGCTTAAAACTGGAAGCTCATCCATTAACTATTGCCACAGCTGCAACTTTATATCATAGGTTTACAAAAGAGGCTACCCCAGGAGGTTACGATAACTATGTAAATAGATGATACTGATCTTAATTTATACATTTTGTAAAATTGATGTTTATGTAAATGTATGTATGTTTTAGCTAATTGCTGCCACTTGTCTTTATCTGGCTGGAAAAGTGAAAGATGACAATTTGAAAATCAGAGATGTGATGAATGTGTCTTATAGCACTCTACATAGAGGATCTCAGCCTTTAGAATTGGGAGATCAGTATTGGAGCATGAGAGATGCAATCGTTCAAGCAGAACTTTTAATAATGCGTATGCTGAAGTTTCAAGTGACCCCTATTCATCCACACAAAGTAAATATATTTTTTTTTTAAAGAAACAATCATCCTGATTGATTTTACAAAGTAATTCTTTGTTGTTAAATTTATATTGTAAATTATAGTAACATAATGAAATTTTATTCTTTCAGTACATGTTGCACTATCTCAGATCCTTACAAGCATGGTTTGGGGAAGAGGAGTGGTCTAAATATCCAGTTGCAAAAACCAGTATGGCACTCCTACAAGATTTTCATCACTCGTCTGCCATTCTCGATTATCAACCAAATTTAGTAGCTATCGCTTGTATTAATTTGTCGCTACAAATTTATGGTGTTGTAGTACCATTAATGGATGAGTGTGATCAACAGCCATGGTTTAATGTAGGTCTCGAGGATCTTTAAACATGCAAGCACTGCAAATTACTTTGAAAGATATAAAGTATAATACCTTTATGGTTTTCAGGTATTCTGCAAAGAATTAACAAGAGACAAGCTTTGGGAAATAATGGAAAAGGTCATGGCTGCGTACGATGAAGAACCAGAAACTAGAGATAACTGATACATTTTAGCTTATCATTTTAATGTATAAAACATTCAAGCTCAGTGTATATTAACACAGAAACTGGTATTAATATAATACAAAAATAAATTGATGTCACCATTTGAAATACAATCCTTAATATTTTTATATCATTGATCTGTATCATAAATTAATAAACAATGCAATACTAATGTCTGGAATTATGTAGATAATCCAAAATGATTTTAATACATTGTCATTATTTTTGCACCGTTACTCCGAGCATCCTAATTGATAATATGGACACCCAGTATACGAAACAGTGATACTTTTAATAGATATTAAACAATATTACATTAATACTAAGGTTTATAGTATTTGATTAAATCACTCCTATTAAAGAAGACCCTAAATTAGTTCAATTGATCAATAATATTTTAGTTAATATTATTGATTGCGCCTTATGGTAAAGGTCTTTTGAGATTCAACGTTCAACCCGCGTGAAGTTAGTCACCAACGATCCGCTATTATTATAGTCAAATGTGTGTACATATATATATGTATAATAAACATTACTTTCCCTTGATTACAGAGAATTGTTTATTTATTGCATTCTATATAACGTTAACAAAGATTTCATTACGCACTACACTCGTTTCATAAAGTAGTGACTATTTACGTGTTAGATGCACAAGAACGTTGAACATGACATTGTTGCGCGGTGAATAATTACACAGGATTTGTCGAGTGAAGAATTTGAACTGGTTCTGTAAATGGTTTGACGACAGATTATGAAATAAAATGACGACAACGGAGCAAATGGACATATCGTTCTCGTTGAAGAGGGAACGGGACGAATTCGACATCATAGACACCGACGATGACAACACTAGTCTTGAAGATATTAACAATCTTCTGTCAATATCGCTACCTTCCCTTTCGATGAACAACTCTCAATTTCCTACTGATCCAAATGACGAATTTCTTCGATTGACTACCAAGGCATGGTCCCTGTACAGAACTAAATAATTCCTTCAAAGTATCATCGTTTAAACGAGACATTAATCGTTCATAAATAAACCGAGGACGTTTATGCAAATATCGATTGTTATGGATTTATTCACAGAAATTAGAATGGAAGGGCAATTTACTTACTGAGTTAAAAATTACCACATTTCAAATGAAATGAAAACGCAGTTTGACAGTCTTATACTTTTCATTATGCCAAGATTCAATACATAAATGCTTTGCATTTTTAGAATTTCCAGTTCATAAATTTTAATTTACGAAAAGTTAATGGTCATTTAATCTGAACAAATGTGTTGTATTACAGGTTCGTGCTGTGTACTACTCATATCTTCATAAATGTTTGCTCACCAATTACATTCTGTATTACAAAGACAAGGATCAAGATATTCCATGCGAACAGTTAAAAAGATGTGCGAATCAAATGGAATTACTGGCTGTTCGGTCATCTTTAGAAGCCACTTTGTATAGACATAATATGTTGAAGTTGGTAAGTTCACCCTATTGTTATAAATTAAGAAATTTAATACAAGGATTAACAGTTACAATTAAAACACTTATAGATTTCAGATGTGAAATCTTATACATCGGATAAGAAAGCCTATAAGAAATTAGTGATATTTTTAGAGACTCCACCAACCAAGGTAGATGTCGCAGTACAAACTATTAATTCATGGGCAGAGCTAGAGAAAGCCGATAACATTCAAAGTATTTGTATTACGTCCAATTGCGAGGAATTATTTTCCAAGGAAGAGGAACTGCTTCTCAAGGAAGAAGAGAATGTAACTGACATAACTGAACCTAAAGCTGAAGATTCTGAATCTTCTAGTTACAACAATACAGCATCACCCACTGTAAATTCTACCTGCTGTAATGATACAGAACAGAGTATATTTAAGGCTGAATCTGACGAAGAAATCAACAATAAAATGGCAACCGATGAAGAAACAGTGAAAGAAGAATGTAATATTTTTAATTGTACAGAGGATAATTCTAATACTCAAATCATAAACAATCCATCCAATATACCGAACGATGATGAAAATTCACAAGATTCGATATTACAACATATGGAGGATATGTTCTGTGATAGCGACGATAGCAGCGATCTTATGACATTAATAGAGAAACATTCAGGCGTCAGTAAAGCTAATGTGGACAAAGAGATTAATAAAATATGTTTAGAAACAGACGCTGCTTTTCCACCTAATTCGACCAGCTCTACTTGTATACCTGAAAGCAATGGCAATAGAAAATGTAATATTAAAAGCAATACTACAAAGCCGTCAAACACAAATACAGGAAAATATAGTTTTAGTTATTACAAAGAGATGAAAAACAGAGAAGCTAATAAGTTGTTGGCAGGAGAACATGAGACTCCTGAAAGTAAACAGAAACGCAGAGCAAATAGTATTTGGTTTGTTGAACGTGTGTATCAAGTATCAAAATTGAAAGCGAAAATGACAGAATTGTCTTTGAAGAATTATAGAAGACATGGAAAGGTAAAACAAAAATTTATCGATTTGTTTGGAGAATCCGACGACGAAGAAATGATGCCGGATTCACCGATCTGCATCGAGGAACATTTGACCGCATGTAAAGAGAGGATAGCACCATGGATAGTAAAACATCTGATGCCGTTCTACAAAAAAAGAAGGATTAAAGACAGACAACTCTTTAAAGTAGTTGCAAAACACATAGCTGATATGCTTATTATTGATAACACTTTTCCTGGTTAGCACCCAATAATATATGAAATGCTTAATAAAAGTAGCATAGTACAGAATGAAATAACTAATATTTATTTTTCTTTTTCAGAGCAAGACTGCGTGAGCAAATATATAGACACGTACTTTAAAAATAAAAAATTCATTAAAACTAAACAGGATGTATACTTATAAGTATAAATTACATAGTCTTAAATTCATTGATGAGGGAAAACTATCTTAATACAATTGATAGACTACTAGCACCGTAATTATTTCATTTTTAAAAATTTCAAAATTAAATTTCGTTGAGAAGATTACACATATCGGTTTAATGGCAAAAACGCAATAAAGATGTTTGTTGTACGTTGATTGTCCAACGATATGCATATAACAGGAATGCAGTGTAAATAGGAAAGCATAGTAACTGTCTTTTTGTACGATTTTTTTTTTCTTTATGAATCATATAAAATTTTTAGTTGAAATTTTCTTACAACTGCAATCTTTGTTTCTAATAAGTTTCTTATATACATATCTTTTGTTCTTCTTTTAAACGAAGTAGAAACTTTTATTAAGATGTTTCCACTAAACATAGAAGCTTTAAATTAGTACATAAGTCACAGTCTTCATCTTTTTTTATGTTATTATTTATATTGATATACAATACTCCTGTTTATATGTGAGTGTGTATGCATGTGCGTGAACACACACGCAAGTATATGTACAATTAGTGTAATGAAATACAGTTAATGAAAGTTCACTTGCCATATACATTATAAATTAAATGAAAAACAGTAAAGTAGTTTTAATCTATGCCCTGTACACAGTCCCATTGACAGTTACAAACTTTTAAGAAACGTTGCTTATGTTATTAATTTAAGCAATATATAAAATTAACAAGTTATCGATTTTACTGTTGATTTCAGTATAATAATATTATTTCTGCATCCTATCCTCACAATAAAACACGAAGTATATAACAAGGAGATTTGAAACACCTTAGTTATATATACTTTATCATTAATAAACAAAGAATTATGTTCAGTAAATTTTAGATTTCTTAACATTTCATTCGCATAGAGAATATCAAATCATGTACAATTTTCGCGAGTTTTATCTCTATTCTTTAACTCAATTATATCTTATTCACCTAGTTGCAATAGCACTGTTTACAAATAAATTTATTATATATGCCACTCACAAGTTGTCCAATAGGAAACTGTGATTCTGTAATATTACATTTTTCTTTTCTTTTCCTCTTTATTTTATACTAAATACTTTTTATTTCAAAATATTATTCTGCAATAATACCACAAACATACAAACAATTTAACTGAAATCCCTCTAAAAGGCAGCGGAGAAATATTTCTCACTGTTTCTACTGAACAACTTGTAATTAAATAGCTTTCATCTTGATATTTCATTTGTAAGCTATATTTTAAAATTTATGAATTTCATATTTATATATTAATTGAACTGTTTGTATACAATGTTACTCTACAAACATTGAAAATGATAAATATCAAATTATACACCTCTTTATAGAAAGCCAATGTTACTATAACATTAAACAAAACAGAAGACAGAAAAAAATTGTATTAGTCTGTTCAGGTGACTGATAATGACACTTAATAACAAGATCCCTCTGAGTGTTTAATACATTTTTTAAACACAAGTACTTCCAAAGAAACAAGTATTGTAATTTGACATCACAGCATCGAAAACTCGATTGAATATTGCATACAAATCCAGAAGGATCTTGCAAAATTGTAGAATCAATTTTCAACATAGTCAAACATGACTAAATATTAAAGGTGGGGAGACAAATATACTTGCGATGAGTCTTATTGTAACTTATGTATTACGTATTTTTCCAGGTACGTAGTTCTTGTTTATTACAGGTTCTTGCAGAAACATGTGCAAACATCGTTCATTCTGTGCTAGTGGATGTCCTGCTATTCTGAAACAGCATTTATGATTTTTTCACCATTTTAATAACTCGATACTTAGGCCACTGACTATCAGTTTTCAAGTAGAGACTAGTGATATATTATTGGCTCTCAAAATACAAATACACATACTTATTAACAAACTCTTCCAATCCTTTTCTTCGATCTTCAATAAAGTCTTCTTCAAAAATACCATCATCTCCACGAAAAGGCATCTGGCGTTTCCAGGCCTTTCCTGGTAATGGAGGCACTACAATCTAAGCAATTAAAAATATATTAATACAATTTAAATAAATGTATAAATGTATAAATATATTCGTTTAAATATTGTATTAAATAATATATCTGAACTCAATAGTCAACTGACCTTGCTATCTCTTTCTAATTCATTCCTTAACCATTCAAAATCACTATATCTTCTTCTCACTGTGGAATCTTTAACTTTGAAAACTGGTAGGTTTGTCTGGAAACACAATGTAGTAGTTACAATTGTTTACTTAGAAACTTGTTACTTTTAGAATATCTATCACGGATGAATCAAGTTATACAGCTCTGAGTATTTCATTTAAAATTTATAATTGACAATTAAGATTCATTTGGTATTAAAGATTATTAATACCAAATCATGTTAGATAATAGAATCTACAATAAGACACGATTTGTTCACATTAATTATTGTCCCTCGAATTTCCACTAATTCTTAATATAAATTAATCTATAGTTCTATAAATGGACCCAAGAGTCACATTCATTTTTCTATCTGTTCACTTTTATCACCAAAAGTAAGATAGCAGACACAGCCCATAATACATTTGATCGGTGTGTGCCCAATGGAATTATATTACAATTATCGTTACCAATATAATTGTTTTACTCGCTGAAAAATAAACTTCATTTATTCCAGCATTCAAAAACATTCAACATTCAAAATCGCCGAATTCCCACAGTTTCGAACGTAGGAAACATTACGATCAGAGCGTGTGCATCGACTGCAATGCAGAATTTGATCAACAATGAAAACACAGTCGCGGACCATGCGATAGTTAAAATGATTCGTGAATTCGTGATGGAATGTAATTCGATTAAATTTTTCGACGTATGGTCCACGTAAGTTTATCTTCCTCGATAACAATACGTGACACGTTACGTTTAAGCGGCAAAAAGAAAACCGTCCCCGGGTGAAACAACTGGTACAATTTCAAGGTTCAATGGGACGTTAACAGACAGGAATAAACATGACATGAGTAAAACATTTTTACTCACCCTCATACGAACTTCGTAATCGGTATATCGTTTCTTGCCGACGCCGTGTGTGATTGGATTAATCACGTCAATCTCGAGGAAATTTGCAGGCGCTGCATAAGCGTCGTCTAAGGTCTGTTTTTTAACATTTAAACGGCGTGTCGCGTCCACGGTCGTATCCGCCATGCCTAACGATTATAAGCTAATTGAACCGTCTCGAAGCCAGGTAGAAAATAAATCCGGTACGGTGGTTAACGAAACTCCGTCAAATGACAGCGGTGAGAAACTTGACACAATTCGTTCTCATGTGTTACGTCCGTGGTCATGGTGTGCAGTACAAAGTGTAGGAAGGAAACTCACTAGGAGAAACGGTATACCGGTTATTTCGTTGTAAGTACTGTAATGTTCACGTTAAAGATAGACTTCGTCACAACAAAATGGCTGTTCAGGGTATCACGTGATGGATCTCTGATTGGTACATTTCGCAGCCGACAATAACGTATCTACTTGCAATAAATCCGCGCATAAAGTCTCTTTTCTAGCGACGTCTTATCGTACGTTTGACTAAATTTTGTGTATATAAACCATTAAAAATATAATTGCGCGAAACACGAAACGAAGCACCTTTCTCTTTTTTTAAATATATTTTTTAATTTTTGCATTCTCAAGTAACACAGCAACAATTTATTCTTTTTGAACTTTCGATTAAAAGTCTATACCGAAAAATGAATAAGCCTCACCCATTTCGCATTTTTTTCCATAAATATTTAACTAATCACAATATATATATATTCTAAAATAAACTTTCAGTTTTAGCACATATATTCGAAAATAAATTTTAAACAAAAAATACCATATGCTACGTCTCAGAAACGTCACGTGGTCTTACTCTGACCAAGTCTATCTTTAACGTGAATAGACGGTAAAATGATTAAATACTAAACAATACGTTAAAAAAAGTGATATCTCTTTCTATTGTAAAAAATTACACGTTATAATTTGTATAATAATGTTGTTGGTAATGCGGGATTACGTTACGGGGGTTAAGTATAATCACTTCAAATGAATGTAGTTAGTAAAGTACAGGAATATTAATTGAAAATTCCACGTCGACTCTAGATACTGTATGTTTCATGAAGAGAATGCTGTTATTTAAAAATACATGTTTAAAAATTGATTATGTATCAGTATTTCGAGTTACGGTTGATACGTTGCTGCTGGAACAGACTCTGATGTACTAGAATAAAACAGATTTTTTTTTAAAAACAGTGTATGATTTACGTAGCTATATATAACTGCGAAAATACAAATAAAAGTTGGAAGGTGTGAATAATGAATATATAGCATCCGTAGTATCTAACAGACTGTTCAGTTATACGATTATGATACGAAATGAAGAGGAAACTGCATAATAGCACGTACTTGCTTATATGATTTATCATTTTAATGCTAACCGTCGAGAAACGACTGTTTGAACAGGTGAGACATTATGTTGTGTTTATTATTGCGCTTTATTTAGCATTTTTAAAATACTTACATCTACACATTCTTTTATTTCTCTAATCGTTTGAATGAACCATAATACACGGTTATCTTCGCATTACGATTAATCGAAAATATGTAACATATGTACATACATATGTATATGTATAAAACAATACATATTTCGTTCCGAAGGAGGAGTCAACTATGCCAACTAAGAAAGGGACGTCAATTACTCTGGGACGAATTTTAAAGCAACGATTTTTATTGTATAAAACAAACATACCCTCGACACAGTTGTACCTGTGCGTATGTCTAACATAGCTTCTCACGAAAGTGATAACATTTGAATGTTTACAATGCAAGTAATCTATAAAAAATCGATTCGCTCACACTATTAGATGTGAAACATCCGCTGTGTACGCGGCGGGTGATAGTCTGATATCATCTGAGCGAACGATTGGTCGTTGACGTATATCGCTGTCTCCTGGCCAGGCACGGCCAGGACTTCGCGGAGTTATGCTCGATCTAGCTACTGTGTCCACCGCTAGGCTCACGGTGGTAGGATCGTTTAGGCCGTTGCTTTGAATTCTTCGTTGGGCTGCTATCGAAGCTCGTAGAGTCTTCCGTTTCTGCATGAAAGAAAGTATACAATTATTCCCGATTCATGACAGCAAAGAATTCCGCTTGCTGTTTTGTTTCGACTAATGCTTACAGACTCGCAGGTTATACTGCACTGTATCTTAAAGCGTAATAACTCTTTTAGTGCACGTATCGTCTTAGAGTACTTACTAGTACCGGCACCCAAAGAGTTACGATCATACTTTGTACTTCTAACTGTAGCTTGATGATATCTGAAGCTTACTTTAAATACGATAAAGCTGACATAATAAATACTTGATAAATGCTGTTGAGGGTCAGTCACGAGAGTCAAGACATCCGAATATTTTTAGTGGATTTGCTAATCAACACGAACTTTGTCGAACGTCGAGGTTATTTGTTCCGAGTTATTGAGGTTATCGATGACTTTTTTTTGTTTTTCTTAATGAAACTGCATATTCTTATCTTTTCCACTTCACAGCTTGGAAAACGAAAGATATCAATTGTGTACTAACACAGGACCTCGTAATGACCTTGAACTGCCATGTTCATAAAGATCCACTAAAAATATTTAAATGTACATATGTACATCTAATGACTCACCCTGCGTAATAAATAATGGCAATACCGATGCAAGATACAGAGGAAAATCGTTCTTTCTCTATGAATTTTCTATCTTGCACCAACTTTACAGAAGCCCCGACTACCGATCCATAAAGCTGATGGAAGCAAGAACTGGTGCTCGACGATCTATCGTGTGTTAACATTCGACGATTGTAATTTTAAGTGATCATTACTAGATGGACTTTCCTGCGACGCTCCTACTTCGTCCGTACGGCTGCTTGCGGTTTACTGATAAACACAGAATTCTGAGGAGAGGACAACAACGAAAGATATTCGAAAAAGAAGACGATGGTACCGGTTACACACCGTGGAGGGTTCCGCCCCACGGTCTCATTACCTCGATCGCTCCCCTCCATTTGTCCGCCGCGTGTCTGGCCAGTTCCATCTTCTTTTGCTTGCGGATCTGATGCTTCTTGTACGCGACCTCGATTATGATCAGACCGATACCACCGATGATGCCCACCCCGACAACTATAAACACACCGGCCATGTTCTTCAGACCGAGTGTATTCGGTGCCTTATCGGATTGCTCGCATTGCTGTATGTTGTCCTGGAGAATCCAGTGGTGGTCGAGGCTCTCCATAAAGCCGCCTGCAAGCAACATAACCTGACTGTACAGGGTGTCCCACCTAACATTAGCACCTTCAATGTATCATTTACTTTCGAAGATAGACAAACATATGAGAGGAAAATATTATTCGGCTGGAAGGAGCAAATACTGTGACAAGCAAAATAGATTTTCTCAAGGTCATATTTTTAGAATTTTCTAGTTCATCGATGTTTCTTTACACAGAACTATATATTTTTATAATCGTGGCGTAATAGTGCAGATCAAGACCAATCGAACGACCTGTAATAGAGTGACCTTGCCTTTAGAGTGATTGCCAGGGGGTGTCGAGTAAGTCTTACTTTCATGGAAATCCAGAATGGCCAATGTCACAGCGTCCGCCCATAAAGAGCCCTTTTGCAAGCCGATCCCGTAACCAGACCGTCCGAACAGTTCACCGGCAGTCACCAGCTCGCAGTCTTGCGCTGCTTCGAATTCCAACCGGGAGCTGTCCCAGATGAAGGCCATCAGTTTCCTACAAGAACATCATCCTCGAAACAATTGATTTTTGCTGAAGACATTTTTTAAATGGCCAATCGCTGGTCCCGTACCCGATTTTGATGTCCCTGATGGCTTCCTCGGCGGTGTCGTAATTGTTCGCTTCCATGGTGCGATACATGTTCGACAGCTCGACCTGTCGACGGAAATACATGTCCACGGCGGAGCCCTTCACCGTTGCGCACGTGAGATTCTCCATGGTGTTCCTCAGCTGCAAATATACGGATCCTTTGTGAGCAACGATTCAACCCTGGGATGCATAACCTGGGTACTTTATACCCACTTGAATATTTATTCTTAGATTTCTTTCTTGTATATTGAAATAATTGCATGTGGCCTTGTGTATGCCTTCCTTGCGAATTCATGTACAGGGTGAGTCAATAAGAACTACTACCTACACACAAATGAATTATGTGACATTTTAAGGGACACATCAGATGGATACAATTTGACATTTTTATATATAATTTTTGTTAAGTTAGTAAGGTGATCTTGAGTTTTTTCAAGGTTAGTGCATCATTTTTTTAATACCATCATGTTATAGGTCGCTGTATTCGTCCTTTGACAACAACGTGATATTAAAATATGCATTGACCATGAAAAACTCAAGGTCACCTTGATATCTCAAAAAAAGAAATATGATATAAAAATATCAAATTGTATCCACCCGATGTGTCCTTTAAAATGCTACGTAATTCATTAAAACGTTTTCTGATAAAGCCAATAGGTAACGAGTTATTTTAGACAGTAGCTGGTGGGTCTTTTTTACCCACGATATATAAATCCGATGAACGCTCAGATTCATGCATCGTAGGGTTAAAAAAAGAATGTACGTCCACCCTTATTGCTCTCGATTGTGTATTTCCCTGGAGTGATTTTGTTTTTTTGATTAAAAATATTCGAGGCGTCCTTACACGAGCGTCGTTGATTCCGGTTAATTTGGTCTTCGGTCGTTCCAGCACCAAGAACGCAGCCAAGTTGGCGGTGTAAGAGGCCACGATAATCATCGCGAATCCCGCCCAAACCATACCCAACACGCGGGCGGAGAAGCTTCTGGGAGTGCCTATTGAATCATAGAAAATCCTGATTTAACGTCTGCGATCATCTAGACCCGTGGACTATTATCTTTTCTTCAATAAACGTTTAGAAAACAAGCGCTACCCTCGTCACCCGACATTTAAGTCACCATAACTTCGAACAATTTCATCGAATACCTTTCAACATTTGAAACATCGCCGGATAGAAGAGTAAGGCAGTAAGTATCGGTCGCGTGATTCCATTTTTGTCCTCTTGTTAATCGATTCAATTATACCCCGGTTGGCAAAGGAAGATAATGGCGGCCGCTATAAATACATTTCTCGGCGACTCTATGTTAATGATCATCGGGGGTAAACACGCTCCACGGGATAACAAAGCTTATCGGATTCCTTTTAAATTGATTGAAAAATGTAAAGCAAAAGGAAATCGTCTTTATTCATCCAGCGATGATCTACTATCCTGTTTCTACAATGTTAAACTTCGTGACGGTTAAACTCAGTTATCTCAGTTTAGAAATTAGCAGAGATAGAACAATTAAGAACTAGAACGACGATATGAAGCTTTTGTATGTAATATTCAATTTTGTAAATCTTAATTTAG
Source organism: Dufourea novaeangliae (assembly GCF_001272555.1). Taxonomy (NCBI): domain Eukaryota; kingdom Metazoa; phylum Arthropoda; class Insecta; order Hymenoptera; family Halictidae; genus Dufourea; species Dufourea novaeangliae. The sequence goes on along the minus strand of NW_015374058.1, from coordinate 693,506 downwards.
CCAAAAAAAACCTTCTCCGATGCCGCTGTTCAGCAGAACTCCCCAGGCGAACCACACGGCGCTGGACAAGTTCAGGGCGTCCTCTTCGGTGCCGTCGGTGTTTGCTAGCTTGAACCTCCCGAAAGGCGAGAACCGGTCGAGGAGGTACAGAACTAGAGCCACCACGTGCACCGCCACCATCACCAGTATCCATAGCGTGTTGCTGAACGGTTGCAGGAACGACACCAGGGTCGACGATCTCGAGGGCTGTCGAGCAAGACGTTGTTCTGTTCAATCGATCCCTCACCGATTCAGATCAAACAGTTGTGTATATGTTATGGAGCAAGTGATTAATAGGTCATCTACAGGGTGTCTCAGTTAACTTGATCGCCTCGAATAATGACTTAACGGTACACTTTATAAAAATTTTGAGACGTAGAACTTAAATGACATCAAGGGGCGCATCTTATAAGGTACGTGCTTTTTTTGTGGGTGCATTATTATTCATTGTGGCCGAGCATTATGCATAATATCTGTGTTATTCACTTGGTCGATAACATATATACCGTGCCATCCAATTGCGTATACCTTCTTCTCGAGGATAGTGATACCCTGGTACTTGAACGGTTTGCTGAATTCGATGAACTCCGCCCGTTCGGGATTGATCGTTAAAGGGGCGACGATCATGTCCGCTCTTTCGTTGACCAGCTCGCCTATGAGTCCTGTCCACTCTTTCTTCCCTCCCACTGAAACATTGGTAAATGTATATCTCACTGCTTCGTTTACAGAATCGGATCAGCTATAAGGTTGTCTGGAAATTAATGCAGGTTTCATATTTGTATTATATTCAAGCCCTTTTGTTAAACAATAAAGAATTTGTAGTCGTAATTTTTACGATAGTTTAGTAATCTAGGGTTAATAAAGTTTGTTTCAAGCCGAAGTAGGCCGTCTTAACGACAAATATTGAAAAACTGCATTAATTTCGAGACAATCTAACATAATTCTCCCTAATATGGGAGAACCCACGAGGTGTTATCCCGAATTTTGTCGATCGGTTTTTTTTCGAACAAAATTCGAAAATGTAAAGAAATAGTGATTTATGTTTTAGATGCGATACCAAACGCGGAAGCAACCTTAAGGAATACTTTCGGAGATTGCCTCCACCTCTTCTCCACACCTACAAAGCAATTTAATAAAAAAAGAAACTCGTGATTCAGCTCTAAGGTAAAGGTTTCCCGTGCAAGAAGGATTCGCAACCTGAACTGTTTTTGATGACGTAACTGCCGAACTGTCCGTCGGGGGACAGGGCCAAGCTGTAAGTGAAGTTGATGGTCTTCGATAGCTCTTTCAACAGATCCATACAGTAGCCCTTGCAGCAGAACGATTTCGTGCCTGGAAACCGTTCGATTAATTGACAGAAGACCAAGAGGAATTAATTAACAGAACAAAATGTTAATTGATAGAACCAGAGAGGTTTGTACTAGTTTCGTAACTCACGTTCGTGCTCCGTGGCGTTGAAGTGGGGGCACAGAATCTCGTCCGGCAGACAGGATTCACTGTCTGCGATCTCGCGAACGTAGACGAACGGCTTCTCCTCGATGGTGAGCACTTTTAAGTGCGTCGGGATCATGAAACCCTCCGGTTTGGTACGCAGCCGACCGGGCCACGTTATGTTCGACTCGTTCACCCTCAGCTTCATCTTGGTACCGTTCTGCGAACGCAATCGCAAACAAGTCTGACGAGTGGATGATCGATTCTCAGTGATTAAACTTGCGAATTAGTAAATCGATGTACAGGGTGTAACAAAAATGTTGCAGGTCCTTGAAATGGGACACTGAGGCGAATTAGAACACGTTTTTCCTTAGCAAAAATGTTATCCGAGACTTTGTTAACGAGATATTAGTCGGGGGTGTTCGTTAATATTTCGTTAACAAAGCTTCGGATAACATTTTTGCTAAGGAGAAACGTGTTCCAAATCGCCCCACGAATGTCCCATTTCAGGGACCTGCAACATTTTCGTTAGACCTGGTATAAATTTTATAATATTTATTATTTTCCTCCTATGGGGGATGGGACGGAGTAAACCCTAATTTTTTCGCCCTACAGTAAGGAAAAAGGCCATCCTTTTTCCTCTAGTGTGGCAAGTGTCACCTGCTCTCCTGGCTACACCCATGGCCGATTTTGAAACGTTTGTTTTTTTCCATAGCAATTGTTCTGTTGTATTGAAAAGTTATGAAACATAGTTTTAACATTGTAGAACATGGAACAACCTCGTTTTTCGGTAACAATTTCAATGTCAACATATTCAGAAAAAAATCGTGAATTTTTTCGCTAAAAAATATTATAACTGCTTCAATTTTTATATATTTTCGATAATACGTAAAGTATAGAGATATAAAGCCTTAAACTTTTGCTGGGGTTATTTGGACCTTGAGTGACCACGGAGGGTTAATTAGTAGGTTACAGCATGTATTGAGTTACCGGTAGTAGTTTAGCATTAAGTACTATTCACAATCAGCGTAGCTATTGACCTACAAACCAGAGCGGAAATATTTCCGACGATTCGAGTCGGACAGTGGGTCCCGTAGGAAATCTTGTAAACTCGACCGAATGGTTCCTGAAGCTTACGGTCGGATAAAAGTATTGTCCCACGGAGACACGTTCGCCGTTCTCTTTGATGTTGATGATGTCGTATTCGGCGAAGATTCGGTCCCCGTTGTCGTCGAACGCCACCCTTCCGGTTTTACCGTCCGTCAGCACTTCCTTGCGGATGTATCTGAACGATCGATGGAAACGCTTTATATACCGTGACATCGTTCGAATTTCTATGTACATTCTACTTGGGGCTACCACTTGTAAGCATTAGGACATCTGGTCTGCAAGGAAAAGATATGTTTCGTAAAAATTATGCAGGGTGAGGTACCTAAAAGATACCACCTGAATATCTTGGCTGTTACTGGTAATAGAAAAAAATGTGTCAGAAACTTGCATGGTTTCGAGGAGCACATTTAATGATGTTTTGCAACATTTACTGCATATTCGATAAGTGTCCTAATACTTTTGTACGGGACTGTATACACATGGTGGACATGAAACGTACTGGAATAACCGTTTCCCGGTTTCCCAAATCGATCCGGATCCACCGCAGTCCTTCGGCGCTTCGGTGATCTCTTCCGAGGCGTTCATCGCTCTCAGAGCGAACAACAGGACCACCCTGAAACATAAATCTCACTGTATCGGGGATACCAACCGGGCCGATATCGCGGAATATTTGCTAATCGTCCGCCATTTTGCCGGAACTCCTCCAGACCGGAGACAAGTATGTGGATTCAGTACTTCTTGGATCACTTACGTAAAAACTTTGGTAACACGGAAAGTTTGGATTTTTTTTTTGAAATTGAGAAAACAAAATTTGCTTTTTGCCACATTTTGATTGTTCAGGGTGAAAATACCACCCCGTTAAACGGTTAACCCTGATCCGCCCCTAACGTAGATAGCACATGACGCCTTGAAGACGCCCATTTTAGGCCCTGAGGCGCCTTTAAGCCGTCATTAAACCGCCTGTGTGCTATCTGGAACTGTACCTTGGGTTTTTTTGTAAAAAGACAACAGATCTACGAAAAGAAGGCCACAAATTAATGTGTACACCTAATACCTATACATGACAGAATAACATTATTTCGTAGGAGAAAAATGTGTCAAATTGATACAAGGGACGGAGGAGGGTTAATCGGTGTTTTCCTATTTTTCACTGGACAATCTTAAGAATACTGATTCTGTTCTTTCGGTGTTCGGTCTGAAGGAGTTTATAGCCTGAACGGGTCACGCAACGTTACTCCGAACACACACAACATATATGTATATTATATCCTAGATGTATATATATAAATATAAAATACAGCGTTACGGTGAACAACACGGAATGTCCACTCGGAGAGATTTGGAAGGTGTACTAGGAGGGTATGTAGATGTGATTCCGGTGATCTGAAATCAGTTGTACGTTGCAGTGAAAACATAGGTGTGTGCCCCTACGTAACGCATGCGGCATCTACAACATCAGAGAAAGTCAAATACGCGAGAGAGAGATTGCAAGGAAGTGAGACCAAAAGTAATCAGTCCAGACGGCGAATATTGTTCGTTCGTGCAGCAATCATAAAGCGATCGAATTATTTTTCATGAAAAGGTAAAGACGCAAAGATTCAAACCAGTCCCCCTTTAACAATACTTTCAGCAAAAATTCCTAAACTACTTGTATTCTTCCTAATTCAATGAACCCTTTAAACATGAAGCATGTTTTTCGTCCTTTCTGGTTCTGGGTACCGTGAAACGGGGGGTTTTTACAAATATCTGCGATCTACTTGTTACAATTTGCATATCCAGGCCAGATCGTGGATTTTATACGTTTATGCTGGAACGAAACGCGATAAGAATAGCAAGCACGAAAGCACTATGAACGTCCGCGATCTGGACGTGCACTTATAGGATAGGAGCATAGAGAAACAATCGAACGGATCGTAAGTCTTCTCATGCGTACAGTGCCGTTCGTAAGTATTAGGACACCTCGCCTGTACGGCTATTTTCCCTACACAATATTTATTCCAGTCCTTCGGCAATCTTGTAATGCCTTATTTCGTCTACTCCATATACGATAGGCGTCCTCATATTTATGAACGGTAGTGTATGTGTAGAAGTGGTCTCCATGGTTTTCCATGGCGAAACGGGGGGAGGGGATGGCAACATTATCTAAACACGAGAAGCTACACAGTCAATGGCCACTGATCAGAAAGGGGACTGACAGGCTGTCCTCGATGTGTGCCTTCTCTTTCTCTGCGTTAATTAATTTCAAGCCGAGAAGACCTTCCGGTGCGTTCGTCGCGTCTAAGGCTTGCTCCGTCACGATCCATACGTATCCGGCGCCGGTCATGTTCAGGGCGGCGGCGTCTTGGAAGATCACGCTCGCGTCGGTTTTCCTGTTTTAGTCCGGCGTGCAACAAGAGGGAACAAATCGCGTGTTAAAACGGTATTCGATCACAGCAGAATTTATATATAGTACATGTACGGGGTGGTCCAATAAGAAAGAATACGACGAAATTTTAATACTGCCTGAATAACGTTTAGTTCACGGGAATAAATGGAACGGTTGCTTCGTTCATGTAAACGGAATTTCATTGTCATGGACGTAGCCAGATTATCAGTCCGGGGGGGGATATTACACATCGACTGACACAGTGAAAAAGGTTGTACGTAGCCAGACACACTTCATTTTGTTTTTAAAGTCATAAATCGTTGAAAATGTATGCGTTTCAAATTATACTGCAATATTAAATATTATGCAAAAATTTTGTAACTCTGGCAAGGGAGGGGGGGGGGTCAAGATCCAATTTTTTTCTTGTAACCCCCTGGTAAACCCCCTGGCTACGCCCACGTCCATTGTATACGGGACGAGGACACGCTAGATCGGGCGCACAAGAGTATACACTTACGAAGCGTATAGTAGACAGACTCTGGCCTGCGCGTCCTTCATGTCCATCAGCTGTTGCGTGAAGCTCACCAGGCCCGGTTCGAACTCGATGATCGACTCCACCTGTTTAGAACAATCCCCGGTACTTGGAGTAACTGATGAATTCACTACCGTATATCTTCTTTTTTTTTTTCGTTTCTATAAACCCACCTGGACCTTAATTTCTACGTCATCCTCCAAATTCTGCGAGGTGGTCTGGAATCTGCCGAGCAGAGCACGGCCATCGGTATCGGAGCTGTGTATGAAGATCACCTTCATGTAGTTGAAGTGTTTCAACAGCTCCACCCAGACGTCCGCCTGGTGCGAGTACGGCGGCACCGTTCGCAGAAAGGAGACATGGATATTCTGTGAAAAAAAAAAAAAAACGAAAAAAAAAATACCGTATCAGTTGAACACTCGGTCGTTCCGAGTACATAATCGTCCATAAACGGACGATAGATCTTTAACGCGGATTGCATAATAATACCGATAATGCGATACTGACGTAACGGTGGTATCACTCGGGAATCTTGTTTGCGCAGAATTGTCAGGCTTAGCGAGCGTCACAATGAGTAATTCATCATTTTTCATCATACTCTGGTCTGCTCGACGAGCTTAAGTCGAAAAAATATCGCCGTTTCTTTCGCTCACTTTGTCCGAGAACGCGGAGTCCCTCGACGATATACCGATGACAGGTATATGGTAAAATCCGCAGGTGTAAGAAACAGCTGCCGGCGACAGGTCCCCCGTAAGAGGATGCGAGACCACCACAGCATACACTTGTTCCGCGATTAGGAACTTGCAGACGTTCAGCGCCGTTTTAATCGGATTCGGGTCCATCTCGATCACGGTGTGCTTGTAGGTCACTCCCTTCCCGACGTACTTCGAGTCGAAGTTCAGGTGCTGGAATCACCAATACAATAGTGCCAACCGCTCAGCTGATTAGAGTTCGTAAAGTTGAAAAACTTAATACATAATACTAATTTTCGTGATACACGTGACATAAACAGAAAAATATGTACAAGGGTGAGTCAATAAGAAGTACTATCTAAAATAACCCGTTACCTATTGATTGTATCAGAAAACGTTTCAATGAATTATGTATCACTTTAAGTGACTTCTTATTTTTCTTCTGAAAGAAATCTTATTTTTTTTGTTAGATATTAAGGTCACCTTGATATCTAAAAAAAAATACGATATAAAAAAATCAAATTGTATCCATCCCATGCGTTCCTTAAAACGCAATATAGTTCATTAAAACGCCTTTTGTACAACTAATAGACAAGAGTTATTTTAGATAGTATTTCTTAGTGACTCACCCTGTATAATTATAGGAAGTGCTATCCTTTTGTCGCGAAATTCGAACTCGAGGCTCCACTCTCGATCGTAAAACGTTTTTGTCTCGATCGTGGATCAAAGAAATTGGACCTTGGTGTTAAAGGGCATTTAATTAAAAAACAACGAAAAAAATGGGGCGAACGTATTCGAGAATCGAGTGTTCCACAAGAGGCTCCGTATTTCAATGGACCCCGTTTTTGCGAAGGGGGTACGTTCAACGGGCGCGTGTTACTTACGTCGATTGTTTCCCTGAAATATGTTTTGCTCTCCTCATTCGACAATACGCCGCCGATCTTGAATAAGGTGGGATTGTTCGCCTGGCGTACCGCGAGTCCATTGTAGATCACGTCGTTCAGAACGATCAGCAGGACGAGCAATAACGCTACTTCGTGTTTCGCCATTCCAGGACCTCGATCTACGAACGGAGAAAACAAGTTGAGTTCGTCGAACAGCAAACGAAATGAAAATTGAATATACGATAGTTAGGCTAGATGTCCTGAATCCTTGCACCTTAAGATCGTAGCGTAACTTCATTAATCGCTTTACATGTTGTTTAACCTAAAGTCGTCTCAATTTGGAACATAATATTATTTAACATTTCTTTCATGAAAAAAAAATTAGTTTTATACGTTAAATTGTTAAATACGAAGAATTAGTAAGATAATTAATTAAAATCTACAAGCAATCCCAGTATCCGTATAATTGTCGCCTCAAAAATTAAAGTAATTCTTATATGCTTTTAACAATTGACGGACTTAGTGGAAGAGAACAAAAAATTGACACAATTACTTTTAGGGAAAATGAGGTTACAGCTTATTGACGATGCAAAAAAACTAAAAACCAGAAACAAGAAAAATTGCAATTTATCAGACATTTCAATACAACCGTGTTTCGAACAATCCTACACGTTATTAAAATCCATAAATTCGTAATCCAGATTACGAATAACAAACGCAACACAAGGACAGAAAAGGTCACAACTTTCTCTTCGATTCCCCGTCCGTAATCTATCCATCGATCGTTACGTTAACCCTTTAACGCCCAGCCCCTTAAATCATTATTTAAAAATTATAAGACTGATATATGTATATATAATATATATGTTGTATCTTGTTACTTCGAAGTCGAAGTATATCGGCATTAAATCGACCTATTTTTTGTAATTTCTTTTTTCTCTTTTTTTGGTGGGAATCTATGCTCCAATTTCTCAGCTGAAAACGCGAAGATCTACTTCACATCAGTGAAACTATGAATCCTTAATGACAAAAGTTAGATATCAATTGTGCACTTATAAAATCAGTGTTGAACCGGTGCAACACTAGGAGTTAAAAGGTTACAGAACAAAATGGTTCGAAACGTACCGACAAGGAGGGACCCAGCCGCAGATCCGTTGTTTTTTTTTCTCACGGGATTATTCTCGCGAACACGGCGATCGGACTCATTTGGGAAAACTGGTACACGCCCCTTTCGTCGGGTTTTCCCTGGCCGAACGGACCGAGCGGTCCAGCGTCGACGGTGAGCGCGAAGGTGGATCTGAGGACGGAAACTCGCGGAGAATTCATTGATCCGTTCGGATGCTGCGCACAGTCGCGTGTGCCCCCCGTCCCCCTACTATCGTGATTTTCGGCTCTGCATTTTCCACTTTTCCGACCAGGATCCATTATACATAAATCGTTTTTTTTTGTCCAAGATTCGCCCGTTCATTCGTCCTCCATCCGAACGATCGATAGCTAGCGATCAGACAGAGAGTCGGAGCATCCATCTCGGTCCGCTCGATCATTCTCGGGAGGGAGGATAGGGGCGATTATGTAACAAATATTAACCATTCCACAGTGTGGTATTTTCCCAATTCATCTAAATTTAACTAAAGAAAAAGTTTATGTACAAGGTGAATTAATAAGAATCACTATCTAAAATAACTCGTTACCTATTGGTTGTATCAGAAAATGTTTTTATGATATGTAGCATTTTAAGGGATATATCAGATGAATAGAATTTGATTTAAAAAATTTTTTTTAGATATCTAGGTGATCTTAAATTTTTTAAGGACAATCCGTCTTTTTCTTAATACCACGTCATCGATGAAAAGACGAATTCAGCGACCTATAGCATAATGGTATTAAAGAGAAGATGCATTGACCTTGAAAAAGTTGAAGGTCACCTTGACATTTAAAAAAAGAGTAAAATATATAAAAGTCAAATTACATCCACCCGATGTGTCCCTTAAACTACTACATATCTGATTAAAACGTTTTCTTATACAGCCAATAGGTAACGAGTTATTTTACAGAGGTAGTAGTTCTTATTGACTTACCCTTGTACATATTTTTCTGTTTATGTCGCGTGTATCATGAAAATTAGTATTTAATAGGCTTATTAATCTTCATGACATATTAAGTTCTTGAACATTAACCTTTCTTAACGAGTGAACCCGTCATTTATTAAAGGTCAAAAATTGACTACGTCGGTAAAAAAATGTCTAAACTCGTTTCGACACGATATCTTTAAATACTGTTTAACAATGAAATTCGTTACTATAAGTGCCTAGTACATTGAAAATATCAGATTGACCGATATATTCCATGTGTTACGATCATAACTAGACTTCGGATTTTCTGCATTTATAGCCTATAGGGGTTTGTAAACTACAATGAAGGACAAAACTTTCATCAGATCCAATAAGTATTTTGGTGTATTCGGAACCGAATATGATACTTGAGAAAAGAAAGAAATTCCTACATTTGCTCTGCTCTGTATGAATTGCTTTAGAAAATATCATTTTGCATAAAAATCCGCAGTCTAATCATAACTACGACTTAACCTATCATTTCTTAAGACACTGTAATGTCTCCGCATACGGTTGTCGTCGACGATCAAGGAAGGACCACCAAAGAGGACGGGGTTACACGCGATCCACCCACGCGCCACCCCACGACTGGAAAGCCCAGTTCGTTGTTGGAAGTGGGTCGGCCTCGACAGGACAACAAACCGACACACAACCTGACGTCCTCCTCCGTCATCGTGTCGTCTGGGTGGCCACGTGGTGGTCCGATGATCACCGCGAGATGCCAGTGCATCGTCGACAACGGAATGGAAATATCGATCCCGTAAGTTTCCGCACGGTGGCGACCTCCCTCCCTGACGTGATCTGCCTGCGTGCGCATCCCCGTCGTCTCGGGTTATTTACCAAGCGCCCCGCGTACCGAGTCGGGAGAATCCTGGTGAACGTGTGAACGGGCGAGGAGAAAAGGAGCCGCGTTTTTTTTGTGGTTCAGGACAGCCTGGGGACAGAACGGGAACCGTGAACGCGGGGGGTGGCAAGTCCGATCGGAAGTTCCATCGGCATTCAAGTGGAAGACACGCGTCCCGAAGGTGGGCCAGACCTAGACCAACGGGCTAACCCGTAGCACCTGGACACTTCAGGGCAGAAAGTGCATCGAGAGGACCGACTAGAAAAAAGAAAAAAACTCCAGCGTATCCGTTCAGAGGTGTCATCGTGTGTCAAGCAAGTACAACGCCGTCGGGGGCAACGTCAGGGACAACGGGAAATACGACAGTAGACCGTAGCAAAGAGACACGAGAAACAGTCCCGGGTGACTACACGAAAGAGACGAGGCCCAAATCAAACGTAACTCCAATGTATTACGGTCCCCCACGCGCGAACGGAGCCGCTGAAATATGTCGTTACCACGAGAATGGAGCATCCATCAGGACACGGCCGATCCCGGCGAGTCTGTCGTCGTCTGCGCGACAGCGTCGCAGGAGATGGTCGTCGGCGGCGGCGGTACAGTTATCGACGAGAATATGAATCAGAATCAGCTGGGCTCGTTGCTGTCCATCCATTCGGCGCCTGTTTTCGATCTGAGCAACGGCGCGCCGTCACCGAAGAGGCCGGCCTCGTTGGCGGTGCAGACGACCGCGACCTCGACGCCGATCGTGCCGCCCCATCTGCAGAGCCCAGAGACCATCGAGGACGAGGACAACGAGAATCTGTTGACGATATCGAGCCTGACCGCCCGTCCGTTGATCGCGAAATCACGGGAGTTACGGTCGACCAGATGTACAACGGCCAAGAAGAAACGACGCGGATGCGAGCCGAGAAAACCGCTAAACGTCACCTGCATGCCGTTGGACGGCGGTTACGGATGGGTGATCGTGTTCGGGGCGTTCTTTGTGCAGTTCTGGGTAGCCGGCCTGGTCAAATCGTACGGCGTGCTCTACGTCGAGGTCATGGAGACGTTCAAGGACTCGTCGGCCTCTGTCGCTTCCTGGATACCGGCTATATTGTCTTGCCTTTGCCTGGCACTCGGTGAGCAACGGGGATCACAACGTCTCTTTACTTTACCGATCGATTCCACGGGAGGGGGTGGGGCGACGGAGGGAAGTGATGTGAAGTTCTCTGAAGGGGGGAGGAGGGAAACTCGCGAGAATAACGGGAAGTTTCGTGAGGGGGCTGGTGGGAAGTGTTTTGATGGACGCCAAAACACCGTTCGTTGTACCGCGACCCACATGTGGGTCATGGTTTATTTTTATTTTAGTTATCATACGGGTATAAACCCAGTATGCATAGGAGTTAAATAAAAATCCAAATGGAAACAGTTACTGCAACGTAGTGTATAGTAGGGAATTAATCATAGGAGAGAATGTTTAATTAAACAGTTCTTAGTGCCCTATGTAAGGATTTCTTGAAGTAATCAATAGAATCATTGAAAAATCGATCTTATTAGGCAGACCAAGTATCCACACATATTTATGAGTGGTAATAATTCTTTCACGTGTGGATTATGTGGACATTTGGTCTGCACAATGAAAATGTAATGTTTTGTGAAAATTACACAGGGTGGTACCAAAAAAAAGGGTTCCTAACTCTGGGGTAGATAGTACTCGTCGAACGATGAAACGAAGTCAGAATGAACATGGGTCGCAAAATTAATATTCCCGAAGTTATAAACAATTTTTTGCGTCTGTTAAAACTAGGAACTTTCTTCGGGAGCTATCGTACGGTATAGAGACAATGAAGAAACTTGTAAGAATACTAATAAAAATTGTCGAAAACGTTCGGTAAACCAGAAAAAGATGAAATTATATATGGTAATCTATTGTTTCCATATGGTGCGATAGTTCCCGTGGCGATAAACTCAATAGCTTTGACCGAAATAAAAAATTATTTATTAAAATCTGAAAATAGTAATATATATTTATTAGGACTTTTTTCCTCATTTGACAAATACCACCTATCTACCTTAGAAGTTAGAACCCTTTTTTGTATCACTCTGTATATTTTAGGCTACATTTGTAGTACTTCATAATAGCATACGCCTTGTCCATCGAGCTTCAATATCCCCTGAACAATATTTATTTCAGACTTTCAGCAATTTCGTGATTGTCTGATAATATATTTACTGCATATTCGATAAGTGTCCTCATACTGTAGAGTGGATCGAGTAGGGGCTAAGTGCTGTATACATGTTACGATTGATTTGAACAAGTTTTTAGGTAGGACACAGGAATCATTATTGCTGTAGTATTCATTACTAGGTGGGAGAGGAAACGTGTATGTAACTGTATACAGGGTGGACCCAAACGTGATCAGCTTAGATTATATACTGCTAACTGTTCAATCAAACATTTTTTAGTTAGTATAACTAATTGAATTGTTTGCCAACCGTTTTCTCTCCAGAGTTTTCAAAATCAAATTCCGTTTTTTTATAGACATACCTATAATTTGTTTACACCCATCTTTTAGCGGATACTGAGACAAATTCGACAAACATCATAACAAATCACTTTTTCTTCTTCTAAACCAAAGAAACATTAAGAAAGTATCGTTTACATTAATTAAAACTATTTTTAAAATGGTGTCAAGCATGCAAAAAAATGTTCGATCGAACATTTAACAGCCGCATAATCTAACCCTGATAACCAGTTCTGTACAAGTTTCGAGCAAATTGCCAGCAATAAATGAGGAAAGTTGTCTAAAAAACCATAGCCATCTGTTTTCGCATTTGACTCGGGTGTTTGCAGGCAACGCCAGGTGACAAAATGGTAAAGCAAATTGACTGAAAGTCTTGCAGCATGACCTATGTCAAATTGAGGGCACAACCGGAATAAGGTTTGCGCAAGCCAATTTGCTGCATATATTGCTGCCAATATGCGCGCAAGTTGTTTATAGCGAATCTTGCATCAAACTTGTAGCCATAACTTGATAACAGGCATTGGACAAAATTTGGCTTTGCAGGTTTGGCTGACTGGGTGGGTAAGCTGATCACGTCCACCCTGTATAGGATATATGGATACGGTTTGTTTTCTTGCCAACAGACTGAATCTCCCCGTTTTTGTTCGATATTGCAGCTCCTGTGACGAGCATGCTCTGCCAGAAATACAGCTGTCGGGCGGTGGTCTTCGTCGGGGGATTATTCTGCGCACTTGGACTGACCACAAGCTACTTTGCCACGAGCTTGATACACCTATTTTTTACTTTTGGAATTTTAACAGGTTCGTCCGAAACCCAGATAACACACAGACTGTTTAATGACGGGTTAAAGACGCGTAAGACCTAAAATAGCCGTAAAATGGGCGTCTTGAAGGCGTCATGTGCTATATGGGCATGGCCGTTAAATATTTATAGACATGTTACAGTGTGTCTACGTGACGGATTTGTACCCTGTGCATCAGAGTTGGGCAGAATTTCGTTCGAATAATATATAGTGAAATGCAGCACCATCTAAGAACGTCTTGACCTTTAAACGGTCAATGAGATTAAGTAACAGTTTGTCACGTGTCTGCTCGTTCAAGAAGAAGTATCATTCTATTATAAAAATTGGAATTGCCACGTTTAATCAATAAAAAAAAATGGCCAAGTAATTTTTTTTTATCTTTCTTTCGTTATTCGAAACTTTTTATCTAGATAATGAGTTTGCCCATCTCTGCATGTTCTTCGAGGGTAATAGGAATACCCTATTAGACAATACATGGGCTCGTGATTCATGGTTATAGAGTTTACTAGAATTTTCCTCTCGGTTAACCCCGAGCCTGTACGTTTCGTAACAACTCTCGTCGATTTATCCTGTACATACACGTAGTCTCATAGATTATATGCACTTTCGACCAGGCGCATTACGTAACCGAAACGGGTTGCACATTATTCGACACACATGATCGAACGTGACATTCTAGGTAATTAATTGTTTAAAATGCTTACGGCATTTACACACCTTTACAATAATTTACTATTTCTGCGTGGCATCGGTTTTCCCTAAATTTATTAAAATGTGATACAGCTTGTACCATATATACCTCTAAAAATCATTGGAATGACGAAAAAGCCATTGTCGTGTTTCGGATAGCATTATTTAGAACGGTGATCAATACCGTTGATCCAAGGTGTTTTGCAAAACATCCAATTATCGTGCTGTCCGATTTAAAAAAAAAAAAGAACAAAAAAAACTGTGACCTATCCGCAACGAATACAGTGACTGTATACACGAAGGTTTACACAGTAGTTTCATCGCGTTAATACTAATCTGAATAATCAATATCAATTCTCGATCGGGTTGTCGTGCAGAGAATAATCACGGAAGACTATACGACAGACTACAATATCGTTTCAAGTGATTCATAGTAGCATCGAATACTTCCTAAACTGAACGTGGAATACAGTAAATCCTCGATGAACGTTCGAAGGCTCCTCGGCACTGAACATTACGTATTTCATAAATACTGCTGAAACAGATATCGTCGGCTTCAGAATGCCAATCACTGTGCTAAACCTCGTTAAAAAATTAACGTCACACCTGGGGACCTCTCCATGTCAGTGCCGAGGAACCTTCGAACACTCATCGAGGATTTACTGTAGACATTACCTCTCCCCTCCCCTTACACAATCATTCTATTCTGATATTTTTCGAGTTCAGGTATCGGTGGCGGTCTGTCGACAACGCCAGGCATCATCCTCGTCTCCCAATACTTCGACAAGCACCGCGCCCTGGCGAACGGTATCTGCGTATCTGGTACAGCGGCTGGCAGCTTCGTTTTTCCCCTTCTGATCGAGGTGCTAGTCGAGAGTTTCGGTTTTCACGGTACGATCCTCCTATTGGGCGGTTGTATGCTCCACGTATGTGTCAGCGCGACCCTCTACCGTCCCCTGGAGAACAATTACGCCCCCGTGGGCCAGGAACTCGCGGCGACAGCCGAAAGGATGGTGGTCGCCACCGCGAAAGAGCTGGAGGCTGCGAAACAGCAGAAGCTCGATCTGTTGTTCGCGAACGACACGACCACCAAGCACAATCTGCTGAACGAGCTGTTCCACCAAAATGGCGTGGCCGCGGTGGCGGTCGAGCTAACAGACAGCGAGGAGGAGAAAGATGTGATGGGCGAGGGTCTTCGGATGAAACCGATCTCGAAGATACGAAGCTCCAGTATATTGCACAGCGTCGAGGATCTGTCGACCGATTCGACGTGCGTGTACAAAGCTCGATCGTCGCTTAGATCCCTGAAATCCACCTCGATCGCCGCGGTGTGCACCCCAGCGCCGCAGATCGACACCCAGATCAAGGATGAACCGAAGACCATTATGCAGAGGATAATGCAGTATATCGATTTGTCCCTGTTGAAGAATCCTCAGTTCATCATGATGTGCATCTCCGTCAGCCTGATGTCCACCGGTAGCCCGTACATGCTTTATTATCTGCCTGCGTACGTACACGCGGCCGGCTACACGAAATCGGAGGCGGGTTATCTGGTCGCGATATCCGCGGCGTTGGACCTCTGCGGCCGACTGGGGCTCGGATGGCTCTCGGATCTGCAGCTATTCGATCGTCGGAAAGGGTACATCGGAAGGTACTTAACCACTTTAACACGCTCGGTGGGAACTGTAGTTCCCAACATGGGCGAAACTCGGTGACCGTTTGGGAACTATAGTTCCCAAGCCCTTTCAATCCAATACCCGCTTTTGGGTCATTGTGGAAGGTACTTGTACGTCTTCTATAGCAACGGGTGAATTTGTCTACATCGGTGACATCTAAAGGAAGCTAGTGATATTTGTTTCAACCGCATATGACCATTAAGTTATGAAATATTACATGTTTAGTACCGTGGAGCCTTCGAATACTCATCCATGATTTATTATATATTTATATTCTTCTTGTTGCTGTTCAACAGCATCGTGGGTGCCGGTGTAGCTGTGTTGGCGATCCCAATGGCCCATTCTTTCTATGTACTGGCGTGCTCCGTCGGGATGTACGGACTTTGCCTGGGTTGTTGGTTTCTCTTAGTTCCCGTCCTTCTTGCAGACCAATACGGAACCGACAAAATCTCCTCCACCTACGGTCTCGTCAGGATGTTCCAAAGTGTCGGGGCTATTTCTATTCCGCCTTTAACAGGTAATTTAGCAAATAAAATCTTTAAATGGAATGTTAAGATGCTTCGAAGAGATTAACGTTGCAATCGTTCAGTTCGAAGGTGCTCGATTTCTGCACGGTAGTCAGCCGAGGTATCCGTTTGAGTGTCTGTACGCGGAGAATAATATCACTGTTGTTATGTATCTGTAACAAACTAATTCCAGGTTACCTGCGCGATGTAACTGGAAGTTACACCGTATGTTTTCTCTGCATGGGAACGTGCATGGTGATGGGAGGTGTACCTATGCTCCTGGTTTTTAACGAAGTATCGAAATCATCGAAGATGACCGTTAATGCCGAGAACGGTAATACGCAAGGAGAGACGACTGTGAAAGAATAAAGATATTTTGCAAAATGTGATTAAAACTAACGAAAAACAAAAAAAAAAACAAACGAAAAAAAAACCGAACGAATGTGTAATAGAGAACTAATAAAAAAAACTCGCAACATTTGTCGCTACAATTAATCCACTATGATATATTGCTTGGTTCAGTTATATGCGTACGAAAGAAAACAAAAAAGATTTATGATAAATACCTCGTTCGCGACAGGTAAGGGTGATTTTCATTAAGTTTTTTTTATAAATGCACGCCTTCTAGTTTTTATTAGTAAACGAACCTTCCTCATTTACAATTGTTCTTAAGTAAAAATTACTTGACCATAGAACAAAAATCTTGTACACCATATTTACATGTTACATTATAATTATTTGTAGAAAACGAAGAATTGCGGCAGGTTCTGCGATGAAAGAAACAATCTTAGTAGGAAATACATATTTTTCATACAAAAACAGATGTAATTTAAACACAGTGATCTTTAATAAAAGTTATATTCTTTTCACTTATATTGTCTCGTCTCTTTCAATACTTGGAAGATGAATTAATATATAAAACGTATGTTCAAAATATCTAACAAAGTTCTGTCTTACCAAAAACTAAAGTAAAAAGAATTTATCACAACGTATATACGTATAATTTTTTACAATTAAGAACAGTCTATCACGTTTATTATTTTACCTATGAAAAAAATTATATGTAATTTGCATAAATTGATACTACTAATCTATGCACAAAATTATCTAATACTATTTTAATGCTTTGCAATGCAATTTATAGACTGTATTGTAAAACACATTTCAATACCTGTATAAAATGATTACATCAGAGTCTACTGGTAACAGATGCTAGTGAATCTGATGATAAGGGACACATTGATAAGTAAAAAAGAATCATGTTGGCTTCCAAGCTACCACTCTCATCTTGTTATTCAATTCTTGCAATATCAAAGAACATGTGAGTTGTTTCTCTGGTGACAAACCATTGATTCCTTCCATTTCATCATCGTCATCTCCTAATCCATTACTACTTCCATTTTTTCCTTTACCTTTTCCTTTTCGTTTCTTCTTCTTATTTAATTGTCGACAGTCAATGTCACTAGCTGCATCTGTTGCTTTCCTTATCTGAAGCAAAGATAGTTTTCTCATAAATTTTAACTAGTTCCATGTATACTTACAAATCATATGATACAATGGCTCACTTTAGCACTCTTCTTTGATTGTTTGTCATATTCTAAAGCATCGTAATAATTTGGCTTCTCTCTTTTGATTCGATTAGTTCGTCTTGTTTTCATTACTCCGCTATCAGGACTAGGAGGACTCTTAATAGAATTGCGTCTTGCATTAAAAAATGAATGACCGCATGGACATGCTTTGCAGGCAACGGGTACCTTCGTAAATAAATTAAAAAATTAATATACAGCAAGTATTTTAAGGTATTCACAACTATCGCATAAAAATAAAATTGATTACTTATTGTAAGTAGCCTAAAAAGTGTATTAAAATGGAAACATCATATTTTCATTTTACAAAATGGATTCCTACATTTATTAAATAATTTAATACCATAAAAAAATATCACATTACGTTTCTTTATGTTTACAATACAATTTGTATAAATTCAACATAATTATAATAAAATTGCAAAATACTGAGATTTGATTACTGTATATGTACGAATAAACCAAAAGTTTACCTGCTGTTCACATTTGGGGCAGCCTTTACTGATCGTTTTAGTCTTTGCCATATTACAAAAAAATATTTAATAAAGGTACAGTTATTTACAATTAAAAAATACGACTAGGAAACTATATCGTTAAACCATATCACAAAATAATGACATCACAGCACGAAAATAACTTTTGTATCGGTGAAAATGCATTTTAAGAGTCCTTCACTGTAACGTTAAATACGTTTTGCTTCCCTTAGCATCACGCTAATAGGTAATGACAGTCGTAATGAACAAAAAGAAGCACAATAGAAAATAATTCGTACTGCAATTGACAGATGGCGGTGAAAGGCAATTAGAAGAATGGACCAATCACGGAACTTTAGTTGTTTCTCTCGCGTGAGGTGTTTTCATTTACTTCCACTCCAGTCACTCCAGTTTTTGAAGTACCTGATAACGGTTAATTAGTGTATTTTCTTATCTCAATAATATGATAATAATTAATTATTTGAGTATTGACAGAATCAAAATGATTTTTAATACTTTAACTTCATCTTAATCATACCACATTTGATATTTATTATTATCAAGTATATTTTTTATGTACACTTATTTCTTTAGTTTATAAGAAATTGTATCATTATATGTTGTTCTTAAGATGTATGTCATTGTCCTTCAGACACTTCTTTAATCTTTTACGTTGTAATGTAATCTAAAATTTTGTTACAACAAGACTTATTATTAGATTAAGATTTGTTGATAGTGCTGTCTCTGAGGTGTGCCTTGCTCTCCAAAGTTTTTTTTGCAGGCCAAAGTTCTTTTAGTCCCTTTTCATTATTTCTACTATGTTAATTTAAACATGAAATTATTAAAAGTAACATTACTCGTTTTACTTGTATGACAATCATTCGTGTTAATCTCTTCCGCGACGTTACAAGTATTTTTCATGATAAGTACTGAGTCCCCTCTCTAAAAAATAACCTGTCATCTTTGGAATCTCCACTTCACAAACAAATAAGCTGTAGAAACATCCTGTTGCTCTATAATCTATAAGTATAATTTAAGTGTTTATAGTTACGTTAATTCATGCAAATCAATTTATTTATATCAATTTTGTCATGATCGAGCTGAAAATTTCTTTTCCGTACAGATTTCACCCATATCAGTTTGCAACACTGATCCAGTTCATGAGTATCCTCCCCGTCAGTATTCAACGTTATTCGAAGATTCTTTTTCAGCCGGCGTTTGTGTGCATTCGAATCCAGGCCAGTAAGTAGAAATAATTACGTTTTCCCTGTGGAAAACTTTCGATCTGATAACCCATCGTGATTTCTTTGAATTCGAACGCTTCGTCAAAATCTGTACAACTATTTATTCGCCATTTTTAAGAACCACTCGAGATCATTCGAATCCCCAACCGACTGTTTACAAAGATGACGATGTCTCCTCGGCTTCCTTGCCCGATACACGCTTTCTTTATCGGAACCGTATTATTCAGCCGATGTATCAAAGTGTAATCGGATTCACAGCGAACCTCTTTCGAGCCGTGACACCAATATTACCATCTACAGAGTTATCGGATACGCTGCCTACTCGCCACTATCAGATGCGTATATACTTCATTATGTCCTTATCACATCTTCAGCATTCTGATAGCCTTACCACGGTTTCTTTGATTTCTTCGTCATTGATGGTCGAACCACCGCACATCTGTCTTCTCATTCCTTACCTCTTTTTCTAGTATTATATATACAGGGTGTCCCGTAATTGGTGATTCATTCGGAACAATCATGCTACCTCGGAAAAAAAAGTAAGAAGTGTATAAGAACATTTGTCGATGTAAGGCTTCGTTTCTAGGTAAATCAGTCTTGAAAATTAATCCTGTTTATTTGAATACATTTGGCATAAATATTTGCTTATTACTGATCTTTTTTTTTTATCGTAATAAGCATAATTATAGTCATTGTCTGTGATACGAGATTATTCGTTTTATCAAATAATTCGGTATAAATTAAACCTCGACAAATCATGCTCAATGTATCCCTCTACAAACGGAAATAGTAATTAACATTATTCCAATCGCATATGAAAACGTTTGCGTTGTCGAATTTCCAAATTCGATTTACTTCAAACCGAAGTAAATCAAGAAAACATTGAAACTTATTTTTTTCCATGTACAGTCATCCTCACTTATGGTTGTAGGTACCACTAGTTATGGACTTAGGACACCGTCTATGTCTCGTTCTACCTTGTACACAATTCTTTTTCAGTTTTCTCGTTTTGTGCGTATATATCGCTTTTACATTCATCGTGTCAATATCAGGAGCCATTTGAATATTTTGAATGCTATTCCCAATTCCTTCGTTAAATTTCTCGTCTAAAACTGTACGTCCCGTCGCGTTACTGTCGACAATAATCGTCTTTGGCTTTTCATTAACGTTTTTATTTAACGCATCGTTTGGCTGCTTAACCGTCGTCGAATGTAACACTTGCTCAGGGTCAGTCTTAGATACGAATATTTTGTTTTCTGTACACGTGCCACAGTGGTTCGTAGAATCAACGTGGTTACGCCGTTGTTTCTGCGTCATAGTGCATTTTGATATACGCCTGCGTTCCCGAGGCCCTATATTTTGATCTTGCTGCCTTCTGCTAGATCTTCCACGGTTGCTGACATTTTCGTTTCGATCAATCGGAGCGGGAGATGTGATTTTCAGATAAGGACAGTCGCAGCGGCAGCATATCAGGTTTAAGTCCATCTTATTGGTCGCGTTTCTTGTTTCGACGCGTTTAGGACTTCTCAAGGCTTCGAGCTGACACTTCGTTTTTCGAAGACAATAACAGAGCTTGAGTTTCGCCCGTTTGTACATATCTTCACGCTTGACGATTTTATGCCTGTTGAAGATACCTTTCCTATTTGGTACATGACCGTCCACGGCAGAAACATCCTGTCTTCGGAAACCCTCTCCGCGATAAATGTTCTCGCAATCTTTACAAAGTACACGCTGGGATACATTCGACTGGTTAAGTAGATCTATGTGATTGGACAAACACAGAATATTTGGACCAACATAATCCTGTAGCATGCAACCATAATAGACAATGTTAGGGACCGTTTGAGTTTCAACTGATTGTACGATCCCCTTTGTTGTTTCTAGCGAATCCGGTGGGATATATTGCGTAACGGTCGCTTTAACGTTTGATTCGTTCAATATCTTGTTCAACTGCTTCTTTCGATTGTATATTAACGGTTTCTCTTTTACAGATACTGTTTTTCCTTTCGTTTCCTTTGCTGCAACATCAACGTTCTTAACTTTCTGTGTAACTCTCTTGTAACGTGACGATGATTTCATATCTTCGGACGGCTCTAATTGGTCAGTAGCATTCCGAGCATTTTTCTTCTCCGATGGCAAGTTCGATTCGTCTTGCCTCCCTCGAGCGGTGCCTTCTTTGTCGTTCGCGTGGTCTTTCATGTATCGATCGTATCTCTTTACAACGGGTTCTGTTTCCAGCTCATCGCCTCCGTCATAACTACACGTACCACCTGTAGGGACAATTTTGTTGCACCGTCGTCGCAGCTGTCTGACGGCTTGTGGCGGACTAGACCTACTTTTCCATGGATCAGGTATGCCCTGTAGGAAGGGTAAACCCAGATCGTTCCAGAGTCGGTCAGTGGCGAGCGATCTGACGCAACAGGGTATTAAATTCTTTTGCAGAACACGTGCCTCTGTTGCACCACAGTATCCACTGGAGGCTACGTATTCGCGCCAAGTGTCGGGAATGCCTCGTCTCAAGCACCGAATGTTTTCTTTCCTCTGAAGAGACGAGGCCTCGATGCAAGGCTGTGTTCGTAATAATTTCGGCGAGGAGAATGGACCGCATACCACCTCCCGTATATCGAGACGGGTCTCGTTTGTAAGTTCGTTCGGGGATACCCATTCTTGCGTCCATCCAGCGGTAACATTGATCTCGTCCGATTTCCTTTTCCGCAATCTTTTTCTACCGTCGACACACATGTAATGAACGGTGTAAGTTTGGCCTCTTCTGCGACATCTCGACACTGTGAATTATACGTAACCGATTAGTGATAAAATCGTACGTGTATGGACATGGTGGATCAACGGCCACATGACAATATGAAACGATAATTGAAATATTTTTGCATGCCAGTTATTATATTGAATGGTAGAAAGCGATAAAACAGATCGTCGTAGAAAAAGTAAATCAAGGTTTCTCACTGACTGTACGTGTTATGCAATTTGAATATTTCGTGTGACGGTTACAAAACGTTTATTGACGCAGATTACGAAAGGGTAGCGTTTTCTAAATTGTTTTTACGATGTAATTTGCGATTACGTAACGACGTTCCGATGATATTTCATCCCTATCGGAGAATTTCATGCTTATTTGAACAGGATCTCGAATGCATTTGAATTATATAATAGATTACAATCTTATGCTGAACAGTTTCACGTTTGAAATGTCATTTCGAATGGTCTTACTTCAAGCACGACAATGTTCAAGTAATTGGTAATGTTTTCTATGATTCGCACAACGAATTGCTGTTGTTTCGATTAAAACAAGTACTTCTCGAAAAAAGAACTTACTATACGTATAAATTCCTATTTGATGCAAGTTAAATGTTTTTTTCTTTTCCTTCGGCTTCCATGTGATCCTTAGGCTTATACAAAACGATCTAACCCAAATTACTGTCTCGATATTACTTGCTTGATAATATTGTACATAGAAAACCAAGTCCTGGCGTATTTATATCTTAACTATAAGTACGTTTCATAAAAGTACGTAGTAACGTACATTAGTACAACAGTATCTTGATTGTTTTGAAATAGTTGATACTCTTGAAGTACCACAGAATTGTCATGTACGAGCAGGGTTACCAATGGCGTATAGTACCAACATAAATGACTGTATACATCAGGATAAAATTGATTGTGTCAGTGGAGTATTGTGCAAAGTGACGAGTAGTGTTTTCCGTTAGTGTATGCAAACATAAACACGATGTCGTTACTACGCTCCTTGCCTACCCTTAAGAAAACTTCCAAATTAGTGTCTCAAAGCGTTCCAGCTGTTTTTTATCATCCGAATGTGAGTACTTACTTTTATTTGCGGCATCATTCATAACCTAACGTAACGAATGCATTGCGTTATTGTTTGCAATCAATACTGTGTAAATGCAACTATTATTATACTGTATATATGGGAAATCCAACCTTCACGCATGACCTTCATACTATTCTAATTTTAAGCTTAAACGTTTTAAAAACACAATGAAACATTTCCGGTTTATTTTGTGAGAGTATTAGGTTATGTTGATGTTTTGCCTTGACTTTAATGCGTAAATTGTCTTCCCTAGAATTTATTAATACGCATATATGTTTATATGCAAACATTTGCTACTTGATACAGTTATATTACGAATGATGTAGTAATATTAAAGTAATGACTGGTAAATTCACTGAGTATAAATTGGCGAATGATGTAATCCTCATAGTGATTTAACTTTTTTTTTTATATTTCAAATGTCCAGGTGGTCTTTTTATTTAAACTTAGTATATAGTTTTTATAAATAGACTATTATTGTTTATGCAAACTTTCGTTTATTCCTGATAAGGATTTTGTTTTATTGCATAACTAAAAGTAAAATAAGAGTATAGAATCTATAGTTTAAATATGATCATTTTGACCTTATAGGTATTAGATCACTATGAGAATCCAAGGAATGTGGGCTCCTTGGATAAGAATGATTCACAAGTTGGTACAGGATTGGTAGGTGCACCAGCTTGTGGAGATGTAATGAAACTTCAGATTAAAGTCGATGAGAATGGAAAGATCGTCGATGCTAAATTCAAAACTTTTGGCTGTGGTTCTGCTATTGCTTCTAGTTCATTAGCTACAGAATGGGTTAAAGGAAAAACTGTAAGTATTTTTATACATTTATAAATTTACTTACTAAAGAATGAATAATTAATTGGTTCGTATTATAGGTTGATGAAGCCCTAAAGTTAAAAAACACTGACATTGCTAAAGAGTTGTGCCTACCACCTGTCAAGCTGCACTGTTCAAGTAAGTGGCATCTATCATTTATTTGTCTGTGAAATATTGAAAATTGCTTGGAAGAATTTTTCAGTAATTATTTATTACCTGCGTTCCTGTAATAATTTTTTATTAACAGTTTCGGAACTATATTGAAAACAATATATATATTCCGTTGAGAATTTGGCAATAAATTAACAGTACAGTTAGAATTGAACTTAACTTCTTTCTTTTATATATTATAGTGCTTGCAGAAGATGCAATTAAGGCTGCATTGTCAGATTATCGTATAAAGCAGCAGACACAATCAAAAGAGAATGAAAGCAATGATAATACTTCAATAAAAGCTTGATTCTGACGTATCTCAGTTAATATACTCAGTAGAACTATGTAACATATTACTTGTGGCTACTGTTATTATCTTGTAGTAGCACCTGCTATATGTATTGATAAATGTTAGAATCTTCGCAAATTATAAACTGTGATTAGAATTTAAAAAACAACATGTCAATACATATTTATAGTTCCATTTAGGAATATTCAGCTGTGCTATACTTTCTTTTATGGATCCAAATAAATATATTTAGTTAAAAAATTACTTACTGTAAAGTACTTATTTACATATTAATACTATACTCATCATATCTCCAATAATCATAACTCGATTTAGTTCAATTCTATGTATTATTATCAGTTCGATAATTATCGAAGTATTTCGAATTTATTGAAATTCGAAATACTTCGTTGCTTCGTGCGCGCCTCTGACGCCATTAGTCATGATAGGCAACGTAGTGACGTCACTGAGAAGGGGCGGTACTTCGTATCTATAAACATCTTTCTCTTAAAGATTATCAGTAAAATGAAATATTACGTAAAATAATAATTCTACGAAAGTAAAAGTAAAAGTACATCGGTTTCATACATAAATTCCGGAATTGTGATTTTAGAATGATTCAGTGCATTCTCTCGACTCATTCAATCTACAGAGAATAATAAATCTCTCTCTGCACACTCTATAATCAATGCACAATAAAAAGTGCAATAGCACAGAGGCATTGCAATTTCCTCATAGCCGCAATAGTCTCATCAAATATTTACTCGCATTCCTGGATCTTTATCCATACGGTAGAATTACATTACCCGTTTCCAAGAATAAGACTTTAATTCAGACGATCAACACTAGCAACACAAGGATGCTTCTTTTAACATATATATACGCCCGAAGGTAGTGTTAAGTTCGAACATATTTCTTTTTTTAATTTGTCGTACAAATGTATTCATATACAATTACTTCAAAAAGGTGCATAGCATTTTCAAGTTATTAGAGACCACTACCTTATGCATTTACAGAATATACAAGTGTGATATATAATTGTTGTAATTGTAACTTGACAAATTTCGGTACTGTCGAAATAAATGTCTCGTACATTCTTTCGCGAGGTCGCCTATAAAAACGAGGATTTGCATGAACACCTGTAGTGTAACTATCACTTACATAAAAATTACAAGTAACGAGAACATTTTTCCATATTTATGTACCTGTCACTTATTATCAGACTCTGGATCTTTGTACGAATACCAATTTCTATGCACCAATTTACAGAATAATATCGACATGAAAAAAAAAACCGACAAAAAAATTAAACTCTATTTGTTGCAATGGATGCACTGCGTCATATTTCAAGAGTGAGCCGGATCGGTGTTTACCCGGAGGAGCATCCCTCTTGTAACTATCATCACAACACCAATTGATGCTTAATAAGAACGAATATAAACTGAGTCATGTGCAGTTGCCGCTGTCAATTGCCCGTTTCAAGTTAATTTGCGATGCGGAACAATTAGCTCGTTTAATTCGTAATTTACATTGACCGCCGGGTTTTCGTGCCTTACGACCGAGAAACGCATCATCGTAGCTGCTCTTATCGGTGGTCAGATAGTACCGTATTAGTCATTCTTTCTTTCCTGGTTTATGAATAGTTTCGTCGACTGAACAGTTCGAAATCCGTGTTTGTACATACACACGAACACACACGGGATATTTCCGTCTTATTTGGCCGTGCTATCAAAATTCGCAATTATATAATATAATTATGTAAGGGGAATCGTAGAGTATGTTTTCGTGTATATTGGAAATGCTGCATGTTCGCTTATCGTAATTCTATAGAATCAGTGTAGATATCCATTCTCCCGCGTAGAACGGACATAAATACAGTGAGAATCAAAACTGAGTATGCATCTTGCAAAAGCGAAGTTCGTGTAATATTTTCTGCATCATACCACCAAGATCAAGGTAATCATACAACTGAATAACGATGTTTCTGGCATTTTGTCGTATAAAATTAGCCAAAAATTTTGGAGAAAATTAAATTCGGCACTATAATCATAACTATGTTGTAAATACTGTTAAAAATAGTGAATGTATATATTATTCATGGTCTGGGGCAGCATGATTGTCACTGGTGTAGGACAATAGGCCTTTATCGATAGTACCAGGCCCGGATTAAGATTTTTTGTGGCCTAGGGCTATCAAATACATAAATTTTCAATGATTGAAATTTATTTCAAATAAAATTAAATAACATTTAATCATAACGAAATAGAAAATTTAGAACGGGGCCTCCCTGGAACGTGAGGCCCCGAACTACAGCCCCCCCTCCCTAAACCACCCCTTGATCCACCGCTGGGTAATACTATGGACAAATTTGGATATTTCGATGCTTTAAAATCAAATTGTATTGCAAGTGTAACGAAAGTATGATTGCCAGACTCATCGGTTTTTTCAGCAAGATCGTGACACAAAACATACAGCAAAGCGAATCAGTCAAATCCTCCTCCGCAGTTATCTGTGGGAAATATTAGAAAGCATGGAACGATACTTCCGTTAGTGCAACACGAAATTCGGTTACACGCATGCCAAGACGATTAGCTGTCGTAATTAAAGCTAAAAGTGGATCGATAAGGTATTAAATGTATGTATGTAATTACTACTTTAGACTGTTTTGCATCGTATAATAACATTTGATGTATCAGATATGATTATGTATTCTACCGTTAATTTATGTTCCTACATACTTTCTGTCTTTCATATTAATTTCCAATTTCTGCAACATAAGTGCAGGAATCGTTGCATAAACTTCTGTGCATTCAAGGTGTATATACTCTTTTATATTACTTTTGACTCTCACTGTATATCGATATTATCGACACAAAGTCACGCATACGTTCTATGTAATAAAAGTGATAACGGGCACTTGAGAATAAAAAAGTGGATCATCTGGTTTCATTTCGAAATATTTGCTCGACGGCATATATGTTCTTGAGATTTACTTTTAAATCATTCCAGTCCAGATGACAAGGGTTAAATTCTCAGACTGATATTTTGTATACACATGGGAAATCTAATGTAATAATCTACGAAATAATATTTCGAAAATATTTTCACAATCCGTTCGTGTTATAAATATATCAGTTCTGTGCAACTGTTGTCTGGTTAGCGTCCAGCCGGGCACGTGTTGTTCACGCGCCATTTACAAACATTTTGTTCTAATTCCCTGAACAGTCATCGTCAAATGCACGCACAATGGCTTCTCTGACAAACACAGCGCGCCAGCAATCCGCGATATGACCGAAACGATAGAATCTCGTCTTGCTACGTAACCAACCAGTAACTGCGTGAAAATTGTTTACATAAGCCTCCGTTGATAATCATT
Organism: Dufourea novaeangliae; assembly: GCF_001272555.1. Classification (NCBI taxonomy): domain Eukaryota; kingdom Metazoa; phylum Arthropoda; class Insecta; order Hymenoptera; family Halictidae; genus Dufourea; species Dufourea novaeangliae. Next base: position 665,527 of record NW_015374058.1, on the reverse strand, counting down.
TGCTTCACAAAACACGTAAATCGTCTTATGGTTCAACTAACTGTACACCCGTCATTCATTATTATATCTTCCACAATGACCCAAAATAAATAGTATCGTAACTCTCTTTCGTTCGATAAAAATTTTCTTTGTTCGTCCAATAACTCATGTGGATATTTCTACGCGTTAAATTGAATTCGAGAAATACGTTAATCGGTAGCTACATTACATCATATAAAAAAAAAACAGTGGGATAAAATTTATCTAAAAGCTTACCTAACAGACATAGATATACTAAAAATATTCAATTTTCTTTTCGGGTTATGTTGACTTGAGAACATAGTACGCGATGGTAAGAAGAGGATATTGACTCTGCCAGAATAGTTACCAGTTCTGTTTTCTATTTTTATAGTTCAAATCGCATTAGAAAGACTGAGAAAATCAATGTTTCTTCCTTAAGTACCGTTACCTAAGTGACTGCATTTTTTTTCAACAGTTAAGGTTATTTTAAATTTTTACAACCAGTGGCTCGTTATATACGACCGAGCCGAATACAGTTGATGGAAACCGTTCCGAAAAGGATCGCCAGATAATGGTGTTCCGAGAGGTAAACTCACCGATGAGTCGTTTGGAATTTACCTTTTCGCGATAAGTCGGTATGCCGGATTTCTCTCGAAGTAATTAGACATTTTTCACGATTGGCATTCAGTATCGGGCACGAATCTGGACCATATCACGTTCGACATTTGTTTTTCGCACCTCGACTTCTCTATATGTACACCTAAAAATGGGACGAAGGCATCGGCGCCGCCGTGACAAAACGTTAAATTTGTGCGCGGGACGTTCCGAGAGGACAAAATCCTACACCATTTGCCCCTGACTGTTCTTGCGACTTGCGACCGCTGTAAATTTTCCATTCCCTTGTTCAACGGCTCTGTTTCTCTGTCCTTCTATGCAGGCCCGGTGTACGATGTCTCTCAATGAGTCGTGTTGCCACGGGGCACTGACGCTCTTGTAGAAATTCGATTGATTGATATGAATAGTGTTCCGTTAAATTTTATCTGTACGACACGCATCGAACGGGGACAATATCATTCGGCCGTTAAAGCCCAGCACAGTAAGAATATTTAACCAGATTCAATGGTAACTTTCTTTTATTTCGAACCCGATAGAATCGTTAATAATATAAACGAAGGTTCTTACTCTACCCAGATAGCATATGACGCCATGAAGATGCCTTAAAGGCGCCTTACACCTAAAATAGCCGTAAAATAGACGTCTTTAAGGTGTCATGTACTATCTGGGTAGTGCCTGTAAATTGAATCCGTGAAATTTTATAGTTTCCATAAACATTCACAGTCTAATAAGTATCATCGGTTTAATCCTCGTGGACTTTTATTGAAAAATCAGTTTACTGATATAATCGTTTGCTATCATTACAATTGCCTATAATGTAATCCCGTACCAAAATCTCCGTCCAAATATGCTCCACCCGAGATTTTTCCATGCGATTACTTTCGTCCCTCCCTATAGAATGTATCGTTGGAAATGGGGTGGGGGGAATCGTGGAACTGGCCGGAGGGAAGAGTGGAAACGGGAGGACGAGGAACGACGGGTGGGAGACAGGATGAAGTAGTGGCAGCAGCGGCCCCTGCGTGATACACAGCTGATCGGTCGTTCCGCGGCGAAGGAGCTATTCACTGTTTGGTTGCGCGGGTGCGTCTGGTGGTGTGGTGTGTGGGATATCGTTTCTCGAGCTGCGACAGGGATGACAGTGAACCGTGTCTGAGAAAGAATATCCCGTATACATGCGATTGTTTACGTGCTCTATGCGATTTAACGCAGCATCAGAACCAAGAGGTACGAGCGGAAGTGTTAGCCCAGTTGTGGCACAGCTCGCACCGTCGTCGACGCATTGCGGATCGTCGGCCGTGGCGTCGAGTCCGTTCCATTGGAATTATTCTATTCGTCGGTTTCGAAGGAAATCGTTAACGCGAGAAAGGTCTATGACCGGACCGAGACGGGGTACGCTTCATCAGAGGAGCACCAACACGAGTCACCGCGCGACCAGCATCAGGCTGGAATTGATGAAGTCCGAGGCAATCGGGGAGGAGGACACGACTGCCGATCCAGCAGTCTGTGAACATTGATACTGTTTTTTGTGTTTGTTATCCACCCGTGAGTCGTCGTGTGGAATATATTTATTCTGTGTTTGTAATCCCGTCTCTGCGTACATCTGCTGCTCTCCGTCTCGTCGTTGTATTTCGTTTCCACACCCCTACCGTTTCCCTCGTCTACTCCCTGTTTTCGATTTCGACCTGTGCTCTCGGTTTACATTTATTACGTTCGGATGACTTTGTACGGCGATCGCGCGTTAGATTTTCTTTCTTTGTAACAGCGCCGGGGATTGGTTTCGCTTTTCCTTTGTACATACCACACGCGCACGCAGGCGTGTGTACATGCGTGTGATCGCGAGCGCGTCACTGTGAGCGGGAAAGAAAAGGTCGATGACAATGCAACGAGTCCAAGATCAAGACAATGGGATCAACATCAAATTCGGCTCGAGCCAAGGCAAGAAGGGTGACTATACGCTCGTGTCACAGCATACGGAAAAAGAGAAGAATAGTAACTTGAATGGGACCAACAAACAAGGTGAGCTGTCTCTTTTGTATCTCAAAATTTTCACTGACAAAAGACACTCGACTAGTGTTTTTCTTTTTTTAATTTATTTATTTATATAATGTTTAAAATAGAATTTATTTTTGCGGTGAAAGGCTACTTCTGTGTCATCTTTCTGATATTCTTGAATATAAACAAGTTTCTGTACTTATCTGTGACATTTATATTGTACGCAAAAGTTATAAATAGTATGAAACACAATTCAAGGGTTTTATAGCGAATAAACTTGAAAGCGAGGCAAACAATTTTGTGTTTCAGTTAAACATGTAACAGCTCAGGAAGACTTAGTCCCACCAGATGGAGGGTGGGGATGGCTTGTACTTTTAGCATCCGTCATGGTCAATCTCCTCATTCCAGGAACAGTGAAATCTTTTGGTGTATTGTTTGTTGAATTTCTTGAAGTTTTTGACGCGTCACCTGCTGCAGCTGCTTGGATACCAGCTTTGTGTTATTTTCTATATAGTTCACTTGGTAATTATTTCTTCTAAAATATTCTGACACTTTTCAAATCTGAAGCTAAAAGCTCAATTGTATATAATATTTGTTGTAGGACCACTTTCTAGTGTATTATCAGTTAAATACTCCTATCGAACAGTAACACTTATTGGAGGTACATTTGCAGCTGTAGGAATGATGTTAAGCTACTTTGCGGATTCTGTGGCCTTTTTATGCATTAGGTAATTATATAAAACAAGACAAAATTGAAAATTCTAATATTAAAAGATGACAAAATCTAGTATTATCGATGTTCGAGTAGCAATATATGAACATATGTGTTGTTTTGCATTTAGTTATGGAGTCCTGGTAGGAATAGGAGCAGGATTGGCTTTCCCTCCAACTGTGTACATTGTAACTTCTTACTTTGTACGGTTACGTGGACTTGCAAATGGTCTCTGCATATCTGGTAGCGCATTAGGCTCAATATTCCTCCCACCCATCCTTGGAGTGCTTCTACGCGAATATGGATACAGGTATGTTTGTTTTCTGTTGCCTTAATAACTTGATCAATATGACTTTATTTTCCTGATAAAACATTGAATTTCTAATCAGTAAAAAGGAATTACAGCTAGGGAATCGTATTTTCATCAATTGTTTATTTAACAATATTTCATTTATTTGAATTAATGCAATATCATGTATTAATACTCGTCTCTGTGTGTTTATTTTCGAACGTGTAAAACTAAATTGTTCTCGATTGTTTGAAGAAAATAACAAAAGTAAAAAATACACTTTGATGCATTGATTTAAATCAGTTTTGACAAAATTTAATCTTATCTGTGATTTGTGGCCTTGATCGTCCAATTTTTTCATGTAACTTTGTAACGCCGGATGTTGTGTTACAAAAATACAAGACGTTTGTGTATATTTTTTTTTCCACGTGCGTTCTCACGTTCCCGTGAGGATATCTGTAAATAAAGTGTTACTGTCGTAATATTTTGTGAAGATCGTTTTTCGGTGAGTACTAATATATACATCATTACTAGAATTTAATAAATGGATGTGACAATGATTGATATGCATGTAACAGTCTCTCTTTTCCGCGAGGGACGCTCAGATAAACCACGCGCGTACATCTGTGTATACACAACACGCTATTGTGTATAGTCCTGCAAATTTACAGCTCCTATAGCTGTTTTATGGTGTTTCCATTTAAACGCGTTTCTCGCTATAGATAACGGGGGAACGTGAACCGTGTTCAACGTTTCCACGGTAATGTATACACCATACACAAACTTACACACACACACACACACACACATATATATATACGTGTAAAAAAAACTGTAGAAGAAGAGACTAGGAACGCCAACCGAGTTACGCTGCATTCCTCTGTTGTAACACATTGATTGCCACGCGAGTATCCACTGAAATTTTCGGTCTCATTTCCATGGAATATGGAAATAGTACGGAACCAAGATACATCACGGTGTTTATACATACATATACATTCAATCTTATTGAATCTAATAATTCCTAACCAAATTTATCTTATTCAGTGCCTCAGTCTAAAAATTGATTTTTTAGCTTCGGATTGAGTAGTATTACCCACGACCTAACCCATATATACATATACATGTATATGTATATATATATATATATATATATATATGTATATAAATTTGTATACTAACCGGAAGTCTGCGCCTGAAAACGTGTTGATGCCATAAATAACAAGCCGGCTGCGTGTTTTAGGTAAGGAATCTTATCTCATGCGTTTTCTTTGGTTCATGTGCTCTTTTTCCGTATTATTCGAGATATAACGGCATTTCCTATAAAAGAATTACATTTTGAGTTGTATGTTCCAACGGACATTCCCGAATTAAGACACACAACCGCAACACGTGACCGCAATAGAGAAAGGGACGCAAGTACGTTTGGGGCGCCACGATTATGCCTTCTTCCATCGTGGGGCGTGTGTGATGTCTTTCCTGCATCATGTGTAAAGGGACATTAGAGACGTCCAGAAATGAAAGTGTACATTGTTACTCGAAATATAATTGTGGTACATGGAAGATAACGCTTTCTTGTCATTTTTAAAACAAAGATCGTTCTGGATAACAAAAACAAAGAGAAAAAATAGGACAATATCTCACACGCTGAACGAGTGAGACAGAATGATCATCCCACGTATACGCGTGTCATTCATTGCACGCGCAGAGAGTAAGGGACAGAAGTGTGTTTGTACGGTGAAGGTGGGGGAAGTAAACAAAACGTGAATGTGACGATGCTTGCACGTTCCAGACTGTACGCGCACTTTTCTCCCTTACTGTACATACAATAATTACGTCCGCGAGAGAACTACGGAAACGTACGACTTGACGTTTGTTTGAAAGTACATGCACAATTTGCGTTTACGTGCGCGCGTATTATGCCCCCGCGAACGCGTGATGCTCACGTGTTTGCTGCGGCGTTAACGTGTCACACTACGCAGAAAGAAAAAAGGAAAAACAGGGGGGGGGGACCAGGAATTACGATATAACTTTGAAATCGTCGTTACGCTTGTCGCCACAAATTATAAGATAACTTCAACAAAAATGATACTTAATCATATCAATTTTCTCGCGTCGACGAGGCATTATTACATTTTTTTCATTCAATAACACACACGCAAGTTCGTTTTTCCTCGCTTTATTTAAAATCGAAGCTGTGTGTGAGTAAGTCGTGTGTCCTTATCAACTAATCAATGATAACGAGCGCATATATCGTTGATAGATCAATGTGTACGCCTGTAAGAATTTGCATTGTCGTCTTGTCACCATTTTATTTCAAGTTTCCTTTTCAGCGAGACGAGGTGTTGCACACCGGTGTGTCGAACCTGCTTCTCGCCCGTGTGAATTTATGGTCGCTAATGACGACCGCGCGTGTCGAATTATTCTACCAAAAAAAAAAAACCGTGGGACGCGTGTGACGCCCGCGCGTCACAAACTCGAACGTAAATCACTCTTTTTTTTCTTTCTTTCTTTTCTTTCTTTCTTTCTTTTTATCTTTCTATATATAAACACATGAATAGTCTCTCACCTCGAATGCTACACAATCTAGATACGTAAGAATAAAGGACTCTGGCCCCGTCTAAGCATCCGTTTTGTTTTTCTTTTGTTGCAGAGAAATGTGTTTCCATGGAAGAAGACAGGGACAGTATGCGATTTCGAAGAAGACGAACTGTTCGTACCGCGCGCAGAACATTGTACGCGATCTGAAACACGCTAAAAATATATAACTTCCATCGCGAGATCTATTTTTAAAACGCGCGGAGGGATGCACGTCTCGACTTTGATATTATTTCTTTTTCTTTCTTTTCTTACATTTCTGTGTTTTTAGCGCAACGCCCACAGAGGAGTGTTATCGTTCGAAGAAATTTCATGCACGTTTTGCATCACGCTGAATTTTGTTGAATCGATATTTGTGTTTCGCATGAATGCATACCCAGTCAGGAGATATGTATATATTCCAGCTTCTTGGTTCCGCGTGTAAATCTCTTTGTACGGACGGTTTCAGATTGTCGCACAAAGTTGGTGGGGTGCGTCATAGTCTGAGCCCTAGATGGGAGGATGACTATGGCGCAGACTATGAAAACCTGCTGTTTTAAGAGTATTATCAAAGGAAGTCTCATGTATTTTCGTATATATAATTGTAATAATTATCGTGATAACTGTGTAACATATGTCTTGGAATATATGAGACTTCAATAGTGATATTTATCTGTGATAGGTTACCAAACATATGTAAACCAGTGTTAATTAATTTATTATATTATTACTTGTAAATGAGAAATACTCGCGATGTTGTATGAATTACCACGGGCAGTATTATTGGCACTGTTAACTAAGGAGTACCTGTGACCCATGGTATTGACTTTTTTATATTGGTTGTTTTTTTTTTTTTGTACAACTTATAAATAATAAGACATGATATTTGGAAATTTGTTCTACTCCTGTAATTAAAGCATATCAGGAATATAAAAAATAACGCGTTTTTTATAAACGCCTGTAATAATTACTATCTTTTGAATTCTTTTCATTTTATTGCATCACAGTCATATTACATACATTCAGATCCCTTATAAAACGACCATAAAAAAATCTTTCAAAAATATATCATCTGTTTCCATTTCAGTTTTACAACAATAACGAACTGAGACCATTTCTCGCCTGTTCTCGATCATTCGTTAATCATGAATCTTTGGTGTGTGTAGCATTCCATATAAATTAAGGATCATTATCTGTCCGATTACCGTCAGCGGGTACAAAACGTTATTTTCTTCTTTACATTGATCTTCTGTAGTTGGAAAAGCTTGCGACCGTTTCGCCAATGTTTTTCGTTTCGATTAAAATTTTGATTTTCCACAGCCACGGAATGTTCCCCCGATGACGATATTGTAAGCTATATAGCAAAATTCTGATTGTCGACCGAACGTGTGAACGCTAAAGTTTATTTTGCTTTTTTACAGAGGTGCAGTATTAATAATGGGTGCTGTCACTTTGAATGTATGGGCGAGCGCGCTTTTGTACGAACCGGTGGAAAAACACATGGTGCCCGCCGCGACTTCGAGCGAGTCGAATGACAACTGTGACTTGGAAGCCGCCGCCGTCGTCGCCCCCGTAATGATAACTAGTCCCGTGGACGAGAAGAAATCGAATCACGTGATTTCTTCGGAAGACACGAACGAGAAGGCTGCACCGATCGTGCCGAAAAGCGCTTCCAGCGTCGCGTTAGAATATTACAAGAACACGCCGGTCCAGGGAAGGACAAGAAAGATCAGTATGCCGACCGGCCGTGAGATAACCGGCCAGATGCACAGCACGCCCGCGTTGCACGCGGTCCCGGAACGCGGCGGCGGCGATTATAACAGCAGGCTGTCGAGACGCAAGTCGCCCTTACGATCGCCGAGCACGTCGTCGTTTAATTACATCAGCACGCCGTACCACGGTAGCACTCTGTCCGCCTTACACCCGGAAAGGGCGTCCACGTTGACGTTGAACGCGATCTCGAGCACGTTCACGAAAAAGACCGTGAACGAGACGACCAAAGACGACGAGGAGAAGCAGCAACAGCAGGAAAACAAGTTCTTCGACTTCAGCTTGCTCAAGGATCCTATCTATCTAGTGATATTGATCTCAAACTCGACGAACGCGGTTAGCTACACGAATTTCGTCATTCTACTGCCAGCATACGCGATCTCTTTAGGCTTCGACAAGAATATGTCTTCCCTTCTCCTATCGACCGTCTCCATATTGGATCTGATCGGTCGTATCGGGGGCTCGGCCCTCTCCGATGTCTCGATAATGCCGAAGCATTGGTACTTCGTCGGTGGATTGTTCATTTCTGGAATCTCGTTAGCCATATTACCGATCGCGACCACCTACACAATGCTGTCGGTTTATTGCGGTATATTCGGCCTCGCGTCCGGCATTTACGTAGGCATCACCGCGGTGATCATGGCCGATATGCTCGGCACAGAGAAACTAACCTCATCGTACGGTATCTCGTTGTTCGTTAACGGAATCATTCAACTGGTCGGCCCGCCGATCTGCGGGATTGTATTCGAACAGATCGGTAGCTACGGTCCGATCTTCAGCATCCTGGGAGTCATTCTGGTGGTGGGCGCGTCCCTGTGGGGTTTCGTGCCGTTCATTAGGAGAAGGCAAGACGCTCTGGAGAAAGAGAACCCGGTCGAGAAATTATAGTGTATTTCGTACACGCCTGAATCTGACTATCTCTTACGGGAAGAGCTTAATTGTATAATTACCGTAGATGTTAATATATATAAGCGTGTCTCGGTATATAATTAACGATGATTGTATAATTATGAAATACTGTGATGTTAGGAATGAATGTTCTGTATATACCACTGGCACTGTGATGACCGTTACACGATCCACACGCGCACATTTCCAGGTGGATTGGTGGAGAAACAATTTTTTCAAAGGATATATTTTTAAGAAACGTGACGGTTTCTCTTTTCCTTCAAAATTGAAAGTGTCTTGCCTTACACACGTGAGAAAAAGAAAGTTACTCTTTGAATGTATGTTCTTGTTGATACTAGAAAAAAAAAAAGAAAGAAAGAAACACATAGGGATAATTAAGTACTTAGTTCGAAAGCGCACTAGCTGCTGGTGCTACTGTAATTTAAATACATGAAAGCGCAATAATATAATTTAGTGCACATAACGTTCTTTTAGTGTAAACATAACGGTAAAGAAAACGTCGAATATTTGTTCTTACACTTCTCTTGAAAGAAAAAGAAGAGATAAGTATGTATATAATTCCTACTGTTATGAACACTCAGTCACTGAATATAGAGTCAATTTTGTTATTCATTCGTTTACTATTCACCGAAAAATATGCCTTAAAAGTAGGATATAAGTACTTTGTTATTAATAAATTACATTTATAATACTATACAATATGTAAAATAAATAATGACACGAAACATGCATATCTCATTTGCTGTATCCTACGAGAATGAACAGATTATTTATATCTTCAGGATTAATAAAAAGTGATTCATGATTTGCATTTGTTTTATTGAAGGGGCTCGGTATTAATATCGTTTATTACTAATATGTTGTGTAGACTGACCCCTTCATTATGTTTTTGCGATTGCTATGTGCAAAATTTACAGTAAACAAATTTTTTCTCACACTATTAGAAGACATCGGCAACATGACTTATTTCTTCTTTGGTTCTGCATCGGAAGGAGGCGGTAGTTCCCGAAAATTGGGAAACTGTTCCCATGGAGCAGACAATTCGAATTTACGAAATTCTTGGGCTAACTCTAGTGGTTCACATACCACCCTCTGCTTCTCATCGTCATAGCGTACCTACAAAACGAAAACATTTTTTATTCGATTTCTTATTCAATGAAAGAAGATTTATATTACTTGTGTACCTCGACATAACCAGAAAGTGGAAAATCTTTCCTTAATGGATGCCCTTCAAAACCATAATCTGTAAGAATTCTACGAAGATCTGAATGATTTGAAAAGAATACGCCATACATGTCCCACACTTCTCGTTCATACCAGTTAGCAGCATCAAATATATGTTCTACTGATGGAACAGGTGTCAATTCGTCTGTGTACGTTTTCACTCTAATACGTGAATTGTATCTTAATGACAGAATAATGTAGACAAGCTGGAAGTAACAACGTATACAATACTGTATATTATGAGCATTATTAATATATTAATAAACATCTGAAGAAATTCTTACTTCAAATCTATATGTACGACTAGGTACATCTACCGCAGTGATATCTGACAAGTTCATAAACTGAGCATTGTGATGATTTCTCAAGAATGACAATACAGGAATTATTCCATCTGGAGCGATTAAAACTTCAAGTTCGTCGCCAGCAGCAATTTGAACCTTTTGTACATATTTTGGTAAGCATTCGGCAACATATTGACCAAACTCCTTTAAGTTTTCAACATCCACGTGACTGGGTTTGCGTATTGTTGCTGTTAAAAATAAGTTAACAGATTCAAATATAACGTTAACACGATTAGTACTACTGAAACACGGAAGATATGTGATCTTTAAATTACGCAAAATGAAAAGGGTTAAAAGAAATTCGGTAAGAATTATACAATTATTTGAATGGTAATTAAATATCTAGTGAACAATAACTTTACATACGCTGAGTCTCCGTTTTTTCGACTGTCGTGGTATTTGTTCTTAACGAGGGAAGAAGTTTTGGATAACCTATCAATTAAATTAATAATACATTACATAATATGGCAAAAGAGAAATTTCAGAATTAACAAAGAAATTATTTACATTTGGGTGTTGCGACGGGCAAATTTCGTGAGAGCTTTAAACAGTTCCTTAATAGGGACGTCATTTTTAGAGAAAAATCTCTTTCTTCTCACAGCACCAACGAAACAGCACAGCCACACACAACGAGACGTATTTACTGTGCTCTGTAGGTAACAAAGTTGACATATTTTGGTCTCTTCGCATATTGTTTAATAAAAAATTATCTTACGAATGGTGCGTTTTATACGAATGCGTAATATATCTTAAATTTCTTTTTTCTTTAGACTAAAATCTATTAACTTTCTTAAACAACTGACTATAAAAACACTTAAATTTTACTTTATTACTTATTTACATTAGATTTAACAATACATTTACAATATAAAACTTGATTATATAGTTTCTTCATATGATTATGTATAAAATGATATTGTATATACATGACTGAAAGAAGAGAAAAGCATTATATTGCTGTTTACATAATCCTCAACTGCAAATATTTTTTGAAGCACACTGTTGTTCAACTTTCTGCATTTCCACAAGTAAAGTTGCTACAGTGTGTCTCAGTTGATGGAATTTTGACATAGACAATTCAAATATCTGCCGCTCTCCATTGTTGAATGTCCATTCCATTAGAATATGTGGTTCTAAGACTCTGTTTAAGATGCTGAAAATAACAGAAGTTTTTAAACCGACACAGTACTTTAATTTATTATAGAAATTACCTAGAAGAAATTATGATGTCCACATGCCACTTGCAAGATATTAAATGGGCATAAAACTTAGTTCTGTTGATCAAGCCTGTCAACAACTCTGGTCGCTTCTGGCCATAAATCACTGTAGACAAATCTTCAATGCAGTCAGAGGATAAACTATGAAATAATGTCCATTAATATGTCATACAATAATACAATTCAGAATAGCTGAATAATAAATATAATAGGTACTTTAGTTCGTCTAATGTTTGCTTGAATTCTGTAGGCTTAACATTTTGAGACAGTCTGCCTAAGTGAACTTTCAATATCGTATAAATAACTGAATAGTATTCGTCTACAGATTCTTCTGGTATATTGTACTTTTGGCTTATTCTATCCAATATTCCCTCCTCTATATGTTCTTCAGTTATTGCTTTCACAGCAACTGAGAATGTATAATTACAATATTCACACGATCTGTGACAGTTTTAATACATAATGAAATACACTTACTCTGTATTAGAGGACGAACAAACACCTTTTTCAACTCATGCAAAACTTTTGTTCTGTTTCCTAAAGCATACAAAAGTTGACTTTGAAAAGTTGTCATCTTTCCTGCGAACTCGTTATTTCCCGTTTTGCAAATGAGGTAGAATGGAAAAACGGATACGAAATGGAAAGATTAGTTAACAAGTATCAACACAGACGAGATACAGGATCCATAACTCGTATGTGCTCGCAATTATTCAGGCGATAGCAATCTCTACATGCATATTATTAAAAAAATCTGTTACAATTGTCTCAAATTAATAAATCTTAAAAATGTACGTTTAGAATAATACGATGTCGCCATCTAGTGCTGAATAGTTCATACGAATAGCTACTAGCTTGCACGATTTACCATAGGTAGCGTTACGATTTCCTCGCCCTCTGCATCATTCTCTATATGTGAAAAATTGAATACATGTGTATTAATTAGAACACGACATGTAACGATTGTTCGTATACGGTATCGATTTTATGGGATTCTACAAAGAATCTCGCAGCATTGGAAAAAATGTGTATGCATAGCTTGTACAATTTGTTTATATTTTTCATTATATACGATTGAATATTAGAATGTAAAAGATAACTTATTGTAGCTGCTGATATTGTAGTTTTTGAAGTGCTATGAACACTTAATTTAAGCATTGGTGTATACTATTTAAAATTTATGAATGGTGTCTGTGAAATTCCTATATATAGTTGGTTTGGATTCTATCATTCAACTGACCGTGTGGCCTAATGGATAAGGCGTCGGACTTCGGATCCGAAGATTGCAGGTTCGAGTCCTGTCACGGTCGAACCAAAATTTTTTTATTTTAAACCATTTTCTACTTATATCTATCTACCGTATGAAAAGGAATATATGATGTATACGCAAATTATTTTTAAAAATTTTACCTAACTATAATCATTTAATTAAATTTATTTATGTTTTCTGTTTTCTATGTACATATTTGTTTCACATTCATTAATATATTAATAACATTAATTATTTCAATTTATTTCATAAGCAAAATCATTGATAACTAAAAATATTTTACTAAAAATATACATGTAATTATATAATAAATAATAAGTAAGTTCTGTTAGAATGAGAAAGAAAAAAAATGTATTCCTTCGAGCCGGATTTGAACCAGCGACCTATGGATATCTTATCATTTGAACAAGCCGACTACAGTCCACCGCTCTACCAACTGAGCTATCGAAGGTTGTTGAATCCTCAATTCCATTGGAGAGTTAATAAGCTACATAATCCAAATTTGGAAATCTGATTTAATTTTGAATTATTTGTACATTTTAAGGGGACTAAAATATCATTTTACAACAAGAGTTCTATAATATGTACAGTTTATTTTTTTAAATACATTCATTTACAAGGTTTTCGAGAAAATGTGAATTTGCAGCTGCATGACCCCAAAACATTTCTTTCGGCGTGAAAGAAGAGAGCATGTGACACGAAGATGGAGGGAATTAATTATTTCCTACTCTGACATTATGATGAGCATAAAGGTTGCAGCTTTTTTTTCAGATCCTACCACGCATTCCACGTCCGTTATTTGTTTGAGAAGCAGAGTAAAAAAGGAAGAAATACGTTATACTGTTTAGTACAAACGATCAGTTTATGATAGGTTATGTAATGCTTCCAAAGCAAAGATTAATAATATGAAAACAAAATTATGGGTCCGAGTAAAGTACTTCACTAATGGATATAGTCCAAGGTCATCTTGTGTATCCGGTCAGTCTGGGAATATAAAAATCCTTGTCGATTAACTAAACGGTTAATGCATACGGTGGGTACTCTTAATTAAATTACTGTGACCAATTAGCAAATTGGTACTTTCGAATACGAAGTGATAACATGTAGTAACTAGATTATGGATGTTTATGCAAATTAAGGCATGAAACGAAAATTCATTACCGTTGCTGCGTAGTTTATTAAGTTAGAAAAAAAGATTTCATATTAATGTTTCGTATTATTATGTTTTGCAGATTCCAAATTTTTATAAGTATGTAAAATCCATTGTCCAATGATAAGGCACTGAAAGCTATTAGTGACTAAATAGTAATCGTTCGAAATTGACGTGCAATTGTTCAGCCTGATCAATTTGAGTATATTTTTTGTATATTGTTGCATCGGTAAATTTAAAATACAAAAGTAAAGGAGATTAAAAAGTATGCAATCAACTCGACCAATTGTTCCATTTTGAAATAGGTTTACCTAATTTACTTCTTTTTTTTCATTTATAGAACTTGTATGGATTCCGTGCTTTCTAACGACAAAATCATTCTAGGAGTGCCGGTTGTCTAATCAGAACATAGTGAATCCATTTTGACAAGACCACACCTAAATGTCAATCGTACTTTAGACGATCCTTTCTTTCGATTTCCTTTCGTCTATTCATTCGTATCACGAGAAACATAATGTCAGCTATTTAATGATTCCTTTAATTTAGAGCCTTCCAATTGCAATCACTTTCTATTGCTATGACTTTAGTTAGTCGTTCCATTTTTAATGCAGCTATAAGTTGACCATGAAATAAATGTGTATTTATTCTGTCGTCCCAAGTACGTCCGTGAGAGGTTAAAAAAATATATGTGTAACATTCTGTAAAACGAGTTTATACTTTATAACGTACGATGGCTACCGCTCTGAGGCTTCGAATACCGAAGTAGTGAACCCTCGAATGAAGGAGTCCACAAGGAGAGTACATCAATAAAACAGCGAACATCGTACTCCTTGGGAGTAAATATCCGATATTGCCCCGGCAGCAGCCGGAAATTCGTACAAGGCACGGTTCAGTGGCATGCAAATACTCAAAGATGCTTGAAAACTTCAATAAATATCCGAGTATACACATTTATCGATTCAATTCGACGACATGAAACAATCGTGTCCCTATTCCACGGGCGTAATTAGAGTAAACGATGTTGTTCAACGATACTGTCATTCAGGTGTTGTCGTTTAATCAAAATATTGATATGATCACAGTCTCAAATTCACGTACGTACATATATACAAACATGTAATAATGCGACGTACATATGTCAGGTGAACTGTGGGAAACAATGCCACGTACTTTTCCGTTTATTACGTATTTAGTAAATATTGTCGATACACCATAACCCCTTGAATCGCGTGTCTTTTGTTTCGATCGGCAGCGCCACCTTTTTAATGTATAAAAATTACATGTCGATAAGTAAACGGGGCATCCGTTGAGATTATTCATAGCGATTGGGCAATCAATTTTAATTTCAATTTTGCAATCAATAGAATCATGAGACCATCTATCATGTATGTTTTTGTTTTATACATATCATATGTCCTACATTTTATACTAAGGTTTATAAAAATAAAACTCGTCCCAATCGTAGACTTCTCTGTCAGGTTTATTGTATGTATTATATTGATATAATATCAGACTTTATACATTTACATCATATGTAAGTGAAACACGTGATATATTTTATTCTTGGAAACAAGTTTACGTCATGACCATAATTTTTGTTCGAAAGTGCATAATTTATCCCTCCCCCCTGGTCATTCGTCCTTCGATGATAGTCACAAGAGGATGGAAACGCGTGTCGCCATCCGCCGGCCGATGTCGAGAGGCGGCATAGCGTATTCCCCCGTTGTGGGAGGGTGGAACGGTTGGGTAATTCCCTTCTGATCACACGCTACTACAACGAATGGTGTCCATAGTCGAACGAAGAGGGTGAACACGAAAAGAATTGGTGGAACAAAGAACGTTAGAAAGCACGCAGTCGCCGTTCCTGTTCCACGATAACGGTGTAGCCGTGGTGCGCCTGTGCGGCTCGTGGCTGGGCTAGCTGGCGAGAAGAAGAGGGTAGGAAGATGATAGACAAGAATGGAAACACGGTAAGAGAACACATATAGGATAGATTCGCATAACACTAGAGAAAGGGAATAAATTTAGCCGGATAAGAGACTCGTTGCTGAAACAAGAAGAAACATATTAATGAAGGCTTATTAATGAAGAAATCTTAAGGTAACGAATACATAGGGGTAGGAACGAAACCGTGTATATCAGGGAATAACGATACGGCGAGGTAGTAAACCCAGTGAGGCCATAAACGAAAGCCTCTTCCGTAGGTCTGACTAGCTAAGATCTGGCCCAAAAATAGTCGATTTTTGGAAACTAGTCTAAATAGGAAACTAACATAGAAGCGAGTATTTTGCAAAGGAACGCGTCGATTCTCTATTGTCATGGTACCCTTTGTTAGCTGGATTCAAATCATTATGGGCCCGTTGGATGTATGACCCCACCAGATACATATATTGTTACCTCCTGGTATATATCTAATCAAAAATCATAGCATCTTGAATTGGACAGTCAAATATGGTTCAGATATGAGAAAGAAGAAAGGGTGGAACGAATCGAGAAAGGATAAGACATTCATGAGAGAGAAAGAGATGGAGGTTGTAAAGCGGTACAAAGGGTGGCGCTGGTAGGAAGGGGGGGGGGATGAAGCAGAATAGGCGAGGAAGGTGGCGCTCTCGCGCAGTCTGGCGTCGTCGGCCGACTAGTGCGCGGTGTGGGGCCGATTTTAGTCGTGATTTATTTTCGTCCCGTTGTGCTCTCGCGACCGTTCCCAACCGCGGTACCGTCATCGTCGTCGGTGTTCTGCTTTTATTCGTTCACGCGAGGACCATCATTTTAGTGCTGTTACCGGAGTTTTGTAACGGTAATAGCGGGAGCCAGCTAGAGGACTCGTTGCACACCGGTCGATGAGCTCCCGTAACTTGTGTTGTGAGGATCCTCGCGTACAACAGTCGCCGGCCGATGCGAGGGGTAATAAGGTAAAGTTTCATCGCGATGGTACACTACGGTTCCGACTTGGACTGCTGTCCTGGCCGGTAGCGGATCGATTTTCACGAAGAGTAAAGCGGGAGCTGGTGTGAATGTGTGTGTGTGTGGGAGAGAGAGCAAGAGGGCAGGGTATTGGGTGAGAGAAAAGACAGGTAACAGGCCTAGAAATGTGATAACGTACGGTGGGTGGAAAAAGTGTTGGTAATCTGGCGACTCTTATTCACAATTGACAATATGATTAACAGTTATTTCCTGTTGTCTATTTCATAACCATTTAGCTACTCGTTATGATCTAGTGGAAACAATATTTAAATTACAATTAATATTGAGAACAGTATTGTCCATTGGTGACAAAGATGTATCGGTGTATGAAAGTTTTCTTCACCACCACTGTACCGTGTCTTCCTCCTTTTATCTTGCTTTATTACCTTTCTCCTACATCCTCCCCTCTCGCGTTCATTCCTCTCTGACTCGTCTTTCCACTATTTATGCTCTCTCTGACGCTCGAAACGATCTTCTCGTTGGTCGATTCTATGTTACATCCACGGGTTTCTTGTTTCATCGTCTTTTTCTCCATCTATTTCGCTCGGTTGCGCTTTCCGCTTTCGTCCGCCGCGTGCACACGCGTGCGCGCGCGCCTGTGTTCTTTGGCTCGCGAACCAAGGGGACACGAACCCTGAGATAGAATGTCGGTTACTTTTACGTCCGTTTCTGACATATTTTTAACGTTTGAATATAAATCATCTGTTTCTTGCATTAGTATCATTACTGCGACCAAAAATTTTGTCCATTTTCCTTCAACTCTGTAAAGTGAAGTGAACCTCTGTCGCTAGCTAACCAAACGTCCTATAGACCCCACGCAAAGGCGATCAACCCGACGCGTTTACATGTGATGTTCGAACATTCTGTGTGGTAATCCTTTCGGATGAATCGTACCTTTAATTGTACACGTTTCGGTTATCACGGCGTTACACGCTCTGGATTGATCGAGAAGAAAAAAGTGAAAGACCGACAGTACTGTGTCGAGGCATTTGTCAGCAAGACTTGTCCTTGTCGGTTTGCTTTTACAAGTGCATCGTGCCTTTGAATCGCAAAACGTCAAGCAGGTGCAAGTAACAACAAAGTTTTACAGTTTACACGGAAGACCAGACTTCACGGTAGATCAGTTTCAGCCGTTGTACCCCCTCCCCCGGGCAGGAATCGAAGACGAGACCGTAATATCGTGATGAGTTCTCTCAGTGACAGTCGCGACCGACCGATCGAATGTGACAAATTGCCAGCCGGGTAATATCCTATCGACCATGAAGGTGCTAACGACAAGAACGATTAAAGGGATTATTAAGAGAAGCACGGGTGCGACGTTTAGCGACCTCTGCGTGGTAGTGCGCGAGTGCGATAATCGCTTTAAACGCGTCCTAAATGAATTATAATCCGTTGACCGGAGTGAAACCGACGTACGGTCGGGGCTGGGGTGACTTAAGCTCGAATAAGAATCGTGTCGAGGCCTTTGTGTGTGTGTGTCTGTTAAATAACAGGAACCATATATATAATCGTGCGGAATTTTTGGTGTGTACCGCGTCTCTGACCCTCTTCCGCCCTCTCCGATTCTGACCGGTCGATAGACCCGACTCGACGTGCTCTCTCTCTCTCTCTCGCTCGCTCGCTCTGTGTGTGTGTGTGTGTCTGTGCCTCTGTCTCGCTCTATCTCATTCACGGTTCGCGAAAGAGACGGAAGGGAAGAAACGAGGAACGAGTAACGACACGAAAATCGTGCGATCGTGATTGTATATAACGGGACAGTGCGTTTTCCTGATCGATATACAAGGGGACTGCAAAGTGCACACGGGACGTCGGCAAACGTGACCGACACCAAGTGGGTGGTGAAAAAAGGATTTGGTATATATACAGTGATCGTTTGACCCTTTGTTTTGTAAGGATCGAGGGGAGAGAAGGGAGTATGGAGGGAGGATACGTGAAGCTCTGCGACCCGAATTAATCGGTACACAGACAGGGGAACATATACACCATAGGGTAAGGCAGGATTTCCGGAAAGATATACGATGTGTGTTCCTTTGCTTTCGTGGCCCCTCTCGAGGCAATTATACTTACTTTTCGACCTCTCCACTGTCATCCAGTGGTGAGTCAACCGCTGTGGTGATTACGTACGAACGTTGAACGGTGCAAACAGATACGTACAACTTGCTGAGACGGAAATTTGTCGAAGTTTTCATTTTTCTTGTAGAGTGGATATGAATTTTGGAATCCTGCGACCACGTCGATAAACAAGAACCCTCTATAAATTAACCAATATGTGGTATCCGTGTTTCTTATTTTCTCTTTTCCCGTAGCAAAAGGGTGAATCGTATGCTTCCATTATTTGAGTTATTAATAGAATGCAGGTTTTAAGCCTTAAAAACTTACAAAAGAAAATAATACAATAATATAGTTAAAGGTTATAATTGTTTAAAGCTGTGTAATAATAGGTCTAATAAGGTTCAACGTGACTTCGAGTTTATTCGGCAACGGAACGGAATGGAACCATTAACGAAATCCTCGGGGACTTCGTTTTAGTCACAGATTCAGTTAATAACCTTTGTTTTTACCGTGGCAACAATGGGCTCGCTCGTACCGTGAAACCTTCCTTCGCCGGGTGGCTACGGGCTTACGCGACTTCCGGCTGATGCGATTAAATCCTCCTGGATACATGTACAACGAGTGCACCGCAACAAGTAATCTCTTAGGGTCCTCTTTGTAGTGCTTCGAGATTATACGCTTACGTGCCGGCTTGTCCGTACACCCCTGTCTTCGCCATATTAATCCTGGTTATTATTTAATATATACATATATATTAAACCTTCGAACGGCAGGACCATCCAATAACCGGTGACAGACGACGATCACTCGGACAATTGTGATCCGTACCCGACATTCTACATGCTTTGGAAACAATTATATTGTTCACTTTTCTGTGCACACTAAGCCTTCTATTTATGTCAGAAAATAATTACGTGAAATTTTGTTTACAGTTTCTCTTTTGAAATAATTAGAAATCGCAGTAAGAAATAGCATTGTTATGATTAAATGTTCCTTAATATTATTTAGAGTAAATTTCACTTTTTGCAGATTTGTGTACTTTATTATATGTTCTATTACAAACATTTTTTGCCACCTCGCTTTTCAACCAAGGGGGTCCATGAAGGTTGATAGCGCCGGGCCCCAAAAATCATCACTCATCGTCAATCAGAAACATGACTCGCGTATAATCGGACACATTTTCACGATTTTTCATTTGTTATTATCGCTAATATTTGAACTACAGAGACGAGTCAAAAGTGACCCAGTCTTTTATTTAAATAGAAGTGAATGAATGAAACCAAATTTTATCAATTTTAGGGATCTCCTTCGATAACGACATCATTCACTGACGATGTTGCTAAAATCTTCATGAAAGTTTAAACTTTTAGGGAATTTTTTTTTTCTATTTGTCACTGAGATCGATGTAACTAAAGTTGCTGAGTAGAACAATAGTACGTAGAACAATTCTTTAATCGTTAATAACAAGTTTGTATGTTTTTTATTTCTTTTGCAAAACAGAAGAAATTTGTTTTTTATCAGTTGGACGATTGGAGGTGTCGGTGCGTGCACAATGGATGCACATACAATATGCGTTCAGCAAAACTGTCTGAATAAACATGTAGGAACAAAGCAGACCTTGCTACTATAATTTTATGTAACGAAAGATCGAAGCTGAAATTTATGCCTTGTATACTTTTAACTCTCGTGTTTCGAAGGCCGGGTTACCCGTGATCTCTCGACTGTTTACGAAATGCATATCGTATTACATGTAGGCATGTCTTTAAGATTTTGTTAAGGGTCACAATTAACCTACCCATCGATTGTTGTGGTCTCAAGAGCTAATTATCAGTACGGGGATACGCGAGTAAAAATTTTTTCTGGGGCTATCAAAACTTCCAGGGCCTCCTTGGTTGAAAAGGAGAGGGAGTAATAAATTTTTGTAATAAAACATACAATACATAAATCTTAAAAAAATTGAAATTTATTTTGAATAAAATTAAGTAATATATAATCATAACGAAATGGAAGGCTTCGAAGGAGGCCCAACTACTTGGAAAGGGGATCCGGGGTTACAGCCCCCCTTTGATCCGGCGCTGGTCGTCACGGGCCAATTGTGTCGTTCATGACGATCGATCCCTTTTTTGACTGTGTATGTATGTACTTACTTTGTACTCGAATGGTTAATTGCACATCCTTCTTATTTTATTAAATTTATCGCTCTTATCCTTCACATTAAAGTAGGTATTAAGGTTAATTATTTTTCGGAAGTATGAAGTCTTTGTAAATAGAAATAGCAGAGGGAAATGAAAATGTATGGAATGTTTCGGACGATGGCGCGGAATGGTCATCCAGAGGATGCTATCTTTCTCGAATATTTGATGCAGTCTGGTTATTATACGTCTATGCGTCCGACTACAATACGAATTGTTCGAAACCGCCGCGCAACCGTGTCTCTTATGCGGAACCGAGATACGATAATGTCCGCACGTTCTTCATTAAAAGCGTCACGAAAAACGTACACAAGGCGGATGTCCCAATTACTGCCACCGCATAAATTCATTGAATCATTTTACGTCTTGCTTAACATAGAAATCGTTTTGTTAACGAGATATTAACGAAATACCCCGACCAATCAGAGCTCGGCCGGCAGTCTCGCGCTTTGATTGGTCGGGGTTTTTCGTTAATATCTCGTTAATAAAGCCTCTACTAACATTTTTGCTAAGGAAAAACTTGTTCCAAATCACCTCACGAGTGACCCATTTTAGGGACCTACAATACTTTTGTTTAATTAATACAATTCTTTATACAGAATTTTTTTATACGTTACGTTTTTATTCAGTAAAATGCATAAAGTGGCAGTAATTGGGATATGTGCTCTATGTATTCCAATTGCACCTTTCGACCGTGTCACTCGCCACTTTATTTTATGGTTCTTGCAGTAGATATTTGGGACACTCGAGTCACCTAATACCACCACTTCATATAGCTGCATGTAATATTTTCTTTTTTGCAACCGCGCCCATGTGTTCACTTTTCATGATTTAATGTTGCGGCGGTTTTTTTTTCTCTTTTATTTTTCACGAAGTTGACGGTTTCGTCTCTCTCTGCGCGACGAGGTTCCAATTGTCATACGTTCGAACACTGACGCACGATACACTCGCTGGCAGAGGGGGAGGGGGAACGCGTAGCGAGCCATGACGGCGTCGGTTCGTCTCTGCTCGGTTGTTCCTTACCTCGACAACCCTCGTGTGGGGTGACGACCCCGCGTGTCTGCCCTCCCCCGTGCCATTTCGAATTTATTATTTATACGCCGGCAACTGTTTGCATCCGGTGGGAGGATGCGCGCGGGGGATATCCACTTCATTTAAAAGTACAATATCATCGTGCGCCGCCAGACGGTTACAAATGGGGGCAGACGCGCGCGCGCTGAATTAAATTTTGGTGGGCAAACGCGTGGAAAACGATACAGTAAAACCGAAAATTTTCCGTATATCTAGTTTTCTTTACGGTACTTATGGGTTATCGGGACAATTTAACCAATAAACAGCAAATCACAAAAATAACAAATTGTAAAAAAAAGTACTAGGTCTAGTATGAAAGTACTAGTGGTGGTCACACTGATCGCGCTGGTGGCGACTGCGTGCGTAAGGGGGGGGGGCAGTGCCTCAGGCGGCAATATAACAAACTGCAATGTATCAAGAGTTTACTGAATTTATTGGTAACTTGTAGCAGCACCGTATTATCGATCTTCACGAAATTGGACTCACACCACCTGCAAAATAAACGCCCACGTACACGTTGGTATATACGATTTCGTCAGGGATTACTATTAATCCTTCAAATGTTTCTGTTTGATATTTCTCGAGTCTGGGGGGAGGGGGGGGGGCAAAAATCGTTCGCAGACGGAATGGAGACACATGCATCGTGTATACCTTCCCGGTGTTATTTACGAGACTGGGTTCCCTTCGTGCGGCACGATCGAATAAATAATTAGAAAGGGCACCATATGGTTCGGAGTAGGAGTTTTTGCGTGGATTCCGGATAAAAGTGGACACCGGTATTTATATCTGAATTACAACTATTTATATCCACGTCCGTATATGTGTTTCGTTTATTATTTACGGTTGGTGTGTGTGTATGTCTGTGTGCACGCGCCCTTCGTGCCCACGTTCATGAGAACGAACCTTTATGAAATATGCACAGCATATGTATGAATCGTAGTGTGTATTGGTTTACGACCCCCTGGGCAGAAACTTTTCCTCGACGTGTATAATCTTATTAAACGTGCAATTCAGAAAAAGTTTACAGAAATAGGGGAATATCAATCAAAATTAATAACTCGTTTTTCTCCACGTATAAACTTATTCTTTTTTTTTTAATGCATGTATATATATCTGTATTCGAGTTATTTTTACAATTAATTTTATATGAATGAACGTTATTATATTTTTGTTTGGCTTTCCTATTCTTTGCTTAAATCCAAGTGAAAGAATAGAGCAAATTTGGAAAGAGATTCTTTACAGTTATCCCTCGATAAAAACTTTGTGCTAATACGATCGATCACCGTCTTAGACCCGTAGTTTTTAAAATAAATCAAACAATATCAGCAGGCATTGGTGCGTTTTCGGTGTCCTTTTCAGTTTGATCATTAGTTAAACATAATTAGATGTTCATAATATATTAACAATTTATACCATTTTGTTCAGGCGAGTCCAGAGTATTCCTTTGTATAAAAAGCAACTGAATAATTGTTACTGTAAAAGCACAAGACACCTTCAAATTTGTAAATTTGCAATTTTCTTTAAAATCGATTTTTTCAAAAACTGGACGTGCTGGGAAAAGAAAACTTATAAAATATTTAGTTTACATACGTGTTATTAATTTTAACAGTGTAATTAGCTCCAGGTGCACTCGATGTGTTTTCAGAAGGGGGAGGGGGTCTTTCGAATGTTGTGAAACATCGTGCGAATAAGAATGAAAAACGAATAAGGCCTAGATTGAACGAGTTAAAATATCGAGAGGATCACGTGGCGTGTAAAAAGCGTGTTGAAACAGAAGTTTCATGAATATATTTGGATCGATGTACACCTGCCGATCGCAGGTGTGTTAATATCTTCGTTTGTGGACGGGGATATATACATATACTTGTTTTTCAGTCTTGAGCGAGACCTAAGAGCTCTTTGGGTCCACGGTTCGAAGTTATGAATCGTTTTTTAATTGATTTTACGGCCTACGTTGTATCACTTCGGTCAATAGTATTATAGATACAGTAAATCCTCGATGAGTGTTCGAAGGTTCTTTGATTTTATGAAAACAAATTTTTTATACAAGATTCTAAAAAGAAAAGAGAACACGTTTTCTCAAGAAAATATCGATACGTCAATACGTATCGAATACTGGCTACCGTGTCTGACCATCGTTCGCTTATTTTACTTACGACGACTATAGACTGTGGCACGTTGTTGTTAACTGTTTCCTACTCATCGTACAATTTTCTAGTTGGAGTATGCATTCTTATTAATAGAAATGAACAATAATTATATTAGACACGCGAACAGTCCTCCAATAAAATCACTGGAGACCCTCTACGATCCTCTAAAGATGGTTTCGTTTGTCTCTTCATAGCCCACGGTGAACCATCAAGACCTCTGGAAACTCTTTTGAGGCCCTTCAACGAACTTGATGCATCTTAGAGACCTTCGAAAATTCTTTGAGTCCATTAGAAGACCTTAAAGGCCTCTGGGGAAAATCTTTCCCGCCTTTCGTGGACCTTGATGAACCTTGAAGACCTTTGGAAACCCTTTGGGCCCATTAAAAGTCTTCTGTTTTTGCTGTCTTTCTTCTTAAAGACTTCTGCAAACCCATTGAGACCGTTCAGGGACCTCTGCAAACCCTTTAAGGCCCTTCAGGGACCCTGATGAACCTTGAGTGCCTCTGGAAACCGTTTGAGCCCTAAATCAATGACCTTGATGATCTCTAGGAATCCTTTGAGGCACTATAGGACCTCTGGGGATCCTTTGATGCCCTTCACGGACCTCTAAAAGTTCTTTGAACCCCAAATCAATGACTTTGATGATCCCTGAAGACCTCTGGGAATCATTTGAACTGTGTTCGGTGAATTGCCAGTGACTCTAGACTGGTCGGTGACCGCGCGCCGCTGTCGGCACCGAGGACGGCAAGGGGCGGACGGCACTGCGAACGGCGAATCGCAACCGATGCGATGCACCGAGAGAGAACGCACTGTCGTCGTCATCGTTGTCGTTCACCGCAACACCATTCTCGCGGCTCATGGCGCGTCCCCTACGCGAACTCACGATCGATCGGGAATCTGGTACGGTAGGAACGGCACAGGCACCTCGGCCAACATCGGCGGCCCACGCTTACCAGTTTCGATCGCGAAGAGGGCACGGCCGATTAGGGATCGCCCCGTTTCGATATACAGGGTGTCTCAGCTAACTCGATCACCTCGAATAACGACTTAACGGTACACTTTATGAAAATGTTGAGGCGTGAAACTTAAATGGCATCAAAGGGCACATCTTATAAGGTACGTGCTTTTTTGTGGGTGGAGACATTTCAGTGATTTCAAGGTCATCTTGATTTTTTTTTTTAACGGAATGACCTATTGTTTATATCATATATCGATAGGGTATCGAATTCTAAGTAAAGCTGTGGTGACCTTCTTACGTCCTATACGTAATAGTTAACGAGATATTTACAAAATAATCACTGTACTGTAATCGCTGTATTAAAGTTGAGGGGCATCAGTTCGAGCACCTATAGCTACCAGATAGTAAGTACGTATTAAAAATTATTTTGTAAATATCTCGTTTTTACTGGACTTTCGCACATTACACACTTTATACATCATTGTTTAAAAATTACGATAACAATAAGTAATTACGTTTATAAAAATTGCACGAAAAACGAATGTAATTGCAATTTCAACAGTTGTTTTGTTGTTATAAATACATTCAAGTATTAATCTGAAACGTTCATAAATTCAACAATTTGGTCAATCACTGGTTGGTTTACCTTAAATATTTTTTTTAAAGATCAAGAATTACGATCACATTGAGCAAATTCACTCAGCATAAAAAAAAAGTCATATTCGCTGCGATCAATCACTGTATTAGTGATTTTGCATACCCTCTCTAGTCACGATTAAAGGGAGGTCGAGTATGGCGGGAAGTTACGAACGTGTACGTCGAACAAACGTCAGAATTATGTAACGACAGTCGTCACAAGCAAGTGACGCAACGATCAGGAAGAAGAAAATGCACGCGATGTGTTATACGTTGTTTATATCGCGACCAATGATGGTAACGAATCCCATAAATGGCCCCAGGACGCGTACTTATGTGTCCGTTATCATTCAGAGCACGTTCAGCAGTGATTCGACTCGAGCTTGGCTAAATTGGAACGTAACCGTGACTGTCGATCAATGAGAATATTTCTAATTATTAAACTGCCCGTGATTGTGCAAGTGTACGTACAGCCTTGGCCAAAAGTATTTAGCGCTTTTATTATTACAGCCTGACCGCGAAAATTCATTTCTTTGAAACCTGTAATAGTGTTCGTCATTCTTTGTCGAGCAGTTCGAAGGAATTTGATAAACTTTACAATGGAACCGCTAAATCAACTGAGCGGTTTGTAGTCTAAATTTTATGTTTCTTCCAAAAAGTTACAGTCTGCTGGCGGTACACTCGTTGTTAACTCTTTTAGTATCTTTAGTGTCGATGTACAGAATCCTCTCGATTATCGTCCCGAACTCGGGTCCGCGCCGGGACAATAATCTTACAGGGAGAAATGCTTCAGACCTTCGTAAATTCGTTCTTTTTTCCGAAGCTCGAACCTCGACAACAAAAGTGGAGGGGTAACGAAATATGCACTTGAACAGGTTCCACGCCCATCACGAATTGTCACTTCAAGAACGATATTTCGTAGGGATGACGCAGCACGCATTTAACGTAGAGATCCTTCCGCGCAGTTATCGAGACTTTACTCTATTAAAATAAAATTCGCATGGGGTGAAATTTCAAGGGTTAAGAAACTTATTTCTACTGTACAACAGAATTTACTAGTACTAGTAACTTGTAAAATTTTGTTAATAATATTAATTCACTTGTGCACAAGAGGGTCCTGTAACTAATGCTCGAATAATTCTTACCGACGGGTCCATATATGTAGTGTCTAGCTACAAGCGGCAAGAATCATTAGAGAATTACGTAGAACCGACCGGAAGCCTTGGCTTCTTCATTTTCTCTCGATCCCCTGCAAGTCTTTTTGTTCGATGTCGTACAACGAACCAGGTGCTCGCACAATCGGCCTTTTACGCCTTTTTTTTTTTTCCTTTTTCGTAAGCCACGGGTACGGAACTATGCGAGGACCTTGACATTATTCACTGGCATATTGCTCGCTGTTACACGCGCGAACGCTTAAATGGTGCAAACGACGAATTATCGACCAGATCGCGCGACTGTTTCTGCGCGAGCCAGACGTTACGGGCCTGCTCTGATGAAAGGTGTGACGCTCGATCGACGAAACAATTTTTTTACGCGTTTTGGAAGACACTGAAAAGGGAACTACGATATACTTCGAAAACTCCGCCACAGATTTAGACAGTCGTCGACAGAAGCATCTGGCAAATTTTCGTTTTTGCTAGTATTCGGTTTTCTGGGGTGAAACCGCCCCTTATTGGTTAATATGCCTTTTCTTGGTTTACTGTATATTTTGAAAATTATGATAGATATCAAAAAATTGTTCGAATAAAAATTTAATGGCTTCTTATACTCTATAGAACTGTGCAATGAAATTGTTCAAAATTCGTTTATTTATTCATTTGAAAAAACAGATTTTTTATAGAGTATAAAGGATTATAAAATTTTCATTGTAACAATTTTTTGATATTTGCAATAATTTTGAAGATATACAGGAAAATAGGAAAAGGCGGTTTAAGTGGTGGTTTCACCCTGAAGAATCGAATAGCAGCAAAAACGAAATATTGCGCGATACTTCTATGGAGGTCTTCTACAAGTTTACGGAGTTATAAAGAACAATTGGAATTTTCGAGGTAAAGTTTCCTTTTAAACGAGCGATCTTCTGTGTAGACTTCAGGTTAGCTATTGGGCATCACGATGATAATGAAGATTCATGGTTCGCAACGTTTTCGTTTCAGCATCGCATAAAAATCAAAAGTTTAAATGATGTACGATTAAATTACGGAATTATATAGGGAAGAATGGATTACGAGTCGTGGCGGTGAAAGAATGATGAATGCAGTCGGGGGATATACTTATTATCAATTAGAAAGATTTGTGTGATTTTTCCCGACAGGGTAGATTTACGAATAAAAAAATGGGCTTGAGGAATAAATGGTTAATACGAAAATTCTGTAAAAAGTAGATACACCGAATTAGTAGTTTCGAATTGGATCCCCTAAAATCTCCAGTCGGATATTAACCCTTTCTACTCCGGCGACAGCGGCGAAATCTAAAAGTAACTTTGTATTTTTATACATTTAAAAATTAAAATATTCTTCACTTTTCCATGGGGGCCTCTACTGTTACGTTGCATGTATAATTGTATGTTAAAATTAAATAGTCCTGGAGTAGCTGGTTCCTCATAGTAAAAATGACTCGGAGTGCAAAGGGTTAAAAAAATCACGAAGAATGTGTTGAAGGTACAAATGGTGTATCCATTTGTCCAGACGCTCAAAACAGGAATTCCAAAGACTTGGCTCGGGCGACGAAGTCTTAGGGTATGCAATGGAACTTGGCAGCCTCTAACAGGTCAGCCCATTCGTTATGAGAGAAGCCCACGTGCGCTTGAACTAACACGTTGCACCGATTACTCGAGAAACGATCGTCGCTATGTCGATTTATCTGACAAGAAAACTTGGGTATACCTTGAAAATTTCGATTTTCGAAAAGATACATTAACCTTTAAGGGGCGGTTTCACCCAGAAGAACAGAACATCAGCGATAAACGAAAAATTGTCCCATGCTCCTGTCGAAGTCCCGTACAAATCTGTCTAGTTTAAAGAAAAAATCGAAAATTCCCTTGTTAGTCTCATTGTCTTTTTCTTTGTTACAGAAATGGAGAGGACGAGTGCGTCTCGCAGAATGGGTTCGTGCGGGGTCTACTTGTCTCAACTGCGAGCGATGCTCGTGAGAAATCTGTTGCTGAAGAAACGAGAAAAACGAAAGACTACATCGGTACGTCCACGATCAGCATTATAAAATTATTCACGAACCTTTTTGTTCTCATTTTTTTTTTTTTTTTTTTTTTTTTTTTTTTTTGTGTTTTTGGTTATGTCTGTGATCGACATTCGATAGGTGTCTTTAATTCGAACTGTTTGTTCTGCGTTGACGTCGGAGGAATGAAAATAGCCGTACGATCCAATCATAGACATAGAAATATTTCTATTATAAATTATCGAAATATAATTATAAATTATAGAAATATTTCTATAGAAATATTCTGTCTATGGATCCAAGGTGCAAGTTGATACTTAAGTACATTTGTGATGGAAAATTGTGTCGATCACGGTGAGGTGTTTGAAATGTAATTGATTGTGTTTAAACTTCAGAAAATATTTAAGATTCTTCGTTTCGATACACGAACACCGGCCAGCACCTATGGACAAAGAAAATTGGATTTGCAACGGAACGTTTCTGTGGTTCTGCGATTAAAGTCACCACTCCGGTTAGGGATTCAAGATAGAGAAAGGATTTGATTATTTAACCCTTTCAGACCTGGTGGTCATATACACGAAGTTTCTTACAATTTCACCACAAAAACTTAGATACAGTGTGTTGCAGATCCATATTTTTCTTATAAATTTGAATTTTTTCATGTTCTGTGTTTTTAGTAGGTCTAGTGAATTCAGAATTGAATAACAAACCTTTTTTTTTAAATCGTTTTTTAAATATAATATCTAAAGAGTATTGAGTTAAAATGTGTAATCAAATATTTGTTTTTACTCTTAAAAGAAAATTCAGGTCTGAAAGGGTTAGTGTCATTTCTGAAGTACATATATGAAATCCTCTGGAGCATATAGTTTCGTCATGGAGAACTCGACTAGATGGTCTTTGAAACTGAAGAATAGCGAAATTTTGGTTTCTCGTCTCTCGTTCGCTTTGATGTTTTCGTCTGAAACTGCCTTCTTTTGTCTCTCCGATGTGATATCAGATATAGGATGGGATCAGGGGATTGGTACAAAGGACTCGTATCGCCAGTGTGCAAATAATAATGCAGGGAATATAGAATATCGTCACTTTGACGTTCACGTAGTCGAAGCGCTTTATTCGATTCTCGATTGGGGGTGAGAAACGATGATATGAATGGGGGATGGGTGATACATAGACGATACGCCCGAGAAATAATTTTTGTCCCCAAAACAGGTGTTTGTGCGTTAAAGGTATAAAAATAAGTTTAAAAAAACAAACAGCTTCGTTTAATATCTGTATTTTCGACATAAAAATCACAGGATACAACACATGTATCAGTCTCATAATTTTCAAATAACGATCTAAGGGTCTGGGCGTTAACGATATTGTCACTAAAGTGAGAAAGTAGGCGTCTGTCGTAGTAGACAAATGCAGTTATCAGGGTAAGATAAAAAAAAAGGTCTAGACATAAAAGACCCTATGGGGGTATGTGGGAAGCAGTAAAAATAACATGGATCGCGCAGGGGTTAACGATGTTTCTATTCCAGTTGTGAGATCTGTCAACACCCTCAACGACTATCAGAAGAATTTCCCCGTACATAATTCCATTTGTCTGTAAATTAGTCCACGAGAAAATCTATATTCGCACGGATCTCCACCCTACCCATCACGGTGACCAAACACCCCACGAATAAACGTATATACACACTCCACGTGCAAACACCAAACGCGTCACAATTCCTGCGATCAGATTTATTTTAAGAACCATCTAGCCTCAAAACCGGACTTTCTTCTTTTGAACAACGATAAAACCGACGAAAAGAGACGAACAGCCAGTATTTATGAAATTTTTCTCCGCGAAAAACGACGGATCATCATCAAGAGAAAGATATCATCTCTGATCTCGTATTTTGTTTTCCCTGTTTGTAACGGTTCCTCGGTCTTGACGGTTAATGCTCGGTCACGTAGAGTAGGCGGCGCTCTGTGTTCTTTCCGCGGTCCCGGCGCGTTGTTGGTGTCCACGATTTACTATCGCGGACGGGGGACAAGGCAGAAAGGGGTAAGAGAGAGTTTGGAGAAAACAGAAAAGTTCTCTCTCCGTCGGTCGACCCTTGGCCCAGTTGGCACAAGGCGCACGCAAAAAACACACCCACCGAAAACGAATTGGCAGCTCGCCCTCCCTTTCGGTTGCCAGAGCCAGGGGCCGGGGGGAGGGAGGCGGTCCGGCGGACGGCAAAGTCACTTCGTCGCCATCCGATGGGGTTCCCCCTCCCCCTCCCTTTCTACTCATTTCTTTCACTTCCCGTTTTCGATGATCATGAATTCAAATTTCGGCACCCTGGCGTCGATTTTGTCCAACATTTCTCTGTCTCCTTACATGCTAAATCAGTTTGCCATGGTTTCATTCCACTTTTGAAAAAAAAATGTCACTTCTTTCCGCAAACAGCGTGTGCCAGAACCTAGTACAGACACCTCTCGATTATCGTCTGGCTTGTTCTACACGATTATTGTCCTTTTGTTGCCGACGCTCGGACTTCGGGCAAGAAACGGAATTACGAGGGTCTGCAGCATTTCTCCCTAAAAGATTATTGTCCCGGAGCAGACCCGGGATCGGGACAATAATCGAGAGGAGTCTGTATTTCAATTTGATGCCGGACATTTCCATGGACACGACGGAAGGTCGTAATATTGGACAAAACGACAAAACGTTTCCTCGAAAAGTTCATGCACTGACCACCGGATTCAGCGACACTGACTTCGATCGACGTCACATGTTTCCGGGAATTCGGACACATGTGTCTGTGTAATGATTGTTGGTGTAACGTTTTTCTGTAAATTAACATTTTATTGACAGGTAGTCCATAGTTTTTTAAATTTCAGTGCTTAAAAATAAATGGCTTATTAATATTACCCTTAAACGCAAAAGAAATTATTACGTTATTCCGTTAGAGTTTTTAATATTTTTCCATGAATGTTATTCGTGATTGAACTGTTTAATAATAGTCCCTTGTTAAATAGCAACAGATAGATAATGTGGTAAGGTGGACACTAGTAATGGGGATACATTAGGATTATATCGAGATTTGGTATCGATACGTATTGATACCCAGAGTATCGAAAAATGAAGAGAAATAATTTGTTTTAGCAGATATTTACTAAGGCAGATTATCAGATAACAGTGTGCAAACAAAAATCGACCAATGGCAAACTTCGTGGAAAGTTTGCGATATTTGAAATATCGATACTATATCGTCCATCACTAGTGGACACCTTCTCCCCTTGCATTTCAGTCAACCAAATGCCGGGTTCCGAAATTCCGAGGACCTCCAGTTTGCTCACTTCGGCGTGTGCCGCGATAAAGGGTCTATCCGGTAGATCAACAGTGACGGGTTGGAGGGGGGTGAATCGAGGGCCTAAATATAGCTCGTTAGAGGTGGAGAAAATCGATTTATACAGAAAATAAGTATTCCTGTCTATACTTAGTCCCGCGCCTCCTAACGGCGAGCCACTCGATTAACTAGCCTTCCACCATAAAATTGTTCAACCTCGACGGGGCCGAGTGGAAGACAAAGGGAATGACAATCGCGGGGAGAATCTTTACGCGGACTCGACTGACCTTAATCCCACTAAGAATGTTTGGAAACTCCTGAAACGAGAAATTTCTAAAGAAAACATTATAAATAAGAAAGTTTTAATAGAAAAAAATGATCTACCATTCAAATCATAACGAACATCTAAAAGAAATTAATATACGATTAAGAATTTTCTTCTACGCCACTTTTTTCCCTAGCGGAAGCCGAATTTGCTCGCGAGGGTACCTGTTGTCATAGCGGCAAAGTGAGGAAATAACCAAATACTGATTAACAATATTTCTTTGCATATAAAAAAAATTGTCTCTCTTGACTATTGTATTATATTTACCATTAACCTAATATTTCGTACGGATTTTGGCTTACATGAATAAATATTTATTTGATTTGTTAAAAAAAATTTCTCTATACAATTTTCAAACGGTCACTTTAATATGGCCAGGGATTCTATGTAAATAACTGCTTGCGTCTACGTTTCTTTATCGATGTTTACTTCCTCCGCGGGATTTTCTGCTTGCCGTCCTTCCCCTTGAAGATCCCCGGATCGATGACATTGGTGGGCCCGTTGCTCCACAAGGTGGCGGATATTGTTTCGGTGGCCTCAACGGTGGCTGGCAACAGATGCGGACCGACCAGAAAGTAGACTTGCTCGACCCAAGTAGGCAGCGTTACGCCGGCCACGCAACACTGCCACAACGGTAGACCAAGGTGGACCAGCATCATCCGGAAGTAGACGGTGAAGCTGTCAGCCAGGTGGTACCATCGATCTAGCTCCTCCCGGTGCAGCCAGATGCTCGGCGCCGCTTCCGCCTCGGGTTTCGTGCAATACACCAAGTATACCTTGGTCATTCCGATCTCTGGATAACAACGGGCGATCTCGAACATCTTGCAACTTTGTGAACTTCCGGCTTGTAGAGAGCAAGCGTTCTCCAGGTCCACGGCGCTGCTTCTGGGCTCAATTTCCGATCCTGGATCCGTGGACTCTTGTCTGGGACAGTCGAGTTGATGGTCCCTGGTGGTCGAGCATCGTTTCAGCGTGGAGAAACTGCCGATCTCCATTCGACCCACTGAGAATTCTTCACCTGTCGCCGGGGGGAGAGGATCATTTGTGGAAATTGGAACGATTGTACTTATTTCTTTTGGGGATTGGGAAAGTTTTGATACCTGTAATTTGGGGTACTGTTGCGGACCTAGTTTCTGAACTCTTCAGGGACGATTTCATATTATGATCGGAAAGAATATTTTTTTGAGTATTCGACTGTATTTGGGGGAAATATAGAGGGTGTAACAGAAGTGTTGCAGGTCCCTGGAATGGGTCACTCGTGAGGTGATTTGGAACAAGTGTTTCCTTGGTAAAAATATTATCCGAGGGTTTGTTAACGAGATATTAACGAAAAATCCCAAAGGGTTTCTTTTACTAACTCTTTGCAATCAAATGTCAACCACACGTGTGAAACAATATAATTTCGTTATCTGGTACTATAGTTGCGTATATTTTCCTCTTTGCCAATACTTTTATTATTTTTTTTTTAATTCAACATGGGGGTAGTTTATCCTTAAAAGACAAACCCTTCTAAAAAATTAGAATTCCACGTTAGGTTCTTTTATGACCGAAAATATTTTACACCCCCTAAAATTCGAAAGAATTCAATATTTCTATAAAAAATTCGAATTATTCCTATGACAGGTTAAATCTTGGAGCAGGTCAAAGAGTCAAAGCCTAAGAATGTGAAGACAGAATGGGAACAACAGTAGGAAAAGAAGAAATTACAATGGACTTAATAAGCACTGAATCGGTGTCTGCTGGGTTTTATAAATATCACCCCTAAAGCTGACAGGGAATCCATACAAAAAAAATCAGTATCGACCTAACTTTTGTCAGGTTACGAATTAATAATGGGATGTCTCTGTGGAATTACGAGACTGTATATAATTTTCTCTTTTTTCTGTTCATATTAATTTTCTCTTGTGTATTTTTTTAAAACCAAAGGTGCTAGATTCTTTCTATCTATCGGTTTTCAGCACTTCGAAATTCGATCGATTTTGCCGTCCTTCCAAAAAACTCCATTCTTAAAAAGAAAATATCCGCTTTCTTTAAAATTCAGTCAAAACATTTCAAGACACGTCAGTTATTTCCAATGAACGACGGATAGAAGAATTTGAATAGACGAACGTTTAAACTTTAGATCCTAAAGTCTTAAGAGTCACGGGGCTGGGGAGACTGGGAGGAGGATAAGTCTCGGGAGAGTGGTTTACCTGCTATTTCGAGATTCCAGAGAAGCTGAAAACCGTCGATCGACAGATAAAAGTTCCTAAGATCCTCTGGGAGCAGGCAACAATGACGTTGCTCCCAGTTGCTGATTACGGTGTCCTCGCATCCGTTTCGCCTCTCCACTCGCACGTTCTTTACGTACGGCAAACCCTCGAGGATCTTCACCACGCCCACCGTGAGATTCTCGTAAAACGAGTCCTCGGTGACGACGTCCACGAAAAACGACATTGCACCCCCGTCGCCCCACTGTGTCGTATTTTGCTCAATCTAGCTAAATTCAAATTAAAACAAACAAATAGTTGACATATATAAGGTGAGTCAATAAGAACTATTACGTAAAATAACTCGTTACATATTGGTTGGATCAAAAAACATCAGACGGATGCAATGTGATCTTTGTATGTCTTATTTTTTTTTTAGATGTCAAGGTGACCTTGAGTTTTTTTATAGGTTAATGCATCTTTTTTTTTTAATACCGTCATGCTACAGGTCGTCGAATTCGTTAAGAAAAAACATAAAACAAAAAATAATAAAATTATTTCTGCAATTTTTTTATGTTACCCCTACTTCAATAAATACTTAACATAACGCATTCGATTACACATCGTATTCGCCGAGGAAAACAATCCCTGAACGTAGCTTAACATCTCCCGGCCGTCAAAGTAGAATGACCCCTTAACCCCTTGCCTGACGATTTTCGTGACTACTCCAGCCCCCAGAAATCACTTTATCGGATAACAATTGCCCCAGAAACAAAAGGAATTCTACACCTTATCGTACGTACATTTACTCGAAAAAAAAAAATGTGAAATAATATTAACAACCTAGTTCATTAGCAGAAGCTTTCTGTACTTGTGTAAGACCAATCGAGTAGTCTCAGTAAGACTTTTGTCGTCAAATTATTGGTTCACCTGATCGTTCTGGTCCTCAACAATTTTCACGCAAAATCCACAGAAGAGAGACCCCAGCTGAATCCCATTCGGTTTTCCGATGAATCGAGGGCGGTCTAGGGGCCCAGGTGAGACTGGTTTATTCGGTTGTTGATCGCCATGGTGACCGGGAATATCAAAACCGTATCCACTTGTTCGTGTTTTCTACTACCAGAGGGGTGGTAGGTTGTGTATCGAACGCTTGCGCAGGGGATGCTCGGCCGCCCTGCACGACAGGTGTATGGGATAGAGTACAGGTGGGCTTTATTCTATGCACAGGGGTCGGGAGGGTGAGTTTCTTTTCAGCGGTTACCCTGCCATTTCGAATCGAGATAATCGTATATGATTTCGTGACGTGCATTATTAAGTATCAATTGGGGGTTGATGAACATGTTCCCGTGTGTTTCGTCCCACCCTACCCCCTTTGCGCAACTTCAGCCCCGCCTATGCAACCCTCTTTTCATTAAACCGGTTATTATATCTGGCCTGTACAAAGAATGACGTGAAATTCCCTGCAACCGCGTATGTACAGGGTGGTCCAATAAGAATTACCACTCGAATATCTCCGTTATCTTCGAAGATATGAATAAACTTTATTAACAAAAGTTGCTGGGTGTAGAGTGGGTGCTATAATACGGCGGTAATAATTTTTTTTCAGCTGTGTAAAAAATGTATTATAAGTCGGCAGAATTCGTATAAGAGTTGTTCCACGGTGGTTTTTTTCTGTTATTCACGCCGAACGATTTGCTTGTATTTGCAGGAGATCTTCCTACCCCTCTGCACTTTAGGCATTCTGATCGTGGTGAAAGTGTTGCTACCGAATCCAAATTATCCGGCGATGATGTCACAGAGGCAGGAGGGCGGTATATTCAACACATTCAACGGATTGAAGAACAACACGATTGCTGTTGTCCCGAACTCGACGGAAACTTTGGTGTGTACATATTTATGTATATATTCAACTACTAACCGTCTCAATTCGCACAAAATTACGTATAAAGATTGTTCTTATACATTTGGGTGCATTAAATTTCTTCAAGTTGAGAGAATTCTACATCAGTTAGCAATAATGGACATTAACAATTAACACCACATATAGCCATTTATTTAAGCTTTTTTCTTTTTAAGTACCAGGATACAGATACAGAATCCTCTCGATTATCGTTCCGAACTTGGATTCTTGCTGGGACAATAATCTTATAGGGAGAAACGCTTCATACCCTCGTAAATTCGTTTTTTTTTTACCCTCCTCCAGTGGTGGGGATAACGCCTGGACAATAATCGTGTAGAACAAGTCAGACGATAATCGAGAAGAATCTATAATAATTTACAAATATCGATAATCGATACTGACGACATCATCGATACTTTGTTACTGATATTTTAGCCATGTCGATATTTTGACCACCGATATATATCGCCACGAAATATTAATAGAATTTACGTGTATCGACCATCACTAGTCTAAACCTGATCCTGAACAATTTCCCCTTGAGAAACGTTTCTTTGATCGTGTTCCTTCGATTTTCCAGAACTTCTTGAACTCGATGAATACCCTATGGTTATCGATGTGGGATTATCCTGGCAAACTCCCCTTGAATTTCATGGTGTTCGACACGAAGGATGACCTGCAGGCTGCGTACTGGAGGGACCCGTATAGTGTACCACTAGCCGTAATTTTCGAGAATTCTCAGCCGATATCACAGCGTCTTCTGTAAGATAGTTGTGCAACATGTATTTATTCGCTTTTGTGTCTACCATTATCATAAAGATTGAATCTAGACCAAACGTAGTGTCACCCATTCCCAGGAGTGGTTTTGTTTGGCAATGCATCAATATAGGAAATCGGGATAGTACGATAAATATTGTAAATGCAGTATTTCGCACCCTTGCGATAAAAGTGACGTAAAACATGTTTTTCGAGTTATCACTATGGGATAGTCGCAGAATTCAATGGGTGTCTAGAAAAAGGATGTATGTTAAGTTTCATAAAATTTACAGGAAAACGTGAAAACATTTGATTACTCATTGTAGCAGTTGAAGAATAATAATGATTAATTTTTTCTGTCCAGCTCCTGACCCCTAGTGCCATTATCGAGTACTAGAAACTTTTCCAAAGCGTCTTCTACATCACGTTGGCTCTTGTTTCACGGAAAAGTCCTTTCCAAAAATTTATAACATTCGCCCTTCTTCTAGACACCCAATTCGATTATTGTTAATCGTCAAGAGTGTAATCTTTCACAAGTTGGCTAGAAGAAAGCGGTTATGTGTCACTTTTACTGTTTGGAGTGAGACTGTAATTTCCGACAACTCTGCATTTTGTGAATCGTTTTCGAGCTTTCACTTTTGGTAGCAAAGGGCACGATGTATGTCTTTGATCATTTTGGGCATGGACGAATGTCTTCCATGAGTATCTAGGATAATTTCTGTTCAATTTTGAATATCGTTTAGTCCTGAAATCGAGCATTGCATTTCAGGTACGAGATACGAACTAATCCGTCGTACACAAGTCCGCCATCGCCGACCGAATTGTATTCCGCCCCAGTTACTTGTCGAAAGGACACCAGCCACTGGATGGGTGGCGTATTGTCGATAGAGACCGGTGGATCGTGCCCTGTGAACAATTACCTGCATTCTGGCTTCTTGGCGTTGCAGTTGATAATGGATATTACAAAGATAAGGGTACGGTACCGGATGATCGTTCTGTATCCCATTAACCGTTATTTATGCTTCTAGAGACTGTGGCTCTGTTGATCGTAGGTGTGCGCACTTTAGGAAATTACGCTGTATTTGTGTCCTAATCCACCACTATGTACACTTCACCCTATATTTGGATAAACAGTTAATAATTCCCCAATGCTACTGTTAATATTTTCAAAGTACAGTCACTTACAGACTTCTTTCGATTATTGTCTGGCTTGTTCTAAGCGATTATTATCCAGGCATTATCCCCACCACTGGGGGGGACTGGAAATTGTCAAGCGCAGACTGTTGTCCCTTCGCTTTTGTTGACTTCGGGCAAAAAACGAATTCGGGACGATAATCGAGAGGAGTCTGTACAAGGGAAATTCTGTACCCCAAACACTCTGATTTGTTTTAAACTACGCGGGTTTCTAGACTCTTCTTGCTGATATGCGGTTCTTTAGAGTGGAGCCACCCCTTAGAAGTTAGTGTGTGTCTTCACATTGTCTTACATATCTTGTAAACTATATAGTTTTCAAGATATATACAGGAAAATTGATAAAAGACATATTAACCTTTAAGAGGTGGTTTCACTCTGTTGAACCAAGTATCAGCAAAAACGAAATATTGACCGATTCTTCTATCGATATTCCCCACAAACCTGTGGAGTTCAAACAACATCGGATTTTTCGGGGTACCCAAGTTTTCTTGGCCGTGAGTTTGAGCGACCAATCGAATTTGTCCCTGGTATAATGCAATATCGATAATGGTATTAGTATAATTGTGTGCGTTGGTAATTTACAGTTGGACACAGGGAACAGTGACGTAGCTCTGCCGGATGTTAAGTTGGAAATGTTCCCGAAGGAAGCCTTCACAGCGAGTAATTATATACACAACATTTTATAGTCATTATATTTCCATTTCTTTTTTTGCACGTTTAGTATACAAAGGCTGTCCGACTAACGTTAGAAAAACCATACAGTAGTCTACAGATACTTGTGTTTCTTTCGTGGGCATATTTCTAAGGATATGTTTTATTTAGACTGGATGCTGGCCTTTAGAGTTGTTATACCTCTATTTATGGTACTGGCTATCTCGCAGTTCGTCACTTACCTTCTGATCCTGATAGTTGGTGAAAAGGAGAAAAAGATCAAGGAAGGAATGAAGATGATGGGCCTGAAAGATTCGGTGTTTTGGTAGGTGTTTATGGGTAGATTGCGTTCTGTTATTCTAGTTCCCCTGTGAACAATGCATGATCAACGAATATTGTATATACATATTATAATCTTGCATGAGCCAGTAGACAAGCTTACCTGAAAAAGATAATCGAGATTCCATGGCAGAAATGAAAAATCATTTCGTTCTCCATTTCAGGTTGTCGTGGTTCATTATCTACAGTGTCTTCGTCTTGCTGCTCTCTGCGGTCGGAGTGATACTACTTTTTACACTACAGATGTTCCAGCACACACACTTCTTACCGATATTCCTTTTAGTAGTGCTCTACAGTTTCTCCATAATCATGTTCGCTTTCATGATAACGCCATTCTTTGACAAATCACGGGTAAGCATCGAACAGCCTTACATACTGGGCTTCAGAAAAAAAGAAATCGGATCCAGTGCTTGCGATGAAAATTAGACTCTTCTTTTTTAGCCAAGGAAATATCGACAAAAGTTTTTGTTTTTTTTTACTTCCAGACCGC
The DNA here is from genome assembly GCF_001272555.1 of Dufourea novaeangliae. Lineage (NCBI taxonomy): Eukaryota > Metazoa > Arthropoda > Insecta > Hymenoptera > Halictidae > Dufourea > Dufourea novaeangliae. The sequence continues at coordinate 625,118 of NW_015374058.1, read as the reverse complement.
CGGTGTACTTGGCAATTTCGCCGTGACGATATTGAGCTTGATGTACTTCATTCAAGTTTTCGTGAAGGACTCCAGCTCCATTTACTTTTGGGTGGTGTCTCTTCTCAGCCCGACAGGCGTTGCTTTGGCGATGGATAAGGTCTGTGTCGAAACAGAAAAGGACACTGTTCTAATACCCACGAATCGAAAATTGCAAATAATGTGCTAATGACACTTTGTGACAATTAATCCAGGCACTTGTGCTGGATCTACAAGGCGAAGGAGTCAATTTCGGTAATCTTTGGTCCAGTCCTGGTATACCCTTCGGAGGAAGTCTGATTATGATGACTCTGGACATCTTTTTGTATGCCTGCTTAGCCTATTACTTCGACTCTGTCATACCCAGTAAGTTCTTTCCCGATTTGTTCTTTACTGAACTGTTATTTAATATAGGCCCCACGCGAAATTGGACACTTTTTGAAGTAATATTTCGGAGTTTGTTGAAACTTGGATATGTTGTAGTCTTTAGTGATATATAAATGTATCTCAAAGGATATTTTATCGAAGGAAAATGTTTTCTTTTAACTGAAATAATTTGATAAATTGCTGATATGTCTCCACAGTAAGAAACCACAAAACTTCTTCTGATAAGATTGTTAGTTCAACGGATAATTCATTACTCGATCGGTCGTGCCGATATGCTTCGACGCAGCGTTTACTTCAATTAATTTTCATATGACTAATTATAATTTAAAAAATTATAATTTTCCATATTTTAAAAAATTTGTCCATAAAAAGGACAAATGTGACTATACCCTCATTTTCTTCAAATTTTTCAATAGTACCCCCGCTATTCTAAAATTGCATTTAAAATAATTGAAAAATAAATGGTTAAAAAAATATGTTTGCTCAAGTGAAATAATTTTTATTAGGTAGTATCTCCACTGTAAGCACACACACAGCTCATTTCGATCAATTTGTTAAATCAACAGTTATGATTTATCGAAAAAAGGTTGACACAACATTTCAAACTGCTGTAAAATGAACAATCCTTAATATTTTCACAAATTCTTCGAAATACATTTATATATTATTGAAAACCTATAACATATCCAAGTTCCAACAAAATTCGATGTTACCCCAAGAAGTGTCCGATTTCACATAGAATGACGGTAATAGAAAAACCGTATTTATAAACTCAACCCAGTAACTCGTTGCTATGGCACACAACGAATACAATTCAAATTTAATCCTAGGCGAGTACGGAATAAAACGAACACCGTGGTTCTGTTTGACACGGAGTTTTTGGTGCCAGAGGAAGGCTCCACGGGTGAGTTGATGAACGCTTAACGATGAAACTCGACTGGAGAACAACACATAAGAACAAAATAGAGGAAAGAATTGGTTCGTTTTGTCCAGGTTCCGTCGTCCAATGGCGAGTCAAACTCCTTCATACCGGGCGAGGAAACGAACCGCGACATCGAGCCGATGGTGAGGGAGATGAAAGGTCGCGAGGCCATTAGGATAGTCGACCTTTACAAGTCCTACCAGAAGTGTCGCAAGCCAGAGATCAAGGCTGTGAATGGCATCAACCTAACGATCTACGAGGGACAAATCACAGCGATACTTGGCCACAACGGGGCCGGGAAGACAAGTCTGTTCAACATACTCACCGGCTTGACCGCGCCAACCGCTGGCACCGCTTTGATTTTCGGCTACGATATTCGCGATTCCACTGATATGCAGGTGATCCGTAGCATGACAGGCGTTTGCCCGCAACACGATATTCTGTTCGATCTTCTGACACCACGGGAACACCTTGAGTTCTTCGCGGCTGTACGGGGCATTCCGAGGGCAACGATAGATCATGAGGTGAATACACTTAATCCTTTTTCTTAAGGGAGGATTCTCGTGCAACAACTCGATTTTTGGAAATTTGTTTTTTCTTTAGAAAACAATTCATAATATGCGAGTAAACGATCTTGAAATATAGGAGGCCATACTTGAATCGTAGAAAAATATTTTTGTTTCGTTTCAATTTTTCTTATTGTTTATAAACGATCATGGTTAACCAGAATTCTCTACTGTTATCGTCTCCAGGTGAAGAAAACATTGAAGGATATCGATTTGTCGGAGAAAGCGGACACTTTTGCGAAGTATTTGAGCGGCGGTCAGAAGAGGAAGTTGTCCGTGGGTATCGCCATTATTGGCGATCCGAAAATTATCATTCTCGACGAACCGACCGCTGGTGTAGATCCTTACTCCAGAAGACAGATGTGGTCCTTCTTGCAATCCCGTCGTCACGGGAAGGTGATATTGTTAACCACGCATTTCATGGACGAGGCTGACATATTGGCGGACAGGAAGGCGGTGATCAGCAAAGGGAAATTACGGTGTTGCGGTAGTTCGTTGTTCTTGAAGAACAAATTCGGTATTGGATATCATTTAACGTGAGTCAAGAATATATAATGAATAACCAAATACATTCTATGCTTGACACACAATTCACACATCAATGATAAAAATACCCCTGCGCAGATTGGTACTAGAAGGGAACGCGAGAGAGCACGCTATTAACAGATTGGTCACTTCACACGTGTCGAAGGCTGAGAAGGCGAGACGTCACGGCCGGGAACTGAGCTTCATTCTGCCCCATAATTCCGTGGAGAATTTCGCCCCGTTGTTCTCCGCCATAGAACACGAGATCAAAACCAGATCGAGTAGATTGGGGATCAGTAGTTACGGGGTGTCGATGACCACGCTAGAGGAGGTGTTCCTGCATCTTGAGAAAGACGAGGGCACAGAATGTACCATGGACAATTTATCGAAGAAAATGGTACGGAATCGAGCGTTGAGCAGGTCGTTGTCGTTGCAGTCGAAGAGCACGTCTTACCAGAGCTTGCAGAACGAAGGCGTCACCGTCCAGAACGACGGTCAAGCGAAAGGTACGTTCACAGTTCACCGTACCACTCTAAATATTATCAAGTTATTGGAACATGGATTCTTCTTACACCAGGCGCAGGCGATCTGCCGGACGGCGTTCATAATGATCGAAATCCTCCTGTCCTCGGCCTCGGATTAGACCCCATAAAGATCCGGCCTAACTTCATACAGACCCTATACGCTATGCTTCGCCTAAGGATACTCAGGCTCTTCAGGAACATTCAGTTACTCTACTTCACCATCGTTGCTCCACTTCTCCTGATTGCTCTTAGCCTTCATTTAAACAGAATTCGGACTGTTGAGATCAAGATGCAGTCATTAAAATTGGACAATGGTACGCTACAGCCTCGTTATTTCATGTGTATACGGGGTGAACCGCGAAATGTGATCAGCTTAGATTATTCCACTGTTAACTGTAGGATCGAAAATTGTTGTAGCTAATGTAACATGATGCAATGAGAGCTTTAAGATGATTATAGCAAATTTTTTGTCAACCCCCTGTTTTCCCAAAGTTTGCAAGGTCACCTTCAGTCTTTTTTAACGGATACTGAGACGAATTCGGTAAGCATCTTGGCAAATAATTTTTTTTCTTAACTATCTTCTATAGGTTTATCTATAAAAAAAAACTGAAAGTGACCTTGAAAACTCTGGAAAAAGAGGGTTGACAAAGAATTTAGTTGTTATGTGGTATTAGTCAAACAACTTTTCGATGGAACAGCTAGGCAGTAGAATAGTTTCGTGGTCCACCCTGTATATATATTCAGCGGTTGTTTAGAACGCAAAGATGTCAGTGTATAATATCGTTGATAGATACCTACGGCGAGGAGACGAAACTTTTGTACACTAACCATACCGATCACGATATAAGCGACTTAATCGATGGAATAGCTCAGGATATACGATACATTGAAGAATACAATGGAGATTTCGCTAATTTATCGAAAGTCGCACCGCACATGGCTGTTTTCAGTATTAACAAATACAGCGAAGGGAAAATTGATTTGACTGTCGCTTATAACGACACTATGCAACACTCCCTACCGATTTTGATAAATTCGTTATCCAACACGTATTACAGGTAAGACCGTTAATTCTCAGAGACACGATTGACCGGAATTTAGTTACACTTACATTGAAAATTTATTGCTTATAATTAGGTTGCTCTCGGATAAAGAAGATTTGGAGCCAATAGGGGTGAAAACTCATCCTTTCCAACAGACTTCTCAACCGCAGGAATTCAATATTGGCACAGCCAGCTCTGCTGGGCTTATCGGAATGAATTTCGTTCTTTTGCCGATAGTCTTAGTCGTGGACATGGTCTACGATCGAGAGGTAATATATTGGCTTCTATTAAATGACCATTGAAGGTGTTAACAGCTTGTTAATTGGTCACAATTACATGTTCTGTAGATAAAAGCGAAGAATCAACTACGTGTGAATGGTCTGACGTTTTCGATGTACTTCCTGACCTACTTTATCGTACTTGTCAGCCTGATAACGTTCATCTGTCTCTGTATACTCGGCATCATATTCCTCTTCGATGTGCCTTCGCTTCAAGAGATACCAGCGCTCATCACCCTTGGCGGTCTTTTAATGCTTTATTGCCCGGCATCCATTCTGTTCTCCACGTGTCTGAGTTACATGTTCGACAAGATGGATTCTGCACAGAGTATTCTACCCAATATTGTTACCTTCTTCGGGCTCATACCCTTTATACTAGTTACGAGTCTCGATATGCTCGGTCTTAGTAAGTAATAATTTCATTCTTAAAAGATTAAGTACATACAGTATTACCATAGCTATTTCCGTGACATTCGGGACATTGGGAATACATCACTGAGTTCTTAATAAAAAGCAGATGATTCGTTAGAAAAATGTGAAATTACCGGCGAATATGTGCTGTATCATACTATTGCATGAAATTTCGATGATTCTGTTGAACATTTGCTTTTAGACGGTCGGATTTTCTAACAATAGCCAAATTGTTCTTTCAGGTGGAACAGCTGCATTCATTCTGCACGTAATCTTCTCTTTATTAAACACATTGTATGTGCCGTATGCTGCGGTGTATTATGTAGAACGAGTCCACCTAATGTGCTCCATCAACGCCGCTTGCCATCATCTAACTATGTCCGATTATTTGACCACGGAAATAATTATAATGGCCTTTGGAGTGCTTCTGCACTTCCCGGTGTGGTTCTTTATACTTTTGTTATTGGATATCAAAAAGAGCGGTGGCAACGTCAGCGACATATTCAAGCATTTTCTGGTTAGAATACGTTTTTTTTTTTGTATATTCCAAGTACTGTATCGAAATACTATATCGAAAATTGTTACATTCTTATACTCGTAGCGTAACGGAGGCTCCATAGGCGAGGAAATAATGGAGAACACTGATATTGGCGAACATGAGGACTCGGATGTTAAAGCCGAGAGGCAGAAAGTTTTTAATCTCATTACTTCATCGTCCGTTCAGGAACCGCCTGTAGTTCTGGTACAGGTACGAATGTCAAAGAAGACTTTCCAGTGTTAGATTAAGTTCAATTAATTACGATTAAATTGAAAACGATTCGTTGTTTAGAATTTGAGGAAGGAGTACCGACATCGAGAGTCAGGCTCCTGTAGTTGTTGCTCTAAACAAGAGGAGGAGGTCAGTCAAAAACAACGAAAAGTCGCCGTGAGAAATCTCTCGTTGGCGGTGGAACCAGGAGAGGTATTCGGTTTACTGGGTCACAATGGCGCTGGTAAAACTACAACAATGAAAATTATCATAGCGGAGGAGGCGGCCACTCGGGGCAGGGTTCAGATCGGCGGTAACAATATTCATTCCCATATGACGGAGGCTTTCAGACAGATGGGATATTGTCCGCAACACGATGCTCAGTGGAAGAACATCACTGTCCGGGAACATTTAGAGTGTTACGCCGCTATACGCGGTGTACCGTGGGGAGATATCGGCCGGTAAAATTTACACATACTCTCGGCACTTTTCAGACGTCCACAAAATTAATAAGGAAACTATAAATAAGCTCTATTTTCTTTTCTTTTTTAACAGAATCGTAGACCTGTATCTGTCCGGTCTACAAATTCACGAGCATGCTGACAAGCAAACGCAGGAATGCTCCGGTGGGACAAGAAGGAAACTCAGTTTCGCGATGGCAATGATAGGTGGTCCAAAAGTCGTTTTAATGGACGAGCCCAGTACAGGGATGGATCCTAGGTCGAAAAGATTTTTATGGGATACGATCCTCGCCAGCTTCCAGGTGTCCATCAAAGTATAATATTTTCTATTGTCGTCGCAAGGCTCGACACCACTTGTGCTGAAAGAAAAAATATTTTCATCCGCAGGGTGGCAGAGGGGCAATTTTAACGACGCATTCGATGGAGGAAGCCGATGCTTTGTGCTCAAGGGTGGGTATAATGGTGAAGGGAGAGATGAGGTGTATTGGATCTACCCAACATCTGAAGAATCTTTACGGTGCTGGATACACCCTTGAGATGAAACTTCTGGGCGGTGATTGTACACCCACGACACCTTCCGGCGACCGGATTACGGGTCTGAAAGAGTTCGTTTCGAGCCTGTTCCCGGACGCCACCCTGGAGGAAAGTTTCGCCGACAGATTAGTATTCGGCGTTCCCCAACACGCAGTCAACTCGCTGGCCGAGTGCTTCACGCAGTTGGAGAAAGGTTAGGCATATAAAGTTTCTTAACCACTGTGCCATGGCCGACTCTAGTACAGGCCGGAACATATGATGTTGCAACACCGTATCAAAACTAAACATCAGTCCGATTGATGGTCCGATCGAGTCCAATTAAACTACTGTATACGTCGCTTTTATATGCATATTTAATAAGGGTCAGTTGACTCATTTACATGTAAATTTATCTAGCCGGTACCACATAACGCTACCGGTTTTTCCTTAATTCTCATGGGACTGATTACAGCGTTGCCAAATTTACTATGTTCCGGCCTGTGCTGTAGTTGGCCATGACTGTGCCCATACTATTTTTTGTGTGGTCTCGTTCAGCCGTGTACGCGGGACAGATATCTTAACCCCAAACGTTGTTTTATTTCTGCGTGGTTGCAAATAATTCTTAGGATAAACATAATAATACCGTGTCAATGACATTTGGTATTCGATTTTCAGCGAAGCTCGAGCTGGACATTGAAGAGTACAGCTTCAGCCAAACCACTCTGGAGCAAGTTTTTCTGAAATTTTCGCACTACGACGAATCGAATTCGGGAGAATCATGACTCACAGGGAGTGTGTTTATTCGAATGTATTACACAGTGAAATACTCGTGGGACTGTTCAAGTGTAAACGAATCGAGAATAGTGATATCTGTTCGTTAATGTTCCGTTGTGTATACTGTCGGGAATCGGTAAAGACAGAATGATCTCTGCGCTCGTAAGTATCAAGAACGTTCTGATAACAAAGAAGTTTCACGTTACCGTTCGGTGCAGACTTTGCAGTTACATTATTCCTGTTTTGAACCCGACGATCCTGTAAGTCGTAAGTGAACAAAAGAAAAAAAAAAGAATCGTACTATGTTTACGATATACGTCGATCGACCTAACACTGAGAGAAAGAGAGAGAGAGAGAGAGAGAGAGAGAGAGAGAGAGAGACACGAGTTAAATGGTACATCTTTTCTTTTACGTGCCGATGTTCTACATTGTTATGTTCGTCAGAATTATACAGTGACTTCCTGAAGTGATTATGTCGTGGGATATGAAATAAACATACATGTAAAGTTAACGACTTGTAAATAACGGAGACTGTGAATGATATCTCCTAACGTCAGCAGAAGTGATAAAATAATACTATTCAACACTGCAGATTTTCGAATTGTATTGTAATCTAGTCTATTATTCGATTCCTAGGAATAGGTCTCGCGAATTAATATTGCTGTGGAATTGGAACGTTTATTATCATCGATTATAAATACACGAAGCATCCGTTGACAGGGAAAACAGAGAATAAGAATCTCCAGACCGGTATTAAATACTTTTTAAACGCAGTGAACTCTAAATGGACTACCTATGTATGTGCATTGGTGAACGTAAACATGTACAGGACTCTTTGTCTAAGTAAACATTTATAATTGCTCGAGATTACATCGAGTAACTGTTAACACGATGACATATTATTATTTAGAAGTGGATGGCGATTGTATCCAGAATACATCTGGATCTGTACAATCGGGAATGACTCTTAATTTGTGCATATATAATAGTACGTAGTATGTATTTATAAATATTTCTCCATCTCGCTTGTGGTCTTTACCAAAAGCCTTTCGAATAATGAGACAGACACACGATAGGTTGTTAATCTTGCCTCAATAGCGCGTAAATATGATAATAATTCAACGCGAGACATTTCCGGACGAAAGCCAGTGGAGAATGATAGGGTGGACTAGAATCGAATAACAGTAATCTAAGAGAATTTCAATGGTCCACGAATTAAACTTCATTGTAATATTTCAAATGATTTGCTTTTCACCATACACGTTTTTTTTATTGGGGGAACCTTGTTGTTCCTTTCAACTAATAATCTTTTATTACATTATACAAGATTACCTCAAATATTTTTTAAACACCGACATCCGAAAATAGATCTAGAAAGGTCACATTAAGAGGTCTTCCTACTTTAGGAGGTTGAACAAATTGATCTTTTTTATATTACATACTCTTTTATCATAAAGTTTACTGTCCGAAGAATTTTATAACGATTAAAATTTTACTGCATTCGGCGATGTAGGGATATTTCTCTAGAGCTGAACATTAGAGAACATTGCTAAAATAGAATGAGGTTTAGTATTTAAAGAATGATTAGTTTGCTTAAAAGAAACCCTGAATATTATTTATTTTTTAAAATACTGTGGTAGGAAGACCACTTAAGAGCATTACTATGGGAGGAGTAAAAGGAAAATACATAAAAAGAAGCTTTAGTCCAAATAGGAAGAAAATAAACGCCCTCAATTTTCCATGGAGAAAGATTTCGTTCTTAGACACTCATGTATGTATACGTTCGATCTTCCGTGACAGTAGAATTCCGAAAAATCGAACAAAAGAGACAGTAGGGGCACCGTTTGAAGGACTGAGTGAAACATTTTGTAGATGATAGCGCATAGTTAGATGAAAAATTGAAATCGCATCGTAAGGGATGTATTGATTTTTGTAAATAAAAAGAATTCGTTATAAGAATGATTCATATACATATAATATATATGTATATCTAGAGACTATGAAATGCAAAAAAATTCGTGCGTTATGGCGCATGTGCGCATTTATAGGGATTGTGTACGCACAACTCTCGTTTTAGCTAATACCAATATGATATGAAATTTAGTCAATTATGCAATTATACGAATGCAGAGAAAAATAATTGCAGACAGTTTTATGAGAATTATATACGTATAAATATATAAATATGTTGTATATTTATATATTTATATATAAATATGCTGTGTATTTATATAGAGTGTAACACATGCATATACGTATACCGTTTTTTAAAAACATGTGTCATGATTGTGAGGTACATACGAGAATATTATAAACATTCCTAATCATATGTTGCTGCATTAAGGGGGAATTAGGTGTATTTGCATTCACACCAATTTGGTTTAGTTTTTCGTTAATTTCGTATTCATAGCTGTATCTATACGTCTATCTTCTCTGCTCATATTAACCGCCACTTTTTGGCTTTACCTGTTAAAGCGGCTCGTTCGCGTGTGTCGATTTTTCACGACGATTGATATATATGTATATACACACGTATAAATATAACGAAATATACCCGTACAGGTCAATTGCTCAGGGGATAGCGGGGTATGACGAAAGAAACATTTTTTTGGTAATGATAAACATCTGTCCGATTTCGTTTCATTGATAAGTACGTAATAAGACTGTTAAAAGCAAATTCAAAACGCCCGCCGATGAGCAATCCGCCATACAATGAAGTACATATACTAATAATTAGTCTATGGTTTGCGAAGTTGTGTTTCATATGTGATTGTCCACAACTCGGTCTTGTAATAGAATTTAATAAAGTTTAATAGAGTTTTCACTTTATTTGGAAACCCGGTAGCGAGATTGGACATTCATTTATTGGATAAAAATGTGTTTTTCATCAAACCCCCAACCCTTATTTGATTGGCCTGTAAGTCTTGAATCACCCTTGTATATGGATTTATAATTCATAATCGGTGGAAAGGATATACGTAGTCATGCAAGTATAGACCATTGACAAGCTAGTCTCACTGATGTTGCAGGACACGAAATTGTACTCATGAAAACGTACTCGGAAAAAATATTCCTGGCAACTGACAGCAACTTTTTCTGCTAGCAGGAAAGCTACAAATTTTACTTAGCATCTGCAATGTGGAAGTTACTTTCTACGTTTAAATAGCCATTAATGTTGATTAGAATAAAGCAACATTGAACTGAAACAGTGTTTTTTGGACAGTTCGTACGCGTGTGAGTGAGCCTTCGCATCTCATCTTTCTGTTAAATTCTTTTGTCCCATTTCACGAGCACATTTTATATCTCTTCCACCGTAGGTACGTACGCATCGGAAGTTTGCAATTAAATTCGCGGATTTTCTCTTGATAGAATTTCTTTAATACACTGTACAATGCCACTCTATTGTTTACAGAATCGATCGAACAATCGAGCATACACGAGGTATTGTTTCCCGTGCAAGAATGACCAGGTGCGTTTAGTCCACTCTTAAGCTTGTAAATCGAATATAAAATTTATTGCGCTGTTGGTACGTATGATTTTATAGCATATATATATATATGCTATAAATCATGTATATATATATATATACATGAATACGTATCGGTACATGAACCAACACGACTATTTGCTGGTCACTTTTTCGTTTTGTACATCAATGATAAATCTCTCGTTAGAACGAGTGAACAAAATAATTGAGAAGTGAATAATGGTGGGGGTCGGATCGTTTGCACACACGGCACTGACGCACTTTACTCAATGCTCTCGCAGCTCGCGCATATAGCATGCACGTACATACACAACACACACACACACACGCATCATACACATACACACACTTACCAAGGAAATTTAAGAGAGAAAGAGACTCGTATAAGACTAGATACAATTACTAAATGCGATTATCATCACCAAGTGAAAAAAACTACACGCCGAATATACCCTGTCGACGAACAATGATTGACATACTGCGGAAATAACATACGTATTTGTTGTGTAAAGTGAATGTAATCAATTGGTTAACGGAAGCTTTTTCACCAATAAAAAAAATCGGAAAAAAAATCAGTTAAACATTTACGAAGTGTCCTTCTTAAAAAGCGTTTCGTAGTTTTTCTTTTTAAACTATCACTGAAGGACAAGTAGGTCCACGAAGAGACCCAAAGAGCTTCTTGCATCTCGAAACTATTGTTGTTTAATATACAATTTTCAAGGTAACCAATAGTAATATACATTTTATCTAATTGATAACGTTTGTTATCTACTAATTAGCAAGGTTCGTAAGGGTAATTGCATTTCCTTCGAGAGACTTTATTTCGTGGTGTAATGCGAGTGTAACATTGCATATTTGTTGAGAAATACCATTCTTAGAACGGTATTTCTCAACTCCCACCTTAATGTGATTTTTTTCACAAATATCTAAAACGTACTTGTTGCAACTATTTATTTGTTTCTTTCCTAACGTTACTAATTTTTTGTTCCAATAAATGCAGCATTCTTGAATGTAATATTGAAAATTTATATATTTTATACATTTCACAATACAATAACTTCGTTTCGAAATTCTGAATTATTTATAGTTGACGTAGGTGTGTCAGTCACTATGGGCAGCTTGTGTCATAAACAAATGTTAGGTATCAAAGAATTTTTATTAACACGTAGATAGCACGAATTTCATGATCAGTAAATTACCGTTAACGTACACATATGTCCTCCATTAATATTTCCACTAAAAATTCTTACGTATATATATACACATGATACATACACATAGGACACACGTGTATTATTAAATGCTTTATATCAAGCAGAACGTGCATATATTGAAAAAAAGGAGTGTTCGTCACGATTCGTAAAACCGTAAGATGTATCAAAAGAGATTTGTGGTCGTTCTATGATTATTAACAATGGCGAGCCTCTTTTACCAGAATATTTAGACGATTTGTTTAATAATCATTGCCGACGATAATGATAATAATTAACTCTGTAAAAGGACACTAGGTCCCCTGCTTCGGATAAATAAATTTACAACTTTGAATTTATTGTATTATTGTTATATTACTACAAATATATGTATACAAGACGGTTTATAAAATTGCCAACAAAGAAATGTTACTTCCGATCATTTTGTTTTCTGATATTAACGAACGGAACGTCATGCTAGATTTAACCCTTACTGTAAACACTTTTCCGATTAGATCGAAGAAGCCTGAAATCTAAACAAAGTGTTATTGTAAATAATCGGGAAGACTAAAGATTGTTAAAATCATAAGAACACTCAGTACTTTTCATTTCATTTTTATTAAAAAGTATTCGTTTTTTAAATTTATTCACGATAAAACTGTTCTTACATGGAAGGTAATTGTCTGTTATTGTTACGAGGTAAAATTTCATGTATCGTGTCGTGTTGATACTTAGAAGATGAGGATAACGAACACGCGTAAGTCAAGAACACCGTTTACTGTATAGCTTGACGTAGACGTGTTAATTCGTTTCAAAAACGTGGTACATTTAACCATTTAAAAACATTTAATGTTGTGATTTAAAAGCCCTCCTCTATTTATACTTTAAACCGTTGATACATCTTCTTGAACTTTGTTACAAAATATTGAAAATTACATCATTGGATTATCATTATATTTGTTTTCTTTATATCTAATCTCTCATTAACTCGATAGTAATGTATATTATACTGTGTAATAGATACTAGAAACATTTCCACGTTTTCTTTTTCTTTGAATAAAAGAACTGAAATGTTTATTAACAAAAGTAGAAAAAGGATGAGATTACACTAATCAAAATATAAAAAGAACATTTCAATCGGAGAAGTAAAGATTTCTAAATCAATTGCTTTTTTTTTCTTTCTATCTTATACATTCCATACATTTTGACTATAATAAATTAATTACATTTCTAATCGTATCTTTGTTCCTAATGTGCCTCTTAACGTTTCCAATCACTCGATCAATGAGCGATAATAATCGTTAATGAGGTGATTCTTATGAAACTAAAACTTTATCTAGACCTTCAGGCGAGGCCCATGTGTAAAGTAATTTAATAATTATGAAATAATAAATGTTTCCATTTGTTCGCGAGAGTTACCAATAAATTTGAACTATATACGTAGAAGCATCAAATTCCTATTTATAATATATTACAATATATCTACTGCTCAGCGAATCATTCTTAAAATTCAGGCTATCGTAGCTTTCGGATCTGATTAACTTTCATGATTAAGTTACTTGTTCAAGCCGAATTTTAAGACCAAATAAAATTATTGTACAATCGACCATTCTCATATTCTGTTCATCGACGCTACCATCGAATCGCGCATCTGCCAAGATTCGACTTCGTCCTTTACATGAGATCAGAATACATATGTATGTATATATATACGTTCGGGCGTAGTTACTACAAAACGTTTTTAAAAATGCAGTACATTTTTTCCTTGTATTACACACTCGACAAAATAATCGAAATTTTTTACAAAGTTTATTTACCACATTTCACTTCTTTTTCTTTTTTTACGATCGCATTTCTCCGTTTTACCAATGATCGGGGGACAATAAATAGGAAATATATGGAAAAAATGCATATCCGTAATCTTCCGAAAGATTCACGCGATCGAATTAAAAGATGTCACACGAGTTTTCCAATAATTTAGAGTTTCCTTCCTCATGTGGAGAGGTACAGACGATGATAATCATTCGCTCCGAACGCGCAATTACACTTCGGGCATTTCCGTTGCCGTGTTTCGTAACGCGTACGCAAACAGTCCCAACAGAACACGTGGAAGCATTTCGTCAACACTGCGTCCTTGCGTTTTACTTTGCAGGACGGACAAGTGAGAGTCTCTTTGTATTCTCGCAATTCTTCCGCCATCACTTCGTCCAAAGTCTCAGCTAGTTCTATCTTTTTCATTCTCTCGACTTTACGTCTCAATTGAGCAATCTCCTCCTGGAATAAAACGCAGCAATTACAAAATGAAATGGAAAAAGGCATATACAGGGTGTCCCAATATATCTTCGACTCCCAGAAATGAGGGGTTCTTGGGATGTTTTTCAAAAGTTGTGTCAAATCATCCAAGGAACCCCTTATTTCCAGGAGTCGAACCAATTTTGGGACATCCTGTATATAAACATTAGGGTCGGATACATTAGGAAAATCTTACCTGTAATCTTTTTGTTTTATACGCTTCCGCTTCCAGGGAACTTGTCTTCTCGGCCACAACTTGTTGCGCCTCTTTCATCTGGGAATGGTATTTTTCTAACAGTACACAAAAGATACGTATTAAAGCGCATTTCCATTTCGACGAATTTATAAAGTTCGTATATCGCTTACCAAGATGAAGCTTCAAATCAGCCGCGGACTGAGCACTCTCAATAGCTTTCCGTTTATGCATTTCCATTGCCTGTTGCCGCAACGCCAATTCCTTCTCGACCGTAGCCAAAGAGTTCTGTAAAAGACGTTCTTTCTCTTCTAATTTCCGAACAACCACATTGGCCGCTTCAACCTGCGTCGTGAGCGTAGAAACCTGTTCCTTTAACACGTCCTTCTCCTCTCTGGCTAATTTGTGCAGCTGATTACTCTTGATCCTTTCCGTCATCAGCTTGAAGTTAGCGTCGTCCTTTTCACGGAGCTGTTGTATCAATCGAGAATTCTGTTCTTGCATGTCTTCGAAAGCTTGACCGGTTACCTCCATTTCGTTTAAAAGAGCCTCCTCCTCCTGTAACCAGACGCAATTCTGTTCAGCGTTATTCACAGTTCAAGGTTTCAATCAAAGATGGGCTTTAAACAAAAGAAATTTAGGATTCGCCAGTGCAATAGGCGAATACTATTTTTTAATTTTATTATTGTTCATCGAACACTATTGATGCGTCATAAACTAACCTGCTTTTGAGATGCCACCTGACGCTGAAGCGTGTACGCCTGTTCCTCCAGTTTCTTGATCTTTATTTGCGCGTCCTCGTCTGCCAATTTTTTACGCTCCTCGCGTTTACTTTCCTAGAATGACGTCATAATTAATAGGAAGTTACGTGTTTTAAATTTAAAAAAAGGGGTAGTCTGCTTTACGCACTTGAATTTTCTTTATTTGCTGACGCAATTCTTCTAATTCCGCTCTTGTTTTTCGTTCCGCCGCCATCAGTTGTACTTTGTCTCTTTGCTCTTTACCAACACCTTTGTACATGTCTAATAGGAGCTTCATTTCTTTCATTTCATTCACAGCCTTCCTGCAATTAGAACGAAGACGTATAAACGATACAAGGAGACAAAGTGGACGGCAAAATTAATAACAGATTACAATGCTTCTCAATGAATCAATTTATTACCAGAGTTTGGTGACTTCGCAAAAGTTGTCACGTTAACTTGATCGAGGGTAAATCAATTTGTGAAAGTAATATGTGATAATAGAACCTCTGTCTATCGCGTGAATAAAGTGTAATAAAACACCATTCTAATGAATGGATGGAAGTATCATATGATCACCAAACTTAGTAACGATACAATTCATTGTACGTTAACATACTTGAGTTGTGCTTTCAGGTCTCTAACAAGCTCTGATTCAGCTACTTTTGTGTCTTTGGTGCGATGAGCAGTATCGCGATGTTCGGTCTTAACGTTCTCCTTCTTGATGTCCTTCTCGCGCTTTATATCTTTCTCCTTCTTCAGAGTTGGAGACGTTAAGGTCAGAGAATCTGGTGTACCTTTGTTTCCCTCCCCTTCTCCGACTTCAATAGTTTCAACCTCTTCTTCTCCTGATTCTCTTTTAATGGAAACTCCGCTCTCTTCTTTAATCTGCATTAGTAGAAATATGTAAAACCATTATTCTAAAAATTGTTTTTACATTATTCGATAAAATCTACGTATACACTTAAGTAAAGTTCAATGTTATTAAGACCTAATAACATTACCTGAAAACAGAATTTAACATAAAAAGAAGGTATGAGTTTGTACCTGTGTAGAACCTGGAAGAGAATTCGACGCGTCTTCTTCTTTTCCACTGCCATCTGAATTATTGCCTTCCTTATTTTCTTGAGACGTTTGCTGGCCTAGTTTGGCAGTCAGTTCTTCTATTTCTTTCTTAAACTGTAACAAATTATGGGCATCAGTAACAAATACTTTCATTCGATTAATTTAACGAAGTTCTTTCACAATCGTTTAATGCGATAAACATACCCTTGGTATTTCTGAAGACGCTTCTTTGTATTTTCGTTTGTAACGATGAACTTCACCTTTTAATTGTTGATTGTGATTCTGCAGGGACGTTATTAAATGCCTCATTTCTCTATTAATTGGTCCAGTCTGTTCGTTTGCCGCTAAATTTTGTTCGAATTCGATTCTTAACATTTCGTACTCCTTTCGTAATTGAGCTAGAACATCCTCGAGTTGTATACATTCTCCACGCAGTTTCTTTTGTGCCATCAATTCTTCGCTCTAAGCAGAGAACACCAATTAGATTCGTGCGACACAGAAATTATAAAAGGATACAATGTATATTAACACTTGCCTCCATCATTTCGATATGACGCAAGTGAGCGTTCTTGCTGGACTGTAATTGTTGCCGTGCATCATCCAACTGTGTTTTCAGTTGCATCGATTCGTTGTATAATACAGAGAATTGCGACTGTAAGCATTTATACTCAGTGGTCTCGACAATTACTGATTCTGGAAGTTGACGTATCTGGAAATACAAAATATATTTCGAAATAAAATCGAAAGTGAGACGTGACAACAACGTTAAGACTGATTCTGTTAATTTTACACGCGAGTACTTTCTAGTCAAATGTAAAGAAGTAAAACACAAGAAACGAGCAAAAGCAAGTGTAACATGAGTATTTATTGCACATGACAATAATTTACATTCTGCACCGTGCATAAAGATAATATATACAAAACCGAAAGAACTCACATCCATCTTTAATTTTTCTACTTCTTTCAATGTATCGCGATGCTGCTGATGCAGTTTATCCAATTCTTGTAACCTATTATTTGCTAGTTCCCTTGTCTCTTCTAGTTCTCTCTGAAGATCTTCAAGCTGCAGAACAAATGGTGAAATTAAATGTACTATTTGTTCTGTTAAGAATAGCCGAAAAGTACATACCTTTGTCTGTGAAACGCTCGACGCTACAAGGGTATTTGGTTTATTGCTACCCTTTTCATCAGTGCCATGTATTTGCTGAAATGCTTTTAGTTTTTCGATTGCTTCTCCAAGATGGTGTTCCAGTTTGTCATTACGTGCTCTCACTTTATTCAGTTCATACTGCAGATCATCCACTTGATTACGTAGCTCTGCAGCAAGTGTGTCTTTTCCTGTTATAGTATCTTGCAATTCTGACATCTAGGAGGCGATACACATTCATTAAGAAATTTCTAATTAATTGTTAATGAAGAAATAAGTCGAAATTACCTTCAGTGAAATAGTATGATATTTCTCGTGAAGTTGTATGTTTATTGCCTGAAGATTCCTATTTTCCATTTGTATCTCAGAATTTGCTCTACGCACCACTTCATCAATTTTAGGTGCCTCCTCTAAAATACAACAGTGTAGTTAATTTTTAATTCTGTATACCACTCTGTAAATATCACGGATAAATTTGTTAAGTCTTGTGTAAGGTATTAGTAATTTAACATTAACTCAAAGCTTCTACAATTGTGTTCCATCAAGTTAGAGCTATTTGTACTGTACAAGAAAAATAAAAATTACTTATTGAAATGAAAGCTTAGGATATGCCTACTGAATAAGGAAGGACACCAAGTGGTCGAAACGGTTGAATTACCTCCATCAAATTCCCCCTTCAGTGCCAGCATAATTTTCTCATTCCTTTGAGAAAGACGATCAAACGCCTGTACAACTTTGGAAACGGCACGTTTGGAGACTTGGACACGATTTGCTAATTTGTCATCCAACTCTTCTTTATCCCAAGAAGAGAGTTGCATGAGAAACGATGTTGTAGCTTCACTCTCATCTGTAATTGCAACCGATAACAAATAATAAGGTACATGTAATTGATCATTTAATACTTAGAATTAGTCAAATTAATGCAAGTTTATACTTTTATTTTCTGACTCATCGGCTGTTTCAGCATCAAATCTCTGAAGTAATACACGTATGTCCTCATTTAACTGGTTCCAATAACGATTGACAACATTCAGTACCGCGTCATCCTGCATCTGCCTTTTTTCCAACTGTTCAATTCTTTGCCTCAGTTCCGTCTCAATTCTGTGACGTTGTTCTAATCGCTAAGAACATTACAATAGAATAATAACAGAAACTAAAACTAATAGAAGAATGAGTTCACAATAAATGAAAAAAACAGATCAGAAAAATGAATATTCAATTCAATTAAGTAGCTTCCACAAGTGGTAAATATTTTTGATTCTGAAAAAACTAATATGTGTTAAAATTAAAGACTCATAAATCTAGACATTAAACAATACCGGGCACTTCTTATATAACAAATTTTTCAGTTCATTAAATGATTGATAATCACTTTCAAACGCTAAAACTATTACTGACCCTTCCAGTTATTAAAGACGAATAATTGTATGGTAACTTACGTTATTTAAAGTTGCAAAAAGCGATACCAATCGTAATAAAACGCGGCCAAAACGGTACATAAAAATAAAAGACCTTGGTGGCATCTTTTTTTCGACACTGCTATTTAAAATAGAACTCGTAAGTGTAAACATCTCACCTGGGCCAGTTTCTTATTTTGAAACTGTAGAACTTTCATGTCCATTTCTTCGAGGGTCGATATAGGCCCGATTAAAATCGGCTCGAATTGAACTTTTTTAATGGGCGGCTGGGAAGCCGAGTCCCCGCTGTCTGCGGGTCGCTTTGACATTTTGCGGCGGGCAGATCGTCCCTTCTGAAATCACTCAAAGTTAGAAAGCATCGTGAGGAAATCCTAACGTGACTGATCATTCGAAGCCCCTAAGATTTTTGTTATTGATCAAGTGAAATCTATACCTCGTAACGTGTACCAATACCTCCAGCGATCCTCTACACGAATACCTCTGCGTTTCTGTATCGCTATGTCATCATCTTTAGACGACGAGAACCTGTCGAAAAGAGCGCACTTTCGACAGATCTTTACATTTTATTAAAGACGATCGACAAAAAGTATATGACCGTAACGGAAGCCGCCATTGTGCACGGCGTTGCATACGCGGCAAATCAAAAAATGAGGCGAAAACATCGACGTTCGGCATAGACATTAAATTTACGTAGAGGTGGAACACAATTACGTGTTCTTACGAACCCCCATTTATATACAGCTCTTTACTTTTTTTTTATTATGCAATTTTGTAAAGATTTATTTGAATATGATTGTATTCGTATTAGCGATAAATAAATCTGAGGAATAATTGGTGCTAGCCAGAGTTGAGCCTTATTGGATAAAAGTGTCCAAAGAGATCCATGGCAACATCTATGAGAAAACGTTCAAATTATAAGCCAACGAGTGTCACATTCTTGCTGTTAGATGACAGTAACATATTCTTTCATAAAAAAATTCTTGAGACCCCTGTCGCTATCTAACAATGGAAGCGTAGTTATAATTAGCTTATAGCTTGGACGTTTTGAGGTAGATGTTGCTACCGCCTATTTTTTCGCGTTAAATTTGAAATTTTGTTCGATAGTTTATTACCGCATGATTCCAAGCGATCATTGATCTATTAATCTATTGCAAAGAAAGCAATTGTGCGAATAATATCAGTCAATTAGTATAATGGTCGCTTAATGCCTTTAGTAATTAAAATGTGTATAGTACTGAGTTTGAACCCGAAGCCCTATTTTTTTTACTTGGCCGAAAACATTCTTTATAAAACTGACGCTCTTAAATAATTAGTAGGTAATGTTAAATATAATATTATTGCTTATTTCGGTATAAGATATTTCACAGGTTACATGTGAAATTCAGTCAACGTTTCTATAGAAACCACCCCTTCCCAAATCGTCTGTACATATAGATCAAACCTACAAACCCGGTGGTTTAAAAGAACTATCTGGTCGGAAAGCCGAGAATTGAAAACTTCGTAAAATTAATAAAAAAACAACAGAGAAGTATCAAAATGATTAACAATCGTGCTTACGCTATAATTCCTCCACCTCCGCTGAAGTTTACATTAGACGAATGGCATCTTAACAATCGTCATAGGTATGTATGATATCATTTAGTTAAATGAAAAATTCAGAAATAGTTTTAATATAATGCTTGATCAATTTTGATCCATATTTTGCCTTGTATTAGTAACGTAGAGAATATGGTTAAGAAAGTGCACTTTCCGATATAGAGAAAAACAAATTTTACCGTGACTCAAAAATGACCGTTTTTCGTCTTTCGTTGTGACTTTTCGCTATCAAATTAATGGAATTAAAACCATAAAAAAAATAGCATAAAAAACGGAATTCACAAACTTAGAATAAGATGCCGTATCCTATATCTGTCCTGAACTCTTTATTGTCGATCGAATCAGGTATCGATGTTCCGAGGCTCAACAAGAATTAGCCGATCGACTTTTAACCGAGTCTCAACGAGTCTGCGAATTGAGTACTGAGAGAGCTAAAGGCAACAAAGAGGAGACAGACCACAGATTGAAGGAAAAGCTCGAGGACATTGAGTTCCGTAAAAAGGAACTGTTGCGTATAAGGAAGGAAGTTCTTCTTGAAACCGATGCTCTATTGACGTACAAGGAACGCATCATGGATGCGTTGTCCTCCGTTAGGAGGAACGCTCTTGTTATTTGCGAGAAATGTCTCATGTTCAGGTCGAACTACAATTACGAAAATAAATCATCCGATTGAAACATTGATTAAAAATATTTCGGGGTCGAAATATTTTAATCTAACGGTCGAATACTTAACTCTCACTGTGATTTCCTTCCAGGGAGCATAGGTTAGGAATCGATCTAGTTCGCGACGACGTCGAAAGGGAATTGTTGAAAGAATGCGAGGTAATCAAAGGCGCCGAAAATCTGCTGGTTCGAACTCTGGAGCAAACCCAAGAGCAGATTCGTAGGCTAAAAGCAACCCTCTACTATATGGATCACGATCTCGAGGATAAGGAGAACAACTTACGCATCGACAAGCGTAATTTGTCTCTAAAAGAAACCAGCTTGAATTTAAGCATATATCATGGTGTTTCACGGCTCGATGCGTCGTACGAAACTTTTCCATTGAATTCTCCTTTGTTTTACGTTGCCCGAAGACCGCATCGTTAATATTCGTTTTTCTGTCGCAGGACGATAGAATTGAACGAATGGGAGATGCAAACAAACGAGAACATTGTCGCCGCATCGAAGGAGATAAATAGCGCCAGGCCAATGCGCTGTTACATCGACACAATAATTAAACAGGCGATCGACGATTTGAACGAACAGAAGAACGCCACTGACGGGGCATTCAAACGGCGTATCGAGGAGACGAAGGAGGCAAAAACGAAATTAGAGTTACAACACTCCGAGGTGTGTTCTCTCTCCGTAACTCGATCGGATGTGTTTATTATTGATATGTTTCGATTTTTCCTTATTTCAGATAATGCGACAAGCGAACGAAATGACACAAAATGTCACCCGTATAGAGAAAGCAATCGCTGAGAAAGAATGCTACTTGGCTTTATCGCATACGAGACTCGGTAATCGATGTCAAAGACCCGGTCTAGAGCTCACGCGAGATCTAGTGGAAACTCAACTGGTCAAAGAAGTGTACGAACTTCGCGAGGTCGTGTCGAAACTACAAGCAACTATGTTCGAGGTTGGTACTCGGCTTCCACTAGGGGAAAAAGTAGTGTTGGGAAAGGGCCTCCTACCATGCTTATACCACTTGGTATTTGGAATTACTGAAATTTATGCCGAATTAACATTCGATTGAACATTTATTTCAGTACCTGGAATAAATTTACTAAGTGGTAGAAGACTTTTCTTCTACGCCGCTTTTTCCCCTAGCAGAAGCCGAATTTGCTCGCCAGTGTACAATAGAAATAAGACTATGAACTCTGGAACTCACTTATACCATTTCTGAAAATTAAAAACCATTTCGTGTTCTGTTGCGCCACTTGTTCCGACACCCTGCATATGCACAATGTGAACCGTGTTTTTTCCAAAGCATTACTGACATGTAATTAAATATTGCAGGCTCAGGCCTCATTGCGTTACTTACTGAAAACGCAAATCCAAATTGAGGAGGATATCAACATTAAAACGAATACTTTAAAGATCGACGAGGTCGATTGTATGACTCTCCGTCAGAGTATGGATTATCATGCATATTGAATCAATTCTGGGATTCTCTGTACGATCAAACAATGCATAATAAAATACAAGAAGTAATAAAATCAACCCTCAACATAATTGTGTTAACAGATTCCATTCTACCGCCAAAACGTACTCGAAAATATACATGCGCTGTCATCTACGGCAAAATATTCAACTATTAGTAATTTAGTACTCATTTCTTCTTATTAGATGACGCAGCTATGTTATTTTTTTGCGTGAAGGTGTATAACCCGCGCCGTGATGTGTGCATGTGTCGGCAAAATATTCAACTATTAGTAATTTAGTACTCATTTCTTCTTATTAGATGACGCAGCTATGCTATTTTTTTGCGTGAAGGTGTATAACCCGCGCCGTGATGTGTGCATGTTATGTATCCCTTGTGTGATTGGTGTCAAGTGGACAAGATTCGATAATTATGCCTAAGAAAATTAAATATTAATCAAAAACATCATTGAGAATATTTAAAAGAATAGACTGACACCATTGGAAAAAAAATAAGGGCACGATATAACACTGAGAATTTTCGAATTATTGAGCGAGGTGGACAATATTTTGACCGTCCTTCGGCTGACGTATAAACATAATTTCATGTGGATCTGTCTTCATGTTTCAGAACTAAATTGTGGTGAGCCATCTTATAACGTAACCAATGTAAAAATTGGTGCGGAACGAAATTCGGTCCTCTGCTATTATTTTCACGTTTGATCGAATGTATTGTGCACGTATTGCAATTTTGTTATGATCTAAAGACGAAAAGTGTCCTCGAATATTCGAAATAGAATTAAGTGAACATTCTCAAGGAATTCTCGGTAGTGACCCGAGTAACCTACTGTTAGGTTTCAACGCCGCACAATGGATTCCATTCCGAGAACACACGAAGGTTTGTTGTCGATCAAAATCTTTAGCAATTTAGGATTGCTTGTTTATCCTTTCCGTCATATTATTAAGTGTATTAACATTATATTTTTGGCAATTTGTAAAAAGTTACAAGTATTTGCGACTTCATTTGTGCGTTGTTAATTTTCTTGTTCACTGACATGCGTTAATAATTTACAGATATCGAAGCGCAAATAAGAGAGATACAATCAAAGAAGAAAGAGATACAAAATGCTTCAGCAGAGAAGGATCAAGTGGGTTTAGGAAAAACTGGTTTTTATGATCAAGACATCTATGACGGAAGTAATAATAAATATGAAGGGTATGTCACATCAATTGCAGCCAACGATGAAATTGAGGTAAGTTCATCACTTTTAAAATTTTTAGGTATATGGAAGCATAACAGCCTGGTACATTTAAGACGTGTAATTTTTTCAGGATGAAGACTATGAACCTACCACATTTAGCACTAATAAGAGACCAGGTTATAATGCACCAGCAGCATTGCTCAATGATGTTGCTCAGGTAACAAATTTACAACAGTTCATATGCAAACATATGTGTCTTATTTTGCTATTTCCAAGTTATGATTGCTTTTCTATTCTGGTAGTATTTAGTAGCTGTATACTTTTAAAGCTGTAAATGTAACTGTAATTCTCTGAAGTATAATATTAAAGTTAATCGACTCAATTTTAACAATATTGACACTGATGATATTTGTCATGTTCAGAGTGAAAAAGATTACGATCCATTTGCGGATAGACGACGACCCACCATAGCAGATAGGGAAGATGAATATAGACAAAAGAGGAGAAGAATGATAATATCTCCCGAACGTGTTGATCCGTTTGCAGAAGGTTGGTATTTTTTTTCCTTTTAAGTTCAGAATTATAAGAGTCGAACAGGTAATTAGATATTAAGTGTGTTTGCATATTATTATCCTTGTTGATATTTTGGGGCAATGTAACAAGCTACAACCACAAAAATTCTTATGTTGGTACAATGAAGTACAGTATTTGGGAACTCTTCTTTTGAATGTGAGAAATGTTGTGTATAATTGTATATTGATTATATTGCAACAAAATATATGCACAGTAAAGCTTTTATCACATCGAGTTTATATGATAATAAACTCGTATCACTTGTCATAAATATACTGCGGTATATTAAAGGAAAAAGTTAACCTAATTTTCATTGTAACAAAGCTTAATTTTACTCCCACAAAAATGCAATAGAATTTTTTTGAACAGTGTACAATATAAAGTCAGTGTAATGTATCAAGAATAAATTTGGTTCACTTTTTCATGTTAGGTCATGATATTAGCTACATAATTAAAAGGAAGGTATTACACAGAAACTTTACTAGTTCAATGCCAATATGATTTAATTCCTCTTCATAATACTATTTCCTTTCCTTTCTATCTTTATAAAGTAGAGTTCACAATGTTGCCAAAAAACAAGAGCATAAGTATCTATGAAGAATTTAATTTTATTTGTTCACCAAGATCACATTCTTTTAGTTTCCTCGATAATCTGTGAAATTGCTGTGAAGATTTTACTTTAAATTATTGATAGTGCATTTTATTTCATATATCATTAGACATCTTTGATCGTCTCTGTATGTTCTTGACAAATCGAAGTCTTTGCAGATAGACCCATATGAGACTGTATGTTATTTAAGTAAGCTAATGTATATATTAAACGAAGATATTAAATATGTTAATACTACAGCAAGCACCAACACTTGCAAGAATTGCTGTTAATTGAAAGAATAATTTATTACACAAACTGCAATCTGTGAACGAAAATATTTCATGTCTTTACGAATGTTTTAAAGACTTAGTATAATATTAATATGTTATGCTGTAGTATTTCTAGCTATAATAACCGAGGAAAATCGTAAAATTACAGTGTTTCGTTAGCTCTGATTCCGATCAAGCTTCAGAATTGTTGAACGAATCGGGTCTGTTTTCGTTTTACACGAACGAATTGTTTTAGATATTGCCTCAGTTATTGGTAGTTAATAGATTTAAGATTTCTTTTTACTCAGATTGTGGAAGCAATGTGAAGTAGAAAAAACTGGCTTGAATGAAGAGAGTGAATGCGATTCTTTCAAATACATACTAATGTGTACATTTTTTTCCAATCTTAGTGACGGTCTGCGCATTTGGAATCATCTGCTTACCGAGGATACTATGTCGAAGGTTAAGCGAGATTGAATTGTCACAGCGTTACATTCATGTCCTACAGATGATACAATGAGACTTTTCATGGTTACATTTTTAATTTTCGATATATTTTCTCTCGTCTTTTTCATCGTAGATTTGGTGTTTTTTTTCTTGTTTTATACTTTCATTCAGACCCACGTCCTTAAATTCTCATTGTATCATAGGTTTTTTTTCCGCGAGAACGTAAATATTGAAAAAAAAAAAAAAAAAAAAAAAAGAAAATAGTATGAATGGTCGGTGTGCAAATATTATTAATAACAAGAATGAGTTGATTTTTAGATGGCTAAAGTATTTTTCGATGTGGAAGACTTGAGCAGGACAGTGCTCCCTATGGCACCAAACTATCACGTACGTATGATATATGCCATCTACTGTTGCAGCTCTCTCAAACCCGTTGTTACGCATAATCTATTCTCTTACTTACCACTGGTCCCTATAACTAAGTAATCGTTGAACTGCTTTTGTTGTCGTTCGAATTAATGATATACCGCAACGTGGACACGAGAGTGAATTCAGTAGTTTACTTAGAATATACCCAAATATTCTAAGGGCATTTTATTGATAAATATACTATAATAAAATGACTAGGTATGTTCGGAAGTTTTTTGAAAGTTTGAGCATTTTTCGAACAATTGTCTAATGGTTGCGCTTTGCGTGACTTCTGATTCTTGATTACAGGTGGTAAGACTCCAGACATCGGTTCGAGAACGTACACAGAGATTATGCGGGAACAGTTACTCAAAGGAGAAGAAACAGAGGTAATGTCTGAATTCATCGTTGCGTTTCCTTGTTCGTTCTTCGTCGAGTAATACAAACATTCGTACAATTATGTTTCCGTCTGTCTACAGTTAAGAAAGAAATTGGCAGAGAAAGCGAAAGAGGGAACGTTAAAAGCAAACGGTGAACCGAAACCGGCACCGAAAAAGAGAGGTCGTTGGGATCAAACGGACGATGCTCCGACACCTAAGAAAGCATCTGGCGCCACTGCAACACCAACGTCCTGGGATAACGCAGACGTAAGTAAATAAGGAATTCTTAACCCAGCGCTGGTGTGGTGGGGAAATGTAACGAAAGTGATAAGGTGGGATCCTACAGACGCACCCAAATAATGTAATGTATTATAGAAATCTATCTCTTTTTATTCAATATTAGATTACGTATTACTTAAATTTTCATTCAAAGGTGACACCGGCTGCAATCAGATGGGACGAAACACCTGGTCACGGTAAAGGCGGAGAAACTCCTGGTGCAACACCAGGCGTAAGTACTCGAATGTGGGATGCTACACCAGGACACGCAACGCCTGGTGCAGCCACTCCCGGTAGAGAAACGCCGTCTCATGAGAAAACAGTTTCGAGCCGTAGAAATCGTTGGGATGAAACACCGAAAACTGAACGCGGTGAGTGTGCCCATTGAAATGTTGCATGTTAACAACGCGTTAAAGAGTCAAATTAAAGAATGTTGTATTTAAAAAAACAAAACAAAATTACAGAGACACCTGGGCACAGTAGCGGTTGGGCCGAGACACCGAGAACCGATCGTGTGGCGGGTGATTTGATTCAGGAAACCCCTACACCGTCCGCTAGTAAACGACGAAGTCGATGGGACGAAACGCCGTCGAATCAAACGCCTGGATCGATGACACCGCAAACTCCAGCAACACCTCTTACAACGCCCCATCAGACCTCGATTTTAACACCCAGCGGAGTGACGCCAACGGGTCCGAAAGCGATGGGACTGGCTACGCCAACGCCCGGCCATTTAATGTCTATGACACCGGAACAGCTTCAGGCGTATCGTTGGGAACGTGAAATCGACGAGAGAAACAGACCCCTTTCGGACGATGAATTGGATGCCCTGTTTCCACCTGGATACAAAGTTCTGCAGCCACCGGCGGGTTACATTCCGATACGTACACCCGCGAGGAAGCTCACCGCGACGCCCACTCCGATAGCCGGCACTCCCCAAGGGTTCTTCATTCAAACGGAGGACAAGACTGCGAAATTCGTAGACAATCAACCGAAGGGAAATCTTCCTTTCATGAAGCCGGAGGACGCACAGTATTTCGATAAATTGCTGGTCGACGTGGACGAGGAGACGCTTAGCCCCGAGGAACAGAAAGAGAGGAAGATCATGAAGCTACTTTTGAAAATTAAAAATGGCACACCACCGATGAGAAAGGCGGCTTTAAGACAGATCACTGACAAGGCAAGGGAATTCGGCGCCGGACCGTTATTTAATCAAATACTTCCCCTTCTAATGTCTCCTACGCTGGAAGATCAAGAACGGCATCTTCTGGTGAAGGTCATTGACCGTATTCTGTATAAATTGGATGACTTGGTCAGGCCTTATGTACATAAAAT
This sequence comes from Dufourea novaeangliae, assembly GCF_001272555.1. NCBI lineage: Eukaryota > Metazoa > Arthropoda > Insecta > Hymenoptera > Halictidae > Dufourea > Dufourea novaeangliae. The sequence goes on along the minus strand of NW_015374058.1, from coordinate 597,211 downwards.
TTTGGTCGTAATCGAACCTCTGCTTATCGACGAAGATTACTATGCTCGTGTAGAGGGTCGAGAAATAATATCGAATCTGGCGAAAGCCGCCGGATTAGCGACGATGATCTCTACAATGAGACCGGATATCGACAATATCGACGAGTACGTACGTAACACGACAGCAAGAGCGTTCGCTGTTGTGGCTTCAGCGTTGGGCATCCCCTCGTTACTCCCGTTCCTAAAGGCCGTATGCCGTAGTAAAAAATCATGGCAAGCTCGTCACACGGGTATCAAAATAGTCCAACAAATCGCTATTCTGATGGGATGTGCCATACTGCCGCATCTGAAGAGTTTAGTCGAAATTATAGAACACGGTAATTCCGATTATTACAAGTCCTTAAATTGTTATTGTACCGTGGACAATATGGATGTGTTATTCAATGGATATTATTGACAATTACAGGTTTAGTCGACGAGCAACAAAAAGTTCGTACTATTACTGCTCTGGCTATTGCTGCGTTGGCTGAAGCAGCGACGCCATATGGTATCGAAAGCTTTGATTCTGTTTTGAAACCACTGTGGAAAGGTATTCGCACGCATAGAGGGAAAGGTCTAGCTGCGTTCTTGAAAGCCATCGGGTATTTAATTCCTCTTATGGACGCCGAATATGCGAATTACTATACTCGTGAAGTGATGTTGATTCTTATACGTGAGTTTCAGTCTCCTGACGAAGAAATGAAGAAGATTGTTTTGAAGGTAAATAAACTATAACTGGCAGCAACGATTTTCCGATCAAACGTATTAACTTACATATATTACGATTAATTATTCGTAACAGGTAGTGAAACAATGTTGTGGAACAGATGGTGTGGAAGCACAATACATCAAGGATGAAATCCTTCCGCATTTCTTCAAGCATTTCTGGAATCATCGTATGGCGTTGGATCGTAGGAATTACAGACAGGTATGTATTCGATATCTAAGCAACGTACAATGATCCTGCATGTGACAATAATAAATGTCAACTTTATAGCTCGTGGACACGACAGTGGAAATCGCAAACAAAGTCGGTGCTTCGGAGATCATAAACCGTGTGGTGGACGATTTAAAAGACGAAAATGAACAATATAGGAAGATGGTTATGGAAACCATTGAAAAAATAATGGGCAATTTGGGGGCAGCGGATGTTGACTCCCGTTTGGAAGAACAGCTCATAGACGGTATACTATATGCGTTCCAGGAACAGACAACAGAGGTTTGTAATGTTTCGTTTAGTAAGAATTTAGCAATTAACGTACAGACTGCGAATGATTTTATCTTATTACAGGACGTTGTTATGCTTAATGGTTTCGGTACCATTGTGAACACATTAGGGAAAAGGGTGAAAGCGTATCTGCCACAAATATGCGGTACAATATTGTGGAGATTGAACAATAAATCGGCCAAAGTAAGACAACAAGCTGCTGATTTGATTTCACGTATTGCAGTGGTCATGAAGACTTGCCAGGAGGTGAACTTCCTTCTAATTTTTTATTTAGCGTGTCCTAGAACTCCCGGGGCAAACGTACAAGAGCTATTACTATTAGACATTAATAATATGTTTGTATTTTGGTAACAGGAGAAACTGATGGGTCACTTGGGCGTTGTTCTCTATGAATATTTAGGAGAAGAATACCCCGAAGTATTAGGTAGCATTTTGGGTGCATTGAAAGCTATTGTTAATGTTATAGGAATGACAAAAATGACCCCACCGATTAAAGATTTGCTGCCGCGACTTACTCCTATATTGAAAAACAGACACGAGAAGGTTGGTGTCATTCGTGTTTTCTGTACAATAATTATATCCAAATTTTTCATGTATCTTGCAGCTGTATGAACATCATTTTCAATATATCTTCTTTCAGGTACAAGAAAACTGTATTGACCTAGTAGGTAGAATCGCGGATAGAGGGCCTGAATATGTATCTGCCAGGGAATGGATGAGAATATGTTTCGAACTTTTGGAACTGCTGAAAGCTCACAAGAAAGCAATTAGGAGAGCCACAGTCAACACCTTTGGCTACATTGCAAAAGCGATAGGGTATTTATATGCTGTTCTGAAACATTGTTCAAGCTTGAACGATATTTTACATGTATTCGTGTTTTGTCTGCAGACCTCACGATGTGTTAGCAACTTTGTTAAACAATTTAAAAGTACAAGAACGTCAGAATCGTGTATGTACTACAGTAGCGATAGCTATTGTTGCCGAAACCTGTAGTCCATTCACGGTGCTTCCTGCGCTAATGAATGAATATAGAGTACCAGAATTAAACGTGCAGAACGGTGTACTAAAGTCTTTATCCTTCTTATTTGAGTACATTGGGGAAATGGGCAAGGATTACATATATGCTGTTAGTCCGTTGTTAGAAGACGCGCTAATGGACAGGTAAGGAGTAATATATTATTTTCAATGGGAAATTATGACCAAGTGATTTCACATTGAAATTGGTTTTTTTTTTCTTTTTACAGAGATTTAGTACACAGGCAGACAGCCTGTGCCGCGATTAAACATATGGCACTGGGTGTTTATGGATTCGGGTGTGAAGATGCATTGATACATTTACTGAATCATGTATGGCCAAATGTTTTTGAAACATCGCCACATTTAGTACAAGCATTTATGGATGCTGTGGATGGTTTACGTGTCGCTCTTGGACCAATTAAAATATTGCAATACACTTTACAGGTATGTGACTTGTAGAATTGTTAGGTTAAATCATAAATATTTCTAATACGAAGTCAATCAGGAACTCGAAGAAAGTGGCTGGAGAAGAAAAGATAAATTTTTATTATATGAATTGTATTGTTTTGTAAATTGCAGGGATTATTCCATCCAGCACGAAAAGTACGTGATGTATATTGGAAAATTTATAATTCTCTTTATATAGGTGGACAGGATGCTCTCGTAGCTGGTTATCCTCGTATCATGAATGATCCAAAGAATCAGTATATTAGATACGAACTAGACTATGTTTTGTAATAATTTAATTATATGTAAAAGATATGTATCATACATTTATATAATCTACACGACAGGATTAGCATAATTCGCTTATTATTGTTTACAAACATCAGCTGAATAGTTGTATATTACGTGACACATGAAATAGACGCTACGGTAGATCTTTGAATCTATTTATTTCTTTGACTTCTTTAAACAAGTTGTACGTAAATCTTGTTCAATTAAAAATTAAATCTAATTACAGACTTACTTCAGGAGAAATACGTGTCAGTTCTTATATGAATAAAATGTTTCATATCGTAAATGACATAGAACTTATTTCGCAACATCGATTTCTATGTTCAAAAAATTTATTTTTAATTCTTTAAGACAGAGTTCAATATTTAATAGCGCAAATTGTGTAAATTGTCAACGGACTCAACTTATGCATGTATGTTACAATGGTTAAGTATCATTGGAGAATACAGTCATATTTGTTTTACATAATATATTTCATTCTTCTATGAAACATTCATATACTTAGATCGATCATAATAATTTGTTTTGTATAAAAATTGTATGTGAATCGTCTGCATCTTTAAATAGATATTGTTTCAAAAAATCGGCATAAAGCACATACGCGTAAATATAGAAACGCATACATATCACTGTGTTCATAACGATTCTCAATTGAGTATGAATTCAATGCAATTCCTTCAGTTTCGGTCTTAACAAGTGAATGACATTACCATTTACACATATGTTGAAACGAACAGAAAGAGAAAAACGAGAGAAATTTCTAACTCAAGTTCGTAATGTCATTGAAAATATTTGACACGCATGTATCGTTCATTTACCTAATAGCACATTCTGTAACGTATACATAAATATCCATAAAGCATTACAATAATAAGAAATATATTTGTTACAAGTGTGATATACTCGAATTAAATTTTATATGCAAAATTCATAGATAATAAACACAACTACCAAGTTACATGATAATATATAATTAAAATAGAATAAACTGTATATTCATAACAAATATTCCACAAATGTACGATTTACATTCTTCTCACATTAAAGCTAATGATATTCAAATATTATCTTCAAATATAATGAAATCTATACTTGGTGATACATTTTAATGAATACTCATTCCGAAATTGTAGATTTTAATGGTATTTCTGCACAGCATGTAAATAATGTTTCATGTTTGTCCAAATGACTATATATTCTTAACTATGAAAGCTGCAAAATGAAACACAATGTCCGCTATTGTTCTGTGCCTTATTTCGTAGTGCCTATATATCGTTCTCTATATATAAACGATTCATTATAAAAAGAAACTTTGGTATAAGAAGTACATAGAATTGTTAATTGATATAATATGTTATAACTATTAAGACATAAAGATCAGCCGATTATAGAATCACATTGATACAATATGTACAGTTTGTAAAAATGATGTCCAAGCTAAGTACTTGCATATTACTGTATACGAATTTACAGGAGCAGCTTTTGTTCTATGAGAAACACTCGAAAAACATACTTTTCGCATTTCTGTGTTCATTTTCTAAATAGGTTCGAGGTTCATAGTTTTTGATTCTTAAGCATGAAGTCTGTTCATGAACTCCACAGCATAGGAAAATGATTCTTGCAATTTTAATTCCGACATAGCACCAGACACAATCTTCAAAAGCAGTGAAATTTAACTGTAATAAAACTTATCAATACATTATAAAATACCGTACCAAGACTATATATGCCATTTCGTAACATATGGTTTCGTGATTTTACAAGTACTTCTAACAAGTTTAAAAAGAAACAATTAGAAGCGTAATATCATTTACAAGTATTTAAGTATTTGTTACTTCCTACACCAGCAAAAAGAATAAGCAATGAATAGGCTGCGGATATCTATGCTACTTCGTGTTTTTATAAAATAATCAACGGGAAATATTAATTACATAGAATTTTTCCTTTTTTGTGTTAATAAACTTATCGAATAAAAGGCACAATAAATAATCTATTAAAACTTTAATTAGTTCTTTTTGACTAGCTTTTCCAGAGTTGAAAATACTACAAATGCATAGAATCCGCAATCGAGTAATGAAACTTACGAATACGTTAGATTAAAATGAAAAAGAAAACAAAATCGACAAATATTACAAGCACACGAAATTGTAATATACAATTACATATCTCGCTTACGTTATCTAGGTTATGAAATCTCTTTTATACACAGGCTACATGAAAATAATATTCTTCTTTTGTCTGTGTTGTGATGTGTTAAAATTAAAAAAAAAAATTTTTTTTTTAATTTTTTTTTCTGTATGTCGAATAACTTTGGTAAATAATTATAGAATGTGAAGGTTGTCAGTCATTTCTACAAATAATGAAATCATTTTACGCGAAGAAGTTTTCTTCAAAATATTTGAGAATTGCAACCGGCTATTTTCGCTTTAAATACATATAACGACCGTTTCTACAAAACTAGTGTAGACACGTAGATAATTTAGCGTTTAGGAGAGAGAAAATAGCACTGTACAATCTTTGGACAATGGAACTGGTTTCTCTTCTCTCAAATCCTGTTGCATTTTATATTCATTAAAAAAAAAATTAACATAAAAGTGCAACCGATGTCTAAATACTTTACAATATCATGATCTATAAAAGAAATACATTCTAATTTGTACAAGTACTGTTCAGAAGCTTGGGATCACTTGTAATTTTTTAGGTATATGAAAGAATAATAATATAGTGTATACAGTAAATCCTCGATGAATGTTCGAAGGCTCTTTGGCACTGAACACTAAATATTTCATAAACTGATGGCCATACGCGGCTGAAAGAAATATCATTGGCTTCAGAATTCCAAGCTCTATCACTGTGCTAAACCTCATTAAAACGTCAGCGTTACATCTGGAGATCGCTCCTCGCTCGTACTGAGGAGCTTTTGAACACTCATCAAGGATTCACTGTAATATGAATCTAGTATTTCATTTTTTTAGTATCATTATTTTTATATAGCTATGTGTATTCTTCTAAAATATACTAAAGGGTATATCATCCGTTTCTATTTATCCCGTTAATTGAGAATCGATCCCAAACTTTTGAACGATAATGTGTGTATGTGTGTATATATATATACGTTCAATGATATATGTGTATATACGACGTAAAAGAAGACAGTCAAAAAACATGTTTCTCGTTTGATACCGCGTTCACGACTATGCAAGTTTAAATAGATATTCGAGTATCAATCTGGAATGCGAACAGAAACGCGCACGAGTATACGTTGATATAAAATCCATTCAACACACTTAACGTTAATATTGAAAGGAAATTTGAATCAAAAGGGTGCAACAATCGCCGCTGCTTCACCCCTGCTTGTTGGCAACGAAGCACACTCGTCCCATTTATTCGAATGAGGATCGTAACATTCCACGGTAGAAATTGTGATTTGTGTTCGATAAAAATTGATTTCCTGAGACTGATCGCCCCCTATCACGTACAGTCGACTGTCGGCTGCTGCAACCGCGGGATACGATCTGCCTATATTCATGGGGGCCACGGTGTTCCATTTATTCTGTAACGTAAAAATTATTCTTTCAATTGGAGTACCGCATACAGGGTGCAGACGAAAGGATAGTACGGATAGAATTCGTTTCGGGAATATTCAGGAAAAGAAGGTTACCTTCTCGAACGAATATCGTTCAACGGATGTCAAAACCTCTTGATTTTTATTAGTGCCACCAACAACGTACAGATAACCATCTAATATGGTGATCCCCATCTGTGAACGTGGTGTGAGCATTGGTGCTAAATAAGACCATTCTCTAGTCACTGGGTTATAACTCATCATATCTTGACGGTGTCTACTATTCAGTGTACAACCACCTACGATGTATATTAGTCCTGTACAAGATAATTAACAGTTAAATATTTATCTACCATATTCTGACTATATAATGTAGATACATTTTGTATTAAATCATTCGACCTTCATAAGCAACTACTCCCATACTGAACCGAGGTTCCGGAAGTTGTTCATCGAGTGTCCAAGAATTAGTTATCGGATCGTATATTTCTATCGATCCACCAATATCGTTGCCAACCCAACCGCCAAATGCGTATAAACTATTATCCAAGGCACACAGTCCAAATTCACACCTGGGTACTTCCATACAGGCAATCGAAGTCCAAACGTTATCGCGTGGATCATAGCATTCGCAATTGGCAATAATACATGATTCGAGTTCCCCACCAACGACATACACTTTGCCGTCTAACAGTGCCACTCCTGGTAGTATTCGTCCTATACCTATGGGCGCTACTTCACTCCACTTGCTACAAGAATAATCACAATCCTACTTAAAAATTGAACGAAACTGTAATAAATAATAATGTTTTCTTTATATTCTTAATATAATGTATAATAATCGACAGTACAATAGAGTAGAGAATTAGAATTCGAAAGTAGAATACCCAGTGAATATGTCGTATTTTTCAATCGTTTCGTAAGTACTTTCAGCAGCTCTGCCCCAGCTGTTCGCTGAATGTTCGCGCCGCGATCCACCGATCACCAAAATATTCTTCTTCGCGCAGAGTCTAGGATGCGCATGAAGGGGCACAAGACATCCTTTGTTCGACACTAAATCCTTTTGTATAGATCTCAACGCGACGATAAGACTCGCATCTTTGCATTCCAAGATTACACGTTCCAATCGTGCTAATGAACACAGCCGTAAACGTATGTGACTTAATATTTCGAATACATAACACCTTCTTGTTGGTATATCGTGAACGATCCAATTGTATGCAGCTTGGAAGACCTGTTACATTCACAACAGTTGTTTGAACTGTTTGTCTTACATTTATAGTAATCGAGATTATACATTTTACTCGTTCTATTTTTGTATTAGAAGTAAATATACCTGGAATTCAGTATCAATATGAATATAATCACTACTGAGAAAATGAACGAGATGTTCTTTTGGCAGGTCCAAAAATTCCTCCTCTTGAGATACTTGAGGAAAATTGACTTGTATAAAGCGTAGGGCAGTCTCCAAAAGATCTAGTCTGTTATGTGCTTCCGCGAATCTGTTTGATAGACAATTTTTTAAGAAATGTCAGAAAATTTATAAACCTAGATATTTGAATAAGTCATCAGCCAATTTTATGAATCTTACCTGTAAATCCCAAGAGCATTAGAAGGATGAAGTTGTTGTTTCAAATACGTAATACAACCAAACACCACTTCATCCAATTCTAACATATCAGCTGCTGCAAATAATTCTTGAACATTGTCCTGGGTAATGTCAATGTTCCCAGTGTAAATGAAATCCACCAGGAGGGAAAGAATATTAGCTGACAACGAATGAATTTCTACTAACTCCTGTTGTTCCTCCACCAGACCTCCAGTGAACATTGCATTGAAATATGCACTTCCAGCGGCCAGAACTGACCTATGTGCTCTAATGACACTACCACCGGCAACCAAGCCCACATCACTGAATTGATTCTTCAGTCTTTGGGCATTTAAGTTTCTTAATACTTTTGGAGCATATTGGCCCACAGCATAAACAATATTGGAGACATCGGATGTCTGTTTTACTGCTTGTGTTGCAAAACCCATATTGTTACAGTTATGGCCATTCTTTATTGGTGGCACCGCACCATCCGCCATGAAACCATCAAGTTGTCCTTTATCTGCAGTTCCTAGTAAGGGAATAATAATAAATAATGTCTACTTGAAAGTATGATGTGGTCATTCTTTCGAATATAATTATCAACAATTCGAAAATTTTGTGCAAAATCATGATACTTTGTAGGATCTTGAAACATTTTTGTTAATTTCATATATTAGAAGTATATAACAGCCATGTTGTTCAGATATAGTAAATGAACAGTTCCATTAATAAATGTTGGAGTAAAGACTACTTACGACATATACGCGAAAGCACCTTGTAGACGCCGTGAAAAGATTTTGTGTTGTTTTTCCCTTTTAAACGCATCACTACCACCACATTTTCACGTGATTTATTACTGCTTGACACTGCTTTCCGTTCGATACATCCTTTCCCAACTCTGTCAATCAATCACTAATCCCGTAATACAAAATCTGGCATATGTCAAATAACTGTTTAGCGAATGAAAGTAGCTACGAGACGATCGTTAACAAATGTGTAAGTATTTAATCGCACCACACCTACGGAATTAGTCACGAATGTTAAACAGGGAATCACGCATTGCCAATGTTTCCTGAATGGAACACGAAGCTGTGTGCTCGACTTGACATTTAAAAAGAACGATCAAACCCGTTTGGCTTTGTATGTATTTAAATTAAATCTTCCTATTCATTCGCTTCACTCGTTCGATTTTGATAATTCAATTAGGAGTTCATTGCCTCGCAGTTGTGCCAACAGGATGTGTTGATGAATCATGTTACTAGGGTTTAAGGTGCTTATCACATCACTAACAACTAGTCACAATCATAATAACAATAATAATAAATACTGGACTAAAAAAAAGGTAGTGATAAGATTAATAAACAACACATAGTTACCACTTTATTGTTTTTTTATTTAAATAATTATGAGAAAAGACACAATTTACAACAATACATGTAAAGAATTCAATAAAAATAGGCTTAAATATTATTTCAAATGTAAGTCCCTCGTCTATGTTTGGCAATTTGCCGCATAATCTTCGAAACTTCCTAAAGTCTTCGAAAGGTCGTCGCAGCAATTTAGCAAATTCAATCTGGCATTCAATATCCACAGCAATGATGACAGAGACCTATAGATATGTATATATTTATCGCCTGTTGAATTGTTTTTGTCGAATAAATTTTTCTTGAAGGACCCAAACACCTGGTACGGCCATGATATGTACGCAAGTTCGGGTCAATATATAAACTGGATGTGAAAAATACAACGATTTTCCAGCAGTATGTTTAGGTTATTTAAAACGTATTTGACTGTCCGAAATAATATACGCATCACAGTCGACGTATATCCCGCGTGAATATTAGATATCTTGTCTGTAGTAAGCCTGATGTCAGTTTTGGCTCAATTATAAGCCTACAATTTTAAACATTCTTTTTGTAACTTCCAAATTTATGTCTGTATGTTTATTGTATATATCCAGCCCTTGGCAAGTGAATGACACGATAATAGAAAAAGAAACGGGACAACTGAGTTTGGTGAAAGTTCCCGTTGACCTGAATACCTGCCGGTCATCTTTAAATTTCCGACCGTTTCTTCTGGCAGTTACTTACTTTGCCATGGCGTGTGTACACCGTTCGTCTTGATCGATGGAGCTACTTCTTAAAAAATCCTTATAACCGTTTCCTGGTAAGTTTGCAAAAGTAACTATCAAGACTAAATAATTTGTTTATCGAATTCAAAGTGCTTACAACATAATATTACGAGATCGCGCAAAATGTTCGATAGAATCTGAAACTTCATGATTCAAGTTACCCTCTAAAGTGCATATATATATATATATATATATATATATACATAGACGTAGAAATATGTTATATTCTATGTGTATGGTTACGTATTGACGATTCGACAAGTTTAAAAGCGGACGCGAACAGCAACGGTTCTGTTTCCCGCGTTTTAATTGGCGGAAACTGTAATGTCAGTGATAAGCAAATAATATATTGTTCGAACATGCAATAAGTATAATCAAATCGGGCAAGAATATTTTTCAATGATAAGCGAAGGACGTATCTACCCTAGTAGCATTTATGGTTGGCCAACGGTATCCAACAGTCGTGAGTTGTGAGTTAGTTGGGATATAGTTAGTGTTTTTGCCTAGCAATTCTCAAAATAGGGCCTACGACGACAGAGTTATGACAATTTGCCAACGAATATCCAGTGTTGGGCCTACAATTATTATAGTTGGTTAATTAACAAGAATTTACATTGATAATATAACATTGGCCCACCCAAAGTTTGCCAACATTTAAATATATCAGAAACGTTGCTAAAACCAAAAACTTGTTATTATATTTCAAATTGATTTTTTTGTTTACTCACGATTTGTTACTCTCGTGCAACACGTTTCATATTTGACATTTTGTAAAAATAGAGTCAGGGGATAGAAGATTTGAAATAACTTATAATAATTATTTGTAATAATTATATAGCTATGTGTATAAATCGTACATAATAAATTGTAAAGGTAATTTTGCTGGTAAAAGACGTGTTTACCTGTTTAATGTACATATACAATTTATACATGTATATAATTATTATAACAAGTAATTATTATAAATATTAATTCCAGTGTTATATGATTTTATGGAAGTGTAGTATAGCCAATTGTCTTCCTATTGTTGGTTTATTGTAATAGATACTCAACAATCGTCCCTACAGAAAGAAATCTCCAGTTGGTTCTTCGTAGTATATAGTCACGTAGGCCCCACGTTGGGTATGATTGTTGGCCCAGTAGCAAAAAAGGGTGACAATTCTAACTGTTGGCCAACCAATAGTGCATCATAGGCCCATCAAAATGGTAACAGTAATTGCTACTAGGGTACTTTATTAAATCTCTAGATCAGTGTGTTCGTATCTCCGGACCCGATAACAAGTTCTTCGCGCAGAGAAGTATCATCCGTACCACGATGGCTCGGGACCCACCGAAGTACGAACTTCTGAACGAGAAGAAGACCAAGGAGATGCTGCAAATATTCACGGGCGAGAGAACTGGTTGGGTACTCGTTGGCCCCAAAAAATGGTTCTTTCCGTACAGATACACCGAGCAGGGTGAAGGCTTTTATAATTTTAAGGCAAGACCAGACGACACGTGGGTCGTGTCTTATCCAAGGTCTGGTAAGTGCACCGTATTTTGTAATATATTTTATCTGTGTTATAAATCATAACATTCTAGTAATCATATTTCCAAATTTGCTCCCTTTCGAATTTATGAATTTTCGAGTTTTCAACCGATCATTTTTCTAATATTTTGAATTATCGCAATATAATAAAACAGATTTGTTCAACATGTGGCTCGCTGGTCCAAATCGAATCGCGCCCCCACCGGCTTGCTCTTCCAGCCGAGGGGAATGATCTACAATGATCTCCTCTATATCCACAAGAAGCCCGACGAGATAGAGGCAAGCAAGCGTGTGCGCATGCTCTGACTGTCCCCACTTTCGACGCTCCCGAAATCCTTACACACGGGATCTTGGCCGCTCGCCGCTTCAATATTATTCAATCGATACATACCTACATTATTATGGTTTTCAGATCATAAAAATACAAAATAAAAGACGGAAAAGTATAAAACATTTTAGGCATTTTCTTATTTTCAGGCACGACATGGACTCAAGAACTGGTTTGGCTTTTATCGAACAATTTAGATTTCGAAACGGCCAGGAAGAAGCTGCTTGTAGAACGATTTCCGTTTCTCGAGTTCGTATACATTTGAAAGTATTTTATAACGTTCCATTAATCGCGGATTCATGAAGTTTATTTTCGTGTGCTTTATGATCATATTTATCGCATTACGTAGAGACAAGTGTCTTCTTAATTAACGTGACGGAAGATTTATTGTCATCGATATTGCCTCCGTGACCCCAAAAGTCTTTGGCTAGTGGGTTAAAATAGCGTTTCATAAAATAACGGTGCAACCGAAAGCCTCAGAAAATTGAACATATGCGAAGAAAAACGTGGAACTTAAGTTTATTCGTCAGAAATGAAAAAAAAAAGCACATTTCGCGACATGAATAAGTTGACGCAGTTTGTACTTTTGTTTACTATCACGACAAAAAATATGAATTTGTGTTTAGGTTTAGTATGTTCAATCACCCGGAAGTAACACTCGAATTTTTGGAGATGAATACAGGAAACAAAGATAAGACAGATATGTGCAGCAGTTTTGCCAAGCCAGGATACGAGGTCCTAACAAACATACCATCTCCTAGATTCATTAAATCCCATTTTCCGTTCAGTTTATTACCCGAAATTCTGGACAGCGGCTGTAAGGTATTTACAAAGATTTTCGGAATCGAATATAATTATTTAGTCTACTTTCGCGTAACCATTATTTGAGTCTTTTTCTATGATTAAGGTGGTCTATGTGGCGCGAAATCCAAAAGATGTTGCCGTTTCGTGGTACTATTGGAGTAAAGGAATTAAAACACAAGGATACTTGGGTGATTTTGCAATGTTTTGGAATTATTTTCAAAATGATCTTAGTATGTATTGTTCAAGTCGGAAACAAATTATTGTTATGTAACACGTAGCAGATGTAACATTTAACATTTTTAGCATCCTGGAGCCCTTACTGGGAACATTTAAAGGAAGCATGGGCCCTCAGAGATCATCCAAATGTACTATTTATGTTCTACGAAGAAATGCAGCACGTTAGTCAAGTTAACGTTTCAAGTATATTTAAGACTCTTTGGAGGGGATCCTCATTATTGTTTCATTTTTAGGATTTTCCAAAAGCTGTTAAGAAGGTCGCCAAATTTCTCGGGAAGAATTATACGGAGGAACAGATTGGACACGTAACTGATTTAAAGAGTGTGGCATTATGACAGCAGGAACATTTGTTAGGAGAGGTCAAAGTGGTGGTTGGAGGGACATGTTTACCCCAGATCTTGATGCCAAAGCCAATGAGTGGATGGAACAGAATCTCAAGGACACTGATTTCGTCTTTCCATATTTTAATAATAATACTAACAATAATTGTCATTGATATTTTACATACACGGACTTATTAGTTTAAATTATTTATTTATCAGATTTTTCCTTTGCACATATTACACTCAGACGTATCACTACATTAGTCCTAAAGGCATGCTGTAATTCCTTTTCTGTTAACTGTGATACCAGTTTTACCATTTGCCCATCTTTTCTTAATAAAATCCCTTGGTAACGTCTTTTATCACAGTTTAGTGACACTAAAATATTCATAGTGCCATCTTCTCCAATATCTAAATGTTCTAGCCTTATTTGTATATTGTATGGTACCTCGTCTTGAAGGAGATCCAATAATTTAGCTCTTACTGTTTCTACCACTATAGTATCAATTGACTGATCTGTACACAAGTTCTGATCATACTGCCAATCCTTTGCTTTAGCACAATCGCACAGATAAGTCTGAAATATATGTTTGAATGCAGACATTATAATATTTGTACTACTTTCATTCTAATATTGTTTGAATTATATCTTACCCTTAAATCATTTACACCATCTCCACTGAGGGCGGATACCATGAAAATATCATCAAACTTTGGATAATCTGCATTACTTGTAAGCTTGTTTATCAATTCTAATAAGACCTGTTTTTGTTTAAGTTTATCGACTTTATTCAAAATCAATAGTAGAGGCGTGTCCTCTTTCTTCTGTTTTAAATAATCAATGACAAAATCACTGATTTTATACCTAGTATATACATTGGTAACATCTTGTACTACTCCTATAATGTCTGCTTCAGATGCTGATACTTCTGGATCTTGCTTATAAGATGCCATTAATTTGTACTTCTTCAGCTCATGATTTGTTACTAACCCAGGAGTGTCTACGAATACAATTTGTGTATCACCTTCCAAATACACTGCTTCAGCCTTATGCTGTGTTGTATGAACTTTTAAAGATGTGGGACATATCTGTTTGGTATAGAAACATTCTTTTAATATAAACTGTTTGAACATTAAAATATGAAAGTATGGGCTCATGTATGGATAAAATTTTTAATTTTTTTATATTCACTTGTAAAGTAGATCTTATATGATCAATAATACTGACAGAATAATAAATACTACTAAAAATAGATATAGTCAATTCAGATTGAGTACTGATGCCGATCTGGATTAGATTAGAAATGAATTGCTTGTTGCTCTAGTTTTTATACATTAGTCCATATACATCTGTTTGCATAAACGTTTAGTCTACTCATTAGTATTATTGGCTGTGTAAGATCAACTCTAGCAACTTATTCTTACACATAAATAAAAGAATATACTTCAGAATACGTACATTGCGACGTACAAGAGTATTCACAAGAGTACTCTTTCCAACATTTGGTAAACCTAAAATAGCGACCTTCAAGAATTTTGGATCCTCACGACGTAGTGTTACATTATCATCACATTGTAATATAAAATCATCATTGTTCTGAGTATTCAGCACGGTAGAAGAAAAGTAACAACGTTTGTATAGTTGTTTTTCAATTCGAAGCGCACACCTTCCTATTGTAATCAACATTGTTTGCAATATCCAGAAATCCCTTCATCAAATTATCGATACTTTCGTGTGTATTTTTATAAATACTCCTGTAGGTTATGTTACAATAAGCATTATATTTGTGTATACATGCGGACAGTTATGTTCCTCAATGATATATTACACCAGAATGGTATATATTATGTGCATCACAAAATGATCAATAGAACTGGATAGAATTTTGATTCAGTCTATCTCTTTTGTTTCAACATTATTCAACATTAACTTTTACCAGCTTCTACCGCTTTTACGTTGCGTTTAGTGCGTTTAGTTTAACCAGGCCTGGCCATAGACATATATAATAGACTGCGCGGTCTTATGGTAGAGCTGAAGTCGAGACCGAAGAACAGAAGTAGAGCCGGAGTAACACTCTCTTGCTCGCATATCGCAGAGGGTGGAGGAAAAAGCGCAGAGGAAAGGGAGGCACAAAAGAAAGTGGAAACAGAGTGAAACAGAGTTGAGGGACCAACGAGAGGAGTATATGTATGGATGAATCGGTACAAGTAAATACGAGTACATTACTCGATACTTTTGTTTCGATAGCGAGTATTTTTGGTATCGATACCTGCGGATCCGATCGTAGGTATCTAACAAAGGTATTCGTATCGAATGAGATTAAAATGTTTAGTATCCAGTAAAACAATATATAAATTGTAGAAGTCGAATTAACTCAAATAAAATCGTGCCGCACTCAATATATCGTAAAATATATCCGCGAACTTCAAAAGGGTCGTTGGTTCAAAGTGGCTAAGCGTTCCGAGTACGGAACCGGTGAGAAGTTTTTCGAACGCGATTGGAGCCCCGCAGGTTACATTAAGATTTATATTATTACATTCACTACATATTACATAATAAGTACAAGACGGTTTAAATTGAAATAATTCGACTTCTACAATTTATATAAAATATTTATAATCGTATAATATACTTACTTAATAATGGAAATATAAAAATTTTAAATGTTTGTGTTAGAAACTTTGTATTGATGCTTCGATTTTTATTTGAGATCTGTATTTCTCATAGATTCTGGGGTAAGTGCCGTGCGGTCCCTCACACTAATAATCAGTGTGTTCGTATCTCCGGACCCGATAACAAGTTCTTCGCGCAGAGAAATATCATCCGTACCACGATGGCTCAGGAACCACCGAAGTACGAACTTCTGAACGAGAAAAAGACCAAGGAGCTGCTGCAAGAATTCACGGGCGAGAGAACTGGTTGGGTACTCGTTGGCCCTAAAAAATGGTTCCTTCCGTACAGATACACCGAACAGAGTAAAGGATTTTATAATTTTGAGGCAAGACCAGACGACACGTGGGTCGTGTCTTATCCGAGGTCTGGTAAGTGCTCCGTATTTTGTAATACATTTTATCTGTGTTATAAATCATAACTTTCTAGTAATCATATTTCCAAATTTGCTACCTTTCGAATTTATGAATTTTCGAGTTTTCAACCGACCATTTTTCTAATGTTTTAAATTATCGCAATATGTATGTTGCAATAATGATTAATGTAAAACATGCCTGTTCAACATTTGGCCCGCTGGTCCAAATCGAATCGCGCCCCTACCGACTAGCTCTTTCAGAGCACAAGCCTGACGAGGTAGAGGCAAGAAAACGTGTGCGCATGCTCTGACTATCCCCACTTCCGACGGTCCAGAAATCCTTACCCACGGGATCTTGGCCGCTCGCCGCTTCAATATTATTCAATCGATACATACCTACAATTTTATGGTTTTCAGATCATAAAAATACAAAAATAAAATACGGAAAAGTATAAAACATTTTAGGAATGTTTTCATTTTCAGGCACAACATGGACCCAAGAATTGGTTTGGCTTTTATCGAACAATTTAGATTTCGAAACGGCCAGAAAGAAGCTACTTATAGAACGATTTCCATTTCTCGAGTTCGTATACATTTAAAAGTATTTAGTAACGTTCCATTAATCATAACGTTCCATAATTCATGAAGATTATTTTCGTGTGCTTTATGATCATATTTATCGCATTACGTAGAGACAAATGTCTTCTTAATTAACGTGACGAAAGATTGATTATCGTCGCTATTCCCTCCGTGACCCCAAGTCTTTGGCTAGTGGGTTAAAATAGCGTTTCATAAAATAACGGTGCAACCGAAAGCCTCAGAAAATTGAACATATGCGAAGAAAAACGTGGAACTTAAGTTCATTCGTCAGAAATTTAAAAAAAAAGCATATTTCGCGACATGAATAAGTTTACGCAGTTTGTACTTTTGTTTACTATCACGACAAAAAACATGAATTTGTGTTTAGGCTTAGTATTATACTTCACCCGGAAGTAACACTCGAACTTTTGGAGATGAATATAGGAAACAAAGATAGGACAGATATGTGCAACAGTTTTGCCAAGCCAGGATATGAGGTCCTAGCAAACATACCATCTCCTAGATTCATTAAAACCCATTTTCCGTTCAGTTTATTACCCGGAATTCTGGACAGCGGTTGTAAGGTATTTACAAAGATTTACGGAATCGAATATAATTATTTATTCTACTTTCGTGTAACCATTATTTGAGTCTTTTTCTATGATTAAGGTGGTCTATGTGGCGCGAAATCCAAAAGATGTTGCCGTTTCGTGGTACTATTTGAGTAAAGATTATATAACACAAGGATACTTGGGTGATTTTGCAATGTTTTGGAATTATTTTCAAAATGATCTTAGTAAGTATTGTACAAGTCGGATACAAATTATTGTTATCTAACAAGTAGCGAATGTAACATTTAACATTTTTAGCACTCTGGAGCCCTTACTGGGAACATTTGAAGGAAGCATGGGTCCTCAGAGATCATCCAAATCTTCTATTTATGTTCTACGAAGAAATGCAGCACGTTAGTCAAGTTAACGTTTCAAGTGTATTTAAGACTCTTTGGAGGGGATCCTCATTATTGTTTCATTTCTAGGATTTTCCAAAAGCTGTTAAGAAAGTCGCCAAATTTCTCGGGAAGAATTATACGGAGGAACAGATTGGACACGTAACTGATTATTTAAATATCAAAAACTTCAAAAACAATCCAATGGTGAATTCTATTTAAAGAGTGTGGCATTATGACAGCAGAAACATTTGTTAGGAGAGGTCAAAGTGGTGGTTGGAGGGATATGTTTACCCCAGATCTTGATGCCAAAGCTAATCAGTGGATGGAACAGAATCTCAAGGACACTGATTTCGTCTTTCCATATTTTAATAATAATACTAACGATAATTGTCATTGATACTTTACATACACAGATTTATTAGTTTAAAAGTTTACATATACATATGTAAGTGAACATCGAACAATATATTACATTGAATTATTTCTGCACAAAAGGTGGGACATATCTGTTTGGTATAGATATATTCTTTTATATTATTTAAAAATTAAAAAAATAAAAGTGTTGGGAATAGATTTTTTCTCATCGAAGTTCTACCAGCACAATATGTATCCGTTCACAGTAACGACATACTATCATACGTAATGTCTTCAATTTTGTGAAGATTTTTTTATAGGGTTTGCTGTAGTTTTCAAAATCAAAGACCGATGGTTTTGACGTTTTTTCTGTGAAGAAAGAAGTTACAGGTATTTCACATGTTTATACTTCTTTTATTAATCCTTTAACGCCTAGTGTTGCACCGGTTCAACATTGATTCTAAAATTGCGTCCAATTCTGTTGCCGATTAATATCTAACTTTTTTGAGCATGGAAAAAAAATTAAGAAGTAGGTATTGGTGTTTGGACTTAAAAATAACAAGATACAACATATATATGTATATAATATTATTGATATATCAGTCTCATAACTTTGAAATAACGGGTTAAGAGTCTGGGCGTTAAAGGATTATATAAATATATTACGCGATTGTAAATATTTCCATATCCAGTAAAACAGTATATAAATTGTAGAAGTCGAATTAACTCAATTAAAACCGTGCCGCACTCAATATATCGTCAAATATTTCCTCGAACTTCAAAAGGGTCGTTGGTGTAGTGCAGGGATGCACAGACCGCGGCCCTCCATTGATTTGCTAGCGGCCCGCCGCACCATGTGTTCTTTTAACTTTTAACAAGTTACACGATAGATGATTTTTACAAATTGGAACATGCATACAACAAAGTAGCTGGTAAAGATCAGTTGATCACTCTACTTTACGGCCACATTTTATCTTTTCAATGCAAGTTCAATGCAACATTCGACCGAGCTCGAGAGTTGTACGAGCAACAGCGATAAAGGATCACTTTTCAAACGTGTACTGACGCAAGCCATTTCACTACCGTTCATTGTCCCGTAATCCACATGTAATAATAACTGATTGAATCCGGCAGAGGACTACTGCAAATTATTACACACGTCTATCATATGCCACCGGTAATCAAAATTTCGGCGACAAACTTATGAAACCTTTATGAAGCTTTGAAGACGGTACGGAAGATTTGCAAGTTACAGGGGAGGGAATTATTTGCGGCATATAAGTTACAATATTTTATAAGCCTGAATAATATCTAAGCCTACTTTTTCTGAATTTATATAAATATCATTACAATTATATTGTACAATTATATAAATAAGTTGAATTAAAGTAACATAAGTATCTTAGGGCACTTTTATTGAATCTATACAAATATTGCGCGGGAAAAATTGGGATTTATGGGACATACTAGTTGCGCCCCCATCACTTGGTGGCGGAAATTGGAACTAAATTCAGAACTTTCGATAGTTCGCAAAGTCGCCACCAGATGGCGCTGCTTAAAAGTTTTAGAATTTGTTTTCCTACGCTTCCACTTTTTCCGCGCTTTTTTCAATTCAAATTTCGTGCCAAATTTAACATTAATCTTATTTTTAACGCGATTTTAACTGTATTTAGCAATTATTATTGCTTTATTAATGAAAAATATGGGATAGAGGAAGTGATAGCCTTAGTAAACAACGCTTATGTAACATTCAACTGTTTATTATTGAAAAAATGGTTAGAAAATGTACAATTTACAGTTGTCTTTGTATAAAGTTAACAATAATTGTCTTAAATACTACTTATGTACTCGATTTTACAATATATTTATTATAATATATACAGTAAAACACGGCTTAAATATTATTCAGACTTAGTGTAATTTATCCGTCGCAGAAAAGTTCCACTTCTGAAGTTGGTAGATGTTCCGTACGATTTTCAAAGCTTCGGCTGCATACGATAAATGTGCATAATAAATTGCAGTATCCCTTGACCACATTCAATCTATTATTGTTACCTGCAGGTGACGGGGGAGTGGACGGTAGTGAAATGATTGAATCAACATGCGCTTGAATCATGGTCTTTATTATTGTTGTTCATGTAACTCTTGAGTTTGGTTGGTTCTTGCTCGTCCTCGTTTCTAATTTCTACGAATCGAAATCTCTGGTAACTGACAAGTTAATGGAAGCTGTACTTACTGATTCTGTGCGTGTGCGCCGTATCTCTCGACTAACATTCGCGCACATTCGCGGAACTTCCGCGGCGGAAGTAGTGTACGCACGTGAAGAAGCCGACATGGGTAGCACGGAGGTAACGTCTGTCACGAAAAAATCGAACGACAGTAATGAAATTAGTGATGTGTACGGGCCAAATTTAAAGATCCTTCCGTGTAACAATCAAGTGAAAGAGCTGCAGACTATATTGCGAGACAAGTACGTAAAGGAACCACGGGAGGTTATTCGGTTTTGTGTGTAGAACGTGCTTTTTTTTATATGTAGTCGTAGACAGGCCGATACGATGCCGGTGGCTTGTTTCTTCTCGATTCCGATTAAACAAATTAATAAACACAATGCGTTTCCGTTTACAGAAACACCACCAGGAGTGACTTCAAATTCTATGCTGACCGACTGGTGAATTTGATTTATTTAATAAAATTCTTTTGACACGTTGTCATGTACTTCCAATATACGTTACAACTTATTAAATTGTGTCTGATGCAGAAGCTTCTTATTTCATGACAATAATATTCTTTTAATGAGGTGTAGAGTATCTTCAAAAATTCGTCTTCTGGATTGTTTTATCAATCCTTAATGCCTATTCCCTTATGTAATTAATTATATTTAAATATATTTTTCATATTCTTTGGAAAGCTTTATCTATGAGCTATCAAAAAAGCCATATATATAGATAATAAGATTATCATGCTACATTTGGTACTGATAAATTACCATTTTAAAGTAGAACTACATTTCCCTGGTAATTTATAAAATTAGAATACTATAGTTTTGTATTTCATTGTTTAGATAAGGCTGGTTATAGAAGAAAGCTTAAATCAACTACCATTTTCCAAATGCGTGGTGACTACTCCAACAGGAGCCAAGTACAAGGGCTTGAAGTATCAGAAAGGAAATTGTGGAGTATCCATAGTAAGAAGTGGAGAAGCTATGGAACAGGTATTAAATATTGGGTCCTTTTATAAGCAATGTGATTTTTCTAATTTAGAGAGTTATGCAATTACATAATTGACCTTCGCATGACGATGACTGGGACAGAATAGACCCATGTGGCAATGTTACTTGACTCTGCTCGTGTTTTAACTGTTTACGTTCACTGCGAGAACTCTGTGGTTGTCTTACATTTACAAGTGAATTAGCAATAAATTAATTCAATGTAGTACAATATTTTGAACAGAACCAATTTTTAAAGTCCGTCATGCAAGGGTTAACGAATTTCTTTTCTTAAGATTAAACAAATTTAATACTTTATATTAGCAGTTACTATTAGTAATTCCCATTAATTACATTGTTTAGGGTTTAAGGGATTGTTGTCGCAGCATAAGAATTGGAAAAATATTAGTCGAGAGTGATGTAGACACGCATGAAGCTAGAGTAGTATACGCAAAGTTTCCAGATGATATATCTGGGAGAAAAGTGTTGTTAATGTATCCTATAATGAGTAAGTAGAAGATAATCACAAGGGTATAAGCATGCAAAATATTATTCTTGTCGACTGTACTTTCTTCAACTGTGTGTTGCAAAATTGTAATTTTTAAATTCAAGGCACTGGGAATACAGTGATAAAAGCGATAGCTGTTCTAAAGGAACATAATGTACTTGAAGAAAATATTATCTTGTCAAATTTGTTTTGTACACCAATTGCAGCCAGATGTCTAGTCACTGCATTTCCTCAGGTAAAGTGTCTATGTATGCCACACAGATAAGCAATTTGCATAAGTGTTTTATACTTTCTACATAACTCCTTTTTTCTTGCACAACACGTAGAGTCGTTTTTGTAGGCTTTAATACAATTTAGAGAAATGTAATAATGAGAGATAGGTATACAAAATTCTTTGTTGAATATTTAATTAATTAAGAAAATTTAATTTACATATATCATTCAAAGAGAAACAGTCATGCTATAAGAAACAATTAACCCGGTAGCACACACATGGACTTCTGAAACATGCTCCCATGTGGGGTACTCACAGACCATCATTTAAAAACTAACATTAATTACCAACAACATATGGATATCTGTATGTTTTATGTTACGTTATTAAAATATTAGCAATATGTACACAAGGAATACAAGGTGTTCCAGATTTCAACGCGCAAACTTTGTCAATGTATTTTATGGGTCTAAATAAGAAAAAAATGTTATATATATATATATTGCGACTTCTGCAACATAATGTAGAAATACATTAGTATGTTTTTTTTTTAAGTCTGTTTATGAGACCTCTGTTTACTGTCTGAGATCATCTAAGATTTTGAAGGTAATTTCTGCCAGTACCATTATTAAGTTCTTGAACTTCATACCAAAATGCCGTAATTATTAACGCATCAAGAGTATGCAGATGATATGTAATTCTTTTTCGGCTTCTTCAATGGGAATGCCCGTGCACCTGTGAGGGAGTATCAACATAAGTATTTCTGATGCATTCTTACTTTGTATCGCAGTAACCCGAAGTTCGTTACGGTTCCCTTCGTATTTTTTTTTTGTTATAACTGTTTTACAGCTTTAAACGACCTATGTGTACATAATATTTTTTTCTTATTAGACCCATATAATATACTGACAATGTTTAGCCGTTAAAATCTGGGACACCCTGTATGGAATCCATGGAATAATATTAATACATTTAAACAACTTGTAATCTAATTATCAGACAATTACTAATTTTCTTCAGACAATACGTAACAGTAGGACACAATTTTAAAATTCTTATAGAAGAAAAATAAACATCTCACACAGTCCAATATAAAAGAAATTCTTACCAAAATAATATAAGGAAAATACAATAGGGACTAAAGTATAAAACACAAGAATGAACTGACAGCACTGTGCAAATATACGAACATTCGATGTAGCTCTGAAGAAATCGTAATCGAAACTAATGTACTGAATGTTAACAACGTATTAACACGTTCGCTGTGTACTGAGAATCGTGAACTTTCGCAGGGTGCTGCTATTCTGGCAGTGCACGTAAACAAAATATGTGAGCGCGACGCGGATCCGCGACGTACTTAGCAAACGTGTTAAGAAGCTGGACTGACATTGAGCGACAAAACAATAGCTAAAGAAATATGAGAAGCAGATAAGATATCTGAGCGGTGAGGGTTCCATGGATCCCCACCGTGTGTGCTGCCGGGTTAACGGCCACTTCTTGTTATGCTAATAATATTATATCATCTATTTGTTTCCTTAATGTTGCATTGCTTTTCAATTTCTGTGTTCCAACAAGCATATCATTTTAAGTTTTTCACTTTATCGGATAATTTGTAACGTTCCGGAAATTTTATGGATTGTATTAATCAAATTATTATATATGTAGTACTATCATAGCAGGACAGAAGTAAGCAGTTTGTAAATTAAGTAACATTTATAAGTTGGAAACAGATGCCAATGTTTTGTATGAAATTAAATTCCCTTTTACAGATGAAGATTTTGACGTCGGAGATTCATAGTGTAGCCCCAAATCATTTTGGACAGAAATACTTTGGTACGGATTAATTAAATTTTATTAATTTATGATATACTAAGTTAGTACTTAGCATAGAAAGAGAAACTACCAGAAAATCAGTCGCAGAAGGCAGCATATTGCATTCAAGTATATAATAATAAATTTTATATAATTATGCATTACAAAATGGGAAATATTGGCACTATATTTGTAGTATTGCTAGTACTGATTTCTATAACTTGGTAAATTCTGCATGCAAAAAAGAATTATTGTAGATTGTTGTATTATTGTTTCTCATGCATACATACTATTGAGGTGAAAAGATAAACATTAATTTTCTTCAGCTCGAATAGGGTGTATTTTGCGAACTAGTTGAACGGTTTCATTTAAAAATTCTGTTCTCGTTTTTTAGATTTTTATTTTACAATCAATTTCTAAAAATTTGTCATTAAGGTGAGTATATTTATAATAGAAATCTAGAAATTTAGTACAAAGTTTACTGTTAAATAATTAACATATCTTTTTTTTTTTAAAGTTATATGTAGACTTACAACGTTACATTCTGTGTGTATAATTTCGCGTAACTGTAGTTTTAATGTACTCTTAAGAATGTTACATGCAATTCACAAGTTTATTGTGCAGCTTAGGCAATACTGTAATATGTTGTCATTTGAAATCTCTGTAAAGCATTTATTGTCGAGCTATAAGTGATGTAATTTATTATTCATTATTATATTCAGGTAGAGGTATTCTAAGTGTATGAACGAATTGAACGTAAAATGTAATTCGTTTTCAAATTTATTCGAATTGCCAAATTCGATTCTGTTTCCACCTCATTGTATCACTTATTGCGAGGTATCGTGTATAATAGTTCCATAATACGCTGTTCAAGATACGTAAAGTGTGCAATTATAAAAGCTGAGACCAATATTTTATACTTCCATTAAAATATGCTTTTCAGTTTGTGATTCGTTAAAAATTTTTTATTTCATTCGTTCTCAAGTGTACATTTAAAGAAAAATGTATTACAAAAGCATACTTTGTGTTTGTAATTAGAAGATTGCATAAATCTCCTGTTGACTGATTTTCTGCCATTAATCTAAGACTGTAAGTAATGTGTTTTATTGTTACTTAATCAAGGTAAATCAGTCGTGTTCTGATTGGTTAATCTTTTCAGCATAATATACAAAATAAATTTGTTTTCTAATTTCTACACTGCATATTGTAAACTGTGAATTTCAAATGCTATAATACAATAGAGAATAGATTTTCATGAAATAAAAAAGAATATGTTTTTTTACAGTCATAACAGACTGAATTTCAAATAATTTTTTCTAATATTTTTACTTGTGTAAAAACATAAATCTGATCTGAATCTTGCAAATCTTGTAAGTACTCTTAAAAAACAGAACATGTACTGAACTTAAAACATTATAAGAATTCACAGTAATTTGTTCAATTTTCGTTTTTTTTTTATTACTATAAATAGTAAGTAATTTATAAGCAGAATGTATAATTATGTGAACTAAGTGCTTAAAACTTTGCGTAGTCAAATGTGCATAATATTTTACCAACCTCTAGTATTTTGGTATAATTGTAACAAGAAACATAAAGTACTGTAAAGTGTTTCATCGTCTATCTCACAGAGCACAATTTTTATTCAACGTTTAAACATACGATCGGCATAATTCAGCACTCCTTTTACAGGTGCAAAATGATGTCTTAAGACAAATTTTTTGTTGTGTAAATTGTACAACAACAAGTCGAAAGAAGTACATCCTAAACGAAAGTTATACATCTCAGTTTATTCAAGTATCCTGTATTTATGTACATGTACTACAATTTATTTATCAAGTATTGCAAAATGTATATTGCATATTTATTAATGAATAGTTTTCTTATATTGAAAACTTGTATAATTCAATATTGAAATACCAATTTACTGGAATGCAGATGTCATTTTTGTTAATCAGTTTGTACTGTACACTGAGAAAGATGTCTGTTTTACCACAAAAGAAAATCATTACAATGTAATGAAGAAGATAGGAGCATAAGTGTCTTACCGAACAACACTCTGTGTTAATAACATATTTAACGACGGTGGAAGTATTGTATTTTAATTTTTCTTCTAGTTTCTATGCAACGAGTCGTGTGTGAATAATTCTAATTACTTTTTGAATGCATACTAATATGTAGTATGTGTGGGAATAAGCGGAAAATTTGACATAAATGTTCAATGCAGAATTAAACGTGAAATTTTTGAATGTATAAATTGAGTGATGTACATGTGATAGCATCATTCATGCAGATAGTAATTATTATTTTGTTTCTAATGCATAATAACAGATATATAAAGCAAGAGCAACACGATGAAATGAAGAACATTTCATGAATACTATATATTACTATAGTACATACCATTTATAAACAATAACTTATGTTAAAACACAACCAAATGAAGCTTATTGTGTACCTGTATTAATCAAATCCTTTGTGGTTGTTGAATGGTGGTCTAGAATTGATTATGCAGCTTTTAAGTTCATAATTACGGTTGTGTTAGTTTTTATATTTCTTTGTATTTCATATTTATTTTTCTTTTCAGTTTTACTGTGAAAGTAAAATTTTAACTTCAAAGTTTCTACAAGAACGTTAAAAAACTATGTGCCTTGCAATGTACCTACAAAAGAAGCTGCATTACAGTCTCTAGAATTGTGACTTTAAAATTCACATGTGAACTATGAGCATTATATTCTCTCACATAAATGTCTTCAGTGTACATAAATGTCTGTTATTACGAATAATACCTGTACACTACTGTACTATAATCTACCATCCCTTCAAAGTATATTTCAAGATTTAAAAATAATTTTTGTACAACAATAAACGTACACTCGAAAGATATTGTACATGTATACAGTAATGAATAACTATGCACAGTAAATAGTAACTGCGTGACATAAATGATCTAAAATAAATCGAAATTTGTAAAAATAACACGCCTTTTTTTTATTTAGAAATATGTAAAAATAAATGATACTTCTACATAATTATTTTTGTATTGTAAAAGATTTATACACAAGGTTAAAACACATATTAAATATTATTAAATATTTGATCAAATTTATTAGTGATTATTTTAAACGATATAGTAAATTTCTCTAACTTGAATACAATTTTCTCATACTGTTACATTTAAAAATATTCCTTAAAAGTAATATTCGTTTGACAGCAACTATTTTTTATCAATTTAGAGTTTAATTACCTTACGTATGTTTTGCATAAGTATTACCAAAAACACGTTGAAAATTATTGTTTTCAGGCTGTTCTCGTTTCAACGTAGGAGAGACTACGAACATGCAAGGCAAAGATATTTGAAGAGTTGTGTTACACATACACTTTATAGAGCTTAGAACCCTATTTGTTACGAAAAAAAAACAAATTTATAATGATAATTCTACAGATAGAGATTGTAATACAAATTTTGAATTTTTAAATTTGAAGTGTGATATTCCAAAGCTACATATAGATAGGTAATTTTTATATTGATTAAGTTTAATGCTAGTCTTTTAATTATTGTTTATACAAAAAAAGATATTTATTTTTGGAAATATCATTGTTAATGTATGCTAGTAGTTTATGCATATAATGTTAGCTATTATCGTTGAATACAACATTTAGGTAAAGAATACGAAAGAATAGTAAATTATTGAATATTTTTGAAAAGTACAATATTTGGTACATCTGCCTGTATAAAAAGAAATGTGTATATATTATAGTGTATTAAGATTACCGTATTCGTAATATGTTACTTACCATATTGTAATACAGACATTCCTGGAATGAAAATTCATTGACATTTGTACCTACATAATTGTAATATTGAAAAAATCAACGCATGTACCACGAACCGATGTATGTACAGAATTACTTAAACAGATTCTTAAACTTCTGTCATGATATTTATTAGTAAAGTCTTATATGCATGTAACAATGATCAGCACGATTCATATACATGTTGTATAATGAATGTTTTTCTCGCAAATATATATTTTGAATATACCATGATAAAATCTATTAACTTCAATACTCATGTCCAACACCTTTTGTTTACGGATACAGTGTTCGATGATAAAATGATAGACACCTCGCCTCACTTCGGTAAAGCTTATTATTATTAGATTTTTTTCCCTAATTCGTTTGTAGTAGCAAATATTTAATATTCAGAGGCTGCGATACGCTATATTAAAATTAGTCAGGCTTATTATCTCGTGCACAATTACCGTATCATGAACTTTATATTCTATATTTTATTTCATCTTATAACAAAACAGTTCATAACACTTGCGTAAAGCTACAATTTGTTCGTGATTAATACCCTCCTATTATTTGATCAGTTAAATGAGCGTTATATATAAAATAATTAAAAGTATCTCAACCTGTTTCGATAAGTAAGAAAGTAGGACCGAATACATTTAATCGACCTTACTTTTTCGAATTGAAACAATTATAAGTAGGCCAGCGGTAAAAGGGTTCAAGATTATCAGTAGTTTGGTGGTTCTAATCATCTGTAAGTAAATATTTTCTGCATGAAAAAAGTAAACGAGCTACTGCTACAAATTACATTCTATACTTGTTTATTTTTAATTCACTTGGAATATATCTTTACGAATTGGATTAAGAATAACAAGAATAAGGTTGTTATACACCAAATCGTGATGAATTAATATGTAATTTTGTCTTGGATACGTTATGCAAAACTAAGAAATCTGCCCTAAATTAATCCTAACATGCTTAGAAATAATATCGAGAAACTGTTTCGTTCTCTCTATTTTTCCATATTCAGGATGTAGTTTATGATAAAGAATCACTTAATGCGCATGATATTATGATTAATTTTGTGTCGTCTTTTTTAATAATTGCGTTTTATAGAAAACTGAGTGTTGTACTGTCCGTATTTATTTGTATTGCGCAACGGGAAACCCTCTCAACATGAAGATTTGATATAAAATCAAAAGAATGAAGCTAAATTATTGTGAAGAATCACTATCACATTTTTAATTAGGTGTTCTGGAAGTCATTTCTCCAGTACAAATGGTAAGTAAACTGTTTACACCTTGGACTATCTATACGCGTAGAGAGACTAAAGACTAACCCTCTAAAAACCTTTCAAAATAATTTCAACTGACATTGGAAAATCAATATTTCAGTATGAAATTTCAAACGACAAGAGAAAAATAATTCCCAAACATGATAAAACTATATAATTTCATTGTTACAGTTTTAGTGAGTAGCAGGAGAGAAAGCATTCTCAATACTGAAAATTTATTAGTCCTAGCGCGCCGTTATTGTCGCAAGTAAAAAGTACTGAATAAAATACAATATGAACAATGCAAAATATGAACACAAGAACTTAAAAACATTATACATTAACTAGTGATATGACGAAAGATGAAATTAGTTCATATCTGCTAGCTGGACCTATCAAAAATCTGTTGGTGAAAACATACTCAATTGCAATACAAAATTGTTCTATAAAAGTGTCACTTATACTTCATTTATACTGTTCATTCAATGTGTCTTCTGCAGCACAGAAATATTATCTTGGCAGTACTTTCACTCAGCCTTAGAAATGTGATAAATATAGCTTTTATAAAATACCCTTACTCATGGAGAATCAAGGATGTCAAAGAAATATAAAATACCCCACTATCAAATGGGCTTACTTCCCACCTACTCTTCTTTCTCTTGATCATCGGATTTTTCTACATTCTTTTCAATACTCTCTTCCGGATGTTCTATGTCTTCATCTGCCGTGGTATGTGTCCCCCCATCATGCTCTACAGGTTTTGATTCATCTGACTCTGGACTTTTATTTGGCAGAGCTGTCCTTTCCTCTAGACTACAATGATAGAAGAAGGAAATGATTGAGTCATGTAATAAAGAATTATTTTTGAAACTTATTGTTTTCATCGTATATATTTGCACTTATACCCATTACCTAACTTAATTAAATAATTACAGAATTATGCAATCAATGTGTATATAACTCTTACCTTTCCTCTTGCACTGCAACTGCATCCTTGTCTGTGGAAGGCTAAAATAAACATGTTGTAGTTAGTACAGACATAGTATAAATTTAGTGCCAAGGACAAAACACAAGTAAATAAACACATGTAAGACAATTGAAAATGAAAATTTATAGTCACAAAAATCAGATTTATAGTCACAATGTTCAAATAATTATGATATTTACCTCTCTACTTGTAGTATTTCCATTTTCTTGGATGTTCTTACTTTGATTTGAATCTCGAATAGTGTCTGTTGCACTAGCAGGAGGAGCCACTTTCAAAAACTCTTCCAATTCATCCATCTCATTTGCCAAATCGAAATCTTCATAATCCTGTTAGGTGATTCATTACAATCATAATAGATCAAGCCAAAAATTTATAAGCTTATAGATCTAGAAATATAGAACTAGATTTTAAAGTTATTTCTGATCAATTTATATAGCGATAGTTACCCCACAATATTCCTCTTCATTAAATATTTGTGGAGGTAATGGATACTTGCTCTCCCTTGCGATACCATTGGTTTGCATAAACTCCTTGTCCAATTCTTTTCCTGGTTCTGTTATATCAATGGTTTCATACTCTACATTTTTACTATCTAATATCATTAAAACGCGCTGTTGCCTCTTTTTTACCTGAAAAGATCCAATAAAATACGATTGTAATTTCATAGAGAATATACACTCGTATAAATATTTACGATCATCCGTGTAACGGTATAACGTATTCAATTTTTGTATCCAAAATACCATTGTTTCGGCGTTCTTATCGATCCGATCGAATGAATACCATTTTCAATTTCATCGATAATCTTTCGTGTTAAAGGAAAAAGAATAATTTCCAATTAACACAGAACAATATCATGACAAGGGACCACGGAAAAGGATCTACACGACATCCCAGATAACTCGGGCTTCATTACGACGAACATAAACATTCGACGAAAGCTTTAATTACCCAGGATCTGTAGTTTTATTTCCCAACGAATATTTCTCCATATCCATTCTACGATCCTTCGCGTTAATTTCGCGTTAAATTCGTCAAAAAAGAGCTCGGTCATCGTCCGAGTGTCTAACATACGTTTCCGTGATACCAAATGCATCTCCACTTCTATGAGAAACCAAACCGTATCTCTGTATCGAAACGAGGAGCGTTCCGCGCGACGAATAAAGATCCGCGGTTGACAGTCTTGATCGTTATAGCGACACAACGGTCGCTTGATTCTCAATGTAACCCGATCCAACGTAGCCGTGAAATATCGTAAGAATTCAGGTGCCCGGTAAATCTGGCATTCTCCCTCGGAGTCGCACACACAGAGGGACGGAGACGCATTTGTAAGCGCGCTACACGCACACGGACAGACAAACACAAACGCTCTCTTTCTGGCTCTCTGCTCTCGCACGAAATATCATTATGCTCGGTTGCCCGCT
Organism: Dufourea novaeangliae; assembly: GCF_001272555.1. Classification (NCBI taxonomy): domain Eukaryota; kingdom Metazoa; phylum Arthropoda; class Insecta; order Hymenoptera; family Halictidae; genus Dufourea; species Dufourea novaeangliae. Next base: position 565,575 of record NW_015374058.1, on the reverse strand, counting down.
GCGGGTGTTTTTCGCACTCACTTCCTTGTTGCCGCTGATACCCGATATGTAGATTTTGACGACCATCGTTAGCCGGCGCCCTCGTACCAATTGACACGCTCGCGCTCCTGCTCGTCGTGTGTGCCACGATTTATGCGGTTCCGCTAATAGGAGTGATAAGCGATCAGCGTGAACCGCTATAGGCTATTTAGTCCGGCGATCGCCGACGATGAGCAACACTGATTTAACGCGCACTGGCCTGGGCTGGTCTGGGATCCACTGGCTACGTCATTTCAGGCCGGTTTAACGAGTGTTCTCATGCGCGACTGCACACCAATCCTTTCTACGTCGCGGCCACGATCCAACTGCTATCCTGATACCAGAACTGTGTACACCCTCGACGAAATTCTAACGGTCAGGTATCGGGGTCACAGCCACGACTGCATTGTCCGTGAAAATTTAGTCAACCGATCTGGATTGTATACCCGCCGTCAGAAATTGGGCGAGTTTCACTTCACCGAATAAATACGATCTCTGAATTTATTCGTAAATGGCAAATGGTGATTTTAATCGGTCACAAATATTCTTCCTTCGTCATGGATAAATGTGCTACAGCACTTTACGTGAAAAATTTAGCCGAATAAAATTTTATATTCGTTATTTTTTTAGCGAGGAATAAATCTGAAGAGACCAATCGGTGCTGCCGTCTTACATACGTGAGAGATCGAGGACTAAGAGGAGCGCTTCTCGATATAGTGACCTGGCTACTGTAGGCAGAATTGTTTTTATTTTACTAGTTGTTCGACTAAATTTTTATCTAAATAAATGAAAAATTATTCGTTATTCATGAATAGACTCTGGAATAATTTATATCCAATTTTGCCCCCCTTCGTATTAGACAGGCTATGTGGGCCCTTCGGTTTTCATTAATCTTTTCGTAATGATCGTATAGAGAAGTGTTAATCGATGGAGTATTACTAAGGTGATGGAGATCAAGGAATTAAAAAGTGCGGGTTTTATTTGTCCATATGGTATGATTTGAATTCGTGCGTTTCATGTTACGCCATTGCATTACGGTTTCCGGTGACTGACGCGCATCGTGAAGATTGGACTTTAAAGTCTCTCTCCTTTTTCCGGTTCTTTTGGAACGTACCTTAATTTGTGCAAAATGGTAAGAATTGTTATTGGAAAATATTCCTTGAATCTTATCGAAATATTAGTAAACTTTATGGTGTTGTGTTGAAGACAATCGTTGACTAAGTGTTGAAAAATATATTATGGTCATTTATATATTTTGAAACATTAGTTTGTGTATTGAAATTGTGATCTTAGGTTATATTTGTCCTTCAATGGATACATTATGCTATTACTTGTACTTTTGTATAAAATATCACTATAGGGAATATTAATGAAATGTGGTGATACGCTTTATTGGCTTTTTAATTGTTAGAAAAACTAAAGTGATAGTGTTGCAATACCACCTAACTTAATCTATATGTGTCATATTTATATATGTATAAACATGATAATTCCTTTATAATTATTCCGCTTCACCTATACATCAAATTATTAATAATTTAGTTTTAACAATAATAATTGTTTGGAATTGTTAGGCGAAACGCACGAAGAAGGTAGGAATCACCGGAAAGTATGGTACCCGATATGGTGCCTCCCTCAGGAAGATGGTGAAGAAGATGGAAATCACCCAGCACAGCAAATATACCTGCACATTCTGTGGCAAGGTAAACAGTGAATTGTAACATATCATAGACACATGATGATTTACATTTAAAATAATTTAAGTTATATTAGAATAAGACTCTGTTACAAAACAAACATGTGTCAGTATGCAGTACACAAGTATTGTATGTTTTCTATTTAGCTATGAGTATTACAATAACATTTATACTTAAATGTTTTTTTTATTGTGCGGTAGGATGCAATGAAGCGTAGTGTCGTTGGAATTTGGTCATGCAAACGATGCAAGAGGACAGTTGCAGGAGGTGCATGGGTGTACTCAACAACAGCTGCTGCATCTGTTAGATCTGCTGTTAGGAGATTGCGCGAAGTTAAAGAACAATAAGTAAATATAATAAATATCTTATACTAATATTTCAAGACTACAATTTATTTAAACCCTCAATTGATTGCTTGCAATTTTATTTAGTCGCAAACTACTTGAGCTTACATTATCCAAATCTGCATCTAAGCAAAAGAAGTAAATAAATCTGTTTAAAATTATTTTGGTAAAAGAGTAACACCATGAACATTACTTTTCTTTTAGATTTAATTAGGCTTGTTGTATTTCAATATATAATACATCAGAATCATAAATAGTTGGATTCTGTCATAATATGTTTAGAAATTATTCTGGAGGCACATAAGAAACCATAGTTATAATGTCTATTTACACGTGTTTTCGATTGTTGAGATGTATATTGAATTTTATCAGAACTGGACACATCATCTTTTTACAATCTGTATCGTGTCTTATTCTAAGATAGAATTCGATTAATAATAAGTAATCTTTTATGTAAACTTCATAGAACATGAACATACATAGTCTTCCATAAATTAATGAAGCTAACTGATACTTATGAAGTTATGACCTTAGAAAATGTATGAAGATGTTAGCTTAATCATTGAGATTAGTTACATACATGCTTCTCAATATTCATAGAGAAGAACCTAATGGAACATACATAAACTATTTTATTGTCTTTGAAAATGTATTACTTTCACAAGTTATTTTTCAAGTATAAGTGATGAAACAATTGTTTCGTTATACTTAGACAATATTTGTATGTACATAAATTCAAATGTAAAAAATAAATTCAAAATGTTTAAACTTACGAAGTAATCTTATTAACAGCTACAAATTTCTTAAAAAGAAGTTCGTATTAAATGATTTTATATGCTCCAATGTAATTTTTACAATTATGTTCATTAACGATGCCATGTTGCTTTCACAAATAATTACAAATATTACTTGAATAAGATGAATTAAAATGAAGAAAGTATGTTTACAAATTATTGACTTTATTTCTTTTCTATACTCGTGAACTTACTTAACTTTATCAGTTTGAACAACTAACAAATTATCTACAAGTTCTGCTAACACAATTCTTAATTAAACATATATTCAAAATAACATATTGATTTAATGGGAATCAAGTCCTGTACAAAAATAAATACTATAGTTTTGCAATGAGTAATTAAATATGTATAATTAAGCTGTAAACGATAATCCGCTTGCACCATCACCATTCCTTCAAGTAACATAAAACTGAGTATATTGTCTGATATTAAAATTCTCCTAAATTGAAATTTCAGAGTTGTATAATATATTTTAAATATTATAAATGTAGTTCAGTGGCTTCTTATTTAAGGTTGTAGAATTAGCTAGATTTTTTCTCAACCGCGAATGGAAATACAATAATCAGTCAACATTTTTACAGAGAAAATGCTCCACTTCGTCGACTTTCTTTTTTCGTATTGTGAAAAAAAAACAACAATCTGAATCTACTATAATGTAAGGGAAGGGCGCCAGAATCTGATAACAACATTTTTACATTACTTACAGGAAACTGTTCTCTTGAAATCTTACCCAACAAGTATATTGCACTCTAAATCTTTTGACACACCTCTGGTACACGGAAGATGAAACGAAATCTGAATTTATCGTGAATCGCATCTTTCCAAGATGATAGTCATCATAAAAATATTTACTATTTTGCTTTTTAAAAAAATACGGAAGATATTCTGTCTCTAATTCAAGAAAGTTCTTAAAACATAACACTACATTGAACAACAGTCAATAGCTTTTTCTTCGTATTCTTAAACGATATCTTGTAAGTATAATCTCATATAACTATGGCGAATTCAAGTGTAAGTACATACTTATCCATCCAAAAATAAAGAAAATAACAACTAAATCATACGAACGAGATGCAACAAGGAACTGTTAGAAATATCAGTATAAAAAGATTCAGTGCTCTTCCCTAATCGCTAGAAAATTGTACAGTATAAGTCCTAGATCGTAGTCAGTAGTGTCACAATAATTCCACTTGCATTCCCCCAACATTCACTCAGTCGTAACAACATTTATGCCACGAACACATATCTGTGTCTTTTAGTGCACTGATATATCTCCCAGTCATCCAGCATTGCACTCATCCCATATTATCAAATATGTCTCTCTTTTGTATCAACAATCATTTATTTATAACAGTGGTCTGATATGCTTTCCTCTCTACTGTTCGCTGAAAAGAAATGTCCACATCCGTACCATTTTGTATCACTCGTGTACATCCGCGCACTGTTCGGACATAATTTCCTTTTCCACTTAGACGTTCTTGTGCATTTTCAATCAAGGCATACCATGACAAATGGCAGTAAATACATGATACTGCGATTAACAGTAAATAAATCCTATGTAACTAAAAGCATTAACTTCAATCTCTCGTTTTTAGATATAACTGAATTTCAGTTGCAAGATCGATATCCACTGATCGAAGTCAGGGTGGATTTGTCTAAAGGTGATATTGGGACTTTCTGGGGTATAATACTATCATCGATTTTGATCTCGCACGTAGAGAAGTCTTTTCACTGTCAAATCTCCATAGTAAATTAAATATGTCAACAAGTGCTACACGTAGTTGTTACACTCAGTCGATATTAGCTGGCCTGCCATTTGAATTTACTACGCATTTTCCATTTCTGACCAATGTTATGGGAATCACATGGTGCTAGGACAGGTTGCATTACATCGTTCGAACGAGGTTTCGACAGGCAATGTCCTGTATTAGTGTGTTTGATCATTTTTGTCTGTGAAAAGATACATAAATTTATTCTAATGTTTACTTTAAAGATATTATGTCTGTTCTAAGCAGTGTGTATTTTACCTCTTCATTATAAACCCATGCTTGATTTCCACCCATACCATGGCAACGTACTATCTTGACTGGACCTTGGGGACTAGCTGCATCAAGGCACATATCATCAGACATAATTTGCTGTCGTTTGGTATATGCAAATACCTAAAGAAACAAAAACCCTACTTAATTTTCATGAATACGTAAGATCTACGGTCATCAAACTTTGGTAAACAGTATGTAGAGTTATGACTATTGAAGCTTAAGAAATGTAAATCTCTTAGGTGAAAGCCTCAAATCTCCGACCTGATAGATTTTTCGCACGAACCTGATTACCACCTAATCCATGACAATAACTAATCCCAACATTCTCTCCTGTTCTCCTGCCCATTGTGTCCAAACAAGTTTGCGTGTCGACATTTTGTACATCGCCCAAATAGTAATAGTCCAGAGGCATCGGCGATTCAGGGTATATGTTTTCCAAATACCATCTGAAGCTTTTACACTTCAACTGTTCCCTCAACTTGACACGTTCCGATACATCTCCGACAGCCACGTTTCGAGCTCCTATAAGTAAATGTAACAACTCAATATCGTTGAACAGGACACCACCTTACATCTATGTGACGTAACAATGTGCTTTGCATGGACGATTGTTCACTGAAAATAGAGTGTGACGGAAATATGTGCCAACATAAAGGAATTGCCATGTGTGGTGTATTAATGCCGTGATGCTTGCCCATTGGAATGACTGTGCTACTGTGTATTGCAACTTGTAATCGAGACTTTTAATTCGGATAATGCGAACGTAATACATTGTCCTCTGTACATTCTTGTTTCTTCGGGTTACGTCTATCGATTTCCTAATTTAAACGATACGCATGAAACAAAAGGAAACACCTTAATGATGTTTCCTATAGGTACAGTATCCAACGGGTATCTGATATACATGTAGCTGGTTACCCGGGGTTGCGAGAAACTCGTAACGTACACAACTGATAAAAGCATGCCAACCCAATAGATAGAAAAACATAAAATAAACATGCATGACAGACAAGCCAAAGAATTCATAAAGAAGCACATGAGAACTCAGCAGCGACAATGCAGTCTGTTCTTTGATTTTTGTTTTCTCTCTCTCATCCACAAATGCTGGACTGTTAGTGCTACCTGGATTAATGTTGTAATAGAAGTACTTCCATTGGTCCAACCAGACCTCCGCGAGTCGCGCATTGTTGTGGTTCACTATCTTGCTGGTACCACCAGGAAACGTATACGGTGTTGATTTACGGAATACATGACCGACGTGCGAGCACGTTGCGATCTCCAATGTCCCACCACACATCCATATCTAACCAACTCAGTTCTGTTAGTATGTTAGCAGTTACAGTTCATAACACGATCAACGAAAAATAGCTAATACATTAAATTCAGAATTGTTCAGACGGACCTTCACTCTCCCTCTGCTGTACCTATAACGTGGCTTATAAAATCATATCAACTAAAAGCAAGGGAACTCATTCTGTTAGTCAGCTGGATGGATGAGTGGTTAAGACTTATATTGAAGTATGTGTGTAATATTGAAATGCAACAAAATCGATCGTACTCCTGGAAATCAGATCTCGTGTGGCTAAATGCAACAACTCGATCCCAAACTCAGATTTCACACACCAGTAAAAGTATTTTGGGAAAACTGATAATGCATGTGGTTACAGAGAACACAATCATGAATGCATATACGTGTTAATATAACATTCTATGCTAGATGCACAAACAACTTGGTTAATGTTACAATAAGAAATACATTTAAAAGTTAATCTCACAATTGAGTCTGCGGGTATTTCATAGTTATGGGTGTTAATATTTTTAATGCTTAGTTCAACTACGCATGTTACTGATCGCGATAACACTAGTGCAATTTTCTTTTATGTTCCGATTATCTGTTAAGTTTCTAACAAATCTTTTTTAGTGTACGAGAAGTTCGTATCTTTAAAATACACTTTAAGGTACACTTCTACAGATATAATAGCTTACTTATTACTCGAGTAAAAGATACTGGTAACAACTAAAAAGTGTGCTATAATATACTATTTCTTTTGTATAAAAAATATCACAGCATTGCTTCTATCAGATACCCGTCAAGTATATATGTGTACTTGGAACGTTTGTAAACATACTCTAGCACTATAAGAATGTGTACTGTGTCAGTGTCTACCGAGAGTACATGAGCTTAAGCATCAATTTTTCGATCAATTTTTACCTTTTGTACATTCTTGTAGTGAATCCGTTTTTTTTTAGTCGACATACTACAATAATTGCACACTTTTCTAAAGTAAAATTCAATATTGTTAAAATTTCCGTTTACTAGTGAATAATTGACATTGTTAATTAAATAAATTATTGTAAGGACAAAGTGGAAAAAAAGAAATGAAAATGATACACGTTATTATCTAACCTGGGTTCATGGCATAGTAAAAATCTCTCCACTCATCCATCCAGACTTCGGCCACCCTAGCCGCATTGTGTAGTACTACTTTGCTGACACCACCAGGGAATGTATATGGACTCTTGTCTCGGAATACATGTCCAACGTGTGAACACGGACTGATTTCTAATGTCCCACCGCATTGCCATACCTATAAGGTACTTTATGACTTCACAAATGAAGATGAAGGTATTTATAACTAAACCCTCTAATTGGAGTCACAGAAACTTAGATCCTTCATTTCTTTCAACAGCTAATTCCAGAATCCCATTACCGTGTAATACTAAAACTTCAAGAAAGTTATTCAAATCTTAACCATCAAATGGTCAGATGATAGCGCCATTCCCGGAAAATGGATCTCAGTGTATTCCATGAAAGAGATATCATTGATTTGATAGATTCTTCACAAATCACATGTTACGAAACTTGAAGTTCTAGTATCAAGTGTAACTACGACGTTACTGGTACTTTACAGTATTAAAGTATACAAAGAATGAAACGTAACTACTTATTGTATACATGTACTGTAAGGAAAAGAACATTTTTATCAGGAAAATAGCTCGAAAAGCAAACAAAAGGAATACATATTTAAGTTTTTTTTAAATATGTGCTCTAAGTTCCTCTGGAGAAACACCTGTAAATTTTTAATGTCTGTATAACAGACATTAAATAAAAATATTTTAAAAAGTACAATGCCGCGCACTTTTGTACTCATTACTTTTCACGTGCTTATCCTACTTCATGATAGGATACAAAGTGTCACCGATAAATACTCACTCGGAAACTCATTTCAAGGTTTTCACCTCCCCAAATGTCCATGCCTTCGTCGTACGCGCCCAATTCGTAAAAGTAATCCTTATCGATGGAAAACAATCCGCCAGCCATGGTCGGTGTTCTTAGAGGAGCCGTTCTGTCTCCCAATCTTCTGTCCATTTCTCTTTGCGCTACTCTGTACCTTAAACGTTCAAAACATTTTCCATTCAGCAGCGTTATTAAATACAGTGTTCCTAAGGTCTATAAAAAATATTATTTTGAAAACACTGTCGTTCCATACACTTTTGAGAAGCTGACTAGCTCGAGTGTATCTTTACTATAAAGTGAAGAGAAAGATAAAAAAATTTTCTATGAAACAAAAGTGTACATCTTCAATAATGATATTTGTCGGAGAGTGTACTTTAGGTTTCCCTCGGTCAAAGAGTACCTAAACGTCACTCGTTACGGCATCCAGATAGATTCTGACCGTGTGAAATGTAGATTAACTTCTTGAACAAGACTCACTGCTGGGAAATGTCAACCTTCCTTACCACCTAAAGTTCAGTTTCCAATTGAAACCACCCCACGTCATGTCGCTAGCCGGAATGTATTCAAAGGTATCGTCGCTAATCACATCAATGATGGGACAGACAACGGTCGTTCTCTCCTCAGCGATCCTGGCGAGCAATGGTTCCAGCCAGCCTTCCGTGCACTCGCAGTGCGCGTCCAAGAATGTTATAACTTGCCCCTTGACGTGCTTCGCCCCGAGCAATCTAGCTCTTATTAGGCCTGATCTCTTCTCGGTACGGTACACGTACGTGGGCACAGGCAGCGTTTTTACATAGTCCTCCAGCTCGTGTTTCAAGTGAGCTGTGGGATCAATTGAGTATTATCAGTTATTGTGTAAAGTGATTCTACCTGAAGATAACTATACAGTAAAGTGATAAACTCAGTAGAGCTATAAACAGAAGCTGGTTTTAGAGATTTGGTTTAGACCAGGGTCCCCTGTTCCAAGACATTTAGAGTGGTCCAAAAAATTTCAAATCCTATTCTACAAGAGATGGGTGGATTTCCAATTCGGAGGTTGGATGCAATGTTCTGTTCCCTACTGTTATTATAACTATTAATTTGCTGCTGGACCCTAACCTCTGTTTATGCCCCCCCCGCCCTAAGGTTTATCATCTTGCTGTTAAGATTATCTTCAAGTACACGTAAGACACTATTGACCTTGTTCGCTCTTGTCATCCACAAGAATGATCTCCTTGAGCAGTGTCCGTGGTGAGCGGTTTATAACCGACCAGACGGTCCTCAGCAAGGTGCTCCACGCTTCGTTATGGAACACAATGACGATGCTAGTGTCCGGCAGATACTTGCTGTACTTTTTCGTCTTGCATCCCTCCAGTCTGATGTCCTTCAGGGACCGATTCAAGGAGATCATGTCGCTGGCCATCAGATTGAACTGATTCAATTTGAACAGTTCCTGTTGCCTGGCCTCGTCCTCCGGCGAAATATGTACGGCTGCGCCCAACTCGCCGGGGTTACCTTTGCTCTCGCGCACCATCTTCGCCGGCCTCCAAAGATGCAGCTCGCTCTGCTTGTAGTGTTTCTTGCCTAGTTGACTAGTGGGCTGGACCTGTTGCTCGTCCTTCAACGCCTTCGGATGCGGCACACTCTCCTCCGTCAATGATTGCTGCTTGCCGCTCTCCGAGCAACCCCATCCGGACCCTCCGATACAGTCCGAATAGAGCATCAACACCATCACGTCCACGAGGAACCATACCAGTGACGTGAGCAGTATCACTTGACACGTGTGAATGCGAATCTTGAAGCGGAACATTTTCTGCGGGGACTTGTCACCTCGTATCCTGAGCTCATCACCCGGCGCGACCGGAAGTACTAAGAGGCCTGTGACGGGTGCCTTCGAAGAGGGATTTATTCACAACCGAATTTTTTGAGATCTGCCCCTTCGTAGAGGGAATCACATGACTATGCGCGCGGGGTTTGGTATCTGGAACAGAAGACATATCGTGACTGTTAGCGCTGCCTCCATACACTTGAATATTTTAGTCTTTTTTGTGGGTGCAGGTATAGGTTATCCCTCGCATAACACGGTTAGAAAATTGGGGAAACCCCCGAATAACACGGTATCGCTCTAACATGACTAAAGAATTGTGTAGAATACTGTACTTTTGTCAGTTTCTGAAATCTAACCTTGTTTTTTTTTGTATGTATTTACATATCAGTTCTAGTTCCGTACAACACGAATTGGCATACCATTTATTTTTAGAAATCTAACCACCATGTTATACGACGGTTATCCGTAAATCTTTTTAAAACACGGTGGACGTGATACTTCGTCGGCATTGCGGGCTAGCTTTATCATCACTGACCCTGATGGAGGTAGCTGCGATGCTGACGAAAGGAACCCAAAATAATTTCAAAGGTTCTTTCAATGTCTGGTTAGATTTTCCAGTTCCAAGCGATATTCCGTTTATATTAGGTTGAGTCGTAAATAACTTCTATCTGACATTTTTAAATTTATTAGGGACATTTTGCAATCAATACCAATCTAATACGTCCCCCGTTACTAAATCTTACAGCTGACATTTACTTTCTGTATTCTAATTTCATTGTCTTATTTCACCACGTTGAAGGTTATTTATGACTCAATCCCTGGTGAAATAGATTTCCTGCTAATAACATGCACGGTGTCATATCACTAGCGACACCAATGTCACAGCGGACAAAATGCACAGTAACCGTCAGTGTTGGGTAGTATTTTATTCGAATAACACATCGTGAGAAATAACAGTATCTAAGAGCGTCATCCCCACCTTTGAACAGTTAATGAGATTGAATAATTGTTTGCCAAGTATTTACTCGTTCCAGAACAAGTATCATTCTTATTTCCACGTTTAATCAATTGCAAACGCTGAAGTACTTGTTTCTGTCTTTCATTTGTTATTCGAAACTTTTTGGTCAGATAATGAATTTGCCCATCTCTGGTGATCATTAGGATACGATCCAATATTTCCTGATACGTTTCGTTTTCGGTCACACGATATTAAATGTCCCCAGTCGGTATTATTTAACGTCACCTGTGCCTCGCGCATAAATACTTGCTTTCCCCCAGCAGTTAAGGTGGTTCATACCTGACTCTCTGGTCTAGAAAGCATCATATTACTAATTGGTCTTAAATACCCACTAATATGTACCACGCCAAGTAATCTGTTAAATACATTTTAATAGCGTATAAAAATTATATCTATGAATTTCAACATTTCAAATGATCAATCTTCATTATGTTATAAATAAAATATATATTTTGGTTAGTCGTATGACTCGACTGTGCTTGTTTCTGGTATACGTTCTAAATAACTAAAATATTTTTTATATTTATTTGAATTTCGCGGATATGAGCCTACTTCAACAAGCATGGTACTAGATTTAATTCATCAGAAAACTCAGGATTTATACTTTCAGTACCTAGTCGTTGGTTAACAGTTGCAGTTTCTGTGATGAGAAAAGATTATACTTCTTATAAGAGCTGTGTTAAGAACTGAATTTTTGACAAGCTTTTTCTTATTGATTGCATCGGTGACCTAGTCTCACATTTTTCGATTGTGTGTATTTCGTTCTATTAAACAATCTGTACAAAGTTTATTTAATTATCTAGTCTAGAATTTCGCACGAACCATCTTAACACCGGACTACTTGTGTTTTTGCCGCGGGTCTACCGGAAGTCACGCGATCTTCGCCTCTTTATTTATCCCGTTAGACAATACATAAAGTCGATCTACCACAATATATCGATTCGCTTCTATTCTTTTTCGCCGCGTGGTTCTGTCTCGAAGACGATCCCCATTCGTCGTTGCTCCTCTCTGCCAGACATCCGACCGCGTGCACACCGTGTGCACATTCCTGTGTGCCCCCGTCCCGTTTAGATTTCGCTCGGCGTACATTTGATAATATAGTACCCCTCCCACTCCACCCGTCGCTCTGCTCACGTTTCTCAGCGTATTGGACGCCGGTGAATATGTACATATTTCGCGCGACAAGGCGTCAGATATTCACATCAAGGCAGAGGCACGCGTATAGAACTTTGGAGAGCTGAAAAAATATCCTTATATGCTTCACGGTCGACCAAGAATCCAGAGATGTTCAGCCTGTAACTCTGAAGATCAGACAAGCATTAAGATTTTTGGGGCCCAGGAATATCAAACCTTCGAGGGCCTCTTTGGTTGAAACGCGGCGGAAAGGGGGGGGGGTACAGATTATTTTTAAATTTAGCGTAATTCTTAATTATTTCAAAAGGGAAAGAATAAAGAAAATTTCATTCGGTTATTTTTTGACATAAATGGAAGGACTAAGCTGCGTCTACATTATACAGCAAAATAGTGTTCTATAACAAATTGTTATATAACTTTGCTATATAAAATAATATGTTTTTGTGTTTTGTTACAAGATTATATCTTTTGGACGAGTCTGTGACAAGTGTGTGTAACATTTCGCATCTCGTTATAATAATGACGTCCCACTTGATGGATAGAACTTGCTATATAACACGAAAAAGTGTTATACAACATTTTTCTTTCTGTTTTCCTAACAGGTTTTGTAACCTTGCTATATAACGTGTTATGCTATACAGTGTAGACGCAGCTTTAGGTCGGGGCCCGGGGCTACAGAGCCCCGCCCCTTAATTCGACGCTGGAAAGATAAAGGAGGAACAGCACTGTTCTCGTTTTCATAAAACGGAAAAGGATCTCTGAAAACTCTATATACTCTGAAGTTAGCTTCGGGCCAGAGTGAGAGACTCACTCGTTGCCAACTATCGCAAGTCGAGAACAACAGGAAACAACCTTAAAACAGAACGAAAATTATACAGACCGATTACACGTCCCTACGGAGTAAGCTTCTTAGAAAGGGGGCCATGAAAAGTGAGAAGTTCCTACTCTCGCCGGTTAATAATGATTAGGCGATAGCGGGTAAGGTGGAAGTGTTTCCGTTGGAAATTCACCGGAAACGTTGCTGGGGGGGGGGGGCACACACACACACAAATATCTTCTGGTTGGCTCTAACGAGGACTCGCGCGTCTGGGAAAACGATATTACCTCCCGATGCTTCCCGGTGACGCTAATTAATTAGCGGCTGCTGAATAATTCACTTTCATCGCGATAGGCTCCACCTACCTCGGCTGCCAGAGGTAATAGTACCCCGATAATTGCATACCGCTCCGGGAATAACGGAAACGGCGAAGAGACACCGGCGGGACCAAACGAGCCCGCTTTTAATAAAACCGCCTGGTGCCTGGGCTGCTGCGGCGCTTCTCCACGCTCACGGGCCGGATTTCAGCGTACAGTACGACAAGGTGCGCGCGCACGGGCAACTTTTGAGTAACCTCTCTCCACCCCCCTTCGCCCCCCCTCCTATTGGTGCTCCAAGTTTGATGAGGTTCGAGGCTCTGCGGTCGGGGATGCAATAAGCCAAAAAGGGGAACTTCGAGTCTGGCCCGTGGAATGTCAAACAAAATACATATATGTACGGGTCATACATACGTATACGTATACACGGTGGTGTGGTGCAAGTCGGAGGGAGAGACGGAAATGTACCGCTTCGAGCGAGAGACGTAACGTGGTCGTAAAGTAGCCGAGGTAGCTGAAGTACTATATGTATACAAGGTGACCCTCGTATAACAAAGTGGGTTGGGGTTTCGAAAAATTGCACTGTTATGGGAAACTAAGAACTACAACCTCGTTCAACCGAGTCGAGCACTGTAATCATACACAAAGGGGAGCAATGACCGTTTTAGGTGGGATAGAGACAGTTGCCAGCTAATAGCTGGGCTTAGCACGCGAACTGTTTTGGTTATGTTTACTGACACGCAGTAAATGTTATCAAGAGCAAACTGCTGAAAATCTGAAATAAATAGCGTTTTGGGGGATATTAAAGTTCGATGGACAAGGCTTATGCTACTATAAAGTAGGTCACAAATGTTTTTGTAAAACGTCCTATTTTCAGCGTACAGACCAAGTGTCCACATACTTATGAGTGTACATACAAAAAGTAGGGTTAGGTTATAAAAACGTAACAAACCTACACCGTTCCAGACACTATTTAATCCGTTGTGTTATTTGAAGATTTTTCCCAATTCTTTAACCGTGTTATATGGAGATTGCTCTGCACTTATGTTTCAATTGTGGGGAGTAAAGAGCAAGAAATCGGCCCATTTGCATCGTGAACCATGAACGCACCTCATAGTGTCTATCGCAAGGAGGAATAGATGAGGATCGACCCGTATCACCGGTAATTTCTTTTACTTTAGATCGGTATAGATCAGCGCTGGGGAGCCCCTCGTGTGTCTACTTCCCTTTGCAAACTGTTTCTTTCACACTGACTGCCCACGTTGTTAGGGAAACCGCCGCGAGGCGAACGAAGCGGTCATGAGAAACGCGCAGTAGTTTTAAAATGGAAGACTGTATTATTATTTTCGCGGAGGGTAGCCATATTGGTTCCCACTTCGGACCACCATCTTTTTTTTTTGGAACGCAAGAAAACGATTGTGAAATGACCTTAAACGGAGAAAATAGTGGAGTTATCAGAATAGAAGACACTGAGCAATTTCACAGAGATTCTTCATTAATGATATAATATAAAATACGATATAATATAAAATGTATAATGAATTAAAGGCCAACATAAATTCCAACAAAAGCATCATCACGATTTCAGGAAATCCGTCATTTTGTCGAGTTTAGTAGACCCCATTGTTAATCACGATACCATGGCTACCAGTAGTACTCGAAGGACTATATTCATCTCGGAACACATTGTATTCAGTGAATACGAAGCTACTACAGACCGTTAATAAACATTCGCCAGTCACAAACTTTATAGCGACAATGAAAATTTTTAACGTCTTCGTCGACGATCGTAACTGTTTATAACACAACGTCGAGTCGTAACGTCGGAACGACGGTTGTTCCGGAAAGCGTCGCGTTTCCATTCGGATTCGGGGCGGAGCGATAAGTGCCTGCTCTCGGATTCGCGTAAAGCTGCGTCTACACTATACAGCAAAGTTATAAAACTTGTTAAGAGGAACGGGAAGAAAAATGTTATAAAACACGATGTTACAGAAAATTTTTCGTGTTAAACTGCATCTACACTATATAGAAAAATAGTGTTATATAACAAATTGTTGTATAATTTGACAATATAACATGTTTTTATAATTTGTTACGAGACAATTCTAGTTGAGTCTGTAACAAGAAGTATAACATTTCGCATGTCATTATTTAATTTGATGGATCACATACAATTTATTATATAACGTGAAAAATGTTATACATTTTTTTTTCTGCTTTTATTACAAGATTTTCATAACTTTGCTGTATAACGTGTTATGCTACATAGTGTAGACGCAGCTTAACGAAACACGAAAACCCAGGTAAGTCGCGCACACACAGGCGCACTATGAAACTTTGGTCTAACCGGACAACGATGCAAATTAATTGCAACACGACTTGCTAACAATGTTTCGTTGTTCCTTTGAATTTTCGTAATTCCACATTTTTCTTTTCCCTTCTGTATCCCCTCGGGTAGGTAACGCTGTGCATTCACGTAACTGCACTCCGTTTTTTCGCAATCGACTTGCTACGCCTTGGTTTGTTAACATCGCGATTTACGAAACGGATTCTCTAGGTTTCACCCATGACTGATTATTAATTCCACTTTAATTGAAGCGGAACTTTCGGAATCGTTGTTTTCGCAATCGTGCGTCTAGATGCGATTCGTTGATTAAGCTCTTTGAAACGATTCTCGTTTCAATGGAGCAATTCCAGTGTACGATAATGAACGTTGCATTAATTTATGCAAATTAAAGTTTGATTCGACATTTTCGAGTCGTGATATATCGTTCCTCTAGTTCTTAAATGTTCTATCTCCACTAGTCTGTAAACTGAGTTATAAAGTTTATGAAGTTTAACATTACAGAAACAGGAAAGTAGTTAAATAATCTTATCTTACTAAACAAATTTTTCATTATTGTTACTATTTAGAGATACAACCATTAAGGAAAGAAACTTTCAAAATTTCAGAGTTACGACTTAAAAGAACATTTCTTATTTTCTCCGTGGAATTTCATTTATATTATGGTGAATTAGTATTCTTTGGACCTACGAGGCACACGTACGTTGGTTTGGTTTAGGTTACGTCTTCCACGGTTACGCACATCCGCGATTTCCATTCAATCGGACAATCTCAGCTTCCCGCGGCTTCGAATCTCGCAACAAGAGTCCCGGTTGCGTCAACACGGGTGGAATCGTTAACAATATAAATTCGTAATCACCCAGGCCCGAATATCTCGCGGAAGGCATCATCGTCGTGTCCCGATGTTTCGCAACGGAACATCGCAGTGGAGAATAGGAACGATTCACGGCAGGCAAATTAGCAGGAATAATAATGAGAAACGAAAGAGGGGAGGGGGGGGGGTCGTACCTACACTGTTCTCGACGCACCTGTGCAAACGAGCTACACACACCACACAACATACACGATCACCGAAACACGTGTGTATTTTGCCCCCAACGTGGGTGAACTTCCACCGCACAGATCGGTATCGATGAAAGCCCGATTACACGCGGAAGTGACAGACACTGGAGCCCCAGCTAGAAACCACCGAATGGAAACGCATCGGTGACTACAAATCGCTGTTCTTTCGTGGCTCAGAGACCAGAATATAATCATCGCTCGTAATACCACGGTAGACAGTGTATTGTTCGTGAGTGGAGCAGCCTCTTATGATGCTGTTTTCCCCTTCTGTAGGAAACGGAAATGTTACGCGGTAGTTACTCGAGCCTTGCAACGCTGCTACGTACCCTGAATTCAGGAGAATCGAAATCTGTTCTGTTTATTAAGACCGTTACTCAAAGGGGTGGTTTCTCCCGCGATACTCCTAAGAGTAACTGATATTCAAGAATTTTTTTGTAACAAAAACTATTGTTGGTATTGGATGAAACGTTTTTTGGGAATAGAGGACATCTTCCAGTTGTAGAAAACAATATTTTTATGCCCGACAGTTTTTAGTTTATTAATTAATGTGGAAGCTTGTTACCCTCGTCGATGATGTAACTCTTATTGGCGTACACTGTAGTACCCGTCATAGATTGCAGGAAAAGAAAAAATTTTCTTAAAATTACATAGTTAACGGGACTGAAGCAAACTCTAATCGATAAAACAGGATTTCTGACATCAGAAGAGATCCTCCGGCTTGTATTAACTGAACCGAGGATTTCCTAGAGATCGATTTTCGTACGAGTCAATTGGGAAAATGTCTCCTTTTCTGCGCCTATCTCTCGAATCTACGTATGTCACGTGTGTTTGTGTGGGGTTGGTGTCGTCAAAAGACTGTGCGCACCAAAGCAATAATTCTCGCATCGTTGCACGTCGCGAATAGAATTTCACGATATTACGGCGCGGTAATATCGACAGACAGTAGTGAACGGTGCCCGATTCCCGGGCTTGACACAGAAGGTTCTCACCAGGAACATCACAGTTAGTCGGATTTTATTATCCCCGAAAATGTCGGTTTAAACCGGAAATAAGACTGTCGTCGCATTATCGTCAGCTGATATCGGAGGAGTTCCGAGTATACTCTGTGATTCAACATGTGCCGAGATGGGTAGGGCTTTTATGACATTCAAGGCGACTGATAAGAACAGGCCCCTCTTCTTTATATATATAGACGCGCGATTTGCAAATAAAATTGCGGTGGCGACCGTGTTGACTGTGCGCAAATAACCTTCGTCTTGTTCTGTTTCTTCAAACAACAATTGGCACACCTATTCTTTGCAAAACCATCGTCGGCACATATAAGCATAACACGCTGATGGTTGCCCGAATTTTCACTGCTGACAATCAGACGATGTCATGATTAAACACAGCTGTTCTCAAGATTTTGCTATATACAGTGAAAATATTTACTTCTCCCCTTGTCACGCATAGTACAGGAAAGACTCCATGAAAGTTTGAAACTCGGGTCTGATTTAAAACTTTCACGGTGCACCGCGAATCGTTTCAACAACTCATAAATCGATTGTTTGCCCGAAGCCCCACCCTTGGCAACAAAAGTGGGAGGGGGGATAAATTATGCGATTGGCACGTTTCACGGCCTCCCCTCCCCAGTGCTTGGGATGAAGTAGAAACTCTCACGAGGAATTCCTTGTCCAACTCTTATCGAGTATTTACTGTATTTGGATCATTTTTCTACCACCAAGTGTAGTTTCTATTATTATTTACCATAATTATTTTAAATATACAAAGTTCAACGCCAATCGAGTGCTTTACACACTAACATTCGAAGAAATTGAAGAAATGAAGTTAGTCACTTTGGCCTTTGAATAGTTCATTTAATATCGAATATTCTTCATGGCTATCAAAGTATCTGAATTTCGTCTATATCTTTCAAATTATCAAGTACATTCACCAAATCCATTAACACTAGAACTACGAGTACCGAATGTATACTAAATTAACTGATATAATACAGTAATATACATAATATATAGTACAATTTACCATAGTATACTGTACCATAAAATTAATAGTAAATTAAAAGCCAACAAAAATTTCGTCGAAAGGATTATTACAATTTCAATAATGTTTAAATACCAAATCTGAAATCCGTCATTCTGAAGGTTTTAGTAGGTCTAGTGTTAACGACAGCGAAAATGGCCGGCCGACTATACTTCAGAATTTCATCGTTTCCTGCGTATACACGGGAACATCTAAAATCCGGCTACAATCGATCCACTAGAATCTCCATCTGTAATTCCTCCTGATGGAACTCCAAGTGACTGAACCCTCGTAGTCGCGAAAGACGTCGTCCACGAAACTCGAATTTAATAACGCAGTTTCCATTTCCCTGGCTCTCCCATTGGGAGGTTACCGATGATGGATTCGCAACGCGGCATTTTCGGGACGCAGGGAGAACCAGCGGCAATAACTTTTCCGGGAAACACGTACATAACGTTTCGGGTCGTACGCGTTATGGATTTCCACAAAAGCGTTTCAACTTCGCGACGGGCGTGTCGACGTCGCCGCGATATATCGCCCCGGAACTATAACTCTCCATCAATTTCTAAGAGGGGACGGTCGAGGAACTTGAAATTCTCGACGGAACAACGGAAAAGTTCCGCGTAGAAATCGCGACGATCGGAACAGAAAGACTCAATAATCATTTTTCTCGAGGATTCGACACGGAAACTCCGTAAGGCGTTTCCTCTCGGGGGAACGATTCCCTCCTTTTAGCGGGAATTATTAAACAAATCCGGGAGTTTCGATGTCGAAACGGGCGTGGAAGGAAACGATGCGCCACTTTGTTTTCGCTGGGAAGATCGATTCAGCGCCAGCAGTGTCGCTTCCGACTGCGGACCGGTACGACCCGGAAGAACTATCGCGGACGAACCCGGTTTTTTTTTTTTTGACTTTTTGAAATTGTTTCTTGCAATAGCAAAAATACTGGTTAACGTTAATGGCTAGAACTGCTGACTATCAACTTATGAAAATGATAGCTTTCTGGAGAATATAAATTCCACTGATTAATTTCCTCGTTCGCATAGTGTACTGAAAAGCTCTCGAAATCTCAGAGCATACACTGTCACGGTTGAAAGAGGTTTTTATGGAAAATTATTGAGCAATCATTTTGGGCTTTGTTCTTAATTCTAGCGTTAATAGGATAACTGATTATTGCATTTATAGAACATTGGAATGTACGGCATTGAATTTATTTTATTTACTTCAGCATAAAAACCATTTTATTCAAAATAGAGATTTTAGGAATAATTAACCCCTTGCCATATAACATCGAGTCAGACTCGTGTTGACGATTTCAAAATCGAATCAAGAAAGAAGAATATTATTCGGTTTTCTTTGAGTCGAAGTGAAATGCCACGTTGCTGGCATTAATGTTGAACTGTTACAGTAAAAATACCGTTGTGATAAGTACAGAATTCTTTTCGTTTCTGGGAAATCGGCAACAATGTAATCCTGGAGTCTGCAGTCGTTAAGAAAATTGGGAAAGAGGTTAACAAAGGCCTTCATTTATTTGAAATCAATTTGATTTTCTTTGAGTGAAATAGCTCACTTGGAACCTAGAATTTCAAGATTTACAACAGTTGTAATTTCGAACAAACCGTTTTTTGTCGTTCTGCGAGGAGAATATAGGTCCTCCGTGCGAGGTCTCGTTGCGGAGAGAACGAAAGTTGAAAATCTGTAGGTGCGCGAAACTTCGCCTCGCGCCTGGGGAATTTCTGCAAACTTTATTCATTCTGTTACAACAAAGACTGTTTGTTCGGTTAATTGAGACATTGTCGGAGGTGTACGTGTTGTTGTATGCGCAGCTGATGTTCAAACTTGCGGGATCCCTTCTCAAACATTCGGTCAACTTCGCGCAAACCTCCTCGTGTTTCTACAGGCATTTTATATAAAATATATTCAACACTGTCGAAATCGTATTTTGTAATGAAATTTTGTTGAAAAGTTTACGGGGTATCGTTAAATTCTAACGTCACTAAAGGATTTTATTATAATTCGTTGTTGCTTTTGGAACACCCGTTATGTACAGTCGATCGTGAAAACTTACGATCATTCTCACGAAACTGGGAGACTGTATCGATTCGCTTCTATATTTAACTTAGACCGCGTGAAATAATTCATAGCAGTATCTTATAATCTAATCAAATACGACGTTCTTTTAATATAAGTATAAACTTATAGGTTTTGTTAAACAAATTCCCGTGGATAGCGTTGAAATAACACTGCTAGCTGTTCGATCGAAATTTTATTTGGCTTGTATAACAGGATTCAAGAAGAGCTTGAAGATGATTCTACTAAATTTTTTGTCAACCCTTTTCAGCTAGCAGTTGAATAATCTATACTGATCATACGTTTCGTGGTCCACCCTGTATACAAAACTGGAGGAAATTATTATATACTCGCAGATATGACCAAAAAAAAAAAAAAAAAAAAAAAAAAAAAAAAAATACACGATACTCATATTTTATTTCGTAATTTCAAATACGTCTCCATATCGCAACAGTGGGAACGAAGGGGTTAAACAAACTCGACTCGACGCCTCAACTACAAATGCATCAGAAATCGTTTCGTTTTCGGGCTAACCGCAGTCACGGCCGCACCCTGTGTACACACACGGTGCTCGGATACTTCTTGCCGGCCTGTCCATGTAATCGCCGGTCTACGAGCGGCAAGAATCATCTGTGGCCGTGTGTGTACATTGCGGACAACCGTGTCAATACTCGTTCGCACGGTAAAACGAGCCATAAAGCCGATCAAACGCAACGGAACTTATTGTACACCGGGTCTGCGTTATCGAGTCGATGTAATTCGCGCTATCGCCTCGGGAATTTAATTAACTCGCGGCGACGGTTTTAGATTCTCGCCCTGTATCCATTGTTCCTCTGCGACGAACGAAATTCCAACGTTAAAAATCGCGCCTACTCGCGAACGACTCCCCCCACCCCCTCCCCTTTACCATCATTCCGCGCGTTCCTGTCCGCGATTGCGATCGCGAGTGATTTATTGGCGGAGGAAACGGAGAAAGCTTCCGAAAGTGACAAAACTCGCTGGTACCCTGACATTATCATTGTTTGGCAGCTAGACCGCTCGATGGAAACGTTATTCTAGGGAATTTTAGGAAGCAATATGTATTTATTAATATTGACTCGTGGAAACGATATTCTAGGGAGTTTTTGTTTGCACTATCCATTTACGGATATTTACTAATGGAAACGATATTCTAGGGAGTTTTTGTTTGCACTATCAATTTAGTAATGGTAACGTTGCTCTAGAAAATTTTAGTATGCTATTTACCCGCATTTTCGCCTAAATATCATTCGAATATTTCAAGCAATTCTACCGAACAAATTATTACGAAAGTTCAATACATATATAAAAAGACATATTTACAAATAACACAATTTTATATTATCCACGTCACAAAATAGCGGGGACCGTTTCGTAAAATTAGTTTTCACTGGATAACTACTCCTTGTCAATGTAAAGGGATTCCAATTACAAGTGTGATTGCGTTATTTTCAAAAAAGGGGTGGTGTAAGATAACTAAGGCAACAATTCCTATTCGAACGTAAGAAAAAAGGATCTCGCCCATTCGATTTCGTGTTCTCCAGCGTATAATTCATCTTTTAATTTTTGTTCTTGTAACAAGTTTCCAATGACGGTAATTACTCTTCTTAACTCGCGGTAAAAGACGAGATCGAGGTTATTTTGCATATTTCAAGAGGGGACCGAAAGTTTCGTTAAAATGGCGTCAGTTTTGAAGGACTTTACCGCCCAGACTTCTTATCGCGCTCGCGGTTTCCAAGAGATTCGTAATGGCGACGGGTACTTTCAATTACACCAGCGTTGAGCGACGGGCGCCTCCACAATGCACGAAGATCGCGGACAAACCGGCGCGAATTGTACCGTTATTAACGCAACCGTTTCTATACGGGTCGCAAAACCAGCCCGGTGAAGTTTTTCCGGGCAACGAGCGGGATAGATTAACAATGGGACACGAGCCGGAAACGCGGGTACGCGCGTGCGTGTGTGTGGGCCGATTGATACGTTTTCGCTGGAAACGCACCGTGAAGAATTAACCGTCGAGGGACTGCGCGGAGGCGGAGCACATTTATTTTCCCGGCAGGACGCGCGGGATTTCATTGAATTCCTCTGGCAATTATCTGTATTATATGCCTGGGAATGATCTCCCGTTCTCGATTTCGCCGTTAATTGTGAAATATAATATGAATTTTTTCAAGCCTTACGCGCACCGCGCTTCAGCCGGAAGAAGATCGTTTCCGGTGAATTTTACAGCACCGTATTGTGATGGACTTTCATTCAAGAACGTTGCGCTAGGTTAGGTTCGTAAGAATTAACTTGTGCAAAATACAATGAATTAGAATAATACCCGTACTTTTCTGACGACTGTCATGAACTTTCATTCAAGAACTCTGTGTTAGGTTAGGTTCGTAGGAATAAGACATTAGGATAATGTATTTTCCATGCAAGAGGTAACGGAATAAATAAATTTCCGTGGAAGTAAGTTGAGTCCAACTCGACTCAGAGTTTCAAAATCAAACAGGTGCCTCGATAAATAATCTATCGTATCTTCTTAATGAATCGGTAGCATAGTTTAAATTCGTTCGATTTCTGAGAACTTAACCGTTTTAATGCGACAGATATAGCAGATGATATAAATACATATATCTAATGGTGACTGACAAGGAAATATCGGTACCCCGAATAATTATAAAAAATGTGTTATTTTTGATAAATATTATAAAAAATGGATGTTTTCCAAGGTATTTCTAGATGGTACACGGACAAATTATAAGGTACTAAAATGGTTAATAGCATATACTTATATGACGCTAAATTATAATACGTATTCGGATATTTCTACTTGCCACAAGTGGTGCATCTCGCTCATCGATCCGTTCAATGTATTGAGAGGCATCCCGCGCGCGCGTCTCCTGCGGCCGTTGCAACGTTTCGAGCACGTAGCGTTACAAATCGAATAACAAGAGGGACCATCCAGGAGGAGGGGGGATCATTGAAAGCCGCGACGAGCCGGTCGAGTGTCGCGAACAATTCTCGTTAAAGCGCGACCAACGGGGTCTTTAAAGGTTTCACGTAACGAGAGCCGATAACTTGGCCCGCCGCGAGGCAAACAGTCGTTTTCCAACAAAGCCAGACCGTCACACGTCGCGAAAACCAGGTATATAAACCCGAGAAGGTACGAGGAAGGAAGACGTCGAACGCACACGAGGACAGTTATTATTGTGCGTAGATAACTCCACGGGCGTTTTACAACCGGGCCGCTACTGGGGAAGATATTCGGTATAATCGTTAGAGATAACGTTCGAGGTACGCGAGGGACAAGTAACGAGCCGTCTATTATCGTTCTATTACCAGAAATCTAGAGCACGAAGTAATAACAACGTTATTTTTACCGAAGTCTGACAGCCTTGTCAGGATTAACAAGATCAGAACGCCCTGTATATAGATAAAAAAAAAAAAATGTTTCTTACTTGTTTCACAGAGCATACGAAGGGAACAGGAAAGAAATGTAGAAAATTCTCTGTAGACTTCGACGTGGCAGTTCACGAGTCATTGTCGAAAAGTAGTTCAAATTTACGCGGTAACGGGTACACACGCTGCGTTCGAAACGTGACTACGAAGTTCGATACCGGAGAGAAAACGAAGCAATTCACAACAATTGCCCGTTTTTTCTACAGTCCAGACGATCTGTTCACGGTTCGTTTCGTTTTCGAAAGTCACTTCACGAGAACGTCGGTCATTCGGTTTTCCGTCCTTGACAGTCGTCTGTCTCTGCCCGTTTCCTAACCTCACGACGGCCACGCGATAAGCCCGTATTATATGTTATTACCGTTAATGAGGTCGTTTAAAGTTCCTTCGCGTGGAATTAACCGCGAGACTAACGTCGAGAAGAAACAGAAATTGAGAAAAAATGGGTCGGTCGAGGATCCGACGAATTTGAAAACGCGTTGGATGTTGTGAATAAAATATGAGACCGCCTCGACATTTCACCGTTTCGCGCGTAATTAACGCAAGGGACGAAGAAAAGATAGTGGAATGCGCGCGCATGTTGGTGGTAACAATGAAGTTCTTCCGCGACCTCTCACATGTGGCGCCTAATTTAATTGGCGTATCGGTTGGAATGGTTACCGACCAAGCTGTCCGGAGAAGACTGTGTGCATTTACGTGTATGCCTCTCCGCGACAGGAGAAAGAAGAGAAAACAATAATTTAGAAACAATTATGCAGTCACGTTGAGTCATCTCGCACGTTCTACTTTCTAATCCGCGACAGCGAGATTATTATCTTGCCGTGAATCACCCGTGTGGTTATCTTATCTATGTATATGTTACTCGCGAACACGACCCCGAAAACAGTTCGGCCATCTTTTGGAAAATTCATGACACTACGCGTCACGATTCCATGTTATCGCGAATCTCACCGATAAGTGTTTTTTTCTTTTTTTTTTTTTTTTTTGGAAATGAAAACTATTGCTCAACCTACCACCAGTCGGCGAACCAGTGATAATTTCGAGTCAGCTGATGCAGAAAATCTCCGTCCCCGGTTGAAGGTTAATTCAATTCGCTCTCCTAAACACGCACACGTAACATCGGTTTAAATGCATAATTCGACTAACCGACGCACGAAAATAATCGTAGCAATCGTTAAATTAAGGGTGAACACTCCTCGAAAATGAATCGTTATCGTGTGAACTGTGCGTTAATTCTCAAGCATCGAACGTTCATTTATCAATGCGTCCCGTACGGTACAGGGGCAATTTCCCGAAATTCCTATACCCTGTATCGCAAGCAATGCAATTGCATCGTATTTAGATTAACCAGACGCAGATCGTTCGTGCATTTATATTTAATGTCAGTCGAACCGAATCCACGGATCGGTCCATTATCGTTCCGATACGATTCCGTGAATACCATCCCCGTAACGACCAACAATCGTAACTTTCACGCGTTTCGCTGTAATCTCGTTCACCACGAGCCTATTGTCCCTATAGAACGCCATACCGACTAGAAGAATCGTTCTGGCGATTATTCTGATTTGCCCTGTGCCAAAAAAAGGTCTACAAAATGCTACGTTTCGCTTGTATACCTAACCTCAACTCACTGAACGTTTCGTTTTGAAACTATATTAAATACTAATTGATAAAAGAACACGATTCTTCAGATCTAGTACCAAAATCAACAAAAAAAAAAAAATTTCTGGTGAATTCCAGATTTTGTATTTCCAAGACACCACTTTGAAAAATTTTAATTTCAAAGATTCTTATTTCCCAACGGATGCCTGTTTTTCACAGTTCGAATTGTATCCTAAACTTTGACTGTAATTTCTGTCAGAAGCGTAGTAAGTAAATATATTCTACGATCGTGGATTAGTGTCTCATGTATATCAGCCCTGTAAAAATTCTGCAAGAAAACATATTTCTGTTTGTCGAATGAGGTTATCCGGCGACTGCACGAGATCGAATCTCGGTACACGTGTCCTTGCAGGTCGAGCAACGCGTCTCGCCTTTAACCGGTCAACTCGCTCATCAACCTGAGGCGAACTTCACGGCGAACCTTTCACTCGTTTTATTAATCACCGCCGAAGTATGCCGTCTATTCTACAATCCTAACGAGCGAAAACCGGCTT
Source organism: Dufourea novaeangliae (assembly GCF_001272555.1). Lineage (NCBI taxonomy): Eukaryota > Metazoa > Arthropoda > Insecta > Hymenoptera > Halictidae > Dufourea > Dufourea novaeangliae. Next base: position 539,230 of record NW_015374058.1, on the reverse strand, counting down.
TTCATTGTAAATTGAAATACCATTTGTAACGAAGGTTAGTCACGTGAACGGCGATTGGTATTCATCGGTACGTCCTTATTCCCGTAAGAGATTTTATTCCACGGTGTTTGATCGTACGTGTTTTCGAAGGAAGTTTCGACGGCAAAGGGGGGTCTCGCCCCCCTGTTGGTGGACCTTGGGAATACAGTAAAAGACGAGCAGGTGTGCCGCATTCCTTTAAACGGAACACTGACGTAGCCCCGGCGGAATAAGATTACTGGTTCCACGGGCAGCAAGAAAAACCAGACGGAATTCACGTCCGGTTCCATGCTGAATCGAACGCGGAACGTACTGTGGGTGGAACGAATACAACTTTATAAAAACACACAACGGTGTTATATTCTCGCCTTGCACTTTTTCAGAATGAGATATTAATAATTTAAGCACGAACCTAAATTGATCTAACATTCAGATTTGGCCATCCTAAATGAACTGTCAATAGCCAGAAATCGTGGAATCAGATTTGTAAGCGAAGTGCCCTAATTATAAGAGCTTATTCTCGTGAAACAAAATTTAAAAAAATTTGTTAACTATTTTGTTTGCTGACAGTCTATAAATGTGTACTAACATGTATAGGGTGATTAGTCCAACTGGACAACAGAAGATTACTTCTACACTATTAGCATCTATTGTAAATATCTAATTAAATATACACCTCAGACCGGCAATGCTTCGATATTTTTTACCAAATGTTTTATCCTCTTTTACCTTTCATTAAAAACATAGGTTATGTAGTGTAAAAAAACAAAAGGTAACCGTCAAAAGTTGATAATAGAAAAACAATATACTCATTACAACATGTGTCTACCTTGAAATTACACATCTTTTGTTCTACATATTTCTTCGAGCAAAGAATAATGTACAAGTGATATCTATTATAGTCATCAAGTTGGACGAATTACACTGTATCTATAACGAAAGGCCGAAACAAATGAGGTCTCTCTGTATCCGTCACTACTAATAGTTCGATGAATGATATTTATGGAACTCGTTTCCAAAATGTAATATACATGCAAATATCGCCCTACAGCGAAAAGATGAATTTATAGCTACATCGTAACAGATACGAAGCAATCGTTCAAAATTGATTTAAAACCCGACATAACAGAAAGAATGACTAAAAAATAAATATTTCTTCCGAGTTAATTTACCCTGAGCACAGTACGAGGGTAAAAAGACCTCTTGCACAGGTCAGAAGAAAGTCACTGTATTTCGTTCCACCCACCGAAATTTTGCACGGGGAGTCACAACACAGTAGCAGATCGTAAAACATTTTTGCCACGCGTTAAGGACACGTTCACGGGGGGGGGGGAAATATCCACGCATACACGTATCCAATGCAGCACCGTTAACTTGCACAGCACATGGTCGAGCATTGGTCGCGCGTGTCACTCGGCTTAAAAAGACATTTACCCAGATTTATCGTGGTCGGGTGAACGTCGGCCTCCGGCTCGGCCAACCGTGTTGCTGTATCAATTGACCGAAACAAAATCGTCGACTCGAGTCTCTCGGACGTGGCTGACTTTCGAAGCTTCACCACAGAAATTGGTTATTCGAGGCACACACTGTAGTTGCCGGTGCAAGAATTCGTTGCATGCGTAACAGTTCGCGATGCTCACTTGGAAGCTTTGCTCTGTGATCCCGGACACACGAAACGTAATCACGATTGTCGTCGTTATCTCGACTGCGAGACCCGGATACAGTCGAGACACGTCAACGAAATTCACAAGAGTTGGACACGGGTGGAAAGCAAGACGCGGACTGTAACACACACGAACGGATCACTTACCCCCGTGAGGCGCCAGGTGCGACTGAACACGAACGGTCAAAAAAACTTCTGAACAGACTTCACTCGGGACGACGCGACGAAGAGGCTCTCGCGGTCGCACGCGGACCGCTCCCGTGACTGCGTGCGACTGCTTTCCACCAGCGTACCGCTCGATTACCACGAATCCTCATTGAATACACACCTCTTATGACCTAGTAACGAGAACGCCTCCAGGTGCACATCCCGTACGTCGCACATACGTGTACATCCGACACTGCAGAGCCACTGAGCATCGCCGAGGTTAGGGCATCGAAGTGGGGACACCTGTTCGACATCCGTAGCAGCACTTTCTACGCTCGCCGATGATGGTCGTGCTCGGGCAGCCGCTTATCGATACCATCCACGATCACGCCGATATGCACAAGATATCGAGAGGCCCGTCGACTGCGTCGAGATTTATCGGACCCGAAACGACTGTTCTGCGGGGATCCCATTCACGGTCTACTCGGTCTCATTGATTCCACACTGGAGACTGTCACGCCACCCGTGGACGTCCGTTAAACTATCTGTCGATAACATGCGATCTGGCGTACGGTCGGTATGTACCGGTTGAACTCGTAATGTTATCGACGGTGAAATGGCCAAGTTGGTCAAAGAAATTTTAATTACATATAAACATTGTAAATATGTAATTGTTATTGGGACAAAGTCTATTTAAGGAAATATGAGAAATAATTTTATATGTATGTTGTTCGTTATCCACAGTTGAAGTTATGATTTGTAACAAACATGGAGAGAGTTGTAAAAAGCATAAGTAAACTTCACATAAATTTCAATGTAATTACAAATAAAATGCAGTAAATATTCGTTCGTTAAAGTGTATTTACAATTGTTGTTTCCTTTCCGTTTTCTATATTGGACTTCTTGAAAGTAAATGCCAAGCACGCGTATTTCAGAAGTTTACTCTTTAGAAATAAGTTACCAGAACTGGCTTCGTACACAGTATGATCGTGTATGTACCTATTCTGTAACATGAAAGGATAATAGTGAAACACTCTTTTACTTCAGTTTACGCTGTTTTTCATTAGGAAAGTTTGCAAGTTAAAATTTTCTACCATCTACTTCCAACAGCACAAAAAGGGGCAGTGTTTTCACGAATAAAAGCTTGAGAAGGAAAAAGGAGTACAGAAAAAGTAGCGCTGCTCCGTGAAGTTTGTTTTTTCTATCCCTCCCGCCGTACTTCTTTTTTTCAAACAAATTCCATGGCTGCGCGCAATGTGGTTGTAGAGTCAGTGTTTGTTGCGCCCGGTAATTTTCTTCTTTAAAGTAGCTGGTTTTTTTCTTATTAAGTAAGTACACGTAGAACTTTCGTTAATTTTATTTCCATTGCGATCATTCGTCGGGCCGGCAATGCAGAATCGCGAAACTGCACCACCGACGGAACTGGGGCAAATCGAATGCTCATCTCAACCACCGAAAACAGGTCCGAACACCTGAGAGGATAATGATTCCCGGGTGGTCAATTCTCCCAGAATTATTTAAAATAATTCACGTGACTTCGAATATATTTTAAATAAACTTTGCCCAACACTAAAGGCAATAAAAGTGACAATAATTGAGACGTACAATCGGATATACGTTTTATTGGTCCAGCTGTTCAACTACATAGAACTATTTATAAAACTTTACAAAATGCTCAACGTTTCGTAAATGGGGGATACCTTGCATGTATTTACAAGGTGAAGAAGTTACGAGTACCGTAAATGTTGGTTTACAAGAAGCTTTTTATGAATTGGTATATGTATATATATATATCTATACATATAATTGTATACATATCAGAGATTCTTCGAAATACATCTAATAGAGTTTCTCAAGGGGGGGGGGGGAGTCGATGTTGATGTGACTTTCCGTTTCGAAGTCTGTCGTGATTGTGCAAATACTTCCTGTAAAGCTCAGACTCCTTTCTCCTACGAAACGTGTAACACGTGTTTATACAACAGTTTGAAATCAACAGTCGGTCCGCCATTCCCGACATTAGTTCTCTCAATACCCTTCAACTTGACTACATTTCCGCCGGAAGTTCCACTAGTCATTCGATCTTTTCAACCGTTTACCCTCCATTTTACGTGCCATTCTTTTTTAAATTGTTCACTTACTCTTGACGAAACGGACCAGAAATATATTAACTCTTTACAAATAATTCACGTTTCTTTTAATAAAAATCCTGTTTCATTAACACGTTGACTGTCATGATCGGTCGAAAAACTTTCGATTTCTGAACAGTAATATCTGCAATGTTTGGAAACTGATCATTAGAATAATGATTCATGTAATAAATATTTGTAATAACAGAAACTTAAAAAGATGGATATTAGGGCAATAATTTGAACAGTCAACGTGTTAGATTACAATACGGATTTTTTCTACTATTGATTACAAGATTTTCGCGTTCTTCATTACCTGTCCACTGCTTCTGACGGAAACTCCCGAAGAATAATTAGCAAAGTGTGAACGATTAACCCTACAGGGAGTAAGTTTTGTTGGTTCGTAAGTGATTTGTTGCGCACACGGAGTTACATTGAAAAACATTTGATTTTTTGGTAACGATGTATGTGTGTCGAAGATATTCTGAGGTGTTCCATAAAAATTGACATTACACAAACCATTCACAAAATTCATTTTTACTAAGTACGTTTTGTCATTGGTACTAGACTGCGGACATTGTGCACATGTAGTGAACGCGATTGCACACACTGTACCGAAATAAAAATGCTAGGGTGTAACGCATTCTTTTGTGACTCTGGTTTTCCTTAAAATACTTCAAAAACTTGAAATTCGCAAAAACATCCGCAGTCTATTAATTGGATGAACATTCTATAAATTCAAATTTCTGCGTTATGAACGTCAAGTGTTACCAGACGTTCACTGGTTAAGACCGCAGACGCTATTTTTGTCTCGTGAACGATCAAAATTACATCAAGAATCGAATATAAAAAAAGTTTTTGGAAACTTAAGAAAATACTTCTAAAAGCAAGTTCTCCAAATTTTCTCATGTCCATTTTTAATTGAAATCATTCTTTGGCAACTAACGAGATAATTTTCGGGATAATTTGAACAATACAGCAGTGATTCAAGCAACAGCAAAGAGAAGCGAGTATAGAAACGACTAAAAATGTGAAATTTGTTTGCAAAGTTTTTTCAACCTTATACTCTCGCACAGTCTTCGATCCATGTTTTCGTCAGACACAAATTTCTTTCTTTCAAAAACCGTTCAGAAAGCTGCGTCTGTTTCGACGTGACGCTTCGCAATAAAATCTATCACGTAAAAACGACTTTCTGCGACGGATGGAACGATCCTCGCGTAGTTAACAGCCGTGTAAACCTAGAACACTTAATATTCAGGTACTAAGCATTTACCGTTTGATGACTGAGTTACCGTATCAAAGTCTTTGGATGATTCATTTACTCATCAATAGGAATAGAATGGTTTAACCTTTAATTGGTGCCCTCTTGTAAAAATATTCCTTTGTAGATTTATTCATGTTTTTTTCAGTGACAAATATTAAGATATTGAAGAAACTAGTAAGATTTAAATGAAAAGGTATTCCTGAATGTGAGGACTTTGAATCGATGTAGGATTCAAGATGGCGGACTTAGCGCCATTGAAATTTCTGCACTATAATTTGTTAATTGATGAACCATTATGAATCATCCAAATTCGAATGAAATAAAATTCAACCTTTCAGTGTTTCTTCGAAAGTTATCGTTTCTTAACATTTGATTAATGATTACCAGAGAATAAGAACTCCGAGTCAGTTTAGGAATCAAGATGGCTGACCTAGTGTCACTGAAGATTCTTCCATCTCATTCTTTCAGGCCAATACTACAATTGATTCGTTAACGAACTAACGTAAAATGAAATAAAATTGAACATTTCTGAGCTTTTCTAAAATACTCACTCGACGACACCAACCAAAGGTTAATATCGACTCTAGTGTTCAGTCGACTCACAGACGATATATGTTAATAGCGAGCTCTACCAGAATTCAGGTGAATTTTTAGTTAGTTAAGGGTAAAATACCTGTTGCAGGTTGGTATACAATTTCTCTTCGAAGCTTTCCGCGTCTATCTCTCTGGTCTCAGAAATTCGAAACGACGACTATCCCTCTAACAGGGACAACACGATTCGAATTCCGGATAGATTCGTACAGGTTACAGAAAATGTTCGTCGACGAGATGAGACCATTTCGACCGCGTAAACTGGTCATCCGTTGGTCTGATATTCGTTCATGAGTGTAATACGTGTACTTGTTCCTAAATTGTACTTACTTTCGAGGTTTTCTACTGTATCACTTAAACGTAAACGAACTTTCGAACTAGCGATTCGTGGTGGCGATCTTGGAGACCAGCTCCATTTCTCTATATATCATTCTCTGTAGAAACTTAACTCTCACCATGCTGTCGATCTCCTCTTTCAAATTGTTCTCTCCTCTTTCTTTAAGTGTCTAACAATGCGTGTTATTTCGTGAACACACATGGGAGGGAAGCATCGATCCATTGGGAAGGTAGTTGCGTCTACTAAGCGTACGAATAAATAATTCAAGTGTATCAACAATTGTCTAGCACATTCACTATTTTTTGTAAAGAAAAGTTGAAGAAGACAATTTCCTTTCAGACTATATATCACCACTTTTACTAAAACGAAATCTTGGAAGAATTAATCGAACGAATGATGAACAGATTGACACTTCCCTCGCAGTAATATGGTAACTAAGAAACCATTAACACGGATAATTACTTCCCTAACTTACTGTGACAATTTAATCGTAGATAGACTATAAATTCCATTTACGTACACACTAATACCATCGTCCTCGCCGTTCTGGCAAAGGCGATGATCATAAATCCTCTGCACGATACTTCCACAGTCGTTTGATTTTATGAGTCGTTTTGATTAACATGAGATACTCGCGTTAACAATGTCGTCTTTGTTAATACTTTATTTCGTCCGTATCCTCTCTTAACGCCTTCGTATTTGATATCTGTTCTGGCAACGTTCGAGTCTCTGTCGCGTAACGAGTTCCTTCTAATCTGAACTTCTTTAGAAGATATTGAATTCTGAGATCGGTATTGAATGTGAAAGTTACAAAAATAAATAAAACACAGGTTCCATGTCACTGTTACCATTGGCCTGTTAGGATTTCAATGTATACAAAATTTCTTCAATTCTGTATTCAGAGGGTAACGTGAATTAGGATCTGTAAAATTAAAAACAATTGTAATAAAGAACAATTTCAATGTTCCATGGAAACTATATAGTATCTTAACAGCACCGATCATTTATTTCCACCCACCTAATACGTCAAGTTCCTATTCATCGCGACATTTTGCTACTACTGGGCAACCCAGAAACTAACACAACAGCGCCATTATTGGGCAACCCAGAAACTAACACAACTTGCGAGTGGAATAATACAACTTGTTAATTCTGTTTCAATTAAAAACATCGTCTCAGAAGACAAAGGACCAAGAAAATTGAACGAACTCGTTGTCGAATGTGATCTAACTCTGTTCTGCCCGAATTTTCGTTCAGGTCACAGGCCTCAAACAATGCCATGACCAATAAACGGCGACTACGGTTGGCAACGCGAAATTTACCAGTAACGGGATGCAATCACCGTGATTCGATCGGTAATCTTATACGAGATGGGCTAGATAGCGTCGACACGCTCCTGTTTGATCGAATTTCCGTTGACGCGAGATTCCGATGCCAGTCACACCAGCGTTGAAGAGCTCTGAACGCCCCGTCCCGATAATGGCCCCCGTATTGTTCACGGATATTGCGTGTACGGAGGAACGGTCATGAACGACGAATTTTCCGATCGAGAGGTCATCATCGTCGGGCCATTCCTGGAAGAACTGCGACACGATCGATTCCACGACATTGTCTCCTGATGATTGAAATGTATTCACTGGTTTCACGTCCCTCGTATAATGCACTCGCTGAGGACATTCTGGTCTGGGGAACAGATCTCGTCATTATTTGAGTCATACATTTTGAGTAGTTCAGTACCCTATTCAGCGAATAATGTTGTGATAATTATGTGGTCTTACTATACGTTGTAACGTAAATCTATGAAATATAGTGAACAGACCGGAGATGTTTATGGAAACAGAGATCTTTCATTTTGTGATGTCACATGATCTCAAGTAATAACTAAAAATAGTATTCAAACGAATTGCCGCACTTATTTGGATCTTCCATAACCGCATACAATTTTATGTCTACCCATCATGTGCGAATCAGTGGTACTATCCCATTTCATCCCGCCTCTCAGAACCATTAAAACCGACTCCAGTCTAACCGCGACCCTAAACCTGAACTATGGCCCCACAAAAATTGCACCTATCCAAATTTGGCCGACCTGGCTCTAACCCAGAATCGTGGCTATTCGAAAATTTTCAGATCCCCGATTCTGAACTTCAATCATGGCTGACTAAAATTTACCCGAAATGATCCCAAACTCGAACCACGGCAGATTGACATTTGCCCGACCCGAAACAGGTCTTTGTTGACTTCAACCATGACCGATCCACATTTGCCTGACCCGACCCGGAACATGATTCGTGGTCGATATAAACTCGACCGACTCTACCCTAAACCAGAACCGTGTCCCCGCCTAAACGGCGCTCGAAATTCGAAACTGTTCCCGCAGTTCGATCGTCGACATCCTAGACGCTGGTGGTGATCTGCTCGATCACGGTGACGTCCCGATGACGCCTCGGTCGGTTTCTGTACGAGTTCTGGTGGCTCAACCCCTCGGGTACGCTTTTGCTGGGTCTGAGAGGCGGCCCGTAGAATTGCGGCTGGTAATAATTCTCGGCGGTGTGCATCCTATCCATGTCCCTCTCCCGTAAATTCTCGTCGATGTCCAACGGGACGTGGAGCGATTGGGACTTGGGCAGCCGTGGCCTCGGCGGCGGCGGATAGGTCCTAGGTGGCGGCACCGCCGTGGTGGAGAGATGCGAGTCGGGCAATATCGGGGACGACGGTTGTTGACCCGATCCGACCAGGAAGAGCAACGCTGCGCCGCACAAGGAACTTAACGTGCACGCGTAGTAACCCACTCTTGGGATGTACGCGTTCATGTAACCTGAAAGATCGCGGGAGTGTAGTTTGGAACTGTCCCTGGACCCTTTCGGTATGGAGGGTACGGTCGAGGGTACTACGGGGGTACGTGGGAGGGTACGATGAAGGTTACGATAGACGGCAGGGTAGAGAGTACGATGAAGGGTACGATAGAAGTACGATGGATGGTGCTATGAAGGGTAGGGTGGAGGGTAATATGGAGGGTACGGTGGAGGGTACGAGGTACTGATTTCGTTAATTTATGTTTCTTCAGATACCATTAGGTGCACTAATAAGTAACTCAATATTTCTTTTATTGTACGGTGACACATTTCAAATTAAAAGTATTTTCTCGATTTTAAATTGAAGATGATAGATTCATGACATCCATAGAAGTCAATACCGATTTCGTTAAGAAATCGTGCCAACTAATATATTCATTTACAGGGTGTTACAAAAAAAAGCTTCATAACAATCTAGGGTATCAACTCGTTAATTGATAAAACAAAATGTCCTTTTAAATATGGGTTGAAAGATTAATGTTTTTAAAGTTGTTAACAATTGTTTGTTCCGGTTATAGCGAGTGACTTTTGCGCTTTGGGAGCTATCGGTGCCGTATAGGAAGAATTAAGAAAATTATTAAAGATCCGATAAGAATTGTATAAAACTTCCTGTAACCAGAAAAAGAAGCAATGATAATTCATTGTTTCCATACAGTACGATAGTTCTCGAAGCGAGAAGATCACTCGTTTCAACCGGAAGAAAAAAATTGCTTATAACCTTGAAAATATTAATTTTTCGACCCATGTTTATTAGCACTTTAACCTTTTTTTTATTACCTTGTAGATTCCAAATTCGTATTTTTTGTGTGGTAATGAAACTTGTGTAGAGTGAATATTTTTATGACATCACACAAGCTTCTCTTATACATAAAGTTTTTTAGACTGTCGGACTCGATTTACATAGGTTTGCTACCGCGTAAAAGAACACCACGCGGAACGTACACATCGCGTACAAAAACTACGCGGGATCTGCAATCCACGTAAACTGAGGGACGTTTATACAGTATAAATACGCCCCGAGGCAACCGTGTGATTCAAAATTCACGAGATCGGACGATATTTTACGTACTCCGGTAAAGAAAGTAACATAGACAAGTCACAAACATTTCCGAAATGATCTGTGTCGAATACTCGATTTTGTGTCAAACCACTGTTGAAACCGTGAATTGTGTGTCAAACTACTGTTGACAATGTGAATTCTGTGTCAAACTACTGTTGAAATTGCCAATTCTTTGTAAAACTACTGTTGAAACTGTGAATTCTGCATGAAACTACGGTTGACAATCTGAATTCAGTGTCTAACGTCTCTTGAAACTATGAATTCTGTGTCAAACTACTGTTGAAACTGTGAATTCTGCATGAAACTACGGTTGACAATCTGAATTCAGTGTCTAACGTCTCTTGAAACTATGAATTCTGTGTCAAACTACTGTGGAAACCGTGAATTCTGCATGAAACTACTGTTGACAATGTGAATTCAGTGTCTAACGTCTCTTGAAACTATGAATTCTGTATCAAACTACTGTTGAAACCGTGAATTCTACATGAAACTACTGTTGACAATGTGAATTCAGTGTCTAACGTCTCTTGAAACTATGAATTCTGTATCAAACTACTGTTGAAACCGTGAATTCTGCATGAAACTACTGTTGACAATGTGAATTCAGTGTCTAACGTCTCTTGAAACTATGAATTATGTATCAAACTACTGTTGAAAATGTGAATTCTGTGTGAAACTACTGTTGACAATGTGAATTCAGTGTCTAACGTCTCTTGAAACTATGAATTCTGTATCAAACTACTGTTGATACCGTGAATTCTGCATGAAACTACTGTTGACAATGTGAATTCAGTGTCTAACGTCTCTTGAAACTATGAATTATGTATCAAACTACTGTTGAAAATGTGAATTCTGTGTGAAACTACTGTTGAAAATGTGAATTCTGTGTGAAACTACTGTTGAAAATATGAATTCTGTGTGAAACTACTGTTGAAAATATGAATTCTGTGTGAAACTACTGTTGAAAATATGAATTCTGTGTGAAACTACTGTTGAAAATATGAATTCTGTATCAAACTATTGTTGACAATGTGCATTCTGTGTCAAACTACTGTTGAAACTGTAAATTCTGTGTCAGAGTACAGAGTTACCAGTTAGAGGAACTCCGAGAAGGATAGGTAGAGCCTCCGCGGCCTGCACGAGAGCCCAGGCCCGCGCGAAGTGTCTCGCCCGTAGTCTTTCGAGGGCCAGCATTTTCAGAGAGTAAAGGGCGCCGCCCAGGGACGCGCCGTAGAGACCGGACGCCAGGACCAGTCCGTGGTAACCCTGTACACTGCCCAACGCTACCTGTGCGACGGCTTTAATAAAGGAAAAAAATGGACGAGAATTAGTTATGTTTCATTGTCACGAATATAGTAACTCTATGTGTCCTTATCTTCGAATCATTTATGACAAATAGGATCATTCTCTCTCTATAAAAGCTCGTATCAACAACTTTATTATAAACTATTTCTACCACCACCAAAATGGAGGTTCACTTATAAAATAAGATTTTCTGTCATCCACCCTTGCATTTAAATTCTACCTACACGAATACATTACTTATATCTAAACTCTACTTATCACCTATCTTTGGAGAATATTTATACTTTATTTCTTCCCCCCCCCCTATCTTACACCTTCCCTCTTCCTTTCCTTCAGTTTCCTTCCCTTTAACGCCCAGCCAATGAAATGGTTATTTAAAAATTACGAGACTGACATAAGTATATGTTGTACCACACCCAAAGAGGGAATACTATACTATTGTTCTTTAATGTACACCTTACTGTTCCGTTCCAAATTCTTTCTTCTCTTATTAACATCCCAGTACAAGGTCTCGTTACTGTTATTATTGTACGATAAATAAATGCTAAGAAATAACAATTCCAGGAATATCGCGTCGAACACGAATGTTCCAGAGCAAAGGGTACCGTCGCGGTACAAAATCGTCGTTCCTCTTTCGTCGAGTGGGGCGGACGTACCGCGCGAGTTCCCTGGTCATTTTTCAGCAGCGGTTGCACACCCTCACATAGAGCCACAAGCACGCTATTCACACAGCACAGTGTACAGTTCACTTGGTAATCCTCTTACAGTGCGCAGTCATTAGCGCGACCGGAAATAAAGCAACGAGAAACGGCGCCTCTGTAGCACGGCTAAGCCCTGATGGCTTGATCATGATACTCTCGGCGAGTACACCTGCTGGAAATTAATAATCGGGCCATGGACGTGAATTGTGGAAATTACGAAATGGTTCGCCTGTTTTCGTGCGTTTCATAGAAACTGTTCGTGATTGTTGTGCAAGGTATATATAGGCTGGACTGTTTAAACGGGATGGTTGAACGAAGGTAGGGAATAGGTCAAGCACAGAGTACGAGGTGACGATTGTTTTAGCGCGATCCCGATTTCCTTGTGAGTATGGAGGACTGAGCAAACGGGACGCGATAATGAGACGGCCGGAACGCCCGGGCGGACGGTGACGAATTTAAACGAGAGACGACGGTGTCGACACGAGAGGGAGGAATGACATGGAACGATGACGACTCATCCGTTAGAACTCGTCAGTCTTGACTGAGCAAGGCTAAACGATAAAGTGGAAAGTAGGTTTGGAAAAGCAAAAGGATGGCAGGTTTGGAAAAGCGAAAGGAAATCAGGTTTGGAAAAGCGAAAGGAAAGCAGGTTTGGAAAAGCGAAAGGAAAGAAGGTTTGGAAAAGTGAAAGGAAAGCAGGTTTGGAAAAGCAGGGATTGGAAAAGCAAGGTTGGAAAAGAGTTGGAAAAATAGGGTTGGAATAGCAAGGCGTGCAAAATAGGGTTGAAAAGCAAGGTTGGAAAAACAGAGTTAGAAAAACAGACTTGGAAAAATAGGGTTGGAAAAACAGGGTTGGAAAAGCTAGTTTAGGAAAGTAAGGTTGGAAAAGCTAGTTTAGAAAAGCAGCGTTGAAAAAGCAAAAGAAAAGCAGTAAATTTGTTCATATATGATCCTACTCTGTTTGTCTGTACACACACGGTCTGATTCTACTTATTTGTTCATATCCGATATCACTTTTTCATCAGTGCATTCCTACCTTCTATCTTCACAGTTCCCGTCAAGTAATTCCCCGACAATTTCCACGAGAACAGAATATCTCCCTTCTTCGCTACCAACAAACTGAAATTACATTTACCACCGTCACGAGAATCGTCAGCCTTCCACAAAACAAATTCCACCAGTCTTTCTCGAGTTTCTTTGCTCGATCTTGATACGACCGGATTTTACCAGACGTAAAAATAAAATAGTCGGAAATACGCCACATGCGTTCTCTGGTCCCATTAGAAAGACGAGGAGGAAATTGCAAATACTTTTTTTCCACCGGACGGTTTATCTCTCGCTGGCAAGCCACCACACATTCTATTTCATTCGGGGAACTCGATTCGTTCCGACACGCGGATAAGCCGGTTTTCGGGGATCTGACACCCTCCTCGGTTGTATATTTCAGGTCTCCGTTGTATATTTTGGCTCTTCGTTGTATATTTCGACTCTTGGCTTGTCGCGAGAAAGGGGAGGGTTCCCGTTTAGGAGGGGAAAGTTCAGCGGCTGATCAGGAGTTATGTTCGCCCGGGAAATTTCTCGCTGGGTCGCGTTTTGCATTTCAACTCGACGCCCCTTGCGGCTACGGACGTCCCGTTGTTATGGTGGCGTTGACGTGCTTGCGGTCAGACTCCTCTTCAATGGCCGAAAGCAAGCAGAAAACGTTTGATCTCGATTTGGATTATCGGTTGCGTGAAATTGAATCCGTTCTTGCACGTGAGCCCAATGGAAATTATAAGTTGTTGATTTATCAGGTGAAAAATGTGATTTTGAACAGGCTTGATCATGTTTGATCATACTTGACCTTGCCTGGCCATGCTTGACCCTGTTTGACCATTATTGATCATACTCAATACAGTTTTGTATCATGTTCGACCTTGCTTGACCACGATGAACCGGCGTTGACCCTGATTGCCCATGCTTGATACAGTTTTGTACCATGCTTGACCCTGTTTGACCATGCTTGACTCTGTTTGACCATGTTTGACACAGCTCTGTACCATATTTTGCACAGGTTGGTATCATCCTTGACACATGCTTGACTATTTTTTGGTCAGAGGAATGTATCGAAGCGTCTTTACCTTGGATAATTTGTTTTAAAAGAAGCTAGAAATTAGTAATCCTGTGTGATTGTTTGAAAAAAGGTCGTGCCCCGATTACGATCAATATTTATGTTTCTGTTTCTTTTCTAGTAATCCTTTAATAAAATTTATAGAGTGCACTAGTGACATACTGTACTGTTTTTATGGAATCGAAGCTGATTTTGAAAAATCGACTCACAGTCGAATATGGTAAAACGTGTTAATTAACAGGGTGCAATTGATCCAAAAATCGTTTTCAAATTCTTCCTTACGTCACACTTCCGACGCAACCAATCCGACAGTGAATTCACGGTTGATAAAAGGTGTGTCAACAGTTAGATTTAAATATCTCTCCCCTCGGCGTAAAATCCACCCTTACTCCTCGTCGAAAGCGACTTCAATTCCAACAAAGGGGAATGAAAATTTCACGCTCGACCGCAGGTAAAATATTCCAGGCACTTCAAACACCCCCTCGATCGGTCGGACCGTCGCAAATTTCGGTCTCCCTTGGAGATATATATCTGGTGGTCAGTACGTCAACGAGAGAAATCTACCCAAGGGGATGAAATAACAACGACGCCTGGGACGTTTTAGAAAAATATACAGTGACCCCCACAGATTCCAGCAACGAAGCCCTCATATTTATTTGACCACATTACGCATGGAATCTCAAATGTTATATTCAAATTCACACACTTGTCACAAATGTGTACATTTAATTTTTCTTTCGTTCAAGCATCATTCCAAAATTTTAATTAAACCTTCACTAGAAAATTCTCCAACAAAACACGGTATTCCACGAATTCATTGTTGTTAATATTTATGAATATATTTTATTTAAGTCCACCGGAAAATTAAAAAGAGAAATATTTTTTCAAGCCTTAAAAAATTAGTCCCTGAAGAGGTTTATTTTAATTCACATATCGTGAACGAAGAAGAAGTAAAGATTCTGTATATTAACACTGTATAAGCACACAGTGGCCAACAGGAATAAAGATTGCTTTCTGTGGAATATTTCTTAAGTGGAAAAATTATCACGTGCACACAGTGCATTATAGTAGGTAATTACGTAAATTATGCATTATAGTAGGTAATTACGTCGTAGTGTTTTAGATGTACTATAAGCCTGGTTTTGAGTTTTTGAAAAATGTCAATTATTTTTCCAGATATCGTTCCAACGCTCTTGTGAAACAGATTGTATACGAGTCACTGATATTTCGGTACTCGACAAAGAAGGAACCACAGCTTGGCCAGTCAGGTGTTGTGCTTTTCTACCAAAAGTTCGTCGGCCTGACGTTTCTAAACGTAGACCCTCATTCAGCTCTTGGGGTAGACTCTCCCCCTCCCATTTCCCTTACCCAAGGGGGGGCTCTATCACCCTTTTGAAGCCGGCGAGGCTCTCTTCGAGTGTGTCGGCCGCATGCACGCGTCTTTGCCCTCTCATTCAGTCGGCTTACCCTCCGCTCGATTCCCGCCGACACAAAGTATTTTCCATTCTGTCCCGAGTCACCAACCCTCTACCCCTTGTCCCACACCCCAGAGATTCTTCCTTTCTCTCTCTTTCGCCTCGGTTCTTTGCTTTGGTCACAGGAGGCGAATATCGCAAAGAGGAACGGTGGAATCGTTAATGGGGGGTCTGTGGACCGAGGGACGGTTTTAAAACGCTGCCAGTGGAGAGACTAGGAGCAGGACTTCATTACGAACGGCCCATTTGGGTGGTTCCTTGGTGGATTGTGGTTTTTCGTGTTTTTCGGTTGACATTCGTGATTGTACGGTTTTGGATGATAAATGTACAGGATATTATCCTCGAACCACCATTTTTCAGGCATTTTGCGATAATCTGACGAAAAAATGTTTTCAACTCAAGTTAGTCAACCGACGGTTTGCTACAGATATGAATATTAAAGAATACATGAGTCGTAGCTGACATCAAGACGAATTCAACGACCTAGTCTAATATGACTATCACTAATATCGACCTAAAATTTAGGTTCGATAAATAGAAACGTTAATATGGCAAATTATTTTCATTCAATTGAATTACAAATTTTGAAATAATTCCTGAAATTGACTAATGAAAAACAAGGGACAAGTGAATAATTCGTCGCGTAAATCTGTAACGCAGTAAACGGTCGAGAAGAATATATTTTTTTATTTTGGGCAAAGAAAAACGTGGATTGATCCTGTTCCGGTGTCTTGTCTGAGCACAGATAGGGTTATATCACTTGTTGCGTTTGGCCGGAACTGGGTTGTCCGTGGAGAGACTGTAGTAGTTTAACGTAGAGACATTTCGCTTTGCATATGATTCTCATTTTAGTTGTTTGAATACATTCGAATTATTGTCTTTTCTGATTAGATATGGTCCTGTACTACTTGACAGGTGACAGAGACGATATTCTTTTTACTTGGATACGGGACAGATTGTTCTGCTCTACTTGTTCGCTATGTATGACACTATTGTGCTTGCCTGTCTGTATACGAACTCGTTCTACTTATCTGTACCTCGTACCAGTATGGTTCACATACGTTTCATTTTCTATGTACCTACGTATTTCAGTGTATTGACTTCCCCATGTTCCTTGCTTATGTGGACATCGACCTGTGTGTTTTACATAGATGGTTCTATTTTATCTAACTTGTATACCGACCATTTCAGTTTCGTTTACATGGTACAAATATTTTGTTGTTGTCTTACGTAATAATTGTTTGCCTGACGTATGATCAAAATCAACGTGTCCTGCGTATAACCTATTCCGCTTCTATATATAGGGTGTCTTTTTGGAAAACTGTTTCGCCTATTCTATCATACTTGTCTGTCTAGATACAAACATATTTCACTTGTCCCACTTGCTCATTTATTCATCTCTCCATTTCATCAACTTCTCTAATATCTGTATCATTAAAAAGGATATTTAATTGGTTTATTAATTTCCAAAATATATCAAGTTTCCGGACCTTAACACACCACTTAACCATTTTTTCAAAAAAAGTGAACCTATCATTTATTAACGGTGAATAATTGACTACGTCCAGAGAATAAAATCTCAAATTTTCTTTTGACACGATATCATTGAATATTATTTAACATAAAAATTTCTTAGTATAAGTGCCTAATACCCCGAACATTTCAGACTGATCGGTACATTTGTTCAGCAGTTACGACTATAACTATGACTGAACTTATCATCTCTTAACAGACTACAGTTCCTTCGGTGTTGACCATTGGACCTATCGATCCTCCTAAATTGCAGCCGGTAGGCAATGCGTTAATAGATAAAGCACTATGACAGGTTGCATACTGACCGACTCCTAAGAGCGCCGCTTGACAGAGATACTGCCTGGACACCAGACACTGAGCAGATGGCCGAGCAGTAACAACGCCCCAAGCCGCGCAACCGAGGGCCGCTGCCAACCCGAGACAAGTCTGCAGTAGCACTACAGCGCTGGCCTCCAAGCCATCCTCGTGCCCGTGTACAGCCTGAAACCGATACCGCTCATTAGGAGATTGCAACGGTGAAACGGCCGCCCAGGTAACCAGCACCACCGGCCGTCAGACTGGTTCCTATCGTTATAGGAATCTCTATCTCGTATACCCACTCACAAGCAAACTCCGCTTCAGCTACGGGGAAAAAGCAACGTGGGAGATGAACCTCCGACCACTAGGTAAATTTATTTTGAGTACTGAAACGAATAGTTAAACTGAATGTTAATTTGGCATAAAGGGTATGTAGCAGGATAAGGTGGTCAAAAGTGCCCTTAGACCAATTTGACGATATACCATTCGATCGCTTGTTAAGAAGAAACAGTTTGTGCCAAGTTTCAACCCTTCATCTCGACCACGAGGGTAGTAATAGAGAAAATTCGGATTATTGGATTTACCTCGGATTTTCCTGTTTAATAGCGTGCAACAATTCTGTAAAAAATCGGATAGATAAAATTTGCCAGGGCACGCGTTGGAGAATTTTTGACGATTTTTTAGGTGAATATTTTAGTTGTGAAAAAGCAAAGATACGGAAAAATGGTGTGAACAGTTTTCATTCTCACTTGTTCGAAACGTAGACACCCCCACCCCCCGGGTTAACTTCCCTTGGATGGGTTCAATGTGAAAGTTCCTGAGGTTATACGGAGTGAATTTGAACCCGGGCCGAATCGTCCGCCACGATTATGAGAGTGTAAACCCGGCTAACTTTCGGTGAAACTTCGCTCGACAAATCGAGTTCGAAACTACAGTCACGTGGCTGATCGGCGGGCGCACGTGTGTGCTTGTGGCAGTTCTGTAATCGTGGCCCTGGGATACACACTGCTACTACAGTGAAGTGTTCGAGAAGCGAAATTATATCTGTTACGCGAAATGATATCGATCTGATATACCGTAAATCATCGACGAGTGTTATGTTAAGTTGTTATAACTTTGTCCGATATTGTACACTTTCAAAGTTTCCGTCAGTCCTCGTATTCCATAATGCTCTGCTTGTCTGACATATCATGATAATGTACTACATGTCTGACATACCGTGACGATGTACTACTTGCCTGATATATCATCGCAGTGTACCACTTGTTTCACATACCATGATGACGTACTACTTGTCTGACATATGATAATAACATACTACTTATCTGACCCTTTATGAACATGCCCCACTTTCCCGTCCAATCACTGACCTAACCCACGCGTCTGACCAGTTAGCGACCCATTTCACTTTTCTGACCGACGACTGATCTACGCTATTGGATTTTGGTCGTTCGAATAATAATCCTTGTATCATAAATGTACTCACGATGTAGAAAGCAGGAGTATAAAGGCCGAAACCAGCGGCTCCCGCAGCCAGCATCAACATCCTGACGGGACGACTTCCCAGCGGGCTTAGATCCACCCAGGGCTGCTTAGGCGGCACCTTGGTTCTCTTCTCTTTCACTTTGCCCCGCTGATTCTTCAGGTGCAGCATTGCCCGCCGTTGAGGGTGATAGATGGAGGCACTCTTGTAAATCAAGCCCAGGAAGAAAGCCAACGAGAGAGCTCCAGTTACCGACTGCATCCCCCGTTTCCAGCCCAGCTTTCTGAGAAAACATCGTGAACGTTACGACCTGGGGAAAGGGAATTGCCCTTAAATTTTGTCATACAACTTTTCTCCTCCGTATCAAAACGCTACCCCATCGATTTCGTACCACATCGATATAAACACAAGGATTCAGTCGATACGTTTCGGTGGATTCACCCGCGAGTTCGATTTTCATCGTGCAGAAGGTCGTAAATGTTTTCAATGTCAATGTTCAGCCTATTATATTCGAGTGCTTCTTTTCTATTAACTTCGCACAATATTTACGAACAGTATTTTATGCATTACTTGTCATTCTTTGAAGATAAGAGCACAGGTGTTCTTGTTCTTATGCATTATGTTTTATTCATTATACCAAACTCCTGAATATTGAACTTGAATGTGCACACACGAAAAAAAAAAAATAATTTTTCGAGAATCTATTGTACAAGAAAGGTAGTCCTAGTTTAAGATGTTCTAGGTTGTGGATTCGAGGGAGTCCCGCTTGAAAATTCCAGGATCAACTGATGGGAAACACGTGACTGTTGGAACGTGCTCGATTGAGCGTTCCTCGCGTGGCTGTAAGCAAAATTGATTTGATTTTTTTGGTTTTGCCGCGGGACAAGAACGACGATGCCGTTCCTGAGAATCCGAAGCGTCTGTTCCATCGAGATGAAATTAGATTCCTCGCGACGAGTCCGCCAGCGTGTGCTCTGTTTGCCGACTGGGAAGTTCTCGTCGAGGGGGGTCAAAGCGACCGCAAAGTTCATAACGCGAGCGCGGCATGAAACACGAGCCAGAGGTTTCTACAGGTTTGAGAGGCCAAGGAAATACTACAGTCGGAAGCCATTCACGGTCTTGTTTCGAACGGCTTTAAAGTTCATGCAACCGAATCGTCTGTCGTTCTCCCGAAATGACGGAGTATCATCTTTATTCCAAGCCGCGAATGTCTATCATAGAGCTGCTCGTTGATTGTTTCACTAAAAATTAGGTGGTGCACAATACATAATTGCAGTGACTCAGATATTTAATTTTATGATTAATTTTGTACTCCTTGTCTGGCTATAGTCATGGTGGTTCTCCTTACTCGGTCAAAAGCATAATCTTCTTTTTTCAGAATACTTAGGGTCGTACTCCTTGTCTGGCCAAAGACCTAATTTCTTTGTCCCAGAAAAATCACGACCGTACTCCTTGTCGGGCTAAAATCATGGTCGTACACCTTGTCTATGTAAAGTCACGGTCATACTCTTTACCTGACAAAAAGCACAACGCCCATGTCTGACTAAAATCATGGTCGTTCTCCTTGTCCGGCCATGAGCATGCTTACTCTCCTTTTCTGGATAATATGATGTTTATCTGACCTACCATCATCCAAGTCCACTCACCCGTCCAAACACTTAACCCTGATCCGTCCCTTGTGTCAATTTGACACAATTTTCTCCGAAGATTTTTACTTTAAAGAATTTGCACATTTAACTATTTATCACTTCATTGTATTAATTTTTTACCATTGGATCAATTTGACACCGAGGGATAAATGAAGTTGGGAAAATGAGGGACAGATGAGGGTTAAACTTACAAAAAAAAAATGAACCCACGGACATCTTTTACTCTGTTTCTAGACTTTCCCAAGAGGTACCGATGCTCCGATTTTGAGACCGAGCAAATACTCACTCTGTAACGATAACTCCGCCTCCATTCGTCTCGTACCAGTAGCCTCGCGAGGAACGTTTATTACGTTCTTCGCCCACTCTGTCGTGTCGAAAATACACAACGCCATGACGTCGTCTCTCGGGAATGTGTACACTTTCTTTACGAAGCTCGTCTTACGTAAGCAACACCCCGTGTATATTACGGCACGATAAATAACCAGGTGACGAGGATTACGATTGTCGCGTAACGGCGAACAGTATATCACGCGGGTAACACGTGTCGCATTAATACCGTACTTATACTACTGGCCAATGTCGTTCTGCCGCGTACACAGAGCAGTACTAGCCCGGTAGTTAATGGTTTTATTGTTTCTGTCGCGGAACGCGATTAAATTCCACGCCCTCCTCCTGTTACACCTTCCAACACGAGTCACCCCTCTAACATGGGAGGTCTTTTTCCGTATTTTTTTTTTTACGAGGAGTTTCAACGTTATTGGAGGGACGGGAACAAACTTGACGAGCATACCATACGAAAGCATTCCCATGAATTTCTGAAAATTTCACGAATCCTCGCCCGACTTGTTAACCGCTCGTACATTTTCACGGGCACTATTACATATCATGCAACCTTATATTCATGTCAACGCTAATCAGGAACTTATTCCATTTTCTTCTTGACCCTTTATAGTAATGGTAGGCTTCCGAAGCTACTTTGTACGGATCTCGAAACAATATTGGGTTTCACTGCCAGTTTTTCTAAACTTTGAAATAAAATTTCCAGCTTGGTAAGCGATTTGGTCAACAAACGTGACAATCTTTCCGTGAACAAACTTGTGAGTCACTGTAGACCAGTGTGATTTTCTTGTCCGTGACGATATTTCTTTGGTCTAATTTAATTTTTTATCGTGTTCTATAACCTCTCTTTGGAAACTCTGCCTGAAATATCGGAGTAACCATAAAATCTCTAAAAATAGTAAACTCATTTTTAATTTATATTCAGAGACCGATATTTGTTGATGTCACGTTACATACATTTTCTTACGTTATCGAAAGAGAAACAGTAAATACACCAGTCACACGGTTCTTTTTCTCGATTCATTTTGTAAAACTTAAACGAAGTTACCAGGACCCGCGAAGTCAATGCGATTGTCTCGATAATTGATTGATGGAACCACGTCGGTGTCCGTTTGATTGATGGCATCACGGAATACCACCCCCTAAAATAAAAAAATTCAATCGTTCCGACGTTCGGTTACTCGGATACAGTTTCAGATACGAAACACACCGATTAATGCACTTTCTTTTTTTTGTTTTTTACCTTTTCAATACACCAGGTTACCGAGATAACTGGTCCTGTGTGTATGTGTGTCTGTCAGATTTATCGGGTGCGTGGGACGACGACCACGGAAACGGTTACCGTGAAAAATCACGTGGGCGTGTTCCCCTGGTAACGCCGGGGCGTACGTGGGCGAAAGGATCCACGCGCGTGTTACGCAGCAGAACTCCTACGTACTCGGGGCTCTCTCCCCGATATCAACCACCACCGTTTCTCTCTCTCTCGCAACCTACATCTAGCCGGGCACAACTGCCGTGTCAAGAGTTTCCCGTGAGGACTTCCGCCCCGAGACGTTTCGAAGGAAGAATGTTCCGTTGAAAACGGTGTAATCGTCTGGAGGAAATAAATTTTTTAAATTCCGTTCTCTCGTGCCGTTTTTCGCCGAAGTTCGAAAACGGACTTGGCGGTCTCTATATTGAGTTAATCCACTTGGCGGTATAAATATTGAGTTACTCCACTTGGCGCTATATGTTTGAGTTATTCCAGTTAATGGTTTAAATATTGAGTTATTTCACTTGATGATATATATATATATATATATATATATATATATATATATATATATATATATATCGAGTTCTTCTACTTGGTGATACACTTTGAGAGATACTGCTTCTATTATTAAATACTATCCCGATGGGATTTTGCTACACATCATAGTGAGATATAGTATTGTACTTCCATTATGATATTCTATCCAACAAGATTTTCTTTCGCACTGTACTGAGCTATATACTAAATGCATAACTGTCCACCAGTCATCCACCTCTGCAATTATAATACACTGCAACAGAATGTTCGCTTCATTTTTACTTCCACACAAACTATTCCGCAAGATTCAAAATATCAGATAAATATCCATCAACCTAGAAATTATTCCATAAAATTCTGACTTTATATGAACGTCCACAAAACCGAACTAATTTACGAGAAAATTTTACGTATTGTTAAACGACCGACTAACAGAAACCTACTGGAAACCCCACGGTGAAAATTACTTAGAACCGTCATTCCGTGTGGAACGAATTCAACATGTGTTTCAGCTAAATAGAAATCTCTCTGTCTGCCTGACAGGCCAACAAGCACACTCCCCCCTTGTCTGGCTACACACAGACCCGTTCTACTGTTCCCCAACCGCACCTTATATTACATTTGTCTGTCAACGCGACCCCGTTTCATCCAGCGCAACCGATCTGTTCATTTTCGTTCTGAGACGTGCGGTGTGTCGTGTATTCATTCTCACGGCCGGTTAAAACATCGCCGCGCGTTTTATAATGAAACGGGAGCCTCTGCTCGCGTCGGTTCCAATTGGTGGTGGGCGTCGCGAAACGAGTAAATTAGATAAACTGAAACTCAATCGTTAGCGAAGGGGTGGCGGGTGGGGTGAAAGGCTCATGTTACGCAGTGGAGTTTGTAGCCCACGTCGTTTCCCCTGCGTTAGGAAATTAGGAAGAATGGAATTGAATCGTCGACGTGGGGATGGCGCACGCAACCGACCGGTATTCAGGCGAATTCGGACTGGCTCGTTGTCAGAATATTTACGAAATCAGAGGGGGTGTGGTGGGGGGAGGAATGAAATTGGATCGTTAGGGGGCGAATTCTATTATGCTGGGGAACACGGAATCACTGTTATTGCCCCTGGAAACATCTCGGAAAAATAGAGGGAAAAAATACGGATGTTCATGATCGTGCTTTGTGAACGGACTTATACAGGGTGTTATGCTGATTACAACACTAATTAAGAATAATTCAAACTAGACATAGTTTTATTTCCGATACGAGGGATTTTAGAGTGTTTATCATAATAATACGCTAATGTGGTTAAGCTTCATTGAAATCTCTATTCTATACGGTTTGGAGGACAGATGACTCTATAAATGCATGAATGGCCACCGACTATTCGTAATTATATACGGAGTGTTTCCGATATCGTCGGACAATCAGAATCGGGATGTGATTCTATATGGAAAAATCAGTCGAAAATGTGCAATAATATTTTGTCGTTAGATGCTTCGTTTTTGAGAAAGGTGAAGTTGAGAATCGGTTGGATTGAAAGGAATCCATGAGATCGATGGAAATATTTCTGACTGACTACCCAAAGTCTCTGTGTCTCGATCATTTTCCTTCGAAAGAACAGAGTGCCCGAGTGTATTGCACCTGCAATGCAGTAGATCCGCGGCAAACCGTGGATCAGCTGTCTAGAAGTCGGCAAGAGCATTAGTCTCCCTCTAAACAGGTGAAATAACACTTGATCTCTGACAATTATTAAAACATCACAGCTCCAAGAACGTTTCATATTATTAAATTGCATTCTTTCGTACAATATATTCAACTATCCCTATGAACATATAATTGTAGAAATATTTATACTGAGAAACAACAGGCGCAACATGAAATCATATAGGCTGTGAGTGATCTTCAATCATATTCGTACGATGTCACGAGGAACCCTCTGATAAATCTGACTATAGACTATTTTGTACACATACAATTTTAATTTGTCATTTATCACACAATTGCATCACGAATGAATAATACTTTCTGGGCAATAAAAATTGAGGGGCAACAAAATACGCGCTTGACAGGTTCCACGCCAACACCTCCCAGTGGTGGGAATAACGCCTGGACAATAATCGTGTAGAACAAGTCAGACGATAATCGAGATGAGTCTGTATTCTTTTAGTTATATACCCCAGTGTGAAACACCTTCTTTGTTCACAGGCTGCACATAAATCCTTGTAACTATGATATTTACGGATTTGTCGTGGAAATAAACGTTTTTTTACTCACTTTAACACTAGAACTACCAAACAAATCAAAATGACTTGTCAGCATACTCCTATAACAATGATTAAAATATTATACCAATACATATTCTAAGATCTCTGGAACTTTTATTACGATATGAAAGTGAAGAGATTAGTTAATGTATAAGTTTGTAAATTTTCAACAGTTTGACATGTTTATCATCGGTAGTTCTAATGTTAATTGTACAATAAAGTTATCCTCAAAATTTCAAAGAGATTGGGTTTACTAATTTCTTCGCAATAAATTCCCCGAAATTCGTTCATTTCTAGCTGTTTACACTAGACTGCCTCCCCCTCAAGTGAAACGGTCGAGACAGTCGAAAAAACGCCTATCGGAGCGTGTTTCCCAACGGACAAACCGCGGACGTTACATACACGCGCGCACACGGTGGTGTAAACTTACCCGACAGCCTCCCTGTAGAAGACGCTGAAGAGCACTATTCCCACGCCAGCGCCAGACTGCACGACCATCTCGACGAACTCTCGTCGTTTCCTGAAGTAATGGCCCAGCACCACGCCGGCGGTTTCCCTGACGAGGCCCGCGCCGGTACCCAACACCAGACCATAGCTGTTACATTTTGCACCGTTGAGAGATCGTTTTGGTTTCAACAGAGGGGCGAAGGGGTGGGGGGGGGGGGCGATACGAATGTTTTCTCCCGACAGGTGCGACGGTCCCGCGAGCAAGGGAGTTTTGGGTAATGCTGGAACGCAGTGGGAACCGTTTCTCGAGAAATCGGAGACCCGACATTAATTATTCATTTGGTAGATAGTTGGACGGTGTTTGTCGTGAATATATCGGGTATGAGTGGCGAATAATTTCTCGAATAAACATTGAGAATTTATCGGGGGATGATTCACCCTGTGGCGGTAAAATATGTTAAGTAGACAGTTAATAAATTATTATAGATTAATTAATGAGTTCAATGCAAGAGGGAGGGTATGTCAGAAAATGTAGAAAATGAGATTTTTATTGATTCTGGTAACTCTTGGTGTTTAGTTAGTATCTCCTAAACAATAATTATATGATGAATCAATTAGGAGTATTGATATACTGTCGATTGCATCAGAAAACGTTTTAATAAATTATGTAGCATTTTAACGGATGCATCGGATGGATACAATTTGATTTTTTTATATCTTATTTCCTTTTCAAATATCAAGGTGATCTTGAGTTTTTGTTGGGGCATAGGCTCCCTTGTGCACTGGACCCTTCAATTTACAAGAAAAAAATTGCAACTCTCTTTTTAAAAGTACATCAAATTCTATCGTTGGTTAATATTCAACTAAATCCGTAGTTTCATTGATATGACGCAGATCTTGAAGTGTTCAGTCGAGAAATTCAACTATTCCCTTCAAAAATAAATAAAAATAAAAAAAAAGGGAAAAAAATGGCTCCCAGACACAAAACTTCACATTGATCGCTTGCTGCGTTTTCACACGAACAGTCACGTTCGCCTGTTCGATTATACTATACGAATGGATACTCTATTTCTGTACAGTACGAAGTTTACCACGAAATTAATCGGAAGCCGCTTGACCAACTACTTATTCTTCTCTAGACCGAGCGCGCCAGGGGTCCACGGGGCGCAGAGCGTGCGGTCAGTACATCTGCAACGAAGACTGATCATCTTCGATTTCGCCTCCTGGGAGCTTCCGTATTTCACCGTCGAAAGCCCCTTAGTTTCTCTGGTCGAGAGGGCGTGCGCCCGTCTCACCGCGGTCCTTGTTTGTTATGCTCGTCATTTTTCATCGTGTCGTCGACTCTGTTTGCGAAATAAATTGCCGGACGAGCCTTTGGTTCTCGCCAACGGTCGCTCCGAACCCACCGTTTCTCCCTTCTACTGGCACGTGAACACGGCTCGTAAAAACCGTGGCCCGTTAATTTGTCTTGCGTTCAGACGCGAACGATGAATGCACAAACCCCCGCCTGCCTTAATTGCTCCAGCGAAAATGAATTCACGTCAGCCGTCCCTAAAGGATTCGTCGTCGACCGTTTTTGGTGAAACACCATCTGGACGTGGATTAATCCGCGAGACAATTGCTTGGGTTCGTGGGACACACCTTTTGAGTCCACGCAGGGAATGAGAATGAATGGTAGCGTTATTCGAGAACGAGTTTTTCTATCACTGTGACAGTCAATTATTTTTTTCATGGGGTAATATGCATCGTGTAGGTGTCACAATTGCTTCGAAGTGACAGTTTTCGTTGGTTGCACTGTTATCATTGACCTATTCTGCTTGCTTGATAACGAAGGGTTTTGCGGGGTTCGTCTGAACAGTTTCCCAATTTTGGATTTTATAACTTGTCTGACCAGCGGTGGGTTATACTACTTGCATGTTCAAGGACGGTTAAAGATGACCAATCTTATTTTTAAGTCGAGAAACGGTTCCAATTGAACTTCTGTAACAACTCCTTGATTCCCTTTGTTATACTGATTAATATTCTACTACTTGACCACCAGGTCTCCCTAGCATGAAATTTATGGGGGTCTACATTAAGAACTTTATGTCGAACTGTTTCCGATCCGATCAGACGAAAACTTCTCACTCACCTGAGTAGCACCTGGTGTAACTCAACGGCGAACGAGGTGACCAGGGACGCCAATGCCAGCACAAGACCGCCAATCACTGCCGTAAGCCTTGTATTTCCGCGGCGACACGCGCACACGACCAGCGGAGCCGAACCACGGGAGACCGCAGCACTCAGCGCTCCAGCCCACGCTAAAACGTTAATTCGGTAGTTACTACGGGGCACGTAGACTAATGTCCCATTGGCTACGAACAGAAATATCCGTTTTCGTGTTTCTTTAGCGATAAATGTCTACTCTAACTAGTTTCTGACTTATGAATATGTCATTTTGTCGTTTGTCGACGAGGAGGTTATGTGAACGATCATTGCTGGATCTTTTAAGATTTATATATTTTAAATTATCAGTGGTCGATTTTTTAAGATTTAAACCTTTTGAGTAATAAACCTTGGATTTTTAAAAATCTATATTATTAAAACGACCATTAAACAATATTATAATGCACCGTAAAGAAGCACGTTATTCAAAAATAAATGTTCACGTAGAAATGATGGATGCGTCCTAGGGATAATGTTTACTTTAACACAAACTATAACTCTTTAACAATGTAATACATTTTACAATGTAAACCATGTAACACGGTCAGTAACCGAAACACCAGCTCTTTTTATACCTACATTTCTGTTACACGACACATCCAATTACTACACACACGTTTACAAGTACACAAACACCTTATCCCAGTAAATTTTTCTAAAAATTTAATACCGTTCTCAACGAGCGCGTGCCACAGCGTCCCTGAAAGAGGTCTTTCCCCCTTCTTTCCTTCAATTTCCCCCTCCACCGTTTATCTCGTAAAGCTTAACTAGCAGAAACACGGTCCTCTAGCCGTTGCAATCTCAGCCCGAAGTATCTTTCACAATTTATTTCCTTATTGAAATTGCAGTGGGTCGCGACACGCTTCCACGCGCGTCAGGATCCAACACGGCGGAGTGGATATATACCCGAGGGCGATGCTCGTTTCATACGTGAGCTCCTCCGTTGACGTTCTAACGAAATGCTACGACGACTTTGACGGTGCTGTGAGTGCACGATCGTAAAGTGACGCGAATCATCGAACGAATAGAAAAAAAAATACACCGAATAAACATGAAATGTTGGGTCGAACGTTTTATTCTAAATAAATTCCACTGTACTGTGTGAGAGAAGGCGATTTACAAAAAAAAGTCGCGTTAACTGCTCGCTGGATAAGTAAAAATAAAAGAAGATAGAATCTGTGGGAGCCACAAGGCTCGTTTACCAGTGTCCACGCTACAAATCCGCGACACTCGTGAAAAAAAAAATTATTACATAAATTTCGAGGATCATCTCTGGTCTTCTAGCCCGTTTCTTTCTGTTTCATTCATGCAGAAAGGGACGGTGGTCCATTGACGAGTTGAATCATGGCGTGTTTCGCGAGAGCCGCCTCCTTCAACCGTCCAGGTGGTTATTCCCTCCTTTACGGTTAATTAGGAGTCGGCGAAGAGACTCGACCGGCCAATTCTCGTAATTAAACGAACGACGGGGGTGGTGGGTGGCCGCCGCTTTGTGTTATGATTTTCTAATTAGTTCGTACAGGTGGAAAAAAGGCCGACAGTCGCGTTCTATCGTTATATTCCATTCAGTCACCGTTAAAGACTTAACACATTTAGAATACATACTCTTAATTCTTCTGTGAAACTATAATACTTAATAGAACAACGGTTAAATAATATCTTGATATGCTTAGAATACATAGTACCAATTCTTTGGTTAAAGAAAATGGTAGGAATAAAAACGATCCATAATACTAAAGTTACAATGCTTATCAGAACGACGGTAAAAAATACTGGAAATCATATAAAAACCTGGATAAACTATTCAGGATGATAATTCATTCTTTCTTAACGGTAAACGAAATGATATGAAGACCAGTCTAGAATAGCAATGTGCTTCATTTACATCAACATTCCCATTTTACTCGTCTATTTTATTCTACGCATTATCCGCCTTTGACTATCCCCCATCTCGATTCTTTCAAACGAAGCAGTGCATAATCATTCTACTATCCCAAACGCGACCCAAATACCACCTGCTTGACTAATACGATGCAATTATACTTATCGGACTCCCAGCACACAGACCCTTGTCACGGAACCTCTTCGCGCACGAACCACTCGAATGTCCGTACAGAGCGAAAGAGTACAAACATAGCTCGAGTATCCCGATGTATCAAGTATTTATTGACTTTTCATCACGACTCTACCCACTCTGATCGATTTCATCAGACGATTCCAAATGTTTCGCGTGCCCAGGCGCGGAACACACAACGGTTACAGCCTTCTGGTAAAAGAAGGAACGTGCTTTTTGCATTATTCATCGGTCTGCACGAACCTGGCCTCCCTTTATTCCCCCTTCCACCATCCCTTCCTACGCTACCCCCCCAACTATTTTTCTTTCCCGTTCGTAGCGTCTCGTGGGCGACCTGGTGGGCGGAACTTGGTCAATAATTTTCGCGGGTATTAAACACGGCGGAAGTGCAGAACGTGTCCCATCGATTTCTAGTTAAGCGCGGCGAGCTGAGATATCGCCCTCGGCTTGATAACGCCGATAAGCACGGGGAACCTCGATGCAGTTGGCAAGTTAATGAGACCCTCGTCTCGTTTCAGCTTTTTCTTCCGTCCCCCCTTCTCTGGCCCTGCTTTCTACACCATCGAGCACAAACTGTGGAAAGAACTACTCGAAATCACGATGTTGATTTACGATGGTGGAAACTTTAGTTACAAGATGAAGGTACTTTAAGGGAAACACACGGGATTGATGTAACAGTCCACGGATTTTCTTTTTTGTCCGAGGATATAAGCTGTATAGAAGAAAATCGTGTTGAAGAAAATGTATAAATTCATTTTTTATTTACTTTAGAGGATATTACTCTGGGCTGTGCGGGTCAGACCACGGAGCTTTATGAAATTACTCGTTTTTCTGGATCGTTAGATTGAAGTATCTAACGGTCCAAAATTTTTGAAGAGATACGGGATTTATTAAGTCACTTATGAAATGAATTTTTATTATATTTTTTTATAATGGATTCGTTGGTTTTTTTATGCAAGCTTCTATGCATCATAAAAGCATATGTTTGGCTGCTATTTGTCTGTGTATACGCTGACCTACACTACTTGTGTGCCTAAACACGTACTGGTATTACTCCGTTCTCTGTGTACTAATCTCTCATGCTTATCTATCTACATGTCAAGTTACACCAACTGTCTGCCTAGACCCCAACTTTTACCACTTACTTACCTGCATACTAATTTCTACCACTTGTCTGTCTAGATACTGACTTCTACCACTTGTCCGCCTAGATACTAACTTCGACCACTTGTCTGTCTATACACTAACTTCTACCACTCGCACGTACAAACTCAATCCTCTAATACCACACTGAAAACATCCATGAAACCGGAAACTCCGTTATCTTAATACACCTAATAACCATCAATTTGTGGGTGTTCATGGAAACACAGAACGTCCTGACTCGTCTCCAAGGGTCGAAATCAAATACAGATCCTTTTACAAACACTAAAATCTCTCAAAAATTTTATGAAACCTTCAATTACATTAAGCTTCGAACAGTCATGTGCACCATAGAAGCAAAGCAACCACAGTCTACGAACAATCCTAAACGGTCCTCGGAAGTTCTCCGCCGAACGATTAGAACATTCAAGTGAAACGATAAAAAATCTCCCGCGGTTGAATCTCTCGTTTCACGACTCAGGATTCCTTCTTCGCCCACCGCGGGACCCACGGAATAATCCACGGCTCTCCGGGGGGATCTTTCTTATTAGATTTTTATCCCAGGAACGTTCGAGCGTACGGGACCCGTGATAAAACTTTGAAATGACACGGGGTCCGGACGGTGGCGAGGTGAACGGCGGCATCGACGTTTAAAAATCAACGACACCTGGATATGTAAGATTTACGGTTCACTTTCCTACTTCCGCAGGTCAGTACCACGTACCGTCTTCCAATCTCCTCTCGACTGACGTTCGCGCGCACCAGTGGAAACTCCGCTCGCTTTCAATCACGAGCCCGTTACACGAGAACTTTGACCCGTCTGAACCGAAACCTCGTTTCCCACGTCAACCGTTTCACCCTTTGGGAAATTCTGAACGGACTGACTTCACTTTGCGGTGGACGTCGACGTTTCAGGACGATGATTTTGTCTGGCCTTTTTGCGATCGTTATCTCCGGTTCATTCACATCATGAATATTTACGCCCTTTTTCTTCGTTAATAAAAAAAAGAAAAAAAAAACACTACACGAAAGTACGTCGCAATTTCTTTTAACACTACGACCACCGACAACGACACTCTGACATCGTGTGAGTCTCAACTAGTATTTTTCACATAAAAACAGTTATTGAATTTTTTTTTCTTACGTACATAGGAAAAACAATATTTTATAGATTCCTTATCCTCTAATAGTAAGGTCAAGCGTTAAGTCACAGGTTTATGACAGCTGTGGAATGACTTTTTTTTTTATAGTCTGTCATCATAAATGGTCGACTTCTCTCGCGACGAATCGTTTCACGGAATTGTCCTGTGCCCGATATCCTCCCGTGTTACACAGCGATGACCCCTTTAATAAACCGGCGTCGAGTTTTCGAATCACGTAATTGGACAATTATCGAATCCCCGGGTCCGGCTATCACGTTGTTCACGTGCTGTTTGACGATCGCCAGGGAGCTGGGGTCGTAACATTCATCGGGAGGAGGGAGGGGAAGGGGAGTGCAACAGAAAACCCGGGATTTCTACCCGTTAATGAAATCTTCAATTTACGGGGCAGGTCGACCGTAAGGCGCGTGAATCGTAAATTATTTGGAGTTTGCACGCACACACACTCACACCCATAGATACTCCCAATCGATTTCCCAGTTTCGTGTGCGATGTACGGCTTGTTCGATGATAATTTGCGAAGCTTCGAGCATTGGGGACGATGTTCCATTCCTCTTCTGTATATGTGAAGTGTATGGAATGTATGAGCATCCCCTTAATGTTGGATCCACTAGAAACGTCGAAATAACTGGTTTATAAATTATAATACAAGTACGAGGGAAATTTTGAACGATGTATTCTCTGTGAATTTATGACGGAATTACGAGAACTACGTGGAACACTATTTTAGTTTTGAAGATTGGATACCCAACTATTTACTTGGTTCTTTTAAAGTCGTAAATCGTCAAACATTCAATGCATTTAGTTAATAGAGGCTGTTGGGCTTGATTTAAATTATCCTACCATATTAATTTTACGCAATAATTTTGTAACGGTATTTAAATAATCCAGCACTCTTTGCAATCTATGTGTTACCTATTTTATATGAAAATGGGTGACACGTGGAATGCAAATATGGCTGGATTACCATATTTGGGTGATCTGGCAGTCAAATTTTTAGAATTGTTATACTGTTCCATTGTCTCCGAACAAATCCTCACCACTTCCCAGTTTTTAATCTATTTGTTTATCCACACAACTGTACCTCTTTGGCCATCGTTAAGATCTTATTTTACCGAATTATCTATAGTTATAATGTCTTTCACATGCATATTCATAAGAGATATCATACTACCGGTCTGGTCACGAATGATCCTATTCTACCTGCCTCCCCAGGGATGATACGATGCCACTGGCCTGTGCTGTTACGATCCCAATTCATCTGTCTACTACATGCTACTCTTGTTTGTTCCGAACCGAACTGCTTCTACTTGCCCAACTGCATACAATCTGTGTTGCTGTCTGTTAATACAGACCCCCCACGTTCCACCTACTGATCCACCGGAAATCCTATTCTACCTCGTTTATAAACGATCTTGTTTCACGCATTTGCCTTCTGATCATTGTTATCCGATTGCTGGTGAACCTATTTCGAATTATATTCTATCTCCTATTTGAATGGATATTGAACGAATTTACGCTTGTTAGAATAAATTATTATTAATATTATTATTATTCGACAATACTGTGCACTTCGTCTGGTCAAATGCGATCCTATGTTCCTTAATTAACATTTCACAATTCATTTAACGTCACTTACAGCCATTTATGCTTTTCATTCCAATCCCAATTTAATTTGAATTTCAATGTTAATTTCAAGCGCGTTATTAATTAAATTTCTTAAATTAAACCCTCGAAAACTGCGCGTTACATTGGTAATTTATGCAGTTCGATATATCGATCCGTATCGAAATGAAACGCAAATTGGTCGGCCAGAAAGTTTCGATTATCATCAGCCCTCGAAAGTCGCGTGTCCCGTAACCACAGTGATCACCGAGAGTCTTTATCGAACGTTTGGACTACCAAGTTTCAAAAACATTCGAAAACCATCGGTGCTCGTTCGTCGAACTGGGTCTCCAGTTGTCTATCAAGCCGGCAATCTTTTTTCCCCTCAACTTTCCACGTCGAATTTCCACGATGATTTTTTTTCCCATTGATGAATCGGCGTTATCCCCAGCGAAGGAGATATACGTACTTATCGAAACGCTAAATTTATCGAGCTACTAAATTATTCCGTATCGAAGGTGACTCTAGTGATCGTTGAAAAGCAACGAAGTGAAATATGGGTGAATTGGCGAAACAAATTTTTCTATCACGAAATTCCTGTAATTCGATACACTCCGAGAGGACCACTCAGGAAGCAGCGTAATGGTTTATTTCGGAAACGAGCATGATTATACGATTATGGGTAGATCACGATCCATTAAATCGAATAAAGGCCAGAGGAAAGTTTCGTCGACGACTATCCCACTCGTACCGTGAAATATCGCCGTGATAATTCCGATAAGATTGCCCCTATCTCTTCTCCCTGTCCTATTCCGCTGGCGCGCGCGCGACTGGGAAACTTTTCTATTAAAGGCACCGGCGCCATCCCCATCGCCCGTGATCTCGTAATTTCACTACCTGCTGATTTCGAGTTCTTCGTGGTTTTCTTCTCGGCTGAAATAGCTGACGGGGTCTCGATGAAGACGGAGAAAATTTTCAGATGAAAAATATCTTCCCGATTGTCGCGTTGCGTTGTTTCACGAATATCGTCGGTTGCCAACGGATCTAAATATCGGTGTATGTACACGCTGTTCCCAAACTGGGTGATCGAAGTGAGATAAGCTGCCATTAGTGTACTAAGTATGGAACGTCAGAACCGGTAGCTGGGTTAACACTGACCACATGAGAATATCTTGTGATGATTATGATTAATCCTTGGAGTATGGATTATTATATCAGGTAGGTGAGTCAATCGTGACCCGTCACTAAATTTTGATATTCTTAAGATTAAGCTTTTAAATACGGAATATTAGAGGCAATGGTTGGGTTGCTCGCGACCCATAAGATGCCACGATATTTAGGATTAATTTTTGAAATACGAAGCGACAGAACCGATGGCTGGGTCAACAGCAACCCATACCAAAAGTTTTGGGTACAATCTCAAAATAAAATTTTTGAGGACTTCTGAGTGTAATATAATATCCTGATAGATGAATGTTTAAACGGTGAAGCTTTCCTTTAACGATCAATGATTCAGCTTATAACCGCAAACCATCCTCCGAAACACTTAGCCTTCCCCACCCCTCTCTCCGAGTCCCGAGTGGCTTTCGTCCGCGACCGAAACGCTTCCCAAAGGGCTACAAATAATCGTTCGACCGAAACAATGCACTCAACGTAGATTCCAGAGACTGAAATCCGCGGTGGCCAATCACTAAATTTTGCCCATCAAGCATCCTATTGCACAATTAAAATCTGAAATTCACATGGACAACTTTCTTTCTAAGCGATTACGTGCTACTAAATACCCAAAAGGTACTTATGTCTTCTTTAT
The DNA here is from genome assembly GCF_001272555.1 of Dufourea novaeangliae. NCBI lineage: Eukaryota > Metazoa > Arthropoda > Insecta > Hymenoptera > Halictidae > Dufourea > Dufourea novaeangliae. The sequence goes on along the minus strand of NW_015374058.1, from coordinate 503,795 downwards.
TGCAGCAGGCAACTCATCGCGTGAACACGTTTTCTATAAATCATCGAAACTTCGTAATTGTGCTCAACGTTTTTTTCATCAGACGATTTTACTGAATTATTCAAGATCAAGTACTTTACTGGAAATGGGAAAAATCAAAACTTTGTAACTACTCAATGGTTTGATGGTCAGATTATTTTACTGAAGTGTCGAAGTATTGTATTTTTACTAGAATTATTATAACATAGAAAATTGCGAAGAAGTACATATTTTCTCAGTTATCGAAGCAGTATCACTATCGGAATTGAAATAATTAATTACAGGAATCATTTGGATTGTCCAGGGAAACTGATTCACTGAACGAACATCGGGCATTCGAGCTCTATGATCCATATTCCATGGTATTCAAACACCGCTGAAGCCAGGAACTCGAAAAAAGGGGACCAGGAAACCGTATAGACTCGAACTCCGGCCAACGAACTGCAAACTTCGCTCTGAAACAACATTTCTGGGGAGGGGGGGGGGGGAATCCTTCACTGAAACTGAATATAGGAATTCGACCGGTTCTCGTGTTCTCTAGAGAGTCAGGAATTTCTAAAGCTACGTCTCCACATGTAAGAAATTTTCGAGGTCTATTACCGATAGGAAAACTCAAGTGGATACGTAGCATTTGTATTTGTTATGTTACGTATCCACATGAGAACAATTATCGAGGCTTACTCTCGCTGTGTGACAAGTTCAAAAACAAGTATACTATCCTAAATAGAAATAAGAGTTTGTGCTACGTATTCACTTGACAGTGTACTCTTCTAAGTCTTATACACTGTATCCACGTTAAACTAGATTTCCCCAATTTTAATTCTTAATAAACCTGAAAGCTGTTTGTCAACTTATGATGTCTTTCCACTTGAAACTCATAAGAGTTCTAGTCCTGGCAGTGGAAGTGATAATTTCCGTTGCGTATCCACTTTGGAGCAGACTTTCGCAATTTTTTACTCTTGCAGGATTCGAAAGCACTTTTTCAACGTCCGAAGCAACGTGCCCACTTGAGAATAAATTCGGACGAGTTGCATTCCCAAGAACAGACGTGAGAATTTACACTGTTTATCGACTTTAAATTAGATTTTAATAAGTTCCGTTCTCGACAGACCTAGGAGCAATTATTCAAAGATTCTGCTACGTTTCCACTTAACGACAAACTCCCACAAATTTGATTATTACAGTAATTGCAATATCCACCGCAGACTAAATTGCTCGATCAGTACCTTTGATTTCAGTCCCAACAGACTATCAAACTCAACCCAACTGTCGAGTCGCCTCACAGTATCAAGATTCTATCCACTGGATCTTTTTTCTATGCTAGCCAACCAACTTTCCCAGACAATGCGGGACTGAATATTACGGATGTTTCCGGCGGCGAGACGAAATTCGTAGCCAGCCTGGAAGAAGATGGCCAAGGGGAGAGGGGCTTGGGGATGATAATCACGGGACATCACGGGCCGATCCTCTGGAGAAATTGTTCGCTAACGAAATGTCTGCAGCCACCGTCATTCAAACAAAGTCGCCTGAGCCCTTCCCTCCGTTCGGCCCTTCTCCCACTATGCTCGCCTTCAATTCTCGCGTCCGCCCCCGGGGGCTACATGGCCGACAAGGGCCGCTCTGCTCCACATTTTATGCGAAAATCCGTGAAACGATGATCCCCATCCCAGTGCTCTGTCAGCCTCGACGCCCTCCGATCAATCGACGCCTTTCGGTCATTCCTACTCCGTCAGCACCGCTTCAACGATCATTAATACCGCTTAACACGCGATAAATTTTGCAATGAAATTTTCGGTGATTTTCAGGTAATTTTAACCCACTCATAGTCGTGATAGACCTACATATATTATGTTTTTAGGCGTTAGGTGTATCCACAAGTGATCCAGTAGTTTTTTAGGAAATTCGTGTTAGATTCTATGAGAGTTAAGGATCAGTCGAAATAATTCTCTTGTATCTTATATCCCATTTCCTATTACTGTCACCGATAATCATACAGTATGAATTTTGTTACAAATAGTATATTGTTTATTAAAATTAAAATGTTATTCATATGTGTAGGGACTTTCCCTCCTAAACTGTCCTATACATTTTCTTTACAGTATTTCTTGCAAAAATTTTGTAAATCGTGACGTAGATAGAAAAATCATAAAAATCATAAAATTCTCGATGAGTGTTCGAATGCTCCTCGGCACTGGACATTAAAAATTTCATGAATTAATGGCCATATGCGGCTGAAATAAATATCATTGGCTTCAGAATTCCAAGCTCCACCACTATGCTAAAGGAACCTTCGAACACTCACAGAAGATTTCCTGTACATCTGAGAATAATCATTCCAATGATTATGTTCATCCATTTCGATCGACTATTTTCTGTCGCGGATACTATACGGAAGTGCACCTTTTCAGTGATCAAGGTGTTGCATCTCCACTCTCATTCACAATCCAATCACTTGAACTGTATATCGACCGGAAGCGGTGAACAACGACGAAGAAAAAAAGAGGAAACGTTCATTCCCGGTTGCTAGTCGTGTGTATTGTTTCCAACGACTCTCTCGTTCTCTTTGCCATCGTCTGCGATGATTTCAACAGGTACCGACTAGATCGTATGGGAATAATTTAAGTGTCCCGACATTTTTAGCACCATCGGCGGCGAACGTACATACCACTGGTCGCCACAGTTCCGCGGGACGTCGCCGTGCACCGCGAAACGATCCATTACTCGTGAAATACAACGGCGCCGAGGTTCCTCGGGATTGTTCCTCGATCTCTTCCGGCCACAGTTTCCAAAAGCTCTCGAGTACAGCCGGTATTTACGGAACATAAACGATTACACGGACTACTCTTCGGGCTCTGAACTCTTGGGAAAGAAGACTAGAATGCACGAGAGACGTGTGTACCCGGGGTAATTGTATTAGTGTTGAAAGAATAAGAGATTCGCGGAGGCTCGTTTGGAAAAATTTGAAAAGTTGTTGTTTGTGGAGTGAGTATCAGGCTAAGGATTATTCTTGAGAGTACAGAGTAAATTTTTCTGTAATTTCTAGACGCAACGGAGATTGAGAGCATACGTTTGTAATAAATGTAATGATGTGTTTAGCTGTGGATGCTTCCATTAATTTCACTGTAATTCAAGCACTGTGGCATTTTGCAGTCTTTCGGTGAATTAGTGGAACCTAGAATGTCTGAAAAGTAGAGAAGTTGTTGAATGTCTTGAATATATTGGAAGTGCAGGTCTTGAAGGTACTGAATGTATTGAAAGTCTTGAGCGTTTTGAAGGTATTGAAAGTCTTGAGCGTTTTGAAGGTATTGAAAGCCTTGAGTGGCTTGAAGGTATTGAAAGTCTTGAGTGTCTTGAAGGTATTGAAAATCTTGAGTGTCTTAAAAGTATTGAAAGTCTTGAGTGTCTTGAGGGTATTGAAAATCTTGAGTGTCTAGAAGATATTGAAAGTCTTGAGTGTCTTGAAAATCTTGAAAGTCTTGTTAAGTCTTGGACGTCTTGTTAAGTCTTGGAAGTTTCGAGTGTCTTGAATGTCTTGGAAGCATCGAAGACTTTAAACATTCTGAAGGCTTGAGGCTCTTAAATGTCAAGAATGTCAGGAAGAAACAGCTGTGCTTCCATCAACATTATAATCGCCGAAGCTTCAAACAAAACGTTTATTCCTCGCTGACATCAGTTTGTCAGACAAAACGTGCGCCGTTCACAAACTGTATACAAGCATTTCAATGGTAAATTGCGTGTCGCTTTTCTGCGCGTAATGTTTCGACGACAACCCCACGCAGCGTGAATCTTGCAGTTTAATATGCACCTACGCGAAACTTGCATCGTGCAGCAACGGCCCCGGCTATAAATCCCAACTGTTTCTTCATTGAATTACTCCGGGCTCGCTCGTTATTACTACAACACTTGTACACACGGCACTGCTGCGCGTCGGGAGTCGCGTTAATTTTAATTTTAAAACGCCCGTTTCCTCTTCCTCGTCCACCCACGATTCCCGATTTTTCGTTATTCCACGCAAACGCCGGCAACAACGAGTTTAAGAATCATCTGAACTTCGTTTGTATGTACTAACTAGAAGATACTAATTTGAATATTCACAGATATTCTACGACGATCTACAGTTAAATATTTATTTAATGGGTTAAACTTTGGTGGACGTTGTGTGGGTACAAAGTGATTCAATTCAAAAATTTCACGCACCACTGCAGTTTACAGGAACTTACTAAATCGTACAGTTGATTCAGTTACTGGCTATCAAAAGTTTCCGGCGAAATTGTAGTTCTAACGTATCTTTTCAAAAATATATAATATGAATGAACTCTTGATATACCCATACTGAGGATACACTGCTTCATCAGGTTTAAATTAAAAATGTTCTTGCATAAAAATAATCTGTTCTTTTGTTTCTAAGAAATACAGGCGAGACAAAAGTTATGACAAAGATACGGACAAGTAATAGATTGGTCGAAAACTTTTGGCAGCCATTGTATTTTATATTATTACCGTATAACATTAGACGTGCGGAGAACTTTTGTAGTTTATGTATTTTATTTCGTTCTCACTGAGATTTAACATTAGACCTCGACGATCACTAATTTCTGTAACGACTGTATTTCCCCGGATACAAATATAATACATAGTAATGACAGTATTACATCACGAAGATTCTTCTAGAGCTAGTGTTAACAGTGACACAATACTTCTTCAAAATACTAATTCCAATTCCAATACAGTATTCCACCGGATAAAAACTCCTCCGATTATTTATTAAAACACGAACAGAAAAGCAATCGGAACTCTCCAACGCAGCTAATAAATTCCCAAAGCCCGAGTACATTTCGTCCCCGATATCGGAAGCGCCGCGTACAATAAATTTCCGAGGCCAGCTTCGAAAGAACCGTGGGTGGTGGGAGCGTAAAAAGAGTCGTCAAAGGTGGAGGAAAACGGGACAGGGGACGGGTGTGGATGGCCGACGACACGTCCAATATCTCTCTCTCGAACGCCAACTTCCCGAACTCTGGTAATTGCGCTCGGATTACCGAGTGACGTCTGACTGCTCCAGAGAATTATCCGCAGTCCATCCTCCTCCCTCACCCAACCCTTTTGGATCGGTGGGGGGTCTCGTCGTCTGGCTGGATAATTATCTGGCCCCATCCCACTCGGATCACACGGCGCTCTCTCCGTGCTCGGGACATCGGAGCTTAAACGGTTCTCTCTGTGAAACGTGAGGTCTTATCGGAACTGCATACCGCGGCCGCCCGTTGCAGAGCATTCACGACTTTCATGCCCCAAACTGCGACTTCCGGTCCTGGCGTCATCCCGATTTGGGCGCGCAGTCACGGTCACATTTTCCTACCCCATCGAGAGAGAAATGGGAGGATAGACAACTTTTGGTGTTATTGATTAAGGAACGATGATACGCAACATAGTAAACTCGGTTCGAATTTCCTCATGCGATCTACCATCTTCGGTGGATCAATTCTTATTTATTTTGTTGATATCAAGGTGAATTTAGATTATATACGTATGGACTTTTGAAGCTGAAGATCGGGATAAAAAAGTCTTATTCAACTGTACGTGCATCCAACACAGATCTTTAAATTGGATTTTCTCAAAAATGAAGAATCGTTCGAAGAGATGTTATTCCACATTTTCGACTTATTTTTGTATGTAGAATCACATCAATAAATTGTGGACGTTCGAGCATTTATAGTATCATTTGACCTCTGAACCGTATAGAATACAGATTCGAATATAGTTTAACAAAATTTTTGTATCATTATTATTAACATGCTAAAACCAGAAATAGAACTGTACAAACTGAAGTTTTCTCCATTACTAATCGAAATTGGGAATTTGCATAATCTTATGCTGTCGAATTATAAGCAATCCCACATGTTTGCAAGTCACTGTGGCTGCTAATCTGCGAAGGGAAAATCTGGACGAGGGAGAGATCGATTTGGCAGGGAATTGCGGTCGTGTTTGCGTGCGAAAACCCGCCGCAGCAATTTTAACTCCCGCGGCCGCTAAGCAAAGAGTGCCTAAACAGGGGGAGGGGACACTTGTTGCTGGACGTTGTGTCGCATAAAATATCCAATACATCAAAGTGCCGATAGGGAACCAGAGGGCGCTTCGGTCATCGACATTCTACCGGCTGTTTGACCTGGTTTTGGGTACGTCGTATATTAACCCCTTGCCTTACAACATCGAGCCAGACACGTGATTAACGATTTTAAAATGAATTTAGTAAACATGTATATTATTCGTTTTTTTCGAGTCGACGTGAAATACTGTTTCGCTGGTATTAATATTTAACGTTAAGAATAAATGTAACACTTTCCATAAGAATAAAATTGCTTTTGTATCTGGGATAACATTAACGGTAAAGTAATTCTTGAGAGTGAAGTCGTAAAAAAAGTCGTATGACAAGGGGTTAATGATCACAGAAGTGATTTCTGTGAGTAGATACAAAGTAGTATACGAGGTAGAGGTAAATATTGGCGTTATTTAAAGGAAATTTTAATGAAATAAGTGTACGAATAATATAATTATATTTTAATTCAGATTCAAATTCTTTCAGTCACATTTTAACCCGTCCGTAAAAGATCCTATTTTCACGTAGAAATCGCATTCGATCTCCATCGTTTATTCGGAAGATACGTCAAGTCTTGAAATTCGACAAGTGAAGCACGTTCGGAATGATGACAACCGAAGAAGAATGTCGACGAAAGATATGAAATATGGAGAATAAATGTGGATTTCATTCGACGGCCGCCATATATCATCTTGACTGATCGCCTCACGGACAAGGGCTGATTTTTCAAGTCAATTAAAAATCTATCAACCCTACACTTGACGTTACCACAATTAAAAAATTAAAAAGGATAAATTCCACTGCCGCCTACAACACTTTTTGCAAGAATTTTACAAACTAAATAATATAAATTTCACGAACATACATTATTAAGTCATAAATTTTGCTTCCGGAATTATAGTGTTAATAGTGAGATAAGACTAATTCGAAATACAATAATAATCCAAAACACTAATTCTAATTAGACCAATAGTTCAAAATATTCATCTTTATTGCAACGCCAACTCTTATCGCTACTTTTGATTACAATACCAATTCAAAATACTAAGTCTGATTACAATACCAACTGGTTACAATTCAAAAAACGAAAATATACTTGTAAATCAATACTTCCGTTCTTTGAAACTCAACATACATTGCACTGTTCTAAATATATCTATTGACATAAAAATTACTAACCCACAGTACAATATTACACTTAAAAACTTCTTTTTCAGCAGTACGAATGTCGATCAGTCACAAACTAGTCTCGAAGGCAAGGTCCGATGCACAATCACCGTAAAAAATCACGAAGCAAGCAGGGCCCGTTAAAAAAAAAAAAAAGGAAAGTAGCAGCGAATAACCGGCACCAATCGAACGACCAAATAAATACGATCATAAATTCGACAACAACCCGGCGAGAACCGTACGGTCGAAGGTGGGAGGGGGTCTCGATTCGTTTTCAACCCCGTGTTTCCCACCCTCGATTCGATTTCCAATCGTCGGCGGCGGCGATTTTTAATCGAGTGTCCCCGGTCATCTGTTTCAACCAGGTAACGGCGCATTTCCACCGTGTGTGGAGGACGTTATGTGTCCCCTTTTATCGCGTCGATCGACGAGTGGACCGCTGCTGATTTCGGGCGGAAAAACACGGGGAACCGTTACTCGATCGAGCGGGAAAGGATATTTCCCAGGCGGCGTTTTCCAATCGTCGCCGAGCAGATCCGGAAGGACGTCTTTTAGGGGCCTATTCCCGGTCGTCGCGGAAAGATTCTTTCCGCCGTGGTTAACCCCTTGCCGTACGGTTTCTTTTACGACTTCGCTCTTGAAAGAATCATACTTTATCGTTAATATTTTCCCAGATATTAAAGGAATTTTATTCTTATGGCAAGTGTTACATTTATTCTAAACCTTGAAAGTTAAAAAATAATTTTTAATATGTACTTGCTATCTGGAAGCTATAACTGATACTCTTCAATTTCAATACAGTGATTATTTTGTAAATATCTCGTTAACTATTAGGTTTAGGACGTATGAAGGTCGACGCATTTTTACTCAGAATTTAATACTCTATATGGTACACAAATTAGGTCATTCCGTTAAAAAATGACCTTGAAGTCTCTGAAATGCCTCCACCCACAAAAGAAACACGTACGCTAAATGTCTCCCTTGATACAATTTACGTTCCACGTCCCAAAAGTATCATAATTTCAGAAAATTTAAAAAAAATTTTTAGAAATCAAATTATCATCGAGATGATCAAGTTACCTGAGACACCCTGTATATATTTACTAATGTAGCAGGCGTATAAACACTTGGACAGTGTGTTCGAATGTATTTATATTATCAAGGTAATAGTAAAGAAGCAATGTTCGCACAAAAAATTGTTTAAAATAATGCAACACTAGAAAAATGTTATATTCACTCACACGTAAGAAAAACGAATTCGACACAACACACATAGAACGTTCGTGTGCAGAATATTCTCTCGAGGCTCACTGTTCGACAGTTGAAAGACGACTAACAATGAAAGCGTCTTTAGGTTCCCCTTAAATGCCAGATGTTGTGTACCGTGCGGTCAGAAAGACTTGTCATTGTCCTACGGATTTTACGCATTTACCGTAAACGTGAGAATATGCAAAATACAACACAGAAAATATTTCGTAAAGATTGACTATAAATTTTACTTTACGTTCGATCTAAAAAGAACGTTTAGTAAGGGAAATATATCCTTAACGTATTTTCATTTCATTTATCAATAAGAATCTGAATTTGCACAAACATCCACTATCTACTAACAAGGTCTATTCTGTAATAAAAGTAAAAATTGTTAAAAAGAAAATAAGTGCTACAGAGAATTTCGAGTTTCCTCGTTTCATTGTTTTGATCGTCGTGTATAGGCTACGTGTTCCATTCGTGAACGGCACTGTACAATCTGTAATCGAAAACAAGATTAGCCTGTACGTTTCGCTCATCTCGTCACGGAAAATTTAATTCCACCTGGAGGAATGGCACTGGTCGATTTCGTCGACATTACGACGCTGCATCGTGGCCCAGAATCAAAATTTAGCGGCTTAAATGGTCGAAAATAAATCTCTTTTATTATACCTTAAAAAAAAATTCACATTTTGAAACTAATCTTGAAAGTGTAAGAAGACGTTTGTTTAAAAAATTTAACGTCAGCAACAAACGTTCGAAAGTTTTTGCTAATTTCGCCACGTGCTTCAAAGTCAAACTTCGGCTCATTCCAACGCAGTCAAGGAAGTGAGGTTTAAATAAAATTATCAGTTTCTACATTTTGTTATTCTCTGTGCCAAATAATTGTATCAGCGACTAAACTTTCATTCTGGACCACTGTGCGCTGCAGCCCACGGGCTTTCGTCACCGAAGCAATTTCCACCGAATGAAGGAACGTCACGTTGAATAGACGGACCTAAAGGCCTGTCATCGAACCTGTCCGTGGAAGAAGAAACGTGCAACGACGAACAACGCTGAGCAAAAGTCGTCTGCTAGCCAGAGGTGAGGCTGGAAGTACAGGGCGAGTCAATAAGAACTACCATCTAAAATAACTCATTACCTATTACGTAAATCCTCGATGAGTGTTCGAAGGCTTCTTGGCACTGGCAAGAAGAGTTCCTTAGGTGTAACGTTGGCTTCTTATTTAGGTTTAGCACAATGATAGAGCTTGGAATTCTGAAGCCAATGATATTTGTTTCAGCCGAATACGGCCATTATTTTATGAAATATTTAATGTTCAGTGCCGAGGAGCCTTCGAACATTCATCGAGGATTTACTACTGTAGTTGTATCAAAAAACGTTTTAACGAACTATATCGCATTTTAACACTAGAACTACCGATGATAAACGCATGTCTAATTTGATCGATCGATAAACATGGCAAACTGTTGAGAATTTACAATCTTATAAATTAACTAATTTCTTCACTTTCATATCATAATAAAAGTTCCAAAGATCTTAGAAAATGTATTGGTATAACATTTTAATCATCGTTATAAGAGTGTACTGACAAGTCATTTTGACTTGTTTGGTAGTTCTAGTGTTAAGGGACGCATCGGATGGAATTTAATTTCATTATATCTGGTCGCTTTTCGTCTGACAATTAAAAACGTGATTGTCGTTTTGTATAAGGTAATAACGATACGTATCTATTTCGACGAGCATCAATCTTTTCAACGAACAAAAGACCCACGAGTACAGATTTCGTTTTTTTTCGTCGTGGAATTCGTACTCCCACAGGGACGCAAAGCTTCGATCTCCGCATGAACAAAGCGACCGGCCTTTGTTACGCGTCACCGGCGATCCCTCGACTTTCGCGGTCGCGCGCATTGTTTTAATTATCGTCAGATCGCGCCGTTTCGCGTCCCGGGACATCCTTGACCCACATTTCGTTGAATACGGCGTAACGACCTACCCCACGCCGCTAAAAGCTCGTCCTCGTGGAGATTCGTAGACAAGGAAAGTTACCGACCACGTTTTCCAATTGTTGCACGGCGTAGGTACTCAAGATAAGCTCGCGATTTGCCATTGGCTCGATGGATATATTCACTTTACATTTATATTTCCTAATAATTATTCAAAATAAGGGAGTCACTTCTGATTTCAATGTCCTTGAAATATCTTGCCAACGTCATCATTCTGGACAACTTTTTCCTATACATATAATAGTCATAAAAAAACCGTACATAAATTTTTATTTTACAATTACTGCGATCCTAGAGATACTTCTTCGGATTTTATGTTAATCTCTTATTTCTTATACACATTATATTAGAGTATACTAAGTTATATTCTATTATATATTACACAGTTTAATTTAGCATACATTAAAAATGCTGGTAGTTCTCCATAGTGTTAATGGGGAATCTGTGATATGATTTTTTCACGCCAAGGCTCAGCACTTTTTAAAATTGGCGAATCGAGGTGTTATTGAAGTTACAGCTAGTGTTTTCCTAATGAATATAAAATGATATTGCGTTTTCGACGGTCGAGAAGATTTTGTCGCCTTAATAATACCACGAGGCGTACACGCTATAAAAAGGCGTTTCCGCCTTTTTGCCCTTTAGAAGCGAGCCGATACCAAGCGCATCGGGGATTATTTATTATGACAGCGAAATTGTAATGTTCATCGAGCACGGTGCATCATATAGCCGACCTTGAATCTTTGAACTTCCAGCCTCGCGCGAGATTATTCTGGTATACTTCGATCGCGGTTACTTGCGATTTATCTACCGGGTGTACCTACCGACAACGAACAATATCACAGGGTATCGATATCTGGACCTCAGAGCCAGAGTGTATTAAGTCCATTTTAAAAAAAATGTTACATTTTTATGATGATAAAAATTATTTCGTACTAAGTCGTCTAGTTTTCAATATAAGTACATAATGGTCTAAAAATGATATAAGTTCATATTTTTAAAACAGTGCAAAGCCCATTACATCATTGTAATAGTTTAATTTCTCTCTAAATCTGCGTAAAGAGGACTACAATAAAAAGTCTAAAGACAAATTAACAATTACACGGATCGAAGCTTATTAAAAATCATATGTAGAAAAGTGCAGTAAACCCGTACAGATTAATTCTGCGAACGTGGATGATCCGATCTCACGGAAATCCTGATTTAACCTGGAGGAAGGAAGACGTGGCCAGGATCAGCAAGCGTCTCCGGAGGACCCATTTAACCGACGATTTTAATATTTCAAACGTTCGGGTTAAGGCGATTTTAAGCCCAAGTCGGTAATTTTCAATTTAACAGCAGCGGCTAGGTGAGGGAGAGGAGGAGTGGAGTCGTTAAATATTTAACCCAAACCTGCGTTTACAGTATAATTTACACGCTGGACGGTCACCAGGCGAACGATCGCTACAAATAAGGTACAAATGGCGGACTAATACGGGGAACACGGGAAGCTTTGTTGCTCCATAAAAGAAAAAAAAAATACAAAGAAGAAAAAGACGGTGCAAGGAGGAACGAGAAAGTTTTTCGAGCTCGTAACACGGAAGAAGCGACGCGGGGTAATCGATGGACGACGTTGTACCGACATTGTTAACCGTCCTCGCGGCAACGAATACAAACTTTCGTCGTAAAATGCTCCACGGAGAAGCCGAGTTTTTAATATGTTCTTATTAAAACACGAGAGCACGCTGTTCGCGTATTCCTTTTTTAACTTATGATTGAAATTACAAGATGTTCCCCTTGGTCGTATAGTATCAGAAGAGATACGAGAGGTTACGACACGATTTTCGAAAGAAAGTGTTCCCTAGCTGGATGTACAGTAAATCCTCGATGAGTGTACGATGACTTCTAGTGTGTAATGTTCATATACGGCTGAAAGAAATATCATTGGCGTCAGAATTTCAAACTCTGATCCCTGTGCCAAGTTGAATCTGATGAAAGTTTTGTCTTCCATTTGATTTCACAGAGCACTACAGGCTATGAATGCATTATTTCCACAGTCTAGTAATAACAAAAAAAAACTCTAGGAATCGATCCAAAAGGAGAGTTCTTCGTATACCCTAAAAATGATACTGATTCTGCATCGGCTGACTTGAACGAAATTCGTATTCACGGATTCGTCTAATTTGGAACGGAAGAAAGGAACCGAATGGTTCTTGAGAAATTGGGTCTACCTTCTCCATGTGAATACGGAGGGCCACTCACGCGCATCGTCCAGGCTCTCTGCATCACCGAAACGAAAATCCCCAAAAGCTTCAGCTTCCTTACGTAGCCAGCTGGTTATATACTGGCCCTGCCAGCCGGCGCAACGAGTACCAAGCGTAAGGCAGATCACAATGGAGCCAGGTGATGCGTTACCCCTGACGATATTACGCCAGAGAGATTCACCGTGTGCCACGGGAGTAAGTAACTCGGAAGATAAATTCTGTTGTTTTCGGGGGGAACACAAGTCACCGTGAATTCTGAGACGTTGTTTGTCTTGTGAATCTGTTTGATTCACTGAACGACCGAAAAGGAAGAATTTAGGATTGATTATTTTTTTGTTATTTTCAGCACGTATGTTCGTTGCATGGATCATTTTATGGTAGGGTAAATGCACCAATGAATGAGTACTTAAGAGACTTTATAACTACTGAAATCATGATTTTTACTTTTGTCATGCACTCGTGATAAATTTTTCTTAATTTTCAAATAAAATTCGTAGTTCGATACGTCGGAATTTATTATACTAGATACTAGGGGGCCAAAGTGTTTACCTTTGTATAGTAAAAATGTGGAAATAAAGACAGATTGTGTAAACGAACGTGATATTCACGAGAGGTTATGTTTCGATAGTTTTGACAACTGAAAAAATGCATAATCCCCCGAAGCTTTACGTTTAAAGGAACGTTTAATGGCCTGCAAGAATAATAGTGAATAATTCGTGTTTCATTGTTCGCCTTCACAATCGAATTTCAGATCGCGTGAGGATATTAGGGGCCGGGAACGCCGATATTTGTGCCCTGTTATCGGCAGATGGCCGATAGGGAAACGAACGTGTGGAACGGCTTGCGGAATACACAAATAGGTATTTAACGTAATATCGATTTGGTGTTTGAATAGGATTTAAAATTATCCGTTTTCCTTTCCTCTGTTCGTTGCTCATACACGTCGGAATATTCATGCATCGGTATGTGTATAATAAAAGATATTTTAATCCCATCGTCTTTACACGTTTATTTTTTAGAGTACTTTCATAACCTAGATTTTAATTAGAAGGTTGCAGAACTCACAGTAAGCACACCAGTGAATCCAAAGTGCATCCAGTACCAATCCCAAAAACCAAAAAGTAGGTCTCTTGCGGTGCACAGAAATCTATACAGGCATCGATATAGCTGTAGATCTTGATACAGACACTACTCACTCTATAAACCTCGATGCAGACATCATTACTTCTATAACGTCAGATACAAGCGCCATTAAACTTGAGCAATTGAATGGAGATAGCAGCGAATCGATGAAACACGATATAGACACCATTGGTCCTGGGAACATAAATATGCACGTCACTGAACTCACGTAATTCCATACGGACGAACGGGCTCAATAGAACTTGATATAGATGACACTGGATCTATAGAAGCTAGTGTAGAGGAAATTGAAGTCATAAAGCTTGATGTAGATGTTACAAAGTTTATAGAACATGATGTAGAAAGTGCCAAGAATGTAGGGACTTTTCGCCTTTTCTAGGCCTCGAGACATTAAAGACATTTAGGAGTCCCAGGTTCCCACAGAAATTTAAGATCTTCGAGATTCTTTATAACACTAGAATCCATCGGATCCTAAAACCCCTGAGACATCTGGGTTTTCCTAGACTCCCAGACACTTGGGATCCTTAGAGGTCCTGAAGTCCCCCAAAAATTGGGGATCCTCAAGAACCCTAGAAACCTAAGACTCCAAAAAACACTTCTGGAATTTTCTAAATATTGAGCCACTTAAAACGAGTCCTGGGGTCCCTTAGAGCCTGGAGGAGGTTTTTCTGGACTCTACTATACCTTCGACACACCCAACCCTCTTGAGATCCCTGAGACTTCTTCGCTTCATCAGACTCTAGGGACCCCTAAGACCTTCAAGACACCTAGGATCACGAAAGCCCTCAACACCTCTGAGACCCTAAGACCTATAGAGCTCTCTAAAGTCCTCCAAAACATTCAAGACACTTAGGACCACCAAGACTCTCCACACCTTTGCGAATCTAAGACGTAAATGGTCAGATCCTCAAACACCTTGTAACCCCTGAACAAAACATGTTCCGTTCAACAAACTTCGTCTGCATCATTTTCCTCTGCCATCTCGTCTCAGTCGTCAAACGTTAGCTTGTCACCACATCTCCAACACAAGGAAAACCTCGTCTTTCTGTAACGTTTCGACGATTTCCACGAATTCAGGATTTTCATCGGCAGCTTGTTCCCAGTATCCTAGACTCCGAGCCACGCTAGTGCGTGTCGATAATCGAATCCCGGCCCCGTCTCTCCGTTCGAATGGCAAATCGATACGCGCGATGTGCGCGACGCATTTCGCAACACCGATTACTGGAGGATAGGAAGGAGTGGCGCGGGCGAGGACCTCAGCGTATCGACGAAGGAACCACGGCGCTCCATTATCCGCGAGGCGTTCTCCAAGTTGGCGTGTAACGTCGTTACCGTTTATCGCCTTCCCCCTTCCCCATCCGTTGAATATTGCCGTTCGAGTCGGACAATGACGTTCCCCGGTGAACGACGACGGGCGTCGTCTGCGCCGTCAGACCGCAACAAAGCCCGAGGCGTACCGGGAAATCAAGGAGACGACGCGACGAGACACGCGGCTTATTAGACAGGCGAATAAATATCAAGCTGATATTCTGCGCCGTTCTTAATGACGTTCCGCGGCTGAATATTAAATCCTCGGATATCCGTGGATACCATAATATGGAAAGCTTTGACGCGTTCATTAGGGATTCAACTACGAACTAGTGGCTCCGGCATTGACGACACGTGGATGATTGGTGGAATTTGCAGGTGGTTGCTGAAACATCGAATTGGACATCCAAGTTTTACGTGTCGAATGAGATATTACACCGTTTACCGGATTTTGAGATTGATTCAGGTTTTGTCCCGGAGTGTGCGCAACTAGAAATCTAGCCAATGAACATGGGAGGCAGAGTAGAGAGTCGTGTGTGGGTAGAATCGAACGGGAACGGTGATCGATCGCGTAAGATTTGATAGGACTGTTGTTGGAATCAGATAACACGGTACGTGCTCGGGACTATTTCTATGGGCCTGGATACAGATGTCGAGTATATTTACATATTGAAGAAAATAGGGCTGTTCGACGTGATATAGATGTTATTCGATCGAAAGAATTTGATACCGATGTCGTTGCGCTTGAGAAATTCCGGGAAGCTAGCATCTGGATCCATGGAAGAGGATATATAGGCCTGGGAACTTTTGGAACTCTATAGACGCGTTATTCGACCTGCAGAACTTGGTATTGATGTTCCTGGGTCTGTGGAACCTTATATGGATTACATAGGGGACAAAATGTGGTAGATTACATAGTTAAACTCTTGAAAATCGATAAAGATGTCGCTGAGCTTATGGAACGTGAAGTCAAGTCTATCGAGGTCCCGGGGACCCTTTGGGATTTACTTCATGCGTCTGGCCAGGAATGGTGATATACTACTTGCCTGGCCATGGGGAACTTTATACTACTTTTCTGATTAGGGATAATTCTACACTATCTGTCTGACAAATGCTAGTCCCACACTAATCGTATGACAAAAGGAAGTCCTATACTACTTGTCTGACTGGAGCAAACCTATACCACTTGTCTGACAGTGAGAAACCTATACTACTTGTCTCACAGGGGGCAGTCGTATATTAGTTATCTCATCAGTGACTATTCTATCCTATTTTTGTGGCCTAAATGAGTCCTTAATCGGCTTTTCTAACCTGGGAGGGTTTCTCTTCACCTTTCTGCTCCGAAGCGCATTGTATTCTACTTTTCTAATCTGAGAGAGTTTCCATTCGACTTTCCCGACCCATATCTTCTCGAATTACCCCAGCTACCGGGGATCTCCCAGGAGACACCGAGGACTCCTGGGTTTCCCTGGACCCACGATACTTCTAATACTCCTCGATTAGGGTATGTACCAGGTAGCACTACCGCCGTTTTCATGTACCAT
This sequence comes from Dufourea novaeangliae, assembly GCF_001272555.1. Taxonomy (NCBI): domain Eukaryota; kingdom Metazoa; phylum Arthropoda; class Insecta; order Hymenoptera; family Halictidae; genus Dufourea; species Dufourea novaeangliae. Next base: position 487,030 of record NW_015374058.1, on the reverse strand, counting down.
GCAGCCGTACCTCACGCTACTCATTAGACGTCCCGCAATTCTGTATAAATGGTCTACACCAACTTACTAATCGTCTATCCGATACAAGATTCATCGTATGTATTGCGTGTTTCGTTGCAAATCCAGAAAGTATAAAGTCGAAACGACGCACTGTGGGCCAGTTCGAAGAATTAGCTGTTCACAACTGTTTTAACGTTATTTCAAGACTTAAGGACAATAAAATATAAATCGTGGAATTTGTCTTGACATCAGCTATAATATTATTAAGTAAAAAATATACAGTGACCATAAAAAAATCAAGGTGACCTTATTTTTTATTAAAAAAAAATTTTTCGGTGAAAAATGGTATTTATAAAAGTTAGATTTTTAAATGCTTGTTTTAACTACAATTTGTAATATGTCCCATTACATTCATCGTTTTCGACTGTGATACACATTTAGGAAGCAATATACATTCGTTAAACATCGATATGAGGAATTTCTCGATGTCGTTAACCAGTCGAAATCGACGAATCCAAGCGTAACAAGTACGCCAAGATGACACAATAGCTCGTGACTCCCAACGGATATTCCCAACGGACCTGATCCTCTGCTGTCGTCTCAGCTAAAAGATCCAAGGATCTCGGACAACGCCACGCTCGCTGGGTTTCGTTCGAGCCCGCCATTTATTATTTACGAGCGACCCCGCCGGTTCGTTTCACGTCCGTCACACGGAAGATCCCCCGCGACTCCGTGACATTCAATTTCTACCCCGTCTCCGAAAATGGGATTTCCTCTCCCCCAACCTCTGACTCCCGTGTGATCCTCGCCACCGTCAACGGGAAAACACAGCGTCGGCCCTCGCGTGTTCACCGGGAACGTCGACGTTTTTTTTCGAAAAGTTCGCGGATATTTCGCATTTCCTCCGCCGTAATTCGACCGGTCGAACGGTGATCGAGCCTGACCCCCGGGGGGGTTTTTAATTTACAGCGCTGGCAGCTGTCGACGAGTTTTTCGACCACATGCGCGCACGATTACTGCATGAGGATACCGTACCGTTAGCGTGCTCTGGGAATTTTCGATACCTCGCTGCGTTTCGGCGTGATTTTGCGCTTGGTCGACGTGAAATTGTTGCTACACACCGGGCATGGTAGATCCGAAATTTCGTGTTTTGTACTATGTTGATGTTGATGCTCGAATAGATTTCATTTGCCTGGTTGGAATTAGGATCTATATTTGGAAAATCATTATTTGTCCTACTACACAGATTTATTTCTGCACCGTTTCTAACTTCTTTTAGGATTTTTGGTTTTTTCTTGTGGGATTTTTGTAAGTCAATAATCTTAGCAAAATAACAAGAATTATTTATTTAGTCGAATAGAAGGTTCGACTATTTAGAAGTATTAGGTCATTTCATGAATTTCTACGTTCCTCTAACGTGAGGGAAGTTTGTTTAAAGGAGACACGTATACACGTATGCAAAAATAAGCAATGATCGATAGATTGGTTATCTTATTTATAATCCCGCTTCCTCGTGTTGTACGATGAATTCTCATCGATATTCTGCACCTCGTCTTTTATGCGGTACAACTAAAAATCAGTTGGTATATTGAAATTGTACTCTGTGCATTGAATTGAACTCCACGATAAAATAATGACGTTAAGCACGATCCAGTGCTCCAATCAATGCAAATGTAATATTTATTTTCGTATTGCTTCCGTGTGAATTAACCATATTGACATTGAACCGATGTAGTCTATCAAAAAGAACCGTTCTAAAATGATTTGCAAAATTAATAGATGGATGTTTTGATCTTCAAGACTAAGAACGTTTATTGTTTATTCCTAGCAAATCGAAAAGTTTTCGGGCAAATTGGAATTTTGTAAATTGCCTGAAAGGTGGCGACAGAATGCAGAATCAAACGGTACATATTAGTTTACTTATTTTACGTAAAAATCGGCACGAACTTTCCGAACAACCCAAGTAATTTTTACATTTTAAATTACACAATATTGTATTATATTATACTGTACCTAACCCAGACCATTACAAGTTAATTGACTGATACTTCTAACGATGTTCCCCACAAACTTCCAAACATTAAAAAAATATTGACATTTTTGGGTTACCAAACTTTTATCGAGGCTCCCCACAAACTTCCAAACTTTAAAAAAACATCGATATTTTTGGGTTACCAAACTTCTATCGAAGTTCCCCACAAGCCTCCAAACTTTAAAAAAAAATATCGAAATTCTCTGGTTACCGAAGTTCCCTCGTAACAAGCCTCGATCCAAAGATGCAGACACACCTTCCGGCTCCTTCGAAGCAGGAAAACTTGCGAGTTTTCACGGTGTCTCGCGGAGATCGAGCGCAAAGTTCGACGAACTCGGCCGTGGACCCCAAGTCCCACAGACGTATATGGACAGCTCTCGAAGCTGTCTTGGGAGAAAGTTTCGGTCGTGGAACAATCGAAAGAATCCGAGACGCGGAAGTGCACTTCGACCCCAGCCCGGGTTTGCAAGTCTTAACGCCTGACATTTTTCAACCCCTCCGGCGAACCGACATATTTTAAGCAGTGACCTTTGCCAGCTAACGCCGTCGAAGGTCCGATTTTCCCTCTTTTATCTACCCCCTTCGCAAACCCTGTTAACCCTTAAATTCCCAGTGTTGCACTGGTGCAACAAGCATTTTAAAAGCGCCTTAAATCTTGTCACTGGTTAATATCTAACTTTTGTCAGCAAGGATCCGTAGTTTCACTGATGTGAAGTAGATCTCCACGTTTACAGTAGAGAAATTCAAGTATTTCCTCGAAAAATAAATAAAAAAAAAGTCTGTTCAAAATCGATATCTTCGATTATAATATAACAAGATATTACAAATTTATTAGTCTCATAATTTTAAAATAACGATTTAATGGTATGGGCGTTAAAGGGTTAACGGATTATAAGGATTCAACTTGGTCCTGATATTTATGTCGATGATTATGACCTTATTATCATTTTTACCGATGAAAGAAAAAGGTCGAGAATTTTATCCCAACGAGTCAGGCTTAATCTGGCGTGTACACATCGACACGCACGAGGTATCACTAGTTCATCGAGGAGATTCGACCGAGAAACAAACACGGAAACTGTTTTCATCGGGGAGAAAAAGTATTTCACGGTGGCCCGTGAATTTACGACATCGTGAGGCATTAATTCGAGCGTCCCGTTCCTTTTCCATTTTCATCCGCGGTTTTTCCACAGCCCCCCTATCCACCCGACCCCCCGATTGCGCCTCCCTTATTTGTTTCGCCGGGACGAATTCATTTGCAAACGCAGCGGAAGTTCGCGATAATGAACACCGAGGAACGTTCTCCCTGTTACGGTCGCTTCTTTAATTCGCAACCACCACCCCGGGATTACTAACCGCGACTATTCTTTGTGTTGAAAAAAAAAAAAAAGAAAAAGAAGAAAACAAGAAGTTGCTCGAAATTAGTCGCCTTGGTTGCACGGGCTCAATCGTCAGTTTTAATATGAAACATGCAGTTCTTGAGATTCCGTTTATCGTGGTCGTCAGACGGAATTTTGTTCCATTAAAAACGAAGAGAGGAGAATATGGAAATTAATATTAGTATCAGGTGAATACAGGGTGTGGAGAAAGTAACTAAATGGAATGATCGTCGATTAATATTCCGTGGAGATGATGCGTGGACAGTTAACGTAGAGGCCTATCCGCGTAGTTAACGCGACTTTACTATACCTCTTTATTCGGATTAAGGGAATTAGACCAATACGAATCGTGGATGGCTCAGGTAGCTTAAATGGTCAAAGCAGTCGTTCCAAGAACGAGAAAATTAAGTTCGTCTTTGGTCTAATAGACAATCATGAAATTTCTGTTCTCCACCGCAACACAGAATTTATCGCGTCCATTAGCGGTAACGTGTGCTTCCCGGTCGGGGGAAACAAGAGTATTAAGGTCAGACGTTAAAAAGTGGCTGGAAAGAAGAGTAGCGGCCACATAGGCCTACTGTGAGAGGCTTTCGCCCGATAATACGTGAAATACGGAAGTCCTCGATAAGTCGTGGTGTATTTAAAGGCTACGGAAAAATAATGGCTGGCCGATGGGCCGCGAACAGTTGGATAGGACTTTACCTATCCATGCCCTACACAGCCGACAGCTGATAGATATTGGAGGAGAGCTTATCGTTGACCTACTCCACTTAGTTATCTAGTATACATCACCGCGGACCAGGGTTGAAAAGTTCGATCGATTATATCTGGTATATTTGCGTGGCGGCTTGTGGCGGCTGGTATATTCGTGGACCACCATAATAATACGATGGAGGGGCTTGGATTACGCGAAATTACGATCAGACTGCGGATTTTATGCACCTACGATACTGGAAATATTTACTGCATCACTATTAACCCTTTCTAACATTAATTATTTTATTTAAACGATAAAAAATATATCTTTGCATGTAGTTATTTGTTAGATGTCAGATTAGCAGGATATTCCAAAATTAGAAATAAATAAATAAATTTGTTTATGAACAAAAATAAATATTGATTAAACAATTCTTAGATTGTATTTTCGAGAATAAAATTTCGCCCAACTACGCTCTGCCACAAAATACTTTATCGGTTGCGTTTTCGAAACGATCAAAACGATCAATCTTCGCCAGTGGGGCAGCGACGTAGTCGTGTTTAAAATATTTCGCGGGAGTTGCGCGGAACCGATGAAGTTATTGAATTATGGGTGAGCTCGATCGATTAATTTATGCGCGCTGTGGTGGCGGTTGATTGAATAAAGATATCACGTTCTTTTCCCTTCTTTTTTTTTTGTCACCACTGTGTAAATATTCTCGTGAAAAAACGTCTTCTGTCTATCTGTCTATGACAAACTTGCGATATTAGCTCTATTAAATAAATATTCATTCAGCAAGGAAGTTTCCACTGTGCACGATTGATATTCACTATTCACTCGATTTTCTTTTTAATTCTTGCAAATTAAAGCGAAGACTAGAGTGTACAGGATGTATCATTTACTTCCAGAATAATATAAAAATATGGAAGAATATGAATATTAATATTAATAAAAAATTTTTATGTGATTTTTGAGATAAATTGAACACCATGTATACAGGTCTTCTGTAATCTTTAATTTGTAGAAATTAAAAGAAAGTCGAGCGGAAATCAACCGTAATAATCAATCGTATACATATAATAATCAGCATAATTAGTAAATCTAGATATATTCATACGAGTTAACAACATTTTTTTTATACCTTTAAATATCTTAAAGGTATATTTATTTCCTTACACCACCTATGTTTTTAAGTGATCATACGAAGACCTTCATCGAATACTTTTATAACTGACCAAATTAAATAGGACACCCTGTATATTCTTGCTTCTGTAAAGTTCCGCCCATTTCCCATCAAAATGGTTAGTTACAGCCGGACGAAAACAGCCCTCTATTACATTTAGCTGGTTGTACTAACTGATATTAATATATTCACAGAGCTGGCCAGATCATCAGGTGTTTTACACCGAGGATATTGCGTTTCGTATTTACTTGGAATACCTTCGAAACGCCGTTGGTGGTTAATAAATCGTGTTCGTACCGTGTAACATTTAATTAGAATGAACCCGGGGCTCCGATAATCGGAACAAAAGCCATATTATTGCGCCCCGAGAATCGCTAACTACACTCTCGACAGGGCGATATTAATATTTTCCATTTCATCGTTTTATACATTTCATCGAATGTTTCGCTGATCACGGTCCAGCGGTTGGATTACTAATCGACGAACATGAACCACCAAAATGTTTCGCGACGGTGGTAACGACACGAATATCGTTTTGATTATTTTTACTTGTATGGGTCACTATAGATCCAGTCGCCTAGTCTGACCGAGTTAACACGTTAAGCGGCATCGTATAAAAAAGATATAGGGTTTTTGGCCACTGTGCAAGAAAATTTCGATTTTTTTTAATTTCGCAGATTCATAGAGATTATCAGGCGATTTTGTTTTGTTTCGACTTTTTGTTTTTTTCAGGGTAAAAACACCCTTAAAACGGTAATATGTGTTTTCCTATTTTCCTATATATCTCGAAAACTGTAGTAGATATAAAAAAATTGTCGCGACGAAAATTTAATGCTTTTTTATGAACTATAAAACTGTGTAATGAAATTGTTTAAAAATTTGTTTATTTATTTATTAATGTATAAACAATAATATTTTTAACAATTTCATTGAATAATTCCATACAGCATAAAAAGTTACTCAATTATTATGCCAACAAGTTTTCTATATTCACTGTAGTTTTCAAGATATACAGGAAAATAGGAAAACGCACTATAGCTTTCAAAAGGTGTCTTCACCCCATAGACCCAAAAAGTAGCAGAAAAGAAAAAATAAAATTTCCTGATTTTATTAAGCTCTCGTGCAAACATGCAAATGTGCAAAGTTTCAAAAAAATCATTATTTTCTGTTTACCAAAGTTCCCTTGTGAGTTTTCGACTGTCAGATATCGTACAAACGCATAAAATCCGCCGTCCACCTTTTAGACGGTAATTCTCTTCACCTGCTACGAAGTTTTCCCCCGCGTTATATTACAAGATATTATCCGAAAATTCTTGGATACAGGTGAAACAGGGTCGACGAGGCGTAAAAATTCCTCAGTCACCGTCGTTGAAGGGTTCTTACGTGGCCTTCCCCGTCGACCCTTCGTAACGCCTTCGCTGAAATTCACGTCACGTCCGCTCGCTTGATTGCTTTCCCGATCCCGTCCGAGGGAAAGAAAAAAAAAAGAATAAAGGATTAATTTTAAATTCTAGTCCGCCGCCATTATTAAATAACGGCGTCCGCGGGAAATATGCGCGACGCGATTCCTCGCGAATAAATCTGGCCCGCTCACCTTTCGTGGCGGCGGTCGGTTACGTTTAAAATATTCCGAAGAAAGGAACTCCAAGATCCATGGAAACGCGAATTTTGTCTTGCGCCGGACGAATCACGGTGATTTCAATGCGTGGCGGGGAAAAAAAGAGAAACTCTTCGACTGTGATGAAGTACAACGAAGTTGTCGAATTATCCATTAACGAAGAGCAATAAAATGTTTTCATATTTCCTTTCGATTGAATAAACAGCTTTAGACCGTTGAAATATGGGACATCGTTAAGACTTCGATGAAACTCGAATTCGATATTAGGTTAACGGGAGGTGATTTTATTAAAAGTATGGAATTTCCGTAATGATTGTGGAAAAAAAAACTGCGATGACCTTGAAATCCTGAAAAATATGACCTTCAGAATAATGTTTTACCTATTACAATATTTACCCCTACGAACCAAATGATGTTTTCCTTCAAACAGATTTTCGTATCATCAAATACAAGTAATATATTCAAGGTGATGTGTTAATCAGGTTATTTTGTTCACCCTTGCCTTGTTGAAATACAGGCACAGTGAGTATTTAAGGAATCGAATAAAATGACGCTGTAGTTCTTGAGTCTTGTCAGGTGTAAAAAAGTCCTCCGTCTAGTCGGAGGAAGATACAGAAAAAGCCAGAAAAAAAAAACGAAAGGTTGTAAGAAACAGAGACGTACCCAGATCCATGAGGTGTTCCTCGCCAAAGTGTCGGGCGGCGTGTACATGAAGAAGCCCGAAAGCGAGCTGCATTCCGGTAGTGAGCAACAGGGCGAGGAAGCCGGCCGCACAGACCAACCACCCCCAGCCGCCATCTGGATAGAAATGCGTCCGCATGCCGGCATCGTCTATGTCTGAATGGAAAGATTGCCCTCTCTTTACGATCGATCGTTAAATCCCCGTCTCGTTCGCCCGCTCGAGCACAACCAGACAGACACGTGGAACCGCGTCTTCGACGAACCCCATCGATTTTCCGAGGCGAACACAAAACAAATTCTTATCGTAGCAATTTTAGCGAAGTGTACACGTGTTTTTCAATGATCAATCGAATTATTTATGCACTGGATTGATGTTTTTTTTTTTTTTTTTTTTTTGGAAAATATATTCGGTTGAAAGTTCATGCGTTTTATTCTAAATAAATTCCATAGTATTGTTTTCATTGAAAGGAATTTATTTAATCAGTGACAGAATTACCATTAGTTTCTATTACTTTTTCCCACGGTTCCGCGAGTTTTTTATACCGTTTTTTACCGTACGATCTTTCCGTTCAACCCAAATACATTGAACTTACGAATTGAACCATCGTTTCGGCCACATCCTCTGTCATAATGTCTAAAATTTTGAAGTTGAACGAATTTCTACAGTCCAACGATGCCTTTTATTTTAAACTAATCTCGTCATTATTATCCAAAAACGATACCAGATTCCCCAGAAGTGAATATATCAAACGCCCCAAAAAGACTGAGCATGCTCGGTAAAACGAATAATAATTTTTAGACTATGAACACTGTACCTGGACGCGGGAATGCCGGCACGCAGCGTGGAAACGTCCACAAATTCCCTAGCATCCAATTATTGTTGTCGGGGATGCTCCCTTCGGACTCCATGTAACGTACCCTGGGATCTGAAAGACAAAGGAAAAAAGGACAGCGATAATAAAAAATATCGACAGGATTCCAGTGTCTGTAAAACAATGTAAAATCGCAAAACAATATGACGGTGGACAATCTTTCCTCGTTTTCTGGTTGAAATGCAAATCGAGACGGGTTGCCGTGGATTAACCCCGTGCGGGGACGGGGGATTACGTTTCGCTGTTTTTGCGTAATTCGACGATATATTTGCGGAACTTAATTACGCCGGGTGAACACGCTGAACACAGACGGCGATCAATGAATTTACGTCGCGGCGGCCTGTTTTCCTGCCGCGGCTAAGCTCCGCGATGGAGATAAATACTGATTGTCCTGAAATCAGCATTATTAAACCGAGTAACGTTGGTCCCTGTTGGTGTATCCCGGATGCTAATTGGAAAAAAGATGTTACGTAAAAAATTACGATCTATTTATGTGAAGTATTTTTCTTTATGTAGAAATTCGTTCGCTGAAGTGTACTCGTTCATTTCCAGTTTGTTCACTGAGCACGGATTTCCTTTTTTGTTATTAGAACAGTCTGCAAATATGGTTCATAGTTCTTCAGTTATAAGTATTTTCCTCGATCGAGTATGTATACTCTTATTCAATCTGAAATGGGATCGCTGTGGCGGTTTCTACTTCTGCGATATACCTATTGCACAAGTCTGACCATGCACGGTCCTTGTACTATTTGTGGAAAAAGATACAGTGATTTACAAATTTTGTTCACGGTTGGCTGACATATTTATTTCAGCAGTTTACGTACCAAACTACGAATCTTATATTAAAATTAAGAAAGTTTATCAAGAAAGCATGTTAAACTCTGCGGATACATGAATAGAAATTACATAAAAATTTGCACACTTAATTATCATTTTAAATAGTATATGAACGAAAACGAGGGTTAATATATGAGTGTGTACTATTTTCTTCCTAAGAGACAATCCCTATTTCTATTTGTCTCATGAGTTCCGATTAGATACCACTTCTCTGACCAGTATTAATTGTATACTACTTGCCTGAGAAATGGTAATCCTGCACTACCTGTCTAATCAATGACAATCATATACTACTCGCTTGGCCAATATCGGTCCTGTACTACGTGGCTGCTCAATGGTAATACTGCACTACTTGCCTTGCCAATAAGTCATTATATCACTTGCCTAAGAAACGACAACAGTATACTACTTGTCTGACAAGTATCAAGAATATACTACTTACCATGCAAATGATAATCCAGTGCTACTTGTCTAGCAAATGACAATATTATACTATTTTCCTGACCAATAACGATGCTATACTAGTCACTCGCCTGATAAATGACCATTCCATAATATTCGTCTGACCAAAGAAAGGACTTATTCTATTCCATAACAAACCTGTCCCTCTCCAGTTACACAATGTATTCGAATCACTTCTTTTGAACTTGCTCTATTTCTTTCGAACAATCGTTCCAGTTCATTCTCAAGAAATCTATCTCGTGTCCTCCCGCTATCTCTCTCCCGCCGAACGAACAATTCGTTCCGGTTCGATGCACGCATAAAAGACCGAGAACATGCCTAGTGGCTCGTCGTCGATACCAGGCCGAGACACACCATCTTCTCCTCCACCGAGGAACACCGGCCGTGGCAGCTGGCAACGCTGCTCGGCCCATCCCCGTGTGCTACAGACGGTTCTGGGGGGAGCAGGGAGGATGAAACGAGTTGAAAGAAACGAAGAGGAAAAAAGGAAGAGTTCGAAGGGTTAGATAAAAGTGCTCATGAAAAGGTGATGCCAGTCACCATCGGACGGTGAGAATCCAAGCGAAGCGGTCTGGGTGGCTCTTGGCAGACGAGGGTCGATGACTTTCAACCGGTGGCTGAGAATCTTTGGTGGCTTCAGAGGAGTGAGAGAGCCCAGATATTTGGTTACTTTCGGCGACGAAAGTAGCTGCAGACGAGAGGATGTCCTCTCTGCAAGCAATCTGAAGCTATATCGATCTCAGTGACTGGCAGGTGTGGACCGTCTGTTTATGAATGGAAAATCTTCGTGAACTTTACTGCTTCGGAAGATTCTGTCCAAGGATAACCGTGAAGCAGCAGGTAGACCTAGATGAAGATGCAGTAGGGGTTAGGACTGACCAAGATCCATCAGGTCACTGTCACTATAAATCAGTTCGATTAGATGAACAGAGATCTGTCTCTCGACAACGTGTACGCTTCGATTGCGCGATTTGCCTGTATGATGGATTGCGTACTTGTCTGAAATATTATCCACTTTCTGGATGGGCAAGAAGACGACAATTAGAAAAGGTAAAGGATAAAGTGGCAGGTCACGAGATTCTAATTGGCGTTTCTGGACTGTGGATTTTAGGCGATTGTCACAATCAGATAGATTCTGAACCCAATAAGATACTCAGAAGTAGAGAAAAATTCCAGCATTGTCTTTATAAATCACTTCAGACACTCTGAATTCCGTGTGAAAATCCACAATCTAGTTGTTTCGTTCTGACATTTGCACTTCATGTTTCGCAGATTTCCCGCCACATTTCGGATAAATTATTCTGTTGCTCTTCCAGCTTCCTCGAGACACTCTCTCAAGCATCCAGGAAGAATTTTTCTCCTCCAAGCAGCGTATAAAATGGCCATTCTCCCCCGTCATCCTTTCCCTAGCGACGACCACAATGGCGCTAGAGAAAAAATTCTCCGTTTCGCAATGGAATTCAATACATATGTACATACATGCACGTTTCCCGACGTGTTCCTCGAACACGTGCGCAGTTTTTCCACGGTGCGTGAAACAATTTTTTAACGCCCACGCCCCCGGCGAAAAAAGAGAAAATCGGTGAAAAGCGGAGACGCGCGCGTGGCGTCAAAGCGACGCCGGGAAAATACGGGGCGACGTGAATTTTTAATTTTCTTTCGTTTCTTTTTTTCGCCTCGTCCCGCGACTAAACACGACCTTTCCTTCGTCCCCACGGTTAATTACAACGCGTGATACCGCGGTCGGGAAGTGGTTATTCGAAAAAGGCAAACTTCCGGCTCGGAAAAAGAACTCGTCCAGGACGAAGGTGGTGTCTCATCCCGATTCGAGGGAGAATTTTCGCGGTCTTGCGGTTTCGTTTCTGTTACGACAATATTTTCTCGGTTCGACGTCGGAGATCTTTATGGCCTAATGATCCATCGTGCAGGTTCATGATTCATGAGTATCGGCGGTAAACGGATTTAAACGTGGAGGCAGGGAATCGGTACATATTCTTGCAATTCTTCTGTTTCTCGGTATTTTTTTTTACAGGATTCGAAACATTTAGCTATCATGAGGTTTATTTATTGTACACGGTGGATCAGTAAGTTTGGCCATCTGGAAAATGAAGAATTTGGTCAGGCAAATGTCCTTGAATCATAAAAAAAATATTGTCTTCATCGCTGAATAAAGAATTTGGTGACAGTGTCTGATTAGGGATTGTCGACGACGTGGCCATCCGAATGCTATAAAACTGTTCCATCTAAAAAAGGACTCAGTAGATTTTTAAAAAGATTAAGTAGATTAGTAATTTTGCAAGCATTAACTCTCCTATTCCTATCATGCAACGAGAAACTGAATATTTTTTACACGATCATGGGTCACGATCGACCGAGTGTTCACGAACAATGGCTGGATGTACTGAGAAAAGAAGAAAGGGGAAACATCTTTTCAGTGATGGTAAATTATTGAAAGAGTAATTATTCTTAATTACCAAGAGGTAGCGAGAAGAGAATGAGGGAAATAAATCGACCGAAACTGGATCGCGCCGCGTGAAAAATGAATTGAAAGGATGGGAGCCACCACTGCATCAGAAGGGGGCCGTTGGAAAGATGGCCGACCTTTAGGACAGGCGAAATTGCCGCGAGGAAGAAATTATGACAGTTTTTCGGAGGCGCGGCGTGACGCTGATGCGCTCGTAAATAATTCGTCTCGCGTGAAACTGTCCGTAGCATTGTTTCGTATCTTTCGAGAGGGAACGAAGATGGACGAAAGCAATTCCGTTTCCGTTCTTCTGGCCTGGTGGATTCAAATATTCAAGAGGTCCCGAATGGCAAAAGAAAACCGCAGGATCATGAAAAGGCAAGTGTTTCAACGTAATTTCTCTGTTTCTAACCTAGTTTGTATTAGGTGTACCAATAAGTAATTCACTATTATTCTAATATTCACTATTATCACTATTATTCTAATGTGAATCAATTTTGAGGGCTTCCAAAATGTATGAAAACACAGAATTCCAAGAATTAGTTGACGAAAACTGAGCTCAATGCACTTCAGAACCTTCCAGGGTATTGAATGTTGACTGATCATCGGTCACGAAACGTTTACATGCCATGGGAAAAATTCCAAAAGGAGGAAAATGGCGTAAAGTGATTCTCTTGCATGACAATGGTCGTCCACACTTTGCTTTTAGTCGTGGATCAAGCGTTGTAGTAGTTCGTCTGGGAAGTCTTTCCAACACCTCAGCAACAGCAAACAATTTTCATATTTGTGTACAATTAATAGGATATAAAAACCGTAATGTGTATGTTCCTCGATGTATACATTTGTACTGCTGCAGTGAAAAAGAATCGAGGAAACAAATACGGAAAAGCGATCGGCAAACTGGCTGTCCGTTGCGCTCGAAACGAATTTCCCCGGGGCTAGGGAAGAGAGGAGTTGGGTTTGGCGGCTCAGTAAATCGAGCGATAAATACAAAACTTTCCCCCATCGAGGCCGGATATTTCGTCGGGGATCGCGCGAACGCGATCATCTACATAATAGAAACAAGCTGGGAGTAATGCCACGAACGAATTCGAAATCCAGCCGGGTGATCGAATCCAATAAAATACGATCAATCGAAAGAACTATATCGTCGATCGAGATTTTGCATTTTATCGAAAAAAAAAACCGAAAAAAAATGTACTCTTGTCGTTTCGACGTTCCATACGATTTACGCACCCCCATCGACGACCGAACTTGTAAATTACACGTCGAATTAACGGTATATCAGTGTGCACCCTCTTGTATGTCAACAATCGATCACTTACGCTGTCAATCTATTTCACGTTCTACTACTGAACTTCCTGCCAACCTGTTGTCAAGTTCCAGCTATTCTACTAGAAATTTACTGGCAACTTACTGGCAACTTATTGTCAACTTACTGCCAACCAACTTCCAACCTACTGCCAACCTACTGCAAACTTATTGTCACCTCACTACCAACTTACCACCAACTTACTACCAACTTACTGTCAACCTACTGTCAACTTACAGTCACCTTACTGTCACTTTACTGTTACCTTATTGTCAACTTACTGTCAACTTACAATCAACATACAGTCAACTTACAGTCAACTTATTGTCAACTTACTGATCGTAAGATTAAGTTCCGGGTCTAGATCGATTCAGCTACCGCCAACCACGGTATCGTGTTCCAAGGATTAAAAATCAGACGAAGACGGGAACGCTCACGGATACCAAGATCGTTCAACCGGGACTTGATAAATGGAAGAACAATGAGCAAAAAAATTCCAACGAGACCCGACAAGGGGGTGGGGACTGGGTGTGGTGCTAAAGTAGTTCACTGGTTCAGTGATTCAGAAGTGGATCGCAGCACCGTTTCGTCGGTGGTAGTCCGCCGTTCCGACTCGGGGAAAAATCAGCGTCGGATGTCATCAACAGCCTCGTGCCTTCATTCTGTAGGGGAGGGGATTGCAATCCGCTCGAACAAACACGCTCGCGTTTCTCCTCTTCCTTCACCACTGATCGTGTTGGGGCAACCGTAATCCGGCTGTGGCCTCGTCGGGTAATACATCCTCGCGTGGTATCCGATTTATTTGAAAGTTTACCACGGGGTTCGAACCGCGAAACTTCTCTCCCGAGCAGGATAACGGTCTCGCTGCTTCCTCCCTTACTATTCTGTCCCCGCTATCGTGAATCCGTTTGGCCGAGTCCATTGTACGATAATAGTCGAGCAAAGATAGCACTGGGCATGTGGTGATAGATTTATCGTGTTTCCGTTGTCGAATTGCCTGTAGGAACTGGTACTGGGTCGATTTTAACCCATTGTGAATTTTTGTTGATTAAATTACTTTTCTTATTGGTATGCAAACATGGAGACGTACTGTGAGATCATGCTGTGGGTCAAGATTGACTCAACCGGGTGTTCTCACGGCTCGTATTCTGAAGGTTGTACATAGACTTGTTTCAAGGTCAAGATAAATTAGTAAAATAAGTTTTTCTTTAGAACTGACGAAACATTTCATATCGTGGAGAAGAAAGTGACATTTATTTATTCCTATTTCATTTGAAAACGAAGGTAACATAAAGAAGTTCGAAATGGTTTAGAGTCAAGAATGATAAACGTAGGTTAATTTTCCCAGCTATCCAGTAATTAAGAACTCGCTAACTATCCTCAGATCTTTCGACGAAACAAACTCGTTGGTTCGAGATCCGGTTCGTTAGAAAGCCAGCTTGATACCTCGAAGCTTCTATTTTAACTTTGGAGAAAGCACATGGTTCCGAGATTCTATTAATTTTCTTTCCCTTTCTGCTGCTTAGTGTTATCGTTGCACCGGGACCACCACATGGTCTTTTTTAAACAATACAAAGGCTGGCTTCTATTCACCGAGCTCCCGGCTGTTCAAGCCTGTTCTTCCTTTCTTCTGCATCGACAAAGGATGGACTTAATAAATTGTGCTACAATGGGAACGACCAGCCAGAAGACAGGAGAACGAAAATCAATTCCACTCCACCGAACTTATTGTCTGTCGTCGAAGGGATCACCTTAAATGATGAATTTCTCTACGAACTTTCATCCCCTTCCAATCTCTCAATCTTAAGGCAAAAACTACCACTCCCCATTAGGCGATTCGATAACTTTTGTCTTTCAACATTTCATTCTATAGAATGGAAAAACTTGTACTTTAATACAAAGCTCATGTAACATTGGGCCCCATAGACCTTACCCACTGTCCTCTCGGATAAGTTTTGTGATTAGTGATTGTTCTAACTGGTCAATTATAACATAAGGCCTCACAGAGATACCAACATCCTCCATCACGAGATATGGTTTCAATTGCCTTGACTGTTCCATCAGTCATGGCATTAGGCCTTATCCATTATATTTCTCGTCCAAATTTTATGGTTAAAAATATTTAATAGTTTAAAAATTTATAGTCAAATATTTTATAGTTTAAACGCCTTGGATCTTTAATCATAATGCTCGATCTCACATAGCACGTTCATGTTATGCTCAGACCACGCTGCGTTGCCTCATCAACAACAACAAAAGGTATTCCAGACAGTCACGAATGTCTTGAGTCACCCACCGTCACCCGAGCGTTGCTGTTCAACGTTTACGCTGAACAAAGGGATTGTATGTTTGTAATTTAACAGACAGTGCCACTTCGTTGTGCTATACATCCGGACGGGTCTTGAATATTGAACGAAGTAAGGAAACTCGACACAGAAGCGGATTAGGCCAGTCACTTAGCGAGCAGCGCACAGCCGCGAGAGAACGAAAACAGGGGTATCCGAGATTAGGGGGCAAGTTTACTGCGCGGAGGACCGAAAGGATGGCGGCAGGACGGTGGGTTATTGTTGTCGCGGCTTTACGAGAAAAGTTACGCAATATGGCTGGGAAAGATGTCCCTGACGACGGTTCGAATGAAAATGCAAAACAGGTTGTTGTCTTACAAGTTAAATCAAACGCCGACGAGATTATGGAAAATCATACAGAGACGTGGAAGTTTTCCGGAAAAAATCAATTTTCGTGAAGGATCAGTAATTGAAATGATCCCTCTTCTCTTAAGGGTATACGAGTACTTGAATTATTAGAGTACTCGAATTTCGAGTGAAACGATGACCGTCGAGCCAAGTCGAGCGTTTGAATATTTCAAGCTACTTGAAATCGACGAACTGTTTGAAAAAATTCGATTTACTTGAAAAAACCAAAACGGCTGGAATATCTCTCGTAAGACCTTAATTTACTTGGAGACGAATTTTCAGCTCGACGATTTTCGAATTACTCGAATATTAATAATTCTGTAGACATTAAACTCAAACCCAGACTCAAATACATTTTGTTCACACCAATGTCTAAAGCTAGAACTAAATACTATGAATCTGAAACTCAAATAGATCTCGTTTAAATTACTTTCCAACTCGTGAAACTTAATTCTGTGAACCTTGAACTCAAACACATCTCATTTACATACGATTTCTAGCGGCTACAACTCACGTCACGCGGATTTCAAACTAAAATTACACGTCGCATCCACGAATTACCCATGAATTATACGAGCAAACCCGACTGACTTTCCGATCTAGAGAACGAAAGAGATCGATTTTCCCCAAGATCCAAGGCATAAACCACCCCTTTAGAGGACAAGATACTCGGTTCCCCCGGAACCGATTTCTCTTACAAACGAGCTTCCCCGAGATCTCTCATTTTCCGGGCTCGTCGCTGATTTATACTAATTGAAAAAAATGACCGTAACTCACCGCCGTGATAAGAGCTCCCCCGATGGGGTATGTAGACGTTGCTCCGTGGCTCGCGGCAGTGGCTCGGCGTGTAGTACTGCATAGGATGGTGAATGTAATTGTTCGGTGTGCTCGGCACGTGTACCGGGTGGCAGTGCATGCATCTTCGCGGCGTATCCGGCATACCCTGTGGTAGGAAACAAAGAAGAAATTTCCTGCGAATGCATCAAAGAGAAAGGGAGAAAGCCAAAACAGTAGTGGCCGAGATGTGGTCACGTGGTGCACGTTGAATTCGCGCCCCTTGGCAAGTAAATGGGGGAGGAGGGGTGGAAGTTTCACGAATGGAATACCGATTAGACCAACTACCGAGAGTAATTCCCGTGGGTCTGATTAACGGGGCTCGCCTTTCCACCGTGATGAATGGAAACTGTAAGCGAACATTGATTTCGTCGACTGAAAATTCAATCTCCGTACACGGTTGGTCGACGCACTTTCTGTCGTTCACGGTTCATTTGCGCGACACGGTTATTTGTATCGTAGAAAGTCGAAGTCGAAAACAATAACCGGTATATAGGAAAATGGGATGAAATAATAAAATATCCTCGGAATACGGCAGGCTGAAGCCTGTGACTGGGTCAATTGTGATCCGTAATAAGATTTTACAGCATACCAGCGTATAATGCGCTGTGTGTGTGCTGTGTTTGTCGATGGGTCATCTTTGACCCAACCGTAGGTTTTCGAGGGTTGAATGTGGAGTTGCTTCTTCGAAGACACTCTAACAACACGACTGTCAATTCCACGAGAGAATTCATTATACATAAGTCGTGATTAGTGGTGGGACCACGAACAAATGGCCCAAACATGTTTGGACATTATCAAACACAAGATATTCGAACAGTTCGAACAGTGTTCGGTCGTTTCAAACATTTCAAACATTTCAAACGTTCAGAACAGTTCAAACATTTAAAACGTTACAAACAGTTCAAACATATCGAATAATTCAAAAGTTTTAAAATTTGCGAATGTTTCGAACGCTTCAAACAATTCAAACGTTTCGGATAATTCAAAAGTTTCAAACATTTCAAATAAAAGCTCAATCGTTTCGAACAATTGAACCGTTTCGAACGCTTCAAATAGTGTAAACGTTTCGAATAGTTCCAACATGTCCACACTGTTCAAACTGTTTAAACATTTCGTCAGTATTTCGAACAGGTTTGAACAGACTCATCACTAGTCGTGATGCTCGCAGTGTGTACAACGATCCCGTTGGATAGATGCTCGCTCGTCTACCAAAAAATGGGTTCCATGGTCTGACTCGACAGAAGGGTTGGCGGGAGGAGGGAGGGGGTGTACTTCGTCCGTTAATAGCGCGTCTTACGAAAGAACAGGCTTGGTTCGTGAGTAAAACGAGAGAAGAGCCAACGGTTTTTCTTACCTGCATAGAATGCTGGGATCGCAGCGATCTTATCGAGCCGGTGGGGTGCAAAGAAGGCACGCTGCCCCCGAAGCTCATCGCGGAGTTTCTACATCCGCCTGGGGTGGACCAACCACCGCGGACGCTGGCCGAGGTCCACCCCATCCCGCTGCCGCGATCGTCGATCAGCATTTTCACGGCTGACCCGGCATCTCACTCCCGATCGTTCGTCGTTTTCCCTCACGCGGTGACCGTTTGATGAGTGGCTGTCGATATCGAACGCTCAGAGATTTTCATTTGATTCGTCGTGGATCCGGGAACCACGTGATCCAGAGGGGTGCACCTTGCCCGGGTGTGGTCATCCTGCGAAGGGGGTAGTTTAGATTCAGGTAGCTGGAACAGAAAAAAAAGAGTGCTATAGATTTCAATTTCGGAGGGACTGAAATTATAGATTTTCAGGAGCCTGATGTGAGGCAGGTTTTGGATAACAAAAGGTGAGTTTTTTAGGGGCCCTAATGCAAGATTTTCGAGGGTATGATGTCAGACATATTCGAGACCTTAACCCAAGAAATTGTCGATGGTCTAACGCGAGAGATTTTCAAACATATGACGCAAAAAACTTTCGAGGACCTGTCACAAGATAATTAAGGGCCTGACACGAGAGATTTTTTAAGGATTTATGCGAAAAATTGATGAGAACCTTTTATAAGGTTTATTTGAACTTAAGAGATTTTAGATGCCTGAAAGTACGTAAGCGATTTCGAAAGATCAAAATGAGAAATTCTCCAGGCATTGGGATAAGAGGCTTGCGCAAGTTTGAAAATCACTCAAGTAGCAAGCACCACAAGAAAATAATTCAATGTCGTGCAACTAAATTAGTTCACGTCATGTTTACCCTAATTTGTTCGAACAAAAAGAATCTCAGCTGGCAAAAAGCGGAGCCGGTTCATCGGGAGCATGCCAAGTTTTCGTGAGCATCGTACGTCTTGCGGCTGCTTGTGCTGCATTGGTATGCAGCAACGAGCACCGCACTATTTTCCAAAATACCTTCAATAATGCTGTGCATGCAGAGTATACTCTGTACACGAACGATGGTGTTAATTGGAACGTCATACGGACTAACAAAGACTGCTTCTACGAGAAATAAATACAAACCTAAAAAAGTACTTTGAAATGTAGTTGTAGCTGTGTCGCTTCGGTTCTCAAACTTGATTTAATCTCACTTACAAAAATTTCTAACCCGTGGAATTCAGTTCTGTGGACCTTAAACTCAAATACATCGTTTTCACATGGATTTCTGATACGTAGAACTTAATTCTCTGTACCTTAAACTCCAATGTATCACATTTACATCGATTTCTAACGTATAGAATATATTTCCGTAGTCCTTAAACTCACATACATCTCCTTTCCATCGATTTCGAACGCGTAGAACTCAGTTCCCCAGACATCAAGCCCAAATACATCTCATTCGCACGGATTTCCACGGTCTAAAACTCAGTTCCGCGGTTTTCAAGCTCAAATACATCTCATTCGCGCGAATCTCCGAAACGCTTCGAATTTATCACCGTGGATTTCTCCGCCGCGTACAATTCATTTCCGCAGATTTTCACCACGACGATGGAATCGATTTCAGCGGATCACCCAACGCACTGACTGCCCATTTCGATGGATCCTGAGAACGCACGGTAGCCCGACAGGTATTCGATATGAAACTTTTTCCTCGAGGTAGATTTTTCACCATAGAAGAATCGGATAACAATGGGGGGATGAGGATCGACCAACGTTAACTGGACTATGCTGTACACACGATTCCCAGCGGTAGATAATCTGTATTTCAGGGAATTTACGATTTCCTGCCGTTGATCCGTTGACCGGTTCTGCTCCAGAACACAGAAACACACGCACACACAGAGGCACAGCGGGGCTCGGTCGCGAGCCACGTCCGCCCCAAGTTTCCGCAATAAGGAGGAACGGCCCGGAAACAAATGGCGGATTTGTATTCGCCGGCGGCGTTCAACGTATATTTCAACTTTACCAGCCGAGGCGAAAGGGGTGAGGGAGGGGATCCCCACGTATAACGGCCGCAAAAAAACACAGAAACAGTAAATCTTTGCTAAAACACTGGTTAATCGAGACACTTGTCCGTGGAACGTTATTCTAACGCGACTCGCGAACCGAAAGTTTGCATCCTTCGTGAGAAAAACCGGCCATAGCTGAATATGTGCTCCACCGATATCAGACATTTTTTTTATTTCAATGAAAATACTGGAAGGTTTGTAAATTCGTACAAATAGTAACTGACAGATATAGTAAGTGGTACAAGCAGTAAGTAGTATAAGCAATACTTAGTACGTAAATTATTGGACGTACATTTGGCATATTTCTTTACGTTTTTTTTTTTTTCAAAGTACGAAGTTTATATTTCACTTTATTTGAACAATTACGGACACATGTGATAAAAGAAAATATACGTATTATCCAATCCCTGATTAATTGCTTCGATTCTCATCCCACACAGACACGTATCTATATTTTAAGGAAATATCATTTTAACCACCTGGTCTTCAGGTAACCGTCGTCCCCCCGCACTGGAAGTTCAAGTCTGACGAAGTAGTTGAATCCTTATGTAAATTCTAAAGGATTGTCTTCTCCAAACTTCAGGTCTTTGAAATCTTAAGTGTTATTAAGTCTCCTTTATGTAACTAAATATTCGTACTTACATCAGACTTGCAGTAATCAAAGTTTAAAATTCAATAAATCCTCCCCTATGCGAAACATTAACCAGTTCATGGATTAAAGTAAAATCACTGAACGGAAATTTTGTAAATTCTCTCTGGAATAACGGAACAACCGTGATTGCTCGATATATAATTTCAAATAGACTTCATACCAACGATTTTAGATTGACTCGTGGACTCGTCTGTAATGAAGTCACTGAAGAAGTGTCATTCAAGAAGTGACCCTTCAACGGGAACGAAACATCCCCTCGATCATCGTCCGTATCATCCTCACAAAAGGGAGGCCCGTCCCTTCTCCCAACAAAAACCGCAAAAAAAAAAAGAAACCACTCCGCGCACCCCTTCAAGATCCTCCACGACCCCGGGGTTCGTCTCAAAGCAACCCCCTGAAGACCCCGCAGGCCCTGTCAATCTCCCTTGGATGCACGCGTTCAACAAACCCCCGGTGCACCCTATATATGTATATACAAGGTGATACGCAGCTTTCTGTGCACGCTGTTTACCTATCCCGATGAGAGTGCTACTCTGAGTGTCCGGAAAGTCAAGTACACTTTTGTACAAAAGGATACACGTGATGGTTTCACAAGATTCGAATATTTCATCCTCGTAAGACTCGAGTGTCACGTGTCTCTTTTATTTCTGGGTAACGAATGGGGCTCGAATACTAGGGAGTCTTTTGGAAAGTCAAGTGAACTTTTATGGAAATTATAGTATTTGTAACGATTAGAGGTGCGGAATTTTATGAATGAAATCATGATTTCATTTCAATCGAAACCAATTCGAAATTCTTCGAATTTCGCGAAACAATCTTGTTAACAGGACGAAGGAAAAACTTGTTTCAAATCACCTCGGGAATCACTCTTTTCATGGACTTTCACCTATCTTGGGACACCCTGTATATAAATAAAAAAAAAAACTATTAAAAAATCTTTAAAAAAAATCGTTTATACTCTCCATAAATATATTAATCAACAGACAACACTTTATTCATGTTGACCATTTCGTTTACTGAAAAAAAAAATTCAAAAAAATTACAATTTTCAGGGTTTCACAGTGGCAAGACCACTTAAACCTAAAGTACCTTAACCACCCTAATCCACAACATCCTGCCAGTAACCATAAGTACAAATCCGCAATGGACAACTGCTCAGCGACTTCCTGAAGTACCATGACAACAGATCTCCAATCGTTTCTTACCGAGCACCCGGTATATACAGCATCGGGGCCGCGTTCATTTCACGAAGCGTTAGCTTAGAAGTCGAGTATTGGGGTAGTCTGCCGCGTCGAGACGCGGCAAAAGATGCGAGTTGACAGAGGCTACGGACTTCCGATCGTGGCTGGAGAAAAGGCGCGATTGGCCGCCGATGTGAGGGACGAGGGGGATAATCCAGCTAGATTGAATCCAGCGTCGTGAAGCCGTGGAACGAGACGCGCTCGCGTGTTAGTGTGAAACCGGACGATGATCGTGTGTAACGGTGGGACACTGTATGAAAACATTCCTCGACGGTCGTACAGGGACTGCGAGCACAGAGGACAAAGCGCATCATCGTTATCTACCCTCACTGTCCCTGTCCCCAACCCTCTCGAAGCTGGGCCAGAGTGTCGGACAGGATGTTCGGTCGCGAGAGGGGCACGTACTACACGAAGCCTTCGATCCACTTACGTTTTTGCCTTCTATCAACGTACGTGCGTGTTTGCCGTCGATCTACTTGGGTTTTTACATTCGATCTATTTCGGTTTTTACCTTCTATCTACTTGGGTTTTTGCCTTCTATATGTTTGGGCTTTTGCCCTCTATCTATTTGGGCTTTTATCTTCCATCTACTTGAGCTTTTATCTTCTATCTACTTGAGTTTTTGTCATCTATCTATTTGGGCTTTTGCCTTCTATCTATTTGGGCTTTTGTCCTCTATTTATTTGGGCTTCTGTCTTCTATCTACTTGGGTTTTTGCCTTCTATCCGTTTGCCCTCTATCATTCACTTCAGTGAAACGTTCTTACGTCCTTAATTATATATTAAAAAAGAGACGAAACAGAGATAATTCAAGAACGTAAAATTTGAAAACACGTACTTCTTTTGTCAATTAAAGTACGCTAACCTGGAGAGTTACACATTTGTGACGTCTTGAAGCGAACACGTGTTAATGACTATGTTCAACGGAAAAACTGCTACCTTTCGTATGCACCTAATACCTGGGAGATAGAGGTGGCCGTTTAATATAACTTCGTGAAGCTTTTGCTTGCTTTGCTGGTGATAAAATTTGGATAAAGTCGGATTATCTTCCGATTGAAGTCAGAATCCCAGAAGCGCACTATCAGCGCTGATGCTACCAAGTTAGTCCCGGGGCATCCTCTTCTATTTTACCGTTCGTGAATCCCTCCGAAACTCCAGAAATAAAAGAGATTCGATTTCAATTTCTTCTTTCGAATCGAATCGAACGCCGGCTTAACGAGCGTTTCCCCTTTTTTCACGGCTTAAAGGCGTTTTCCATATGCTCGCGAATAATAATTAACCGGAACGGCGAACGGGAGGCGCATTGGTATCAGTTTCGATGGTCGCAGTTAGTACCGAAACGAGCGTCATTATTGGAATATCCGCGAGGGACAATGGAATTCTCTCTCTTATTCGACGGCGGAATATCTCTACGCAATCGAATTGGACACTGTTTCTGGTGTTCCTTTCTGGTATTCGTTTTTATTCTCGTTAAATTTTTATCCTGTATCTGGTCCAGTTTTTTTCATACATTTTTGGTAGATTTTTCTTTACACCCGCTTCTCCTCTCTTCCTACAATTTTTAGCTGTTTTATTTAATTTAAAATTCATACGCCATATTAATAATTATTTTCCATGGAAAGTCTCAGAGTATCTCCACCTGGATTTTAGTGGCCAATTTAGTGGCAAGCAACGACACTGCTGCCTACGCTGCGATACCTAACGAACATATGTATACTCCTTACTTTATCTACGTATAGACTCTAATGAAGCTTCACTAAACGATTTCCAACATTCAAACTTACGTTACGAGTATTTATTAACACACACCAAATATTCTCCCCGGTCACATTTAGAATAAACTACCAGAGAACAAGTAACAACAGCCAGAACCTCTCCAGCCCACTCTCCTGTACCATGTTTCGTTATCAGCTGCATATATTCCAAAGCAGAACCTTTCACGATTCATATTCGAGCTGAAAGTTTATCGATGTTCCAACTCTCATCGTCGTTTCTTTCTCGACATTATTGCGCCGGTATTATCCGCATATACCCGGTGTTGCGCTAAATCCGCTCGAAATTCTTCGTCATTGTGTCCCCGCAGGGTTTTCCAGACGGAAGCAGGAGTTAGCATTGCCGCGAATCCCCGGACACAAAAGGGAAAATCCGTCTTCGATCGTACAGATAGCGTCGCGGAGTCGATTCTTCGCTGACGATTACCTCCGGTCGCCTCGCGCGCGTTCACGCTCGATGGGAAAAATTGAAAATACTGGCGAGGTCCTCGACGCCGTCCTCCCCAGTTTTCTATGGTTTCGATCGGCTGTCCGATTAAATCGTGCCGGTACTACGTTTGAACCGTCAAGGTCGAAAAAAGTATTCTTGCCCTACACATTGCCAACTGTACAAATATTATTACGATGTAACAACTACATATTTAAGCCCCATTTCCCCTTTAGCAGCCGACAAAAAAGGTGACACATAGGGATTTTTTTTGTTAAAGATAGCAAAGAAGATATGGTAAACAAACTTCCTGGCTTTTATATATGATACACTCGAGTAGAATAAAAAAAATTTTCGTTTCATTATTCCTGCATTGCAGGTGGCACCAATCGTGTTAATCCGAAACTGCACTGTATACAAACGGTGCTCATTATAACGTAAAAAGTTAATAACAGATTTTAAAGATTCTTGTGGTATTCTTTTTGTAATTAACTCAGCTATCGTACGACCAACTATTGAAAATTCTAAAACATAAATTCCTTTTGTTATTCACAAAAATATAAGTATAATTTACCCTTTTTTTGCATGCCTTCTTAAAAATCAGTATTAGCTCTCGATAATTACCCGTTCCTAGATCTACCTGCCCCTAGAACCCCAAATGAATGCAACATCACACAACTAAATAATCCAGTGGCTTATTAGATATAGATAATCGTGTGAATAGCAGATAAATGTTCAAATATCACTTTCCTGCAGAATAAACGCCGCTACAAAAGAATTTTAGTTTCCTTTTCTCGCCTCGGAAATACTTTCTTCTCGGTTGTGTCACGCTTTACCGGACATCCTCTGCTCGCCACAGGAGGTACAAGTCGGTCCACTGGTTTTTTACATTCGCCGTGCGTTTTCAATTCTATGTCACACGTTCCCGAGCAACATTTCCCGCGTACACCATACGGGAGGAACGAACGTCACAACGCGTTCGAGCGAACAGGAATTCGGATAACAGGAAGCGGAGGCCGTGATGTCGAGTTCGCGCGACAGCTCGTCCTCCCACCCCGTCCACGAGACTGTTATTCTGGCAAGTTTAAATGGTCCAGCCCCGTAAATGTCGGCCGACCGCGAATCACCGCGGCGTCGTTCGTTAAATTAATGCACACGACAGTTTGAAGGAAAGTTTCTCCCTCTGGCGCGTGGCTCCGACGCGGCGACACCGATTCCCCTCGTTAAACCGACGTTTCTTTCTCGAACCCGCGTTCGTTAAATATTTGCCTCGCTTTGTTATCTCTCGCTCGGAGCTGCAGAGCGGCGAATTATTGTCGTGTCAAACTACACGATGAACCGAGATGAATCTCAGCCCTGGCGACACTTTTTGCTTCTTCGTTTTTGAAAAAAATTTCCTTTAATTACATTATCAAATCAACGTACTACAGACTCCTCTCGATTATTGTCCCGAACACGGATCGGCGCCGGGACAGTAATCTTATAGGGGCAAATGCTTCAGACCCTCGTAAATTCGTTCTTTACCCGAAGCTCGAACATTGGCAATAAAAGCGGAAGGGCAACAAAGTATGCGCTTATTACGCCCCCACTCCAGTGGTGGGGATAACGCCTGGACAATAATCGTGTAGAACAAGCCAGACGATAAACGAGAGGACTCTGGAATATGTAATTGAATTTTATGATATTGTTGCAAGGCTAAACAAGAAAAACAAGAATACTTTGAACTGCAAATGGTTAAAGTATCCTTCTACCTGGTATTTCAAGGGTTAATCATCGATAGCCGTAGCCAGAATGATTCCTAGTGGGCAATCGGTGGCCAAACGAGAACCACCGGTCGCGTGTTAACACCGAACGGCGACGACACACCGTAAGGCCGGCTGAGAGAGACACGACTGCTTTGAATCGTGGGTGGTGTGTGTGTGTGTTATTGATTTCATCCCGGGGAGAACGCTCTCCCTACCCTCCGTGGCCACGCGACCCGCGCCGCCTACGCGCCGTACCCGACCCGACCAGTCCCCGCGCTTTCACGCTCTCCGTTTCAGCCTGTGGAACAGGCTTTCGAGCAAAACATTCCATCCGCCACAACATACCACAGAGATATCCCCGACGACTGATTTTATCAAGCTCAATAGTAACACACTCGATCCCTACGCCGGTGGTACACTCGAAAAAAAATTCGAATCGCGTGACGTCGTTAATTAGAAATCGGCTGCTTTGATGATCATCGACTGGGTATGTATCACCTCTTGTAATATCATATTGTTGCGACTTCGCGGCCCCTTCCGTACTTGTAATTTTTTGCACTTTAAGCTCATTCGTATGCAAATTCAATTCACTCGTTTGCAAATCAGATTCACCTTTTTGCAAATGAAATTCACCCTTTTGCAAATCAAATTCAATCATTTGCAGACGAACTTCACCCTTTTGCAAAGCAAATTCAACCTTTTGCAGACGAACTTCACCCTTTTGCAAAGCAAATTCAACCTTTCGCAAACGAACTTCACCCTTTTGCAAATCAAATTCAACCTTTTGCAATTTCTGAAATAAAAAGTAACTACATTCTTTTTTTTTAAAATGCACTTAAAATTAAACTTTCATTGTAACAGTTTTTCAATATCTGCTACAGTTTTCACGATATACAACAAAATAGGAAAAGACAAATTAACCTTTAAGGGGTGGTTTCACCCTAAAGAATCGAATATCAGCAAAACATAAACCCTGTGGAGCTTAAAAAAAATCGAATTTTTCACAGAACCAATGCTCGTTTGTAAGGTAGTCGTACTATTTCCCGTAAGAGTATGTATCGCACAGTCGCGATCAAATCGAATTTATTATGGTCTAAATGGTTCTCGTCGGTATCTATGCTCGACTCAATGCTCGAAAATCCAGGTCAGTGACTAATATACTTAGACAGGAAGACTCGAACCAGAAAGATGTTACCCAGCGCGTATCGGACATCTCAGGATCCTCTCTCCCGGTAGCTATCCGATATTCGGGGCAGCGGATGGAGGAAAATTGATAAAATCGCCGTCTGTTTTTAAGTCGAGCTCCGGCTGGTAAGATGCTCCAGACAGTTAGACGTCGTTACAGGAAGCTTATCGGGGTCATACCCGGTCGGAAGCTCTCGGTGTCATCGGACCAACGACGTCTGCAGCCGGCGATGGAAAAGAAGCAAAGAGCGCGTTAACGTGTACCCCTACCACCCCCATCCAGCCCCTGACCAGCCGGTTGCTTTATCGTGCATCGGAAAATTGAACGGTTCGTAGACACTTCCTCTTGCACGTCGAAACCTCCATGTTGTCGGTTCTCTTAACGAGCAAAGTACTCACGTCAGAGACAGTTCTATGAAACTGACTTAACCCGTAAACTGAGGGTCTTCGGTATACCCTTTCCGATCTGATGTTATAAAATTGTTGTTGTATTATTAATATTTTGCAGACGTAGACGACTCGTGATCCTCTGAGATTCAGCACAAGAGCTGAAAAAGGTGTCGCACACCTGACTTGATGTTTAACTTAAACTCTCGCGAGCCTCGAAACGGGAGAGTCGCTGAACGACGAAACCCCTGACGAAACTTTACTTAAGTCGTCGAACCGTCGAGCAGCTCAGCGCGTCCGATTCCGACCCTTGTTAATTTGCCACCTCGGGAACGGCACTGGGGGATGGCGACAGAAAGCGTAGACTCGGGAAACCTAGAAGCGCGCTCTGCTCCACGGTTCGGTTGAATATGTATGAACTCGCAGGTGCGCGGCCCCGTTCAATTCTCAGAACGTGAAGTCTTCCTGACGCACACGTCGAGCAAGGAAAGAAACTAGGACAGACGCCGATTCATCCGGTCGCAATATTTTAACACGACCAGAACGTTGCTCGGGATATCAATTTCATCCGACGTCGACGTTTAATTTCCGAAAATTTTGTGTATAGATATATAGGATGTCCCATTTAAATCGGTCCCCACGAATATCTCTGAAATTATTTGTGACACCGGAACAGTGTTTCACAAAAAAGTTGAATGGTATCGAGGGGGATACAATTTGATGTCAACACTAGAGGCAATATAAAAGTCAGCTTCATTTTTTTTAAATGGAACCATATACTTTTTAATACGTTGATCTATGCAGCTTGTCGTTGCCCGCAAAAAATTATAAACCTGTTTATACCGAAAAACCGCTAGTTTGGGAGATGTTTTAACTCTTATTACAAAAGGGTACTCAATTCCAATGTAGCTTCTACTCGTGGAATTGAAAACTCTGTACTTCTAACTCTCTTGAGATTGAACCTTCTCAAATTTACAAAAGATGTCTGACCAATATAAGTTCTAAATTTGAATCTTCCATAATTAAAAGTTGTCGACTAATCTTATACAGAAGAACCTGTCCATTGTGTATGTTTGTTAGGAGCTTACAGTACTAACAGAGGGAAGCAAAAAATGCCTGACCAACATAGGTCTTAAAATTGAAACTTTCAAAATTTTAAATCGCTGACTGGTCAAATAAGTGACCTAGGTTATATTTCCTATGCTTTTGAAGAACCAATAATAACAACTAAAAACAACAAAAGATGCCTGACTAACATACACAGGTCGTAAAATCGAATACTCCCGAATTTAAAGTTGTTGAACAATCGCGAAGGACGACAAAAATGTTTTCTACCGCGAACAACCGCCAAATTAGTCGGCTCGCGGGTTCTTTTCGCTCCCGCGGGGAATAACAGCGGAGGAAAAGAGCCTGAAGATGTCGACGGTCGAGAGCGTCGAGAGGTAGCGTCGATACAAGAGTCATTTCTGTGCAGACAGCGATGGCTCGAGTGGACAAACAAGAGTCTTGGGACGGTAATTCTTTTGTGCGTGCGCGTACCACTTAACATCGCCACTTTTACGCGACCCTTTTATTGTTCGTTGCGTGAAAAGGGGAGTTTTCGACGTGGACGAGGGGGCTGGCATTCGTCGCGTCTAAAACAATTTTGATTACCTCCACGACTTACACTCGAATTCAGAGATTGCATTTTTCGCGATTTCATCCAACTTAATTTACTGTAATTAATTACACGGGTCGTCTTCGTAATTATTATCATCTAAATTACAGCCTCTGCTGTTGGTGGTACGAAAGAAGTTACTAAAAAGAAAAGTGTCACATGCTAGAAGGATTGATAATTAAAGAAATGGAATCTTGTCCACATGACGGTACTTTAGTCACTTTTTGATATTGTAACCCTCATGATCCTATGGCTGGATCACTGGTGACCCATCGATGAACGCAGTTACATGAAATAGTTTATATCCTTACCGACAAGAATTAAGAAATAATACACTTTTTATGAACACTGGATGTATAGCGCTCGTATATAATTACTGCTTCTCACTATGTATTATTCAAATAAAATTCTGCCCACCTTTGATATGTACATACATACACTACCTCCTAAAAAGCATCCTTCCTATTAGTTGGACTTCTTTTCAAATGTAAATAAGGTGTTAGAATCGTCCCTAGGGGTACGGATAAAACTACACAAATGTATCATTTTAAAGAAAGTCTCATTTCAAAAAACTGGTATAATATATTCAAAGTTTGAAAGTTCGATTATATTGTCGAATAATCAAGGTTACTCATCATGTATGAATTTTTTTAGAAATTATGCAGAATTCGAAAGTTACAGACTGAAAAAGATAAATTGTTACGTGGTCCAACCTAAACAAGAAAAAGAAAAAGAAGAGGAAAAAAAGAAAGACAAAGCAACAGTACGGCGTTACCTGTGGAGCGATTCACCCGAAGATACCCGACCTGCATTTTTAACGTGTATCGATCACAGGTGATCCAATTAACCACACGCAACGAACGGTTAATTGGAGCGGCACGCATTGAAATCATCGGGTGCACATTGCACACGCGCTGGATCATCCCTTCCCGGAGATCGCTAATTAGTAATTAGCCGAGGTGAGCTCGACCGGTTCGCTGGATCGCGGTATCTTCAACGTCAAACGCGACAGATTATGCGAATTCGTCCGGACAGAGATGCGCACGGTAGGTCGCGTCATTGTTCACGGTCGCTCATTATCACCGAGCGACGATTCCGCTACGGCACGAGCAATAACAGCCGGATAATGCTCGGTTTAGGATCGATCCCGTTGCAATTACGAACCTTCGTGTCTAATCGTCGAAAACCAACTAGCTGAGGAGCTCACGAATCTTGGTCAAAGTCCATTTACCGGTTTTCTCTTTACCTTTTTTAAACGGGGTTTAATGTCGCAGCAAAACGAATACAGTAACATATGTATAATATAATTCAGCCTAACATAATATAACATAAAATTTATAATAACCCGAAGGTCAATGGTAAATTTCAACGAGAAGCATCTCTATAATTTTAGTAACTACATTCAACAAGCAATCTCAAATCCATTTCGACGGTTTTCCTACCACTAATATCCGATTCAATTTTTTTTTATAAACGAAGTTTTCTAAGAAGAAAATTTTCTTCCAAACGCACTACAAAATTCTCTCCCGAAAATCATAGACACCTCACGTCACCTATGAAAGTTTCGGGAACGTTAACAATCTCCATAAAGTTCCCACCATTAATATTCGAGGTGAGAATAATAAAACCTGGACGATTTCACCTGCCGGTTTCAGTTTCAATTCCGTCGCGTTAAAACAGACTATATCCTTTCCGCCGAAAGTGGACCGTCCATTGAATTACGGTAGGGGGTTGGGCAGGGGTCGTTAAAAACTGCCAAAGTAAAATATACGACCGAACGAGAGGTCTCATTTTCCATGCCGGTTAAAATCTGGCCGCCGTAAACCGTTCTCGATTACAGCCTACGCCCGGTCGTTTCCCCATCTGATATTACCCCCATCCATTCCATCCATCCGACTGCAGGGACGGGACAAATTTCATCAAGCATCCGTCTCCGTTTCAATTTATTATTTCGCGGGGAGACTTTCTAGGCCAAAACGCGGACGCGCGGGAGAGAAACGGTCCTCGAGAAGAATCCGACTTTGATGAAGAACGACTCCAGAATTTACAACAACCCATGAAACTTCCTCACCGGAGGAGATTAAATGGCCCCATCCACCCCCCTCCCCTTCCTCCAATTTAAAGTGTTTTTTCTCGGGGATCTCGTGAACGTCCAAACGATGTTTTTTTTTTGTTACGTAAGCAGAAAAACTAAACGGCTGAATGTCTCGAAACACGCGGTTGAAGCGAAATCTGAGCGTTAGGTGAGAAACGAAATCTGTTTATTTCGATCTGATGGGATTTTAACCCTTTCAGGATAGGCGATTCTTAGGGAACACATCAGTGAACAGTACAGACTCCTCTCGATCTCATAGGGAGAATTTGTCAGATTCGACATTAAACTACGAAACTTAATAAATAAAGGAGCTTGAATTGAAAATAATTTAAGTCCTCCGAATAAAACCGGAACTGAACTTCATTAAAAGAAATTATGCTAGATGTTGTATAAATGTAGTGTTTTCAATTCATAAAAATATAATTAACCCATCATAATTGGGTCACTTACCCTTACGGGGGATTAACTCTCCTTTTGTCTTCTATCAGAACCTAATTATGAACCATCGGCGAAACGAAAAATATTCCTATTAACGGGTCAAAATGGAACCTAACGAAATACCCCAGATTTTGCAACAGTATCCACAAACAGTCTCAATTTCGCGCAACTGTTCCTCCTTTATTCGCCAGTATCCCAGTATGTATAAGGAGAAGCTCGACGCGGTAGCCATTAACGTCGGCCGCGACGCTGTCCACCAGTGATCGGTTGTTTCGATTCCGGTACGGGCGCCTTCCAGCCGAGAACTTATCGAGTACCAAGACTCGTTCGTCGGTTTCTTTCCAGCGTGTCGCGCTCCGGGGAATCGACGGTACGACGAAGACTATACGCTCGAATAGCACGTCCCGCGAACGACGCGCGACGTGACGTCGTTTTCGAACCCGGATGAAACTATCGTTTCGGGATCACGTCGTTTGTCAGAGTTGAACCGTTTTCGAGAGTCGAGAAGCGTTCCAACCAGGGTCCCTCCTGAAATTTCGTTTCGATCTTTTCCCGGAACTTTTCACGGTGCTAGTAGCTTTCCGTAGGGGTGGAAGAGGAGGGAGGAAGGAAGCGGTTTAAGGAGAACCGTTTCACCCCTCGGAATCTCTGACGAAGCGTTCCTCCAGTCACTTCTATTTCGAGAAATTCGGAACTTCACACGTAGGTGCTCGGAGGGAGTATTTCCCCAGGTCTGAGTGCACGAGGAACTTGTTTCGCCAGAAAACGACGCACTTTGCGAGAGGAATTCGACATGGTGATTTAGATTTTTGGATGAAATCCTTATCTACGGAGATATTGGTATCTAGTATTCCCTCCCGTGCTATCTTTCTTTTTACTATGTCTATCATTCTCTTTTTCGCCACAGCCTCCCCCTCACCCAGTGGTAGGGATAACGTCTGGACAATAATCGTATGGAACAAGCCAGACGATAATCAAGACAGATCTGTACAGTGTACAAAGAAGATCGTGAAATAAGCTCCCACCCCATCGTCGATTCATCAACAACTCGTCGCGCCAACAAACTACCTGTGGGCGGTTAATCGACTCGTTTCCCCAAACACTTCCATTCACGTTGCAACATCCGGACCAAAAGACAAAAGACCAATATTTCCCTTCGTGTTCAATTCCATCGCGTGGAAACGTTCGGGAACCATTTTTTCCCCTCGAGGCTCCGCGAAAGCGTCAGACTAATCACGTACTGGTACGAACATCATCCACCACTCCCTTACGTTCGCTCGTACCGGAGACGTCGTATAATAACACACACACCCAAAGCTGCAGAGCGTCCCCGGGATACGTAATCAACGGAGGTGGAGAATTAACGGCAGGGGATGCGGAGGAACCACTTGGGTTCGTTGACAACGACGCGATCTGCATCTTGTTTGCGGATGAGCGATCGAACGTTTCGTAAACAGACGGAAATTTGCAACCGGCCGTGCGAACGCACATCCCTTCGCCCCCAACGCGACGGTGGACGGACTAATCCCCGTGGACAATATCGCGGAGCCGTTGGTCGATTTTTCCCGATCAATCCCGTACCCGCTTTGCCCTTTAGCCAAGCGTTTAATAATCCCCCCAGTCGCGACCTTCTGTTAATAAAAAAAACTTCCCACGTGTCTCTCGCGCGCTATTGAAGTTCGCGTTGATACGCGACCACGGCATACACGCGTCGTTTTTTCCAATCTTTTCGACGATATTCTTCGAACTTCGTACAACGCCGTTTTGTTATGGTCGATTACGCGTCGAGGATGATTTTTTGGGATTTTTGACGACGTTCTTCTTGTTTGACTTCGATTCGACGAAAATTTTCTCATGATCCATACGTGTTGGTAATTGATTTTTAGAATTTTTGTGAAGTCGATCTTGTTCGAAATCGGTTAGACGCCATTTTGTTATGGTCGCCTATGGTTCGAGAATGACCTCTGCGACTTTTGAGACGTTCATCTTGCTTGAATTCGGTTCGACACCATTTTATTATAATTGTTACGCGTGGAGGACGATTTTCGGGATTTTCGAAACGATCATCTTGTTCGAACAGGGTCGAACGTTATTTTTCTATGGTACCAAATTGAGAGTGGATCACTGACAGGGGATTTTAAATGAAACACGGAACTTTGCTTCGTGAAACTATCTTAAACGTTCGATAACATCAACACTTAACAATTCTTCACAATTTTCTGAGATTCTTTGAAACTTTTATTACAATATACAAGAAGCTCATGATAGAAATAGGATCACGTACATCTTCGGTACTTCCAGTGTTAACCCTCGTCGGGTCGATACTAGATGTTTGAGGACTAATTCAATAATTTATAGAAAAAAAATAGCCATTGTCAACTTACTAGATTGGTGGAAAATAAATATCCATTTGACAATGTTCATTATCAACACACATAGAATTTCCAGGTGTTCCTCGGATAAAAAAAAAAACAGTTACAGACCAGTATATAATTTCAAAATTTTCATCGGCCATCATGACCGCCAACCTAATAATCCCGGTAAATCCACCAGTGGATCATTAGCAAGCATCTCGACCCGTTAAAGCTCTCTACAAAATCGAGTGCTATTAAAAAATGCATCGTTCCATCCACAACAGGGCTCCGATAATGCCCTATCTCTCTCTTTCGGAATTTTCATCCTTTGATAAGCAGAATTCTATCCGCTACTCGAACGCTCGAACAGCACGAGAGACAGAATTGCCGATGGAAAAAAAAAAGGAAAGAAGAATCCCCCAGTGTGTTGCAGACAACTGCCAGTCCGTTCGCCCCGGTAAACCGTAAAAGAGTTAATTGAGCCGGTTACAGTGCCCTATCATTTGCACGCGTAAATATGCGATGATTGTTGGTACGGTGATCGAACCCATTGATCGATCGATCGATCTAGGGGGATTTTACGGTATCCCAGTTTGCAGTACCGTGTAGCCGTCCTGTCGACTCGTTCCGCGGGGCTTTCGGTACTTAGTCGCGTGGCACCGATTGATCGGGGTGTTTGATCAGCTGCTGATAAACGTGTGTCAACAGAGGATATATACGTGTTTTTTTCGTACGAGCATCTCGTATATGGAATTGGAGAGCTCGAACTGGAGCGAATTCGAATGGTTTCGCGTCGCTAATTGCATAGAGAGTTCTGTATTCATTTTGTTTTGTAGAAATTCTAAATTAAACCACATCGAGAACGCTCTTATTACTTTTTCTCTTTGATCGAGAGGTACTGTATTAATTTTTCTTTTTGTAAACTTTTTTGTACAAATACAACATGCTATAATGGTTTTGTTACTGAACTTATCCAATTATATTTACCTCTAATTGCCGTATTTATCATTATATTAAACAATATCGCCATACTTTTCCCAAAATTATTCCTCTGGATGTTCATTTACGAGAAAACAATTAAGAAAAGAAACTTTACAAACGTCTACTCATAGCTGACGTTAGTGGTAAAAATCCCAAAAATGATTTTCTTTTTGGAAAATAATAATTTACGTTAGAAATGATTACTAAGGTAGAACGGAGTCGTGAACCACTTAAACGATCCTAAAACTGCGCCTCCCGCTCCCTATAAGCACCTTCCCAGCCCCAAGTGCAGCCACTATAGAAAGGAAACGGTGCACCTCGAAAAACCAACAGAACTTCCAACGTTGGCCGATAGTTAAGTGCTATTTAATTGCATTACCGTCTCCCAGCCCCTCCCCCTGTTTTCCCTTCACTGGCAACAATAACGATCCCAGAGTTCACGGCTATCAGTTGCCCGATTCGATCTGGTGGTTCTCCAACTTATTTAATCTCGCGCCGTCCGAACTTCTCGATCCCTCATCGGGCAGAGCGACTTATATTTTTTTCTTCCCCCCTCCCCCCTTCCCCTCTGGAAATGAGTTTCCGCTGCCGTTACGTGCCGTTTCCAATGGTCGATTACAACTATTCTAGCGCGCCGACTCATCTCAATTTTAAAGCGGGATCAAGGGATCCTTCCAGAGACGGGGTTACCAGCGGAACAGATCTGCTCTCTCCTTCCCTCTCTTTGTCCTCCTCTTCTCGCGCGGGCGCAAGCTTTTAAAGACCTTTAAACGCTGGGAGGCCGCGGTTTCGGACGCGTTCTTCCGTGGGGCTCAGCTAAATCTTTGCTCCATCGAGCGGAAAGCCCTTCCCTTCTCCACTTCTTCGTGATCCACAAGGATCTTCCAATGGGGCGATCGTGTCGCCTGAGTTACGAATATTAATTTCGGTGGAATTTATCGATCGATCGGCGTTCAATTTTTTTACCTTGATTTATCGTGGTACTAAACCCGCCAGGTGGCGGAAAGAACAAAAGTCACGGTCACATTTCATCAGTGAGGAATTATATTCTTGCTTATTAAAACAGCATTGGGATAAATGACCCAATTATGGACAGATTAGTGGCCCGATGAGCTCATTTTTGTTAAGAAATAAAACGAAATTATTCATAATTGTTTTTCTCTTTTTTCGAGCCCTCTAGTAAGTTTTATTTTTCTGGAATCCCTAAAAAGAAATTTTTTATGGCATAACTGAACATAAGTGAAATACCGAACGAACGAAAAAAAAAATTTGTTTGCACCTAATTATGGAGTGTTTTATTAAAAGTTGAAGAATCACGACCAAATTGTCTGATTCAATATTGAAATACGAAACTTAATAAATAAAGGAGCTTAAATTGAAAATGTTTTAATCCCTCCGAATAAAAGCGGAACTGAAGCTCATTAAAAAAAATTTATTTCAGATG
Organism: Dufourea novaeangliae; assembly: GCF_001272555.1. Classification (NCBI taxonomy): domain Eukaryota; kingdom Metazoa; phylum Arthropoda; class Insecta; order Hymenoptera; family Halictidae; genus Dufourea; species Dufourea novaeangliae. Next base: position 450,172 of record NW_015374058.1, on the reverse strand, counting down.
TGGTAAAATAGAGTGTTTTTTATTCATAGAAATATAATTAATCCTTCATAATACGGACACCATATGTAAGACCTCCTATATGTAATACCGAAACATTCATTTTTAAGAACTGTTATTAGAAATGCAGGTCTCCAGTTAATAAAACTCGATGGAACAACTCAATAGTCGGAATACTGAGTGCAAGAGTATCCAAGATTCGACTGTGAATCGGAAGTTTGATGGAACGATTCGAGTTGGCGGCCTGTGGAAGGGTGCTCGACATGTTCCAGGGAGATAAGGATGGTGGCTTGGAGTCGAATCTTACGCTGGTTTGGATCTAAGTTTATACGGTCGTATTTGCGTTAGATCGTAAAAAGACGGCCAGAATATTCGTACCGAGCTGGCAGAAAATTCGCAGAACTAAGCCCGGGAGAAATACACGGAAAGTGGAGGAATTCAATGTGCCAGCCGCGGTTTGCGGTGGTCTTTCAAATGTACTACTTTATGATTTCCGATATACGGGACTGCGGAACACGCTGATACGTCGTGTACAAGGTGTCCCCGGGAGAACGGGACTGGGCACGGTTCAAAAAACAAAAATAAATAACAATAGCTTCCTTGTGACCGAATAACGAAATTTTTGAGGTCGAGTTGGAATTAATGCGTAAAAATTAAAATTATATTTGACACGGAAATATTTAAAAAATTTCAACATTTATAAATTCTACTTAACTGACAAGGGAAGTTCTGGTACTTAAAAAATTCCGAATTTTGTTAAACTCCGCAGATTTATAGAGGACTTCAATAGAAACGTTGGAAAATTTTTCGTTTTTACTGATACTTGATCCTTCAGAGTGAAACCTTGTTAATGTGTGTGCTCTAATATTTTCAAAAATGGTTAAAAATTTGTTTTTTAGATAAATAAATGAATGAACAAACAAATTCTTAACCAGTTTATTGCACAGTTTTATAGAATATAAGAAGCAATTAAATTTGCATTGTAACTGTTTTTCGATATCGACTATAGTCTTCAAAATATACCTATAGCAATATATATATGTATATACACACACCCACACATATATATATATGTATAAATATTGTATAAATAATAAAATAAATGATATTAAATGCTAATAATTTAAAAACCGCATGAAAACCTATTAAAATATCAAAAATTCATAACAACATTTAATTCCACTTGACACATATTATTAATTTTCTTCGATTTAACTGTTTTAAATGATACAATTCGTTCCGGTTACTTCAGTCACCCAGTATATGATCACATCTGCAAGTTTCAATGATATCAAAAGGATCTTGAGAATATATATATATATGTATACATGTTCCACTGCTCTGAACGAGAATAATTGAACCAGTACCCAAAAGCGACGAACGAAGTCAAATTAAAGTGAACGTGAGTACAAAGTAACCATTAACTTGAAAGTTGAAGAACCCGTTGAAGTTAAAATGGAATAGGAACTGCTAACCGGGCTCACCGTACATGAATAGTAAAACGAATGAGGGAAAATGCACACCGTAGTGCGACGTATATTTGCCGAAATACTCGCACGCGAATGTTCGACTACGAAATTCCCCGTGCATCGCTCGAAATATTCGGCGCTAACGAGGTTATAATTTAAAAAACCGATATTTGTGAAATTTCGGTGCCCGGAATATAATTGCCCGATACGAAGTTTAAAGTATCCGACTGGAACGATTGTTTCGCATAAAACGAACTTTTATGCGCGATAAATGGAATAATTAGTGCTTGAGCATTCGACTGTGCCAGAGAGAATGCGACATTAACTATATTTCCCTGTACGAAAGCCGAGACGAACAATATTTTTCCATGTGAAACTTCTATGAAATTACTTGGAGAGGTAACGGCATTCTGTTTGTTATAATAAACCAGTGGGAGAACAATAAAACATAATGTATATTTAGGTAAATTCGGTACTTACGGATGTAGTAATAAATACCCCAATATGGCGACCACTGACAAACGACCGTTATACTGTCCATTTTCGTCAAAATTATCACTCCATTTAACAACGACATCTCACTCCCGTTGCGTTTGTTTTGTACGATCTATGACTCGACCGAAGAGTTTTTGTCACGATGGGTGCACGCACAATCGCGAATTCGGTAAACAAGTAACGAAAATATAAACAAAGAGAAACACACGACGCGAACCGTACCGACGCCTACCTTTCTTAACACTTGACTGCTGGTCGAGAAGTTCGACAATGTTATTTCGATAAATTCGATACTTATGACGTAATATAGTTCATACCAAACCAATATGGGGATCTCTGACACACGACCGTTAGACTGTTCCCTTTAATCGAAAACATTGTTTCACTAAACGACATCTCACTCGCGTTGTGTTTATTTTTTACGATCAATGACTTGTCCGTAGAGTTTTTGTCACGATGGGTGCACGCACAATCGCGAATTCGGTAAACAAGTAACGAAAATATAAACAAAGAGAAACACACGACGCGAACCGTACCGACGCCTACCTTTCTTAACACTTGACTGCTGGTCGAGAAGTTCGACAATGTTATTTCGATAAATTCGATACTTATGACGTAATATAGTTCATACCAAACCAGTATGGCGATCTCTGACACACGACCGTTAGACTGTTCACTTTAATCGAATACATTGTTTCACTAAACGACATCTCACTCGCGTTGTTTATTTTTTACGATCAATGACGTGTCCGTAGAGTTTTCGTCACGACGGATCCAAGCATTTTTGTGAATTCGGTGAACAGTAACGAAAATCTAAACAAAAGGCAGACACGACGCGAACCGTACCGATACCTAGTGGCGACTGACCTTTCTTAGGACATGACTGGTAATTGCTGGTCAAAACTTCCGTCTACGTAAACATCGATACGTTTCAAATAGTATTTCACAATATAAATTCTTTGTAAACGTTGAAAGTTAATTTTCAATTTTTTATGTGACTACATTTATACAAAATAATTTTAACAAATTAAATTAAGAAATGGAAGGTATTTGTAATTAGGTTGTACATACATAGTAGCATTTCTGTAATTCATAATTCGTCCACGATGGCGCGGCGTGCCGATAATAAATTCTCGAACGATCCCCATAACCTTTCAGTCTCGTTTCCACGATTTCCATAATTTATTCGCGACTCGTGGTAAAAAGTGTAACTTTGTGAATGAAAAACGCGAATGAACAGCAAGATAAAAGGGATCCGTTTTTTTAGTGACTTTTTACCGGGCCCCACTCTAATTAATAATACTCGGTCGCGTTTTTTTGTAGGCTGGCGTATAGTATCGTTAAATAATTCAGACTTAACCTTTCGACGGGAAGTGTGCTCGAAGTTCCAATGGAAAAAATTACGAATCGATGTTCGGTGCTTTCCCACTTGTGATTGAGTTATTACGAAGTTCAAAACCTAACATACAGAGGAATTATCATATTCAGAAATTTCATATAAAGGTAAGTGTAAATGAATATGCGTAGTCTATTTATAAGTAATTCAAACTCTTTTGGACGTTTGTATACATGGTTTAGTATTCATAACCGAAAAGCTTTTATACTAAAAAAATGTTCAACTGTAAATACATAAATCGGTCAGAAATGAGTTCAATAACGAGGATCTAAAGGGATTTAAACATATTTTCGCAGGATCGTAGAAAATTAGGGTTATGTGCAGTTTGGTGATTTCAAATTGATTAATTATCCGTAGAATGTATCGCGGGAGTAAAAAGTTCGTCATTTGTTTCACGGGAATATTAATAAGCAACAAAAGAAAATAAAGAACGAGCTAGGTAACACGGGGTTCGGATCACGGCAACGGTGTCTTAGCTGAAACCCCCCGTTGGTCTTTCGTCCTAACCTGGTTTCAACGCCCGGTCGGATGGGATCGCAGCAATTAGGCGAGAATCGTCGGGCTGGAGCTCGAGCTGCCTCGAAATTAATCCTTCGGGATAATAACGTGTCGGGTCCCATTTGCTCCTGTGCTGCAGGTATAGCTCTTCGACTTTTGACTCCCAGGGTACCGACCGAGTCTAGGAAGAATACGGCGATATTTGTAGCGTTCAGTCGTAACCTATGCAAACTAACCTCTCTTCTACTATTACAGTGGCCAATGAAAAAACAAGAATTAAAATTCGTATCAAAATTTGAACATACCTATCTCTATTATTTGATTTAGCATTCCTAGAACTGCTCGCATTTAAAGCCCCAAATCCGGGTAATTATCGCGAGTCAATTGTAATGTTCATCCCACTAAAATTCTTATTCTTTCTGAGTAATTAACGATCTACACAAACATTTGCTATTATCCGCCAATAAGGCGACCAACATCATTCTCATTTCCTCTGCCCACGCCAGTTTTAATTTTTCTTTTCACTTATCCCGGTGGTTCATAGAATAGGCCATTCGCGAGTAGGGACTATCGACTTCACTTGGAATCGTGTAGCGACCCGATATTATCTTGTTCGTCTGCGCAACCTGCTGAATAAATCAAGACCTACGCATAAAGCAACGGGCGGATAATGCGTGGGCCGCCGGTGCATTCGTGATTTATAACCGTGTGGCGCGCACACACAGGCTCTCTCGCGTTTCCGGGCGAAACGGCATCTGTTACCATTACCGTTCCGCAGGAACTTCTCCGTTTCGAAACTGTCGCAGAAACGCAGCAACCCTCTCTCTTCCTCTTTCGCTCTTTTTTTTCTCTTCGTCTAGCACGAAAACACGTTCCTTTTGTCGTAATTAGTTATCCCTGGGCCGAAACAAAATCGCGGAACCGACACGTCTCGATACGGGATCGTCGTTTACCCGGCTGCTCGCGAATGAAACACGACGAACCTGTATTCGTATTTCCTCTCCGTCGTTGCTCCCGTTATCCGTCGTGAATTATTACTTTCGGAGCTCGGGGATATTTACAGTTAAATAAAATTTGAAACGCGAGCGCAGCCTAGTGCATCCGGAAATTATAGCTCTTCGGTGTTCGCGAATTCGCCGCGTGTGGCACTCTTGCCGCTTGGACACTGGTCGACAAAAAAAAATACGGAATTTAAAGGTTCTCGACCAGTTAACTGCGCGCAGATGTGCGAAAGACAGCATTCTACAATATCTCGCTAACAGGATGAAATCTAAAGAAAAACTGTTTAGGAACAGGGTGTGTGGAATGGGTCCGTTTTACCAATGGATCCTTTTTATCCGTGGGTTCCTTTCATGTTTAGACCCTTTTTTTTTTTATCAATAGTGGGTTATCTTTTATGTTTGGTCCTTTTTATCAATCGTGGGTTACCTTTTATGTTTGGGTCCTTTTTCTCAATGGTGGGTTCCCTATATGTTTGACACCATTATATCAATGAGTCCCTTTTATCAGTGGATTCCTTTTATAAACTGGAGTTTCTTATCAGTTAATTCCTTCTACATATAAACGGGTCTCTTTTGTCAGTGGCTTCCTTTCACGAAGGTGTCTCTTCTACGAATCTACAGCATCCATTCCCAGCGCGTCAACATGATTCATTAGCCTGTCCTACAAACGCGAAGTTATGTCACCCAAGTACGAGTTATCGTAACAACTGTCATCGCTACGCGTTACTCCAAATATTAGACTCTGACGAATTGGCCTGCAATCGGACACTTTGACAGTGCACCAATTAACTTTAATTCCATCGAAATGCGGTTACGAGCCGGAATTACGTAACACGGTAATTACGTACGCTCGGCGGTATAAATGCCGGCTGAAACTCGTGGATATCGGGACCCCTTTAAAAACTATTTAGAATACGCGTTCCACCGCTCGAGGTTCATTAATCTACCATTACCCGGCCGTTGTGCATCCGGCGATACGAATTAATCGCGCCGATAATTCCCGGCGGCTAATTTCCAACCTGAACTCCGCAGACAGAGACAATGGACGATTTTATTTCCGTCGTTACAGACCAACCACAACAATACATACCACCGTGGTACAATAACGTGATTTGTACGCTCTGGCAGAATTTTTCATACATTTTTTAAGAGACCACTGAAATTCCCGCCACTTAATGTCCCTCATCCCCGCCGAACAAAACGGACCTCGGACCAATTCATATCGATGCCATTGTGCCATTAAATACCTCGTATACACGGTCGTTCCAATCGAAGACGTACGGTGTATACACGTTTCGGACGGCAATAATTTTACTTTATTCTGTCAAAAATTCATCGTTTGTCTGAATAAATGGCAGATAGTTTATGTTTAAAAAAAAATTGTTTTCTATTTTTTCTACTAATGAACCCCTTAATACCAAGGTTCCGGTTGAAGCCGACCCAAGCTATAGTTCTCTTTGTGCTGCCTCCACTCTATTCTTTTTTATATTTTTACTATTCTGGTTTGAAATGTTCTTTATTATTCGGTAAACTTTTACGCTTATATTATTGTATTGGTAATTCGCGAAGTTGGAAGCTCGAAAGATATTGCCAGATATTTTTGTACCACCCTATATAAAAATCACTTCTAATATCTAACTGTGAATCCTTTCGATGGGTCACCATTGACCCTTAATCAGTTTCATTACGCTCTGTCAACGGCGATGTGATTCTCGTTCGAAGAGGAGAAACTTTCTGTTCCAGCCTGTCGGGACAGAAAGTTAACGATAAGCTGCTCGGACAGGATTTACCGGGACAAGATTAAACTATTTTTTTTTTACGTACGACATTGTTACCGTGCCTCCGGACAACTTGTTACAGATGTCAGAGTTTTATTAGTTCCATAGTGAGCCAGTTATGAAATGTCAAATTCCGCTAGCTGGGGGGAAAAACTTCTCGATGGCGGGGTGCAGTTGTGAGTGACACGTCGAATTAAGCCCAGAAATTTCTCGGGTGAGGGCGGTTACGTTTAACTAGGATCCACCCGAATGTCCAATATTTTCTGGGCACTCTTCTGACAGAACACTGACATTCTTTTTAAATGGACCGACTCGAAAAGCCACCGTTATTATCTCTTTAGTGGCTCGATGGAAAAAAAAACAAAGAAATTCAATTGCTGCTTCTGTAAGTTTAAACTTTTAACAAAAAAGAAAAAAACAAAACGCAGTTTGGTCTTCGAAACGCAGTTGTGATCATCTGGAGCAGTTGGCGAATAGCCTTTCGAAAGAACGATAACGGTTTTACGTCAGTAACTAACTGTGGGAGCCACGAATTAATTTGTACATCTAATATATCAGAATAACTGCCTACTTTTCCAGACCCCAACAATAAATCCTATAACACGCGGTCTGAGATATCGACGGTACGAAACGTCGTTTTAACGGCTGCGAAGAGTTATTCTTCCGCAGGACAATACGCCGAAAGCACCTGAATACGCGGCCCAGGATCGGTGTACGGGCTAATTTCGGGATCCACGCCCTCAAAAGTCCGGCAATAATTAAACGCTCCGTGGACAAAGGGATTCGCGCGCGGACACGACCGCTCGACTTCTGAACCGCGAAAGGGGTAGGGGACAAAGGACACTCCCCGGCTCATAATTCAATCCCTGCACGTATTGTTCTCTCCGTGGGTGTCGTCCCTGGCTAGGTGTCGTGTTTCACCCCTGCGAGTCACACGCCCGCACAATGGACCCGTTTCAGTGTTAAAGACGAAAGTTAAAGGTGGGTGTTTCCGGTCGGACGTCGCGACAGAATCGCTGTTTGTGTGGACCAACTGGCGGGCGAGAGCTTCTTCTGACTTCCGTCGAGCGATTTGCTACCATGACTGACGGTGATTCAGGGTCGTGGCTTATTTCTAGAACGTATCTGTTACACGCGATTCGCCATTTCCTTCTGCGATAGCCACTAGTAAACTGTGCCCTACTTCGTGAAGATGAAGTAGGTTAGGCATGATTTTCGGAAGGAAATCGGAGTACATCGATTTTAAATAATTTCGATAAGCTTTTGATACATTGTGAGCAAAACGGGTCTTGGATTTGGGCCAGGTTTATGTCAATTCTGGACCAAGTTTGGGTCAAGTTTGAATAAAGTTTCGGCAAAGTTTAAACCCAAATCTTATTACGAGGGCAAACTTTAGTACCAAATCTTGTTTATCCTCATTGTTATGAACATATTTGCAGCACTAACGATAGTGTGTTTCCGTATCGATTTCGCTTAACAATTTTCGTTGAAAAGAACGACCTGTGGTTAAAAGCTTGCAAACAGATTTATAGAAATGGGTTTCGTTATTGGCGAATAACCGTAGCTACTCGAATCAAGGTGAAATTGGCTAGTTGCCGAATCACCATCACGAACCTAATTATTACGGGTCACTGATCTATATTTATTCCTGTGAAAAATGAAGAGAAGAGGCTCTTAGATGGTGCTCTAACAAAATAAATTATTAACGAAGTTTCCCCTAGCTAGAAAGTGGATCTAATTGCTCTCTGACCTATTAATGTCGCGTTACTTTGTTTCACTCAATTAGCGAGCAGTGTGTTAGCGCTATCAGTGGCCCGATTCAATTAAATACACATCACCGCTCCAAATTGGGTTTGCACGTGTGTACACGTTTGATTGATCCTGTTTGTTCATTTAGTCAGACGAAACGATCATTTCGATGACGCTCTGCAATCTTCTCCTATATTTAATCTTGTTCTCGTTTTAACCAAAAATTGATTTCTTTGCCAAAGAATAGCTTTTCTTTTCGGGTTCCAAAGTGGGCTAACCACTTCAGCGCAGTTATCGAGACTTTTCATAATTGGGAATGTTCATCGTATCTTCAGATCTACTCAGCCTTCTTTGATATACCTCCACGCCTTCTTGAAACAGAACAATGGAACTAATTCTGAATGAGAACTCCTGAAAGCACATACAGAAATTGCATATTTCGATTAATTACAGCCGCGCTCGAAGGAGTTAAATAATATTGATTAAACACGTATAATGATAGGGACAATGGAATTATCATCAACTACAACCATAAAATTCGACCGTCAGTGATTATTCAACAGCACAGTGGTAGTCAGAACGTGTCGCTGGAGTGAGTTACCAGTCCCTCTCGACCGAGTCATCCCCGCGATTAATTTGCGCGCGTTAAACGTAAATTAGAAAAAAGCGACGTCGTTGGGGTCCGCAACAATGAGCGAATGTAATTAAACGTGTACTAGATTACTCGAAGCTGCGCAATCGATCCGCCATTCTCTTCCCATTTTCTTTTTTTCTGTCTCCGGTAGAGTAGGTCCGCAGGCGACAAAAAGCTCGCGGTCCCATTAGTCGACGTTCGGCCGGGTTTCCGCGTGAAATTCGCGTGAAAACGCTAACTTAATATATCCTGAGGCCTGGCCCCAGCCAGAGAGACCACATCGCCAGTAAAATTAACGGTAACGGCGTTTTTCACGCCAATTTAGCCCAGCCTCTCCGCCGTTCTCACGTTAGTTGAACAGTGCAACGTCGAAAGCGTGTAATTAAGGTTTGATACGCCGCTGGCGACACTCTTTGTCACGATGTTGAAAGACAACGAATGGAAACTGTGTTACTGACTACTGAAGTGTAGTAACTGGTTGGTAGATGTCAGGACCGAGTCTGGAGGAGAAAGGTTTCAGTGTTCGATAAATGTTCGCTACTGGTTCTAGTCTGCGCGCACTTATCGAGGTATTGCTACTGTAGGCTAAATATAAAGTATTTGACTATCTGTGTGCTGTTGAAGGAGCTATCACTTGACTACCCTATGTATTGAATAAATCCTGAGCCATTTTGACCCGAATTTTCTTCCGATAACAAATTTAAGTTAGTAATTGTTTATATTCATTTAAATAAAATTCACCGAATGCAATTTGTTCGAAAATACATTTACAGTTGAATACAAACATTAGAGTTGAACCACATTTATTATTACGCATCAAAGAACCCTGAACGATCCATAAAAATTGCGACCCGCATATTCATCGATCGATTATCGACCGTATCCGATCATGGAGCCGATTATGTGATCGATCGGTGGTGTCCATGGCTCTCTCGTAAGCGGATAAGTACGCGGGCAATCAGCATCAACGGGATTTAAATGCATAATCGAGTAGGGGGAAGCCTCGAAATCGGGCGAGAGATCCGCATTCCACGAAGACTTTCGTCGCGGATCCGCATTGGTCGCGAGATTTATTCCATTCTCATCCATTCTTTGGTGAGGTGACTAGGATCGACAAGTGTCTATGATTCTTTTGCGCGTGTTGAAAGGATTGACGTGACATTTAACCCTCTACTAGCCAGTGTAATTTTGAAATTCACTACTGCTCGGTGTGACCATAAGGGGAAAAATCTATTTTGAAAAAACTAACACCTTCAAAATTAGTATAGCTACTGGTAAATAATGACACTGTGGTTCTGTGACAGAGGATGAATCTACAAATGTGCCTTTATATATTTTTTTTAAACAACGCATGGAAACGTTTTCCTTTGGGGTAGGTTTAAGGTGTTATCATGATGCGTTATGTACCTCGAATGATCAGATTCAAGATCCAATCTTTTAGAATGGCCGCGGTAACGACGATCTGTTCCATTCATCCGTCGCGAACGAGGCAACGCCAAGTAGTAAAGATAAAGCATAAATGCGACCCATGATGTCGCCCTGAAAACGATCCCATTAGCATCCTTTTCCAACCAGTTGGTATTTTGTTAACACAACGAATATTACCCTTCCCGATGGACGAACATAAATGGAACACCTCGAACTCTGTGGGAGTTAAAACCGTTACAAAACCTTCTTTGTCCTGTGAAACGTTTCAGCGTTTAAAAACAGTCAAGCAATCGCCGCGGGGTAGTTTAAACGTATCGCAGAGAAAGAGGGACGGAGTCTAGTTTAACTGGCACCCCGTAAAAGTGACCGTGGAAAAATCACTTTGATCCAGAATCTGCAAGTGAAATAGGAGTGAGTACGGTCAGACAGGTGGGTCCATTCAAGCGGAATGAGATCCGTCGGGAAGAAATGGTAAAATTAGATTGTCATGTGCAGAGACGACAGGGTGTTTTTTATTAACCCTTGAAGGACGTGTGGTGAGTGTCTTCGAGAAGGTTAATCGCGACCCACGCTTGTCTGATCACGCATGGACCCCATTCCACTTGTCTAGACAGGGACGTTTTATACCGCTTGTCTGACCAATGACTGACCCATACCACTTAATAATCTAGAAGAGTTTATACTCGACTTTTACATACCTGAAATGGTTTCTATATCAATTTTGTAACTTACAATGGTTTCTGTTTCATCCTTCTGACTTGATAAACTTTCCATTCGATGTATCGGATCTGGAAAGGTCCATATTCCATTTACTTGAGCTGAAAGAGTTCCTGTTCCAGTTTTCAGACCTATAGTACGGTTTCCATTTCACTTTCCAGAATTGGAATTACTTCTACTCCACGTTTCTGACTGAAATAGGTTTCTGTTTCATCTTTCCGATTTCATAGGCTTACCATTCAATTTTTCTAATCTGAAAAGTATCCGAACCTATTTATTTGAGTCGATACAGTTTCTATTCCACTCTTTTGCCCCAGAAACTATACGTACCACTCTCCTGATCTAGAAGGGATTTATATACCGCTTTTCCTCATCGGATAGGGTTTCTAGTCCACATTTCTGACCCACAAGTGTTTCTAAAATCGTCGATATCGCACAAGTGGAGCAATCCCTTAATGACACGCGGAACCGTGCTCTAGTCTTCCCGCGTCGAACAAGCGGCGTAAATCAATCTCCGTCTCATGATTCACGGGGTACCGTCAGCCATAAACCATCGTCGATCCGGTCTAGTTGAGTTTTATTAGGCGTCGCTCTCGGTCATCGACTTCACGTATCGCGTGGAAAAGAAACGCGTTCGACGGCGACCACGCGGGTGTATCGAACGTGTAACTGGATATATGTCGTTTCCGACTACCAATATCCGAAAAATTCGATTCCCCTTCCCTATTTGCACAGGAGGCAATAGAAGCTATGAACCTATGAAGTCTTAACCGCAGCTACAGACCTAATTATATTTACGACAGTCGGATATTGATCTTACGAACAATGCAGTGTCGTTGAGCGAATATTGTCCCCGAATGTGACTCCAAGCGATTCTAATGAACACTTCACGTTCCGCCTAGTGAGAATCTTTCTACCGACCGTTAAGCCCGTCGAAGCTCATAATACCAGGCGAAACGGCCGGGTCCGTGACGGTTTATCTCGGCCGGAAGATCGTGGCACGACTCCCGTGGAGCCAATAGGAAACGTTAAACGGAGGTTACAATCCTCGTTCTCGAGCAGCCGAATCGTGATCAAGTAGGTCCCGTGGCGAAGATGTTCCCTCCGAACGGAGACGATTGCGTTCCCCTTCGTTCCGTGATCCCGGAGATCGACGCGGTTAACTAGAACGGTAATCTGCGACGCGATGATCTACATGCTAATCGACCGACGTAAACGAATACACTCTCACCGCTTCCGATTCGTGCCGCCGTTGGCAACGTTGGTTCGATAATTAATTAAATTACAATTCCATTATACGTTGTTAACCCTTTGTATTCTGCGCTGAATTCGATATTTAAGTACCGGTAATTAATCAACAATAATAATGATCGTAATAAATCCATGCAATTTGCGGGATCGATTGCGAGTTGTTATTTCATGGTCTGATATAGAGTGTAATTAAATCGATATGTGAGGATGTTCCACAAAATATTTCACTTTTCCTCTCTTTTCTGAATGAAACAAAAGAAGGATTTAATAGATAGTTATTTGTTCCATTAATTGGAGTGTTAGATTAATTGTAAACATTTTGTTTTATTGTGAGTTAATTCACCTAGCCACCTTTAATCATTATTGATCCACCACAGTCTTATGAACGAATAAAATCCGTAATCTAATTATCACGTGCAGTGTAATGATCATATGTTTGTTAATTTTTCATTTGTGTTGCCCCAAATCTGACTAAGCTGCGATTCATCAATACTGAATATTTATTGTCCGATGAAATTAATTCTACTTAGCTAACAGAGAAACAATTAAACAGAGAACAATCTATATATGCAAAGTTAAAGACCACAGACGGTCATCAGAGCTTGTCGTAATTAGTATCAATTACGGTACTACCAAGAGTTATCGGGGAACAAGGGAAAGACGCCTTGTAATCTTCAACGAAGTGCACAAGTTTAATGGTAATTTATGGAGGTAACTAATTACTCTAATTTCCACTCCCCCCGAAACATCTTCCAGAAGATATTTCAATGGAGTTGCGTCCACCATAAAGAATCTTTCTTCTTCCTATCTTCATTCGCCGATTGAGAAATAATTATATCCCTGCATTCTTCGATCTTGCCTTTTAATTTAATTTAAACACATAAGAGTAACTAGACAACTCGAAAAATGTAAACAAAACATTAGATACTTCGTCAAAATTTCGACAATGTGATACATAGATGTAGATAATCCAATAACGTTAGCCACTTTGTTTCCTGATAACGAGGCGTCCATAAGGATCGAAACTTTTCCTCGTGGACGCTTTAGCACTTTCGCTTAGACTGTTTGAGGAAGCACGACCAAATTATCAGATTCAACATTGAAATACGAAACTTAATGAATAAACGAGGTTAAACTGAAAATGTTTTAATTCCTCTGAATAAAAACAGAACTGAGCTTCATTAAAAAAATTTATTTCAGATGTAGTAAAATAGAGTGTTTTTAATTCTTCGAAATACAGTTAACACTCTATAATACGGACACCATCCGTAATTGGGTCACATATCCTATATATTTACGTAATACCTCGACTGATTTATTTCTACACGTAATCACCCACCTTCGAACTAGGGCTAAAACTTTTTGTCGAATTTTTCTGTATTCGAATACTTATAAAATATTCGAATACTAAATTTTTCGAATAGTCCTAACCTTACGTCGACCATCATGCTTTCTCCAAAGAAAATCTGTCCCACCACGCAGCAGCCAATAATCGAATCGACCAAACTCGATTTAGCAACACCGCGCGAATATTCGCGACACGTAATTTCTTCGCCGTACAAGTTGTGCAAACACCCCCCGAGGCTCGTCAGAGAGGAGGACGACGACGACCGTGTGGGGGATCCCAGACGTGTTCGCCACGGTAGGCACACACGTGAAAAAAGTTTCGTGTACCGGCCATACCGACGATCAACCGTATGTACGTCCCTTTTGGAGGATAAAAATCGCCGGAAGCGTCGAGGGTAACCGGATGTTACGGGTGTGTCTTTCACGATCTCTGCTACGTCTCGACAAATATTTGCTTTGGTCGACGCTAATACAGGGATGGAAAAGTCCCGTGGGGAGTTACCAAAATTGCCGGAAGGGCCGCCGTTTCAACGGACTTCCGGTCACCGACGACATCTCTGGCTATTTCGGTCACGTTTACAAGACAGACGTTTTTATTATTTTTATTAAGTCAGTACTATCAAACTACTACATAAAATAACTCGTTACCTATATAGTGATTGTATTAGCAAACGTTTTAATGATTTATTTAGCATTTTTAGGGATACGTCGAATGGACATAATTTTATTCTTTTATATCTTTTCTTTTGAGATATCAAGGTGACCTCGAATTTTTCCAAGGTCAATGCGTCTTTTTTTAAATACCATCATGCTATGGGTCGTTGAATTCGTCCTTCTATTGACAACAACGTGGTATTTTTATTTAAAAAAATTTGGTTCTCATTCGAAAGGAAATATTTACGCATCAATTCAATAGAATTTCCTGTTCTCTGTCGTCAATGTGTATGGTATTTTTATTTTCTCTAATCTATTACAGTATTGATGACTGCAAAATAACAACATAAATAAGCCTGCAAATTAGACGAACACAAATTGTATTTGTCGAACAGGAAAGAAACAATTGAAAATGATTCGACTCACGATCCGAAAAATCGAATTAGCGGTAGGAAACATGTGTGTCACGAGAGAAGTTTCTCGTTCAACGGTATCGTTTACTGCACTCGAGAACATAATCTAGCATTTCGAACCGACACGACGCGACGCTGGGTTCAGGTAAAATCCTATAGTGCGCTAATCGAACCACTTTGTTATGCAAAGCTCGTTTGCATTTTTAAAGATGGCTTCTTCGCGGAATTCTGCGTTACGCAAGCGAATCGTGCGCTCCCCTTCCCCTCCACGTTCTGAAATATTCAAACATCCGCGGGGTTCCATTTCACGGACTGAGACACGGATCCCCTGTTGCGTAAAGTGGCAAATATTCCTAAACTAAACCAGCCACGGTCGTCCGCGAACAGAATATACAGGGTGTCGCAACTAACTTAATGACCTCAAATAATTACTTGAATGTAAGGTTTTGGTGAAACACTGCAAAGATGCTGGATCATTTAAATATCGTTACCAAATTTTACGTACCGTTAATATCGCAGTATATAATTTAAAACTAAACCAGTACTTATAAAAAAAAAAACGAAATAAAGTGTGTCTGTCTATGTACGGCCTTTTTCACTGTGGAAGTCAACGTGTTAAACCGGAATACCACAAAAATTTACGCGTTACCAGAATTGTTCGACTTTCGACAAACAACCATCGAGTAACTGTAAAATATTCCTGTGAAAGATACCATCCAAGAGGATGAAACCACTCCTCAAAAGAGGATCGAAACTCTCGAGAATAAACTTGATCTTCCACGTTTAAAGGGAAAAGGAACCAAGAATCAGACTCTATAGTTTCGCTTGCTCTATAAACCAGCGAGGTTTCATCAGTTCCAGAGACTTTCCTTGTCAGATTCATCCCCCATCCTCCCCCTTTAAACGCCCGCATGCATCGCGCCCTGAGCTATAGTCGACGCTCGAAACGGGTGATATGGAACGAATGCACTAAACGACGCAGCAAAATTCCCTCATGCGTTCTCTGACCTACTCCGGGGGACCGCAAGCTGCATACGGAAGCATAACGGCCCTCGATCATAAGCGTATAAATGTAACACTCCATTTTCATCCGAACCTCCATACAATTGTCCTTAACAGAATAAACAAACTTCTATTCGATTCAAGTGCCTGTACATTACCCTCTAAACATGTACAGTGTGTTTCATTCAATTCGATCACATAGAAAATATTTCAGAAAGCAAGTTCTTTCACTGACAAACAATGGTATGAATCTTTTGTGCTTATCCAAATATCTGAAACATCCTATGTATATACCACTGCAAAAACATTGAAATAATCAATTTTGTTTGATCTGACTATCAATTTTCCATTGTGAATGGAGCTTTATTTCGTACGAAGAACCCGTATGTAGCCATCAACAAAATTCACAGAGAAACGTCACACAGGCAAAACCGGGTCGAATTCTGCCGGGTTTTCCATGAAAACGAAGAGGAAGAAAAGAGGTCCGTTGGAAACGGCATCAGGGGGCTTCGTCGACTCTCATGGAAATAACGTTTCTCTGTTTTTTTTTTTTTTTTTTTTTTTTTTTTTATTCTACCACGTGTTTCCTGCGCGTACCTTCGGGCCTGTCTGTTCGTTTATTGGAGCCAGGCCAAGCTATTACGTTATATACGGTGAATAGAGTAAATTACGAGACCAGCTTTCCCTTGGCCGTGCGCGTTTTCCGAACGGCCAAGTAGATTAGTCTATCAGCGGGGGCTGTCGATCACCGTTATTTTTCAGGCTTGATATTGGTTCACCGGTTAATTAACGCGAAGTATAGAACGGGTTATATACAGCGCGATCTTTTAAAAGCGACTTGTTATTGGGACGATTGTTCGAAGAAGATAACACCGATAAAATAACAATTTTATGTTCATGGAAATTCGCTGAGATTTGAAGTGGAATGTTGCATCTAACTCAGATAAGGTATTTGTACTGCTACTCTGGCATAGAAGTGTTTCTATTCCTTTTTCTTCTGGTCTGAGACTGTTCCCATTCCACTTTTCTGATCTTGGCAGTTTCTACACTAATTTTTTAACCCAAGAAGATTTACATACTACTATTCCGACTATAGATTTTCTATTCTACTTTTCTGATCTGGAAGGGTTTCTATTCCATTCTTCTGGCCCGGGAGGGTCTGTATCCATGTCACTTTTCGGTCCTAGGAGGGTTTCCATTCTACTTTTTACCTATTTTAATCTTATCATCATAACCAAACACCATTTAAATTCCACTATTCCGCCTACAAAAATAATTTCGATACCACTTTCCCATGAAAGGTAGAATATTCAACTCCTCGATCACATCGCGACACCAGAACAGGCAGGAACAAAAACCTTAAGCCCAAATGGGGACTAATCTCTCGAACTTCTCGTAACTTCCCAGGACTTTCGGTCCCTTGAACAAGAAGGAAAATTGTCAAGCGTTAAAGTTCGTAATTGGTCGTGAACATCGAGTTTCTCTAATTATTCCAGAAGGAGCAGCGCCCTGGAAAAAATGGTCGTCTCATAAATAATAAATTCTAGAAGCGAAAATTTCAAAGAGTTGACGATGATCGATTCGTCATAAGCATCGAGCCCGATGGGGACCACCATCGATAACTCTTCGTTGCTGATCTTATTAAGGCACTTTCGAAACTCTGGAAAACTCTGCCGAGCTACAGATTGCTAGCGTTCGAATGATTCGAACACGATCGATGCCCAAGCCTTTTGACGGGAACTTTTCAACCTGTTAGGAACTCGACGAACACGTAGGAGGTCGACGGAACGAGAAAAGTGTCTAGAAGTCGAACATCGATCGACGTGATCGAAATTACGAAGAGGGACTTGATTTATCTGAATAATAGACTGTGAATACGGAAACATTTTTTTCTTTATTTAACTGACAAAAACCACTGTCAGAAACCTAACGCTACTAAACGTGGAATAAGAAAGAATTACAGTTAAAATGTTACTGAAATTATAGGGTAAAAGAATTTTAATTAAATCTACATATTGTAGAGGAAATGTAAGCTACATTCAGCGTTGTGAACAGTCTACTAAATACCTGTTAATTTCATTTACGAATATTCATTCAAACGGATCATGGTTACTTTAACAGGGAAGTTTAAAAAAAATAATCCATCTATGATTCCACTGAAAAATCGGTTAATAACGACTACCACGAGTTCTTCATTAATTTCTACGCGTGTCCCTAGTCTTCTAAAAAAAAACAATGTCAGATTAATTTACTTGTGCCTAATCGGTTGGACTGCATGAATCCTGTTACAAAATTCGCCGGTGATTATTGCTTTGTGATTTTTTCAAAGTAATTCTGAAAGACGTTTGACGTATGTTCACTTGATTATAAAAAAGCCAAGGATTCCACTTCAATTCTCTTTTTCATCACTTCACGTCGATATCTCTCCCTAATTTCCCTGATCGCAGGTAAAAACGAGGGAAACAGTTGCAACGTGGTGACCAAATGCTTCAACATAGGTTCAATTTTTGACGTTAAAAAAAAAAAGGAAAAAAGAGAAGATCGCAGTCGATTCATTGATAGTGAATCGTACGGCCAAATTCACCCTTTCTCACGGCCACACACACACATTGTTGATGCACCCCAGAGAGAAAGGGGTGGTCTTGTCCAACCGGATGCAATGCCAGTCATATTTCGTCATTGATACGCGAACAACAAAAGCATTCGCCCCTCCCGTGATCTGTCACTAGGCAAGGATTCCATTCAGGATTCCACCGAGCGGCATTTCTATGCGATCTGCTCCCTTTATATTCCACGGTTTTTCTACCGGGTAGCCGGTGATCTTTCAATGTATTCGTCCGATAATGGGATTTTTTTTCTTTCCGTCTTTCCCTTTCGTCTCGAAAAAGCATCGACGGTTCAGCGACGCCCGAACCTTATGCCCAGAAAATCCTCTCATATGGGGTTGAAAACATCATCGAAATCTGATGAATTTTCGTCTGACAAACGGGACCATTGACTACGAGACATACGGCCAACTTCAGTTTTCGCCTGGGGGAACCTAGCGGTCTTCGTTATCGCTCAAACGATGCGGAGAGTTGAAGTTAGAGACGCTTGGGGACAGTATTATAATTAGAGTGGAAGTAAAGGAAACATAGTTAACCTCGTTAAAAGTTCTAGTAGGTTCGAAATATAAAAAAAAGCTACTTTCATTCACGAGCTAAACGAACAGTGAATAATAAATACAATATTATACTGTAGAGCCAGTTTACTATCATTGACAAGAGATCAAATACAGTAGTCCTCGGATCAGTGCACCAATTTCATTCCCTTGAAATTAGTCCTCAACCACTTGCCTTCTGTCCATCAAGTATCGAGACAAATACGATGGCTTTCAATCAATCGCTATTACAGAAACGCTTGGCTCCCCGGTTTAGCGATCGTCGATGAACTCAGTGCTCGGTTTCTCTAATTCGAATTGAACTCTGATCAGCCCCAGTCGAGGTGGTTCGAGACACATAGAAGCAAACGGCTGTGTTCCATATAAAGGGTGAATCATTTAACAGTACTACCTAAATAGACTTTTATTCATATAGTAGTTATATTTTAATTTTAAAATAAAATTCGCAGTTCGGTACGTAATTTGGTTATTGTGTACGTTTCTATGAAGAAATCTGTGAATTACTGCACATGTAGGTGATATGGTGATCCTAGTGTTAAGGATTCCTTTACATTCTAAATAAGATATAAATCTTACTGACTTTCATTAAACATTCTACTATACCGAATTGTAGACACCTGAGTATACTACAATTGAATATAATTAATAATCATCTAACAGGTACAGTACTCTTCGAAGTCTCCAAAAAGTAGACAGGAAACATTGCAACGACAATTTGGTCGCCGTGAAAAAAACTACCAAATCGGTTATCACCAGTATTTCATCACAGTTTCACACCAATGTTTGAGCTCCAACGACGACTTTTTTCGCGGAAAATATCGTTCGGTTCGGTTCGAAAAAAAAAATAAAATAAAAATAACTAAAACGGTCCAGAAGACTGTAATCGAATCTTTTCCTTTGGCGAAAACGTCACTCACGAACGTTAAAAGGCCGAAACACATCGGTCTTTTCCCCGATGGGCGAAGGGTTCAAAGCGCCCAGTTCCCGCCACCTATTTATAGGGGATCGGGCCGGTCCACGTGGGCGAGGTGCATTGTTTAATCACAGTCGATTAAACGGCAGAGAAAGCCCTCCTCCGTACCGACCGGTAGGGCGTTCTTAATGAATCGATTTGGACACTGGCACCTCGGATCATCAATCCGTACACCACGCGACTAGTTGGTCTCTATCCAGAGATCCAATAGATCAATCGAGGGCAATGCACGATCCATGGTCATGATTACTGCGATGCATTGCCAAGTGGCTGGGACCTCGACCACGTGACTCCTTTATGAACACTCACTGTGTGAATTAGAGGGCCAATTATATCGGACGGGGCTGCATACAGCTGTATACAGGGTGAGTCACTTAAGGGGGATGCCAGGTGTGAACAGCTAAAAATGAAGGAATTTTTGGGAATTTATTGCGAAGAAATTGTTAAACCAATCTCTTTGAAACTTGTATAGTTCTAGCGACAAGTACTTGCGATAAATCCATATATTTCAAACGCTTACCACTTATTTTCAATTACTACATTTCAGTGAATTCGATATCGCAAGTTCAAAAGATGATGTCTTTCGGAAAATATCGTGTCAGCCGCGTTGATGCGTACATTTAACGAAATTGCTCGGTTCACCATCGAGAAATGGAGCGCCAGCAATTCGACGTCCCCTTTCCTACGACTTCGACGCTTTGCAGCGAGCGAGCGCTTCCAGTTCTTCGACCCCCGTCAAGAAGTTTTAATGACCGTGAGAAACACCGGCCTAAAAGATCCCCTAGCCGTTCTACGATGAACTTAAATCACTTTATCTAACGCGGACAGATTCTTCGAGTCGTTGGATTTCCTCGGAACTACTTTGACCTTCATTCCGTGGACGAACAAAAGGAACTGAGCATTCAAACGATGAGGATATAAATGGTGATCTTAAAAAGGGAACGATCTTGCGGAATTAAATTTTTTCGTACGATACCTTATCAAAAGAATAGTATTGGAAAGTGCAACGAATTTTTTTTTTATACGACCGATGATTGTGTCTGACTATTGAGCGATGTTTCTACTTAATACTATGGACCCTGTCTCAATGTCTAAAACAATTTTACTTGTCACACCCGATATGACCGATATTCTTCTTATCTGACCCGGTAGTAATACATTCTTCTTGCCTGACCCAGTAGGTTTCCCATTCTACTTATGTGACTTGGTTGGGACTCATTATTCTTGCCTGATTTGTTTGACCAAAGATGCTCTGCCTACAATTTCTCTGACCAGGCACAATTCCTATTCGATTTTCTTTAAATGGGAGGCTCCTTATTAGACTCTTATGATCCAGGAGGACCTCTATTATACTTTTCTGACACTCGAGGATCCCAATTATATTTTGGAAAATGTATGATATAGCAGCAACAATAACGTTCATGATGCTTTGTTTTTTAAAAAATCGTCTTCAATAATCCGTAAGGTATTCACAATATTATACGTGCCTCAGGCCAATCGTGTCCGAATACTTGCTACCTTTACATACCAGAAACAAAATTAACAACAATACAATATTAATTCATTCCCATCGATACTGCCGTGTTCTAAATATTAACACTTAATTACAAATATTACATATCCATATAACACAGTAAATATTTGTATTGTTGAAATACAATATTTAATGTGAAGTACGCAAGTCTACTAAATTTATACCACAATAACAGGAGTAATTTGGCCGATTTTCCAAATCGATTATCTTCGGAATGAAGCTTCTTGCATCCGGTACATTCTCGTCCCGTCTCCCGTCTTGCAGATTCTCGTACAACTATTCATCGTCCCTGCCTCTCGATTATGCAGATCATCGGTTGATTGCGCGACTAATCGATACGGCATGGATTGTACTCCGGCCCCGGCAATGCCTCGAGAGTTTCCCTCTTTTCGCTCGTGGATAAGAGAATGCCCGCCGTGGCGTTCACTCGGTACAGGCTCGGGAATCTTTCTATTGTTTCAGGGACCACTTTCCTGGGCCGCGGGGGAGAGAAAATTCAGGATTAAATCGGGTCAGTGGAACGCTTTTGTCTCGAGCCACCGTCGTCGGCCGGGCGAATGTTTCGACTGGGTTTCGAAAGAATAATCGATACGTTTTTAAATATCTGCATGCACCGGCGGTCGAGATCGCGTTCCTGTTCACTTCCTTCGTGATTTTAACGCGGTATTTTTACCCAGGTGGGGCCTATCAATTCCCATTGTTTCGCGCACGAGGAAACAGTCGGGGGATGATCACGCAGCTGGAATCACTTCCCACTGTCTCATCCGATAGCGATCTGTTGCATTATTTACTTCTGAGCATTCTACGTGTTGCACCATAAAACGTGTGTTTCGAATAATACGAGATTCTGTAATTAATTATAATTCATGTGGACTTCCATTTGAAGAAAGTATAGCTGGTATAACCATGTGCAGGTGAAAATATTCTTCTGAACTTCCATTTAGGTGCAAGCTAATTGCCAATAGCTGGTATAGACAGGGTGCAGCAGAAAAAATAGTACACGCAGGAGGTGATTCCTTATGCAAAAATAAGTTACAAGTGTGGAATAAAATTTTTAATACGATCCTTCATTTTCGAGATAATTGAATTTGAAAATCTGCTGGATACGCGTTAAATTGAATATGGCTTGGCTAACGTGTCTGTTCATAACATCCTATTTCTACTTAATGCCGCCTCAAGATACATGTTTAAGTGGTTTTCAAAATTGATTTTCTCGAAAACTAAGCCTTGGATGAAAAAATTGTATACAACACCTTCGATTAATTATTGCAGAAGGAATCACCTATCTCTTCTACCATCCTGTCAATTACTCCATGTATACACGGTGTTCCATTTAAAACCGGCCACCTAAATATCTTCTCTATCTGTGATCACACGAGAAATATTTATTACGTAATTTAAATGGTTTGAAGAGACTGATCGGATGGCGGCAAAAATGTTTATTTAATTAAAATACCACGCACGTTTCTGCGCACGGTAGAATCGTTTTACAAGTAATTCCAAGTGATCACCCTCTATAATTTTCGAAAGTCTGCCGACCAACCCTCCAAGAATTCTATTAAGCGTAACTGGAATATCACCGGTTCAAAGACGACTCCAATTGCCGAATTACAGAGTGTGCGCTCACCGGTGGAAACGGGGTTGGAAGAAGAGCCTCGGTGTCGGTTTTAAAGTTCCGTCGTTAACACGGTGAATTAATCCGTTAAATCGACGGGACGAAAGGTTCAACGGAGGGAAGGCGGTGGGGTGGTGAAATAAAACGGAATTAATTTAGCAAATTATGTCTCCCTTTCACCGTGCCCGGCGAATCGATTATTCCACGGTGTTCCCTCTGTGACCCCTTGGAGCGAAGAAACTGGCTGGTGGAGGGCCACGTGGTCCTGCGAAATTGCGGAAACCCGATTAACGCCTGCTCCCCTTTGTGCGCGGGGCTGATTACGAATATATACGCGTCGACTGGACCGTCAAACGACGATACGGAGCCGACCGTTGAACGCGAACAACGGGAGAATCGACCGGCGGAATATATCGGATCTACTATTCGCACCGTTCGACTTCATTATCATACTCCATGGGTTAGAATAACGCGAAATTATCAGAGGGAACCGTGTTGTAATAGTCATAAATTGAATATTGAACACACGAGATGAAATTGAGTATAGGCTTGATGGGCGATCTTCAGTTTTATGGACCGAGCAAAGGCGAATTGATTTTTCACAAGAATTTCAGTTGCACTCTTCTGACCTAGGAGTATTTCTATTTTATTTGTCTGATTCAAAGGAATTTCAGTTGCACTATTCTGACCTAGGAGTCTTTCTTTTCCATTTTTCTGATCTAAGGGATTTTCAATTGCACTCTTCTGACCTGAGAGTGTTTCCGATTCAATTTTTCTGATCTAAAGGTATTACAACTGCGCTTTTCTGACCTAGAAGTGATTCTATTCCATTTGTCTGATCCAATGAAATTTCAGTTGCACTATTCTGACCTAGGAGTCTGTCTATTACATTTTTCTGATCCAAAGGAATTTCAGTTGCACTCTTCTGACCTAGGAGTCTTTCTATTCCATCTTTCTGATCCAAAGGAATTTCAGTTGCACTATTCTGACCTAGGAGTCGTTCTATTACATTTTTCTGATCCAAAGGAATTTCAGTTGCACTCTTCTGACCTAGGAGTCTTTCTATTCCATCTTTCTGATCCAAAAGAATTTCAGTTGCACTATTCTGACCTAGGAGTCTTTCTATTCCATTTTTCTGATCCAAAGGAATTTCAGTTGCACTATTCTGACCTAGGAGCCTTTCTATTCCATCTTTCTGATTTAAGGAATTTTCAGTTGCACTCTTCTGACCTAGGAGTCTTTATATTCCATCTTTCTGATCTAAGGGAATTTCAATTACGCTCTTCTGACCTAGTAGTGTTTTTATTCTATTTTTCTAAACTCAGAAAGATTCAGCAGAAGAAGTGTCTTTTCCATTCTCTGTCCAGCGTGAATTTTGACGTGAAGTTCCATTAACAAAAGATACCATTGTAATACGTCAGGAAAACTTCGAGCACCCAGTACGCCGGATGCTTCCCAACGGTCGAATCTCATAGCGGAACGATCGGTCCGCGGAAACTGTGACAATTAACTTCCCGGGGAAATTAGTTATGCCCGATGAATAAAAGAAAACCCGGGCCGGTAACGAGGGTGATTTGCAATTCACCGAGACTGGAACGCGCCATCGTTCTTTTTCTAACGGGAGACGTAAGAAAACCGTAATTTCATGACGGGTGGGAGCGTTGCAAGTCAATTTCTGCGGAGTTTACTCGTTTCGGGGGTGGAGGGGGGGGGGTATAAATGGCGGGTGTGATTGAATTAAACAGACGGTTTCGTTCGACCGTCGTTTAAAGAGTGCTGAATCCGTAACTCGATAATTTTTCCGTTTGGACATTCTTTATTTCCACGCGGAGGGAGTCGGGGAACAGAGTTTGGCTTCTCTCGAGCAGACTAAAGAAGTGGGACGCGTATCTTTAAAACTGTGAGATATGTATCGGCGAATTGCAGTTCTGAAAATTCCAGAAATATCACATTCAGGTTAATGTGAAACACTTTCACACTGCTCATTCTACGTTTATATGAGATACAGTATATGAAAAAAATGTTATACATAAAAATATTAGAAAGATATATTAAAAAGTTTGAATTGTTTGCTTTGTTTTCTTACCAAATGTTAATTGATTTCGATATAAATTTTGGTCTGTAAACACAGCCTCGAACGTAGTTCCGTCATTCATGATTTTCGTGTCAGTTTAACAAGTACAATCCACCCTGTGAAAGTGTCCCCACATTTTTATTAAATCCCTGTACAATCAAAATTGCAAACAGATTAATAAAATTGAATATAAACAGTCGGTTAGTCAGACAAAAAATTTTTTTCTTTATACACTATTAACACTAACTGTACCGAGACTTCGATATACCTATTTGTACCGTATTTATAAACAATCACTTGTAGATTTACAATGGTACAAATCCACGACACACGAGCAATGGAACTTTCAAGCTGAAAAACTATTCGACTGACGCGTCGATTCTATTGCAATTTACATTCCAAACCCTTACAAGCGTGGCCCAAACCGTGCCCGTCCAAGCGACGACAATCATCGTCGAAGCGGGCCAGGCGAAACGAAACAGTCGTCACACAATCGAAAAAGTTCCCGAAGGTTAGAAAAACGTGGACGGCGGGAGTTTAAATAGCGTCCAGGCTTTTCCGAATCACGCTGATTCGAAATTGCTTCACAGAGGGGGGAAGGAGGGGAAACAGTTTACCCGATGTGCGGCCACTCGCGAAACGGGTCAACGTTATTGCCGATCGCTCTTCTTTTTTTTTTTCTTTCTATTTTTCTACGTTCTTTTTTTATTCTGACTCAACGAGTCGCGGAACGTGATTTTCACGGGTGGCCGCAGTCAAGGAGCTTTGATATAATTTACCGCCGTTCACGTTCCCACCCTTGACCACCGATTAAATTCTTTCCGATACATTAACGAACGGTCGGTGTGTCTGTTTTTGTACTCTGCTGGACTTCGATACTCTCCCTCTCTGTGGGTGGATCTATCAATTCATGTTCATAGGGAATATCAATCTTGCGGATTGTCCCATCGTATTGGGACACCCTGTATAATAATTATACTAGAATTTACTATTAATTATATTGTTTTTTTTTTCATCCCGTAGAGAAACCAATAACGTTTAAAAAAAATAATGTATAAAGTAATAACGTTTCATAAATCTCTAATTTTCAAATCGAATACTTATCGCATTCTTTTATTTGGCCCACCTGTATCTATTTGTATAGATAGATCTACATGTATCTGTATTTACCTTTAATTATCTGCGTATTTATCTGTATATTTATCTGTCTATTTTTCTTTATATTTATCTGTGTATTTTGCTGTGTATTTTTCTTTATATTTATCTATGTATTTTGCCGTGTATTTTTCTTTATATTTATTTGTATTTCTCTGTAGGTATTTACTTGTATTTTATCTACGTTCGGTCTACCTCTGTGCCACCGTTAAAATTCTCACGGAATTTAATTCGATACGGCGAACCAGGCCAGGCGAAAGTTTCAGCCAACAGTTTGTCCACCGGCATGATGCCCCAACTGATGTGTTATTTTGTCGCGACTAGATCGATGAGAGGAAGCTCGAGAAACGAAAGAAGGTCGACGAATTGCGACGGTACACTGCAGTCACGTGCAGGATTGAAATTCGCGGGGACGGATAAGGGTGGGTGTTGAGTCGCGGGGAATAGATTGCGGCAACGATTGAATTTTGAGGAACGGTGTGACATGGTGTGGTGGTAGTAGATGGAGTACCACACGAGTAAAAAAAAAGAATGCTATTTGGTTCAGTAACGAATACATAGACCGCAGGATTTTATATATTTATACCGGGTGGATTAATTAATCGAGAAGAAAAACAACAATTTTTCAAATTAGAACTGCCAGCGTTCAATCTATACGAAATTTGATTGTATGATATACTAATATGATTTTATTGTTGATATAAGATTTTTTGTTCTTTGCAAAATTATTAAGCACATTCTTAGAATTCCCTTTCATAATCACAGTGTTAAAAAATAGTATTCAGTAATGTAAATTAACTCACAAAAAATTGCATTAACGCTACATTAGTTCTTAACGAGTTCAGAGAAGATTATTCTTAAATTCTGAATACTTTTTACGCAAATCCCCTTTATACAACGGACTGTACCCATAATTTTCTGTCTTTCAATTCACCCACTTTGCTGTTCTTTCAATTCTGTCTTCTCAGGTTAAAGTTTGCAGATTGGCCCCCACGAGGCCAGTTCTAAATTAACCGTTAAATAAAAAAATATATTTAAAGTACCCCAGAGACGACTGCGTTGCGTTGCCAGTTTCAGGAAATTTCCCCTCAAAAACTTAGAACGTATTCACAGTCGCAAAAGCGTCGCGGTGTACGAGTGTCCCGAGGCAATGTTATATTTTTCACCGTTCATATCTTGTAATAAGCGTACAAAAGAAGAGAGTGTAGTGGATAAAACGCTGGCTCGCTGTGGAGCCAGCGTGACCGTTCTGCCAGGTCGAACGCAACATCGACCAGACGCATCGCCAGTAGTGTCATCCAGGGAAAGGGGATCGTTCCGTTCCGTTTTAACGACGATTCCCCCGATGGAACGTGCGCGTTACACACGAAAGGGAATCGGTTCGATCGAGTCACGCACGAGTTACTCGACGCGGGAACGTTTGGGAATCTCGAGGCGTCCTCGAGAATGGAACGAGGGAACAGGGACGAAATGGAATCGAGTGTCTTTCGGGCTGTATTGTTGTTCGTGGAAGCGATAGAGGCTCGAGCAACACGTGGTTACACGTTATAGTTACACCCTCTGTTAAAAGTACAGGCTGTTCTAAGGGAGAAGAGACTTGATGATGTAACGCTTCAGGAATAAATTGTATAAGAGGGGTAGCATGGGTCAGGCAGTAATAGGAAGTGGAGAAAAGATGGACTTCTGGAAATACCATGTTAGGTGTCGCAATCCAGATAATTGTTAAGAAGAGTTGGGAGGGTAACGAAAGTGGGAGAGCAATGTGAGATTTCTAGATAGGGTCTTACTAGGTGTGATCTAAGCCTTGGTAAGTATTACTAAGTCAGAGTTAGGACTTTGATAAGTCATAGTTAAATCTTGATAAGTCATACTTTTTGATATCTTTCAGAAGTCGTAGTTAGATCTTCGTTAAATTAGAGTTAGATCCTGATAACTTAGAGTTAGGTATTGATAAGTCAGAGTTAGGTCTTTGATAAGTCATAATTAGGGTTGATAAGTCAGAGTTAGGTCTTGGTAAGTCATACTTAGACCTTTGGTAAGTCATAGTTAGGTCTTGGTAAATCATACTTAGACCTTTGGTAAGTCATAGTTAGGTCCTAATAAGTCATATTTCTTGGTATCTTTGAAAAGTCTTAGTTAGATCTTTGTTAAGTCAGAGTTAGATCCTGATAAGTCAGAGTTAGGTCTTCGATAAGTCATAATTAGGGTTGATAAGTCAGAGTTAGGTCTTGGTAAGTCATACTTAGACCTTTGAAAAGTCATAGTTACGTCCTGATAAGTCATTGCTAGGTCTTTGATAACTCATAATTAGGGTTGATAAGTCAGAGTTAGGTCTTGGTAAGTCATACTTAGACCTTTGAAAAGTCATAGTTACGTCCTGATAAGTCAGAGTTAGGTCATGATAAGTCAATCTTTGCTAAGTCTTGTCAAAGTTGTATTAGGTTTTCGTCACGTCCGAATCATATCTGCTTATGTCCCGGGTCAGGTCACACACAACCACAATACCAGTCACCGCGTTACAGAGAGATCTACATCCGTTGCATGAACTGAATATAAACGTCCCTAATACAAAAAACTAAACGACCATCCTAGAAGAGTACCAGCATCTGCTTCATCGAAGTTTAATGTTCACGTCGCGTCAGCTGCGTACCCGTTGGGCCTTCGTTATTGCCCGGCGGTGGCCGCGTAATGCAACAATTAGGAAACCTAATTTCCGGGCCGCAACAAGCCGAGCTGTGCGTGTTATGTTGTATTTGTCGTTGTGTATGTGTACCAGGGGTTGTACTAGAGATGGCGGCAACTTTTCAGCCGACGTAACAGCGTCGAAACACCAACGGAAAAGTCCGTTCCGCGTTCACAGTACGAGCGTGTGGATGGTGGAAAAAAAAAATAAAATGATGAACAGGGGACAGTCAGAGATAGAATAAGGTAGAGAGAGAGAGGGAAACCCCGTCGTCGAGTAGTATACTCCGTCCACGCAACGAGCCACGCGAACCCCACGCAACCCAGTTTCTCTGTAACGACACCGGGCGCGGACAGGAATTGTTTTATCGACGGCACCGGCGAAATATTATCTGAAAAAGTTTATCCCCCGATGGAGACCGATACCATCTCTCTTTCTCACACTTTTTTCCCACGGCCGGAGAAAATTTTATACTATGAATTCCAGCTGTCGATTTAGCGCGTAACAATACCATACGTTGACCTCGATTCCGAAATGTGTCCTTATGATACACCTGTTCGCGATCTGTTTCCATTTCGCAAGTGGCAAAATCTTAAGGAGTTAGCATACCCTGATCGCTGGAAAATCATAGGTACCTTTGTGAATTTTTTCTGGATATAGAATAAACAAAATTGGAAGTCAGTTGGAAAGCCTGTAATGTGAATATATGTATATATGGGTGACGTGTTATTTTAGGTAGTAGTTCTTATTGACTCACCCTGTATATATCAGTCTCATAATTTTAAAACAACGATTTAAGGGTCTTGACGTAAAAGGGTTATCAATTCCGATAATCAACGATTTTCCATCGGATATCGTGTTTTCCGTTGATCCTTCTATTCATGCGTGTGGAACCGTGTTTCGTTGTTCCGACCGCAGGAAACAATAAATGTTTCGTTAATTTAGCACGGTGATCGATTCGAAACCGTTCGATCCGTTCTAGGTTTCGTTATAACGAACCGGTTTTCGATTCATTTGTCGGTCCGTGTGTTTCGTGAATGATTATCAGTGAGAAAAACAACGAACGGAAATGGAAAAACACGCTGTGTCGCTTCGATGGATTCGATTAAAAAAAAAAATGGAATGCATATCGTGACTTAATTAAAAATACGGTCGAGAAAATCGGCGTACGTGTCGCTCGCGAAATGTTGTCGATATTCAATCTTTCGTAAATTACTCGCGAAAAGATAAACCAAAAAAAGATGAGGGAAATAATAATAATAATAATAATAATCGTACACGTCGTTGAATTTCCAATCTCGGCGAACGGATCGATATTTCCGTTACTATCGTAACGAGTCACCTAATTGTTTCTTTTCTGTCGTCGTTAGATCGAGGAAGGAATTTCACCGGAAAATCGCGAGCCATGTCGGGAAATCGGAAACAAAGCCAATATTAAAGCCGCGAGGGGGGCACTTTTAAGTCTTCGTATTACACGACCGTACGCTGTACAACAACGAAGACGTAAAAGGTACACGTGCTCCAATATCTTCTACTCCGGTTCTTTGGTATTATATTTTTGTTTGCCTCGTCCCGTCTCTTTTGAAGACTTTTACGTTTGAACGGAACTTATATTGGTTGAGGGATCGTTAGAAAAAACAGTAGATCGTACGATGCTTCTCTGGCTTAATAGGTCGCCCATGATCCTGAGGCTTTGTGAATCATAAATTGCAAGCATTAATTGTTTTAACGCTAATGCTACATTCCATTGGTCCAAAAGAAACGATTAGGTGTAATGTATCACTTCATATAATATTTCTAAAAACAGCGATCTCAATCACTGTCTGAATCCACAAAATTCACTGACAATGTAACTTTATTTGCCTGGCCAACGATTGACCATACTTCACTTGTCTGACCAATGATTGACCATACTTCACTTGTCTGACCAAGGATTGGCCATAGTTCAGTAGTTTGACCAAGGATTTGAACATACTTCACTTGCCTGACCAATGATTGACCATACTTCACTTGTTTGACCAAGGATTGACCATACTTCACTTGTCTGACCAAGGATTGGCCATAGTTCACTAGCTTGACCAAGGATTTGACCATACTTCACTCGTTTGGCCTAGGATTGACCATACTTCACTTGTCTGACCAAGGATTGGCCATAGTTCACTAGCTTGACCAAGGATTTGACCATACTTCACTTGTCTGGCCAATGATTGGCCATACTTCACTTGTCTGACCAAGGATTGGCCATAGTTCACTAGCTTGACCAATGATTGACCACACTTCACTTGTCTGACCAGTGTTTGACCATACTTCACTTGTCTGGCCAATCATTGACCATACTTCACTTGTAAAGGTATAAGAGGAGTAGATAAATGGATGAAGAATACTCACTTCTTTGATGACCAGAGACAGTGATCTTCCAGAGGGAAATCCTTTTAAGCAACGTGTTGCGGACACGGAAGCGGATCAACGTATCGTCGAGGGGTCGAGAGTGCCGCCGTGTTTAAGACGCTCGGGGCGAACCGACAGAAACCGGAAGTTCCCGTGCTCCCGCTAAAATGACAACACGATCACATCCCTCGATTAAATTGAAAACAATCGAGTTACCACGCGACACCGTCTTATATTCGCAAGGCCACCCATCTGGACCTTCCTGACAGCGAAAGGTCAGGCAAACCATTAAAAGCTGGGTCAATTTTTCGACTCAGTGCAATTTTCTTTATCCAACCATCAGAGAGTAAACTACACCACACAATGATATTCCAATCGTGGTACGAAGTCATACGAGTCAAAACTAATCCAGCCACGTAAAGGTCAAGCAATCCATTGAAAAATGGGTTATTTTCGACTCCGCGCAATTTTCTTTATTCAAATGCCAGAAACTGAACTAAACAACGCAAGAATATTGCAAACGTGATTTGAAATCGTACGGGTTAAAATTGACCCAGCTACCCTGATTCCTCCCCTCCCAAATACCATGATCCCCGGTTTCGTGCCTTCTATCCGGAATTTAGCCATTCACAATCCTCAATTTGTTGATTCACGGAGAAAGGAAAATGACTAGACACTTACACAGCGAAATGATGGATCTTTAGGATCCCAGGATTGTCTGGAAGGATAATAACAGACAACAGGTTGATATATGTATGTTCCATTCGAAATCTGTTATATCCTGTGAATAGACGAGAGAACAGATTCGAACGAAATATAGGGTTCATGGTGGGCTTTTAAAGTCGGCCTTGACCCGGCTCCGCGCGCTCAGAAGAACGCTCAGATTCCACGCAGTCGCGTCTCCTCTTCCCCTTTCCGATATTTCTCACGTTGTCGCTCAATTATACGAGCTATTACCTTACGATCAAGCCCCTCCCCCCTACTGCAAGTCCCTTGAGAACTCTCGTCTCGCCAATTACACGATATCCATTCCCACAAGACTCGCCCACTTAAACCTTTATCGCCTCGATCTCCAATTATAGACGTCGAAAATCGGACGGATAAAGGAAGGAACGGAGTCAGCGGGTGGCCTTCACCTGGTAGAACGATCAGTGTGTGCACGTACGACTGTGGAATGGTCTAGACAGGTGTTCGATGAAATTTAACAACTATTTCGTTTCCTTTTTGGAAGCTTGATAGATAGAATAATAAAGAAAATATGTTTTTTGTTTTAACGTTTCAATTTTCTCGATTGCGAGGATATAGATCACCTGGTGACAAAAATATTCGTACGGTAGGATCGTAAATATAACAAGAACTATGCAGAGTGTTCAGTGAAATAGCGAGTGCATTATGAAGTCTGGCGAAAAATCATGGAAAATAATTTTATAATTTTATGTAAACATGTTTACGTTCTCCTGTGTTCTAATGGAAATTATCCCATAAAATAAATAAATAAATACATGACAGAATATATATTTATTAAGAAATGTTTATGTAGTACGAATAATGGAATCGATTTCTGATCAGTGGAATATGTTTGTTGTACTGTCTCCAATATCGTATGAGAAATATAGAAAAATTTGGAATATATATAAATATAATAATATGGAAGAATTATATTTTAATCAAGATATTCAGACAAGGAGAGACGGAGTAATATATTATTTATGTAAGCACTGCTGGTTTAATTAACTTTTGTTTCCGCACGTTCGTTACTACTAATGAATGAATACAGGTACAACGAACGAGTACTAGAATATTTTATTAAATGAAGCATCACTTGTACAGATGGCAATTGTTAATTTGCAATGAAATGAAGTCATTAACGAGAAGTAATCGAATTGCTACTTAGGATTTTCACTTGTTCCGAGCTCTTAAACGACATCTGACTAGGCCGACATCTAGGCAAGACGTTTGACAATTATACCACCCTCGAAAAGTATATTGGTGAATTTTTTGCATCCCAGCCCCGATCTTTCTGGGAGAAAGGCATTCAAAATTTGCCAAGCAGATAGCTGAATGTTATTGACAATGACGGTGATTATATCGTGGAATAGAAATGATGTTTTCATAAATAAAAAATAAAAATAGAACTGGTTGAAAATGACAAGGACTTATGGGACAGCCCAATAGATGGAAATTTTACCTAGATAAATAGTCTCGTAAAACAGGTGATAGCTAAAGAAAACAATTTCAACGCGTACGAACGGAAGTTTGTTTAATTAATTGTTCGAATTAACTTTTGTGCGCCATCGTTAATGGTAACATTTCAGTTGAATAACCTTAGCTCTGGGAACTAATTACAGGTAGAGGAAAAGGGTTGAACAATATCCAATTGACTATGTAAATAATGAAACCAGAAAATGTGGCCCTTTTCCCATGATAACTTTCAAAATTTAATATAACGAATGTCGAAACGTGTAACTCAATTACTCTTGAATCACTAGCACAGAAATTTATTTATGTAACAACTACAGTGACCGTAATAAATGCGTCCGTGGTAGAAATATAAAATACACCTGTACGTGCGAAAACAAAAAACTTCCAGTTCAATTACAGATAGATGATATGAAATTGTAGAATGCATTTTCACGAGCCCTGGACGAATCGCTTATGAGATCAACAGAACGTTCAGCATTGGGACCGTCACCATGCGGTTAAAGCAATTACAGTAACCACACAAATTCCAACGCGTTTCACTGAACAAGAGTAAACAGAGATTCTGTTCCAATTCTATATATTTGAACATCTGAATAATAACTGATCCAGGTACATATTTGCACCAGGAGAGTATGTAATCAATGGAAAGATGATCCAACATGATTATCCAATTTCTCAACGCAAGTACTCACACAAATTCTGACACGTTTCAGTAGGCAATAGTTAACAGAAATTCTACCCTAGATCTATACATTCATCCATCTGAACAATGCTCGAACCAGCTACACATCCCCATCAGAAAAACACCTCATCATCAAAAAGGATGATCCAACGTGATTCCTCAATTAACAGTACCCATACAAAATCTGACGCATTTCACCAAGCATCAGTCAACCGATATTTTACTCCATTTCTATACATTCAACCATCTGAACAATACTCGAACCAGCTACACATCCCCATCAGAAAAACACCTGATCATCAAAAAGGATGATCCAACGTGATTCCTCAATTAACAATACCCATACAAAATCTGACGCATTTCAGCAAGCATCAGTCAACCGATATTCTACTCCGTTTCTATACATTCAACCATCTGAACAATACTCGAACCAGCTACACATCTCCATCAGAAGAACACCTGATCATAAAATAGGATGATCCAACATAATTCCCGGATATCTCGATGCAGATCAGAATTTCCCCCAACGAGCAAGTTCCGAATCACAGCACAGCCGCATAGAAATGACCCTGGCGGTAAAAACCTCCCCGAAGTAACAACACACTCGCGCTCGTCGGCTTTAATCCCGTTGGAAGGCTGGTAGCTAAATTCCCCCCCCCCGAATAGAAGACTCGATCGGTGTATGTATCTTTTTTTTTTTCTTTCTATCCACGCAAGGTTTCTCTTCCTTCTCTCCGGTGGACAAGTAGCCTTGCGAGCACAGGTGGTTGCGAGCACCCTTCTTTCCTCCCTCGATAAATACACGACACACGATCGGTAACGGCCGAATTTAAGAACGAACAAATTATTTGTGGAAGCACCGTCAGCAGCTGGAGTCTCTCGACAACTGTACTCGATCACAATGGTATACACGCAGACGGTTTGAATCACGGAGGAGATCGTGTACGATGTTACGACGACATCGTGGGGGTTGGCTCGAACGCGTCGGCGGCTCGAGTTGGGTGGCTCGATCGACTGGCCGGGACGAAAGCCGTCGCGCGACTGAAAACCGCTCTCTCTGCCCACAGCATCCCTATCCTTTCAACCCCTACCACCTTTACCCCCTTCCATCCCTGCCACATCTTTCCCAGCCCTCTTCCAACCTGCACGCGGGATTCCCTCTTATTTTACCCAGGCTGCTACCGGAGCGCGTATTCGACGTTCGCTGGGGGATTACCGGACGAGACGCGGACGTGGACAGAGGGTCGATGGTCTAGGCGCGTGCTTTTGGTTTTCGTTCAGCTTTTGCTGGCTTGGTTTTTCGCGTTGCGTTCGTTGGTTTCAGTGTTGCGCGGCTTTTGTGGTTCTAGGGATGGCTTGGTTTAGTTACCTTTCGCTTGGTCTCTCACCTGGATTCGTTTGGCTTGGTGCGATCTTGATTGGACTGGTTGTGATTTGGTTTGACCTGGTTCGGTCTAGTTTAGTTTGGTTTGGCGTGGTATGTCTGGGTCAGGTGTAGTCTGATTTTACTTAGTTTGGCTGGATTTGGCTCAATTTCGTTCGACTTGACTTGATTTGGTTTGATTTAGATTGGTTTGAGTAGGTTTGCATTGCGTTCGTTGGTTTCAGTGTTGCGCGGCTTTTATAGTTGTAGGGATGGCTTGGTTTAGTTTCCCTTCGCTTGGTCTCTCACCTGGATTCGTTTGGCTTGGTGCGATCTTGATTGGACTGGTTGTGATTTGGTTTGACCTGGTTGGGTCTAGCTTAGTTTGGTTTGGCGTGGTATGTCTGAGTCAGGTGTAGTCTGATTTTACTTAGTTTGGCTGGATTTGGCTCAATTTCGTTCGACTTCACTTGATTTTGTTTGATTTAGATTGGTTTGATTGGTTTGCATTGCGTTCGTTGGTTTCAGTGTTGCGCTGCTTTTGTGGTTCTAGGGATGGCTTGGTTTAGTTTCCTTTCGCTTGGTTTCTCACCTGGATTCGTTTGGCTTGGTGCGATCTGGATTGGATTGGTTGTATTTTGGTTTGACCTGGTTGGGTCTAGTTTCGTTTGGTTTGGCGTAGTATGTCTGGGTTAGGTGTAGTCTGATTTTACTTAGTTTGGCTGGCTTTGGCTCAATTTCGTCCGACCTGACTTGATTTGATTTGATTTGGATTTGTTTGACTGGGTCTGGCTGGATTTGGCCTTATTTTCTAGTTTGATTTAGCTCGATCTAGTTCAGTTTGCCTTGACACAGCCTGATTTGGCACGGTCTAGCTTCATTTGACTTGGTTTTGCGTGGTTTGGTTTGTCTTGGCTTGTTTTGACTGAGTCTAGTTGAATTCGGCTTTTTTTCCAGTTTGATTTGGCTTCATCTAGATTGACTTGGCTCATTCCGCCTTGGTCCACTTTAGTCTGGCATGTTTCATCTTCGATGTCGCTTGGTCATATTTATCCGAAATGACGAAATTAACTTTACCAAATACTGATAAACACATCCATTATTTATGTTGAACGTATACACGGTGTGTCATTTAACTTGATCGCATACAAGGTATTAATGGAGTGTTCACCTGAATTCTTTTATTAATATTAACATACAGGTTTCTTTATATCAACTCACCGGTTGCGCTACACATATAAATAAACACAGCTTCCACAAGGATCTCATGATGGTCGATGTAAATGAAACTCCATCGACTCACACTTTTCCCAGCAATCGGTTCAAACATTCAACACGCGTGTTCGATGCTCGACACATACTACCCATAAAATTCTTGCCGATCGTAACTTCCGCTGCGTCAGAAAATATATACGAAGCAGAACTAAGTATAGTACAACAGAAACAAAGTATTCGAACACGCGAACTCAATAAAGCCAACGCCGAAAACGCTGAAAACAGCCAACGTCGGAACGAAAACTTTTCCTCAGCCATGCACGGCTCCTCTCTCGTATTCACCGAAAGTGGCCGAAACTACTTGGACGTTTGTCCCTCTTCTACTCGTCTTATTGGTCTCTCACTCTTTACGATCTACTCGAGCGTACTCCTTTCCTTCCATCTCGACGCATCGTACCGTCCGATTTCGCCTTCCCATCTAGAAAAGGGGAAAGGTATCAACGACCGAAATTCTGCGTCGACGTTGATTTCCCGTTCCGTCTACCAGTGGTGGCCCGTTTTGTTCGCCGCCCATCGATCGGAACAACAGAGTAGCCGCGAGCTTCTTGCACGTTTCTCCCTCTATTTCTCTCTCTAGCCGTCTTGATCGTTGCCGAAAGAATGCCTCGACCGATCGATCAGAGACCCGGTACCAGCTCTACCTCGCAAACAATAACCCGCCATTTTCTGCATTGCGATGCATTGTTACGATCATCGGTGTTTTCGGCACATTGTTCCGTAACATTGTTCCAGAAACCTGGCGACAGGACAAGGATTGAACATGCTCCACGAATATCGTTGGGTTTTAAACGGGATGGAAATAAAGGTGTCTCGCGATCCATGAGGATTCATCGATCGATTGAGAGGTCCAGTGCAAGAGGGAACTGTGCTATAAGAGTAGCGTTGTGAAGTATTAACATTAGAACTACCGACGATAAACGCATATTTGCTAAACGTGAAAAACTTTTAAGTATAGAAATTTAATGTGTACTAAAGTAAATTGTATAATAGAATAATATACAGAATATCAGACGGTAGCATAATATACCCTAAATTAAAATCTGTAGAAAATT
Organism: Dufourea novaeangliae; assembly: GCF_001272555.1. Lineage (NCBI taxonomy): Eukaryota > Metazoa > Arthropoda > Insecta > Hymenoptera > Halictidae > Dufourea > Dufourea novaeangliae. The sequence continues at coordinate 412,187 of NW_015374058.1, read as the reverse complement.
CAAACCAACATAAATTATATCTAGGCAGTTCTAACGTCAACAGCTAACAATTAACGATTAACGAATATTTGGAAATTTATTGGGAAGAAAGTATTAAACCAATCGCTTGAAATTTTGAGAATACTTTGTTGAACAATTGAACTGAATAGAAAAATTTGTATTTTCACGACAAATCCAGAAATATTATAGTTATAAGGACTTACGTGCAGCTCGTGAGCAAAAAAGGTGTTCCAGACCGGGGAATGTAAAGTAAAAGTATATATTTGTTCACTTAACTACAAGACAATTTATTCTAAATGCATCGTTAATCGACATTTTACTAATGTTACTTTTTACATGTTCTTGTTTTGTTCGTATTTATACCTTGCCTTACATTTGGATATTTGTAACAGATAAATTCAGAATAGATGTAGTTTCATAAATAGTTTATCAAATCTATATGTGGGAGAAGTAGTAAAATCTTTTAGACAAATTCAATGAAATACTTTCAGGTACCCAGTTTAGGGCTATGAAATTAGAATGTTCAAGAACAGGTAAAGAAGTTTCATATTTGCAATTATTTTATGACACTGTAATGGAAATCGGTATCCTGTGAGAAAAATCGTATTTAACGATATGAAATGAATAATAAATAACGGTCTTATGGATTTATACTGGAGAGCTAAATCTTTCAAAGAAACATGTCGCTTAAACAAATTAGTTAAAAATGATATTTATTTGGGAAATATGAACATCATAAATAAACGAGAGCGGTAGAGCGAACCGCGGTGTCGGTGCTCTCCGTCGGTGTCGACACGTACCGAACGATACCGAAGATGGTCGAAGCGGGCCAACGGGAGAGAGCGAGAGCGGTAGAGCGAGCCGTGGTATCGGTGCTCTCCGTCGGTGTTGACGCGTGCCGAGGAATTTCGGTGGTCTATGGGGGGAGGTGTGCGAGCGAGAGAGTACGGTAGAGCGTGCCGCGGTATCGGTGCTCTCCGTCGGTCCAACGCGCTAGTGCGTTGCGTCACACAGTTTATTGACCTAGCCGTGTACGCTGTGTACCATGGCCGTACCTGGCTGTACCATCTGGTGTTTGGGTCGTTCAAGGAGAAGGTCGTTCAAGCCGGCAAAAACAATTCAACGCGAACAAACCTGCGTACGCCCAATACATAACGGTGTTAGCTTCCTCACTTTCTCGTGAGCCGTCGCGGAGGGTGGTCGCGCGTCTCGTACTCGTCCTTTCTCTTGTTACTAACCCATTGTTTGTTGCAGGCATTCGACAACCATCAATTTATTTACTGTGCATATTGTTGTGTCCCCTCTCTTGTTACTAATCCCTTGTATGTTACAGATGTTCGAGAACCATTGGCTTCGATATTTATCTTCTT